>NC_064408.1:96070000-96711666 GCF_023375975.1 Astyanax mexicanus
TCTGTTTCACACATACAGACACAAACATATTTGCACACACATAAAGACGATATTAAATGCATAGCACAAAAGAAAGGACCCTAACTAGAGAGATATGGAAAGAAAGAGACTGGATCCTGAAAACACTGAGCTACATTAAAACTCAATGCAGTTTTTACTCTAATTCTTCCCAAGCTCCCATTACTTGTGGGGTCCCACAGGGCTTAGTACTTAGACCAATAGTGTTTTCGATCTACCCCGCTCTTTCTTCTGGCCATGTCGCGCCAAACCGCAATCTATCACTGCTGTCACACTGATGATACTGGGGCAAAGTACTTCCAGAGTGATAAATGGTCAGATAGGGCTAAATTATCCACATAATTGCCTAATTTTAAAGGCCTTAACTGAATGCGACCTCTGTGATTGCGTTTGCTCAGTACTTCGTCACTTTCAGGAAATGCTTCGAAAAAATAACAGTCAATAAAAGAGTCGCAACCTTCCTAACAACTGAAAACTTTTGTGTGTATCAGATTTAGCCAATGTTTCCACAGAAGATGGAAGTTAAACTAACTTGGCCCTGTGTATTTGTTTAACACCCCTTACTGAAAAGCATCAGTTTCTGTTCCACTGTGTTGTGAGAGTGTGCGAAAGAGATAGAGAGAGAGAGAGAGAGAGTAAGAGAGAGAGAGAGTGAGTAAGCGAATGAGTGAGTGAGTAAGTGAGCGAGCGGAAGAATGAGGGGTGTGTATTGTGGTGTAAATATTGTGTTGTGCTCCAGTAGCAGCTTTTCCTGAAAGGCTCTGCAGCGCCACACTGGCCTGTTTATTTTCATTCATGACGGACGAGTTCTTATCAAATAAGCACACGCCACTGTCCAGCAAGAGCTTTACACACACACACACACACACACAAAACACACACACACACAGATGACCAGGCTTTCGATGCCTCATAGCTACACACTTTCATTACAAAATTTGATTTGTGTCCAAGGTGCTGATGGACAGACCATGCCTATTACTAGCCATTGAGCTGTGGAGTAGTGGAACTGTGTTCTCCGGAATGATGGAGCTCCATCCATACTTGTGGATGGGATGAGTGGGAGACTTGGGGATGATGTGGGATATTTGTGCTCATATAACATCCTGACCTCACTACGGCTATTATTGCTGAATACTGAATCAAATCAATGCTGCAAAATATAGTAAATCCACAGCCTGGACAGTAGTAACATTTACTTCAAATTTTAATACCATTGAAGAACCAATAAATGATCAGTTGTCCCAATGCTTGTGTCTGAATAGTGTATATTACTAACTGTTTTGTTGTGGTGTTCAAAAACGTAGTAAACAATAACATTCCCAGATTGCATTGCAATAAGCAGCATACAGGCAGAATACAATACCCGCAACAATACCCATAATTCATTGCGTTATTTATGTGACACAATCTGCTGTCACACAGCAATTAGCTTACTATTATTTCCCAAGAATAGTGCAAAATACACTGAAACCAATGTTTTTTTGTGGCTGTTGGTTTTACAGAGACCACATAAAATGATGAGTTTCTTTGATTTTACCAAATTGAAAACTTCTGAAATATAATCAAGAGGAAAATGTATGATCACAAGCCATGCAACCAAGCTAAACTGCTGGATGTTTGTACCAGGAGTGGAATAAAGATATCCAAAAGCAGTGTGTAAGACTGGTGGAGGTGAACGTGCCAAGATGCATGAAAACTGATGATTAAAAAAAACAGGGTTATTCCTTCAAATATTGATTTCTGAACTATTAAAACTTATGGTCTTCTTTGCTTTCTTTGCATTAAGGTTTAAAAGCACTGTACATTTTTCATTATTTTGATCCTTTCTCATTTTCTGCAAATAAATGCTGTAAATGACAATATTTTTATTTGGAATTTGGGAGAAATGATGACTGTAGTGTATAGAATAAAACAACAATGTTAATTTTACTCAAACATCAACCTATAAATAGCAAAATCAGAGAAACTGATTCAGAAACTCTCTCAATTTTTTTTCCAGAGCGGTATGCTCATATAACACACATCAATTACATTTTCCATCTAAACATTACTGTTTAGTGTTTTTAAAGTCCAATACAAAATAAGCTTTTCGCTATACTTCATTATTTCTTGTAGACACAATAATTAGCTTTCAAAGTTCCACACACAAGATGCAAGATATGATTTGGCATGACCAAGCCCGAGAATCATTTCACTGGCCACTAATGTTTTGAGGCATGAGAGTAACACCACCACACAAACACACTCACTGTCACTGTGTAGTCCTTACCCCAAGGCTATCTTCCTCTATCTGGTTATTTCATTAACATAGATTTATTTTTTATTAAATTGTGCTTGCCTGGCCTAGTGTTGCAGGATATAAGAGCAAGTTACAAGTTTTTCTACTGCTGAGTGTGGCTTTAAACTGGCTGAATGCTACAGTGACTGGTCATGCACTGATACAGAACTATGCCATCATCATTTATAAAGATGGTAATTAATAAAATGGTATTTAAAAAAAAGTTTTTTAAAGACTATTAAATTAACTATTACTTTATCTAAAATCTATGTCAGATAGTTAGATAAATCAAATTGACATGGTCAGTATATACAATATGTTCAGAGAGCCTAAGTAATTTAATTTTAGGTGAAAAATATGATTTTGAGTTTACATTGGCCAAATGTATCTTGTAATTTTAGTTTTTGTCAAACAACGGACTTGTGTGTGTATTGTTATTTGAATGTATAATGATCTAGATTTTGACAAATAGGGGACAGTGAATAGGACACAGTTTAGGACAAACCCTTTAAGTCAAGTAATGAACTAAAAACAAAAGACTTATTTAACTTTCTTCATGACCCAACCACACACACACACACACACACACACACACACACACACACACACACACACACACACACACACACACACACACACACACACACACACACACAGACATTCAGGTACAGTTCTGTGCTGTCATGGAGTGATAGACACCAGATGCACTTCCTGTAACCAATGGCGACCAGCTTTGTAATAACAGAGAGATAAGGCCAGAGCAGTTCTTTAGCCTACTGGGGCCTGCACAGGGTTTGATCTCCAGGCCATAGAGTTAAGTGTCCTGTTTTTTAAATTCCCTCACCCCCTCCTCTTCTTCCTTACTCACTCCCTCTCCCTTACTCACTCTCTCTCACTCTCTCTCTCTCTCTTTACCTCCCTCCCTCCTTCTCTCCCTCGTCCCCCCTACCATCTTTTATTCTCTGTCTTTCTTTTGATAGGGGCCTTAATCAGAAACACCTGGCCCACAAACTTCATTCCCTATAGCACCGTAAGACACACACACACACACACAGATGTGCGTGTTGGTGCAAGTGAGAGTGAGCGTGTCCGAGTGTAAAATTGTGTGGGTGGATAACTCTATGTGTGCTAGAGTGTGTTTTTGATGGGGTTTGGCTTTGTGGCATTTACAGTGTTATCAGTATGCACTGTGTGTATATACATATACATATATATATATATATTTGTGTGTATGACCAATACATATATCTGCAGCTTGAATGTCAGGCCTCCAGGCTGTGTCAGTGTGTCTGAGTCACTGCGTGTGTATGTGTGAGTGTGAGTGTGTGTTAACGTGTACACAGTTAGTTGTGAGAACAAATAAACGGATGACAGTGGGGAGTCACGTGGCCGTATTATCACTGAGAAGACAAACTGTTTTTTTTACTGGTTTGATTCATACACACCCCCCTCCCCACACCATCATTCCACAACCCCCACAGCCCCCCCTACACACACATGGTTGTAATCAGATAGCTATTTATAGCTCTTTGGGATTTTAGCAAGAATTTCAATTTCTTGCGCTGCGCTCAAAGCCGATTGGCCGATCTGATTTAGATGGAACATTTCGTCCACAGTGAAGTGAAGCAGTAAATTTATGAACTAGCACAGTTCAGACAAACACCACCCTCTACAAGCTCTAAAAGCCAGTGTGTGTGTGTGCTTGTTTTTGCACAGCACTTCTTGAGGTGAAAACACTAACTTTAATAATTAACTATTAGTTTTAACTTTAAAAAACCTGCGATAATGAATTTATCAAAACATAATGTGATTTAGGTTCTAATTTCATATTAGTTGATTAATTGATAGGTCACCTGCTTCACCTTAGCTTGATTGACACCAAAAATACAAAATCAATCCCTCATGTGTGCAGTGTATTTTTATACTGGACACAGATTGCTTTGTAGAAAGTTGTCAGTTAGGCAAGATGACTTTCCGGTATTGTGCTGAAATCTTCCTTTTTGTAGCAGAAAGAGCATAACAGGTTACACTGAGATTTCTTTTGGTTCTGGATCTTATAGTAGAATATAGTTACAGGAATCATCAGTGTAATATGTTGCATCTATATTGCTGCAGGTTGTGCATGCACACAAAGGGATTTCAGCACAGCACCAGTATCTGAAGGTCTGTACCAAACAAGGCAAGTGAGAAAACACCATATATATATATATATATATATTTTTTAAATACACACACAGAGGGCTCCTAGGAGTAGGTGAATTGTTGTACCCGGCAATGGACTAGTGTCCCTTCCAGGGGTATTCCTTTTGCCCTGGAAAAAGGATGATGAATGGATGAATAGTAATAACTTTCCTTATTACACCATGCTACCAACTGGGAGGTTATGTATACAGAATGTGCTTTCTAACACAGTGCTATTACTATCCTAGTGCCATGCTACCAACCCACAGAAAATTAGGTAAATTATCCTCTCCATCATTTACAGCCACAGGTGGCTGGTGGCATCACCAGGGCTTTAACCTGCATTCTTCTCAACAGACGACCAACACAGCTGCGCCACTGCGCTCCTTCCTTCCTGAAAGAAAAAAACAATTATTTTCACTTTTATCTTTAATAATTTGGATTTATATTAGGAAATAGAAATATGCAGCTCTGTAAAAAATTAAGAGACCACTTCAGTTTCTGAATAAGCTTCTCTGATTTTGCTATTTATAGGTGTATGTTTGAGTAAAATTAACATTGTTGTTTTATTCTATAAACTACAGAGAACGTTTCTCCCAAATTCCAAATAAAAATATTTTCATTTAGAGCATTTATTTGCAAAATGAGAAATGGCTGAAATAACAAAAAAGATGCAGAGCTTTCAGACCTCAAATAATGCAAAGAAAAAGTTCATATTCATAACGTTTTAAGAGTTCAGAAATCAATATTTGCTGGAATAACCCAATATTTTCTGGTTTTTAATCAGTTTTCATGCATCTTGGCATGTTCTTCTCCACCAGTCTTTTACACTGCTTTTGGATAACTTTATGCCACTTCTGGTGCAAAAACTCAAGCAGTACACAGGCATACACACAGCTTGTCTTGTCCCAGTCAGACCCTGTAGAGAAATACTGCCAATAGAATAGGACTCTCTGTAGCAGATAATCATGTATCTACATGCATCACGTCTAAGGCCAGGTGTTGACTACAGCAGTATATTGTAAAGCTCCCAGAAGAAACAATGAAAGAGCCGTTCTCCCAGTATTTTTGTCCATATAGTGTATAGGAGTCCATGTCCTGACTTTGTATAAAAACAGACCAGCAGCAGAAACAGTGACTTTGATGACGAAAAAAAAAATCACAAAAATAATGTGCGGTCCTGAAAACCAAATGAGAAAAACACACACGCGCGCACACACACACATACACACACACACATAGACTCTCAGTAACACACATCGTCTCAATTAACACAAGCACACACATACTTCTCCCTCTCATGAGTACACACACACACACTCATTAATCTGGGCAGACTCAGGAAACCGCTCCACTGAGCTCACTAGAGGCCACAAATGGGGGAGTGTGTGTGTGTGTGTGTGTGTGGAGGGGTGAAGGGGGGATCAAAGCGAGAAGCAGCGCAGCAGACTGGCTGAAAAGAAACAGCTCAAGAAGGACTGGAGCAGAAAAGAAAGTTTGGAGAAGGAAGAAAAGAGAGGAAAATTTCCTTCTGCTCCCAAACTCTGACAACACTCTCCTCGCCTGTGTGTGTCTGTGTGTGTGAGTGTGTGTGTGTGAGTGAGCGTGTGTTGGGAAGGAGGTAATGGGAGTCAGACCTATACCGAATTCAGGTGTGTAATATAAGGTGTGTGTGTGTGTGTGTGTGTGTGTTGGGGAGGAGGTAATAGGAATCAGACCCATACAGAATTCAGGTGTATAAGGTCTATAAGGTGTGTGTGTGTGTGTATGTGTGTGTGTGTGAGCTCTGAGTGCAGTCTCTGTTCCATTAGACTTTCTAATGACTTCAGTTTAGGAAATATTCCGACTCTGAGCCAAAGAGGGAAAAAGGGATTTGGATTTTATTTGGACAAACTGCAGAAACGTTCTTGCTCTCCTACCCCGTCCAACTTTTCTACTCCTTTCTTCTCTCTCTCTCTCTCTCTCTCTCTCTCTCTCTCTCTCTCTTTACACACACACACATACACACACACACACACACACACATTCCCACTCCCCTCTGAGCTCTTCAGGGAGGGTCGACAGTCCTTAAGAAAATATTCCCCAAAGCTCTAATTAGAAAAACGATGGCGCTCGTTAATAGTGGAAGACCCCTCCCTCCCTCGCTCCCTCTCCCCTTCAGGGAGGAGAAAAAACGAAACAAAAAACCCAGAAAAAATCCTGTTCCAATGGCTGAGCCTGGGTCACTCTGCTATTTACCTACCGCAGAACACTGCTCTCTCTACACCTCTCTCACTCCCTCTTTCTCTCTCTCTCTCTCTGTACAGATCACTGTATTTCTCTTCTCTCTCTCTCTCTCAGTTTCATTCTCATCCTCTCTCCTTTTCACTCTCTTACTTCTAGTCCTCCATCTCCTCCTCTCTAAATGTCCTTCTAATCCTCTCTCTCTCTCCTTTACCTCCCTCTCTTTCTCAGTTTTTATTCTACACCTCTTTTCTCTTGCTTTCTCTCTCCTTTACCTTTAACTGTTTAACACACTCTACCTCTCTGTTTTGCTCTCCCTCTTCTCTTTTATTTTCTTATCCCTTTCTCTCTTAAAAACAATCTCTACACATCTTTTTTCTTGCTTTCTTTTCTCTCTTTTTTACACTTACACTGCCATTCTCTTATCTCTCTCTTCGCCACTTACATACTGTCCTTTTTACTAACGCCTCTCTCCTTTTCTTTTCTCAGTCTACACCTCTTTTTTCCCTTTCCTCCTATGTAATTACTTTACTCTATCTCTCTTATTGTTTTTCTCTTCCCCTCTCTCTACACCTTGCTCTCTTCATGCTCTACACCTACACTTATCCTTTTTCTCTTTCTCTCTTAATTTCTTATCCACTCTCTCATTCACACGCTCTCTCTCTTTCTCTATCTGTCTTTCTTCTTGCTCTACATTTTCTAACTGTACTTCTATTTTGCTCCTCTCATATTTTTTACTCTTGCTTTTATTACTTCCTCTTCTTTTAGTTTTCTTTAATTCGCTTTCTTGTCCTCCAGCTCATCCACTCTTTTTTTCATTTCCCCCCTCTCTCTTCCTTTCTATACCACCATCTTTCTCTACCCTACACCTCTTTTTCTCTCCCACAGATACACTGTTGCTCCCTCCTTCTCTCTCTTTCCCATCCTGCAACTCTACTTTTTAATCTCTTTTCCTTCCATCTCTTCTGTCTTCTTTTTGTCTCTTATTCCCTCTTTTTACCATTCCTTTCATCTCTCTTACTCTCTTGTCCCAACTCTCCTTCACTATTTCTCACTACTTCTGGTCCTCAATCTGTAATTTTACCTCTTGTTTTACCTCTCAATATCTCTCTCACTTTCTCTCTATCTCTCACTCCCTTATTTTCTCTCTTTTATTTTCTTAGTCTGGTGTCTCCCCTCTTTTTCTCTCTCGCTCTCTTATTTCCATCATCCCTATCGCCCATTTCACGTTCACACTGTACACTTCTCTCTCTCCCACTTTCATTCTGTCCCTCTCTCCATCTCACTCTCTTTTTCTTGTTCTCCATATTTATACCCCTCCATGCACACACATCTATTCCAGCAGCAGCTGCACATGTTCCAGTTTAAGAGAGAGTCTGTGAATGAAACTCAAGACTCTGATCAGTCTCAGCTCTCTTTTTACTTCATTTCCAACGACAGCCAGTTCTATGCTCCTCCTCTCTTTCTTTCTCTTTCCCTCTTCTCTCTGCATGCTCTTTCTTTTACTCATCTCACTCATCTTTTATCCTTTCACTTACCTTCCCATACCTCTGTCTTTTTCACTGCTCTCTCTTGCTTTTTTATCTTTCTCTTTCCCTCCATTTAATTTCTCTCCCTTTTTACATTTATTCTCATTTACTCAATCACTATCTCTCTCTTAACTTTCTCATTCAGTCTTCCCCCACCTTTCTTTATCTTCTATCTCCCTCCTTTTTCTTTCTCATCCCCTCTTTTCTTCCCTTACCTTTCTCTTTCTTTTTATTTTTCTCTTTCTTTCTCTGCCCTTTCTCTCTCTCTTCTCCTTTCCCTCTCCCTAACCTTTTTCTTTCCCACCTCTCTTTTTCTTTTTCTCTTTTCCTTACATTTCTCTCTTTCACTCCTTTCCCATTTCTCTCTTTTTCCTGCCTTCCTGTTACCACTTTCTCTCCTTCCTTTACCTCTCCCCTCTTTCTGTCTCTTGTCTCTGATCTTTTATTTTCACTCTTCTCTCCCTTAACTTTCTAACCCTACTTACCTTTCTTTCTCCTCCATTGTCTCTCTCTCTCATCATTTTTAGTTTCTCCTATTTCTCCATCTCCCCTCTATTTATCTCTATCATACCTTGCTCACTCTAGCCCTTTTCTTCCCCTTTGTGCTTTTCCCTCTCTCTCTTTCTCTTTCGGTATCATCCATGTTCTTTCTTACCTCTTACTTTCTCTTTAATTCTACGTTCTTCTTCTTCTTACGTTCTTTATCTCTCCTCATTCTTTCTTTCTTTCTTGCCCCCTCCCTTCTCTCATTTCATCTCATTCAGCCTTGATGAAGCTGTACAAGTAAAGAAAGAGAGAGAGAGAGAGAGAGAGAGAAAGAGAGAGCAGCCAGCAGATTCTTGTGGCTTGCTTTAACTTGATTTTCTGGCTGGTCCTTCTGGACCTGGAACACTCGGAGGAAAACAGAAACGGAACAAGAGCAGCCACGGCTTATCAGAGCAGAGTGCCCTCAAAGAGTCCGGGGGTCATTCATTCGCTCCTCTTCTCCTCTTTTACTCTCCTGTATCCCTCCATTCAAGCGCTAAGATTACCTCTTCGTACTTTAGCCCCATAACCCAACCAACCATTACTCAACCACAACTCAACGCACAGGCTCTCATTAAATGTATATATAGTAGGAGCTTCAGAGCACGAGTGAGTGTGTGCTGTTTTTCACACACCAAACCCCTCCACGGCTACTCCAACATGACGAGAAAACAGCCCTCATTTAGCAGCAGCGGACCCAGCACGAGCAGCACGGCTGTTTCCCACTGAACCCCGGCCAGTGCAGCCTGGGAAAGCGTGGGCTGATCAACACAGATCTGAGACTGCAGCCAGAGCAGGAGCCAACATGGCTGGAACATGTCAGAACACGCATTCCCACAGAAACAAGATGGCTTCTGCACGATTTTAACAAGCTTACACCTTCATAACAAGAAATTATTAAATATTACAGTGTCTTACCAAAAGTATCTGGACACCTCTTCTAATCAGGGGGTTTACTTCTAAAATGAATGTACCCACATAAGGTCACTATTCTCAGAGTTAAAGCTCCACTGAACATATTTTAAATGAGTTGAAGTAATGCTGCTTTATTTCACATGTTTGGAATGAGTTAGAAATCTACATTAAACATGTTTGGGATGAGTTTGAAGACTACATTAAACATGTTTGGGATGAGTTGGGGGTCTACATTAAACATGTTTGGGATGAGTTGGAAAACTACATTAAACATGTTTGGGATGAGTTTGAAGACTACATTAAACATGTTTGGGATGAGTTGGAAAACTACATTAAACATGTTTGGGATGAGTTGGAAAACTACATTAAACATGTTTGGGATGAGTTGAAAGACTACATTAAACATGTTTGGGATGAGTTGGGGGTCTACATTAAACATGTTTGGCATGAGTTGGAAGACTACATTAAACATGTTTGGGATGAGTTGGAAGACTACATTAAACATGTTTGGGATGAGTTGGAAGACTACATTAAACATGTTTGGGATGAGTTGGAAGACTACATTAAACATGTTTGGGATGAGTTGGAAGACTACATTAAACATGTTTGGGATGAGTTAGAAAACTACATTAAACATGTTTGGAATGAGTTGGGGGTCTACATTAAACATGTTTGGGATGAGTTGAAAGACTACATTAAACATGTTTGGGATGAATTGGAAGACTACATTAAACATGTTTGGGATGAGTTGGGGGTCTACATTAAACATATTTGGGATGAGTTGAAAGACTACATTAAACATGTTTGGGATGAGTTGGGGGTCTACATTAAACATGTTTGGGATGAGTTGGAAAACTACATTAAACATGTTTGGAATGAGATGGAACACTACATTAAACATGTTTGGGATGAGTTAGAAAACTACATTAAACATGTTTGGAATGAGTTGGAAGACTACATTAAACATGTTTGGGATGAGTTGGGGGTCTACATTAAACATGTTTGGAATGAGTTGGAAAACTACATTAAACATGTTTGGAATGAGATGGAACACTACATTAAACATGTTTGGGATGAGTTGGAAGACTACATTAAACATGTTTGGGATGAGTTAGAAAACTACATTAAACATGTTTGGAATGAGTTGGAAGACTACATTAAACATGTTTGGGATGAGTTGGGGGTCTACATTAAACATGTTTGGGATGAGTTGAAAGACTACATTAAACATGTTTGGGATGAGTTGGGGGTCTACATTAAACATGTTTGGGATGAGTTAGAAAACTACATTAAACATGTTTGGGATGAGTTAGAAAACTACATTAAACATGTTTGGAATGAGTTGGAAGACTACATTAAACATGTTTGGAATGAGATGGAAGACTACATTAAACATGTTTGGGATGAGTTAGAAAACTACATTAAACATGTTTGGGATGAGTTTGAAGACTACATTAAACATGTTTGGAATGAGATGGAAGACTACATTAAACATGTTTGGGATGAGTTGGGGGTCTACATTAAACATGTTTGGGATGAGTTTGAAGACTACATTAAACATGTTTGGGATGAGTTGGAAGACTACATTAAACATGTTTGGAATGAGATGGAAGACTACATTAAACATGTTTGGGTAGAGTTGGAAGACTACATTAAACATGTTTGGGTAGAGTTGGAGGACTACATTAAACATGTTTGGGTAGAGTTGGAGGACTACAGGACTACAACAATTGGGATAAGTTCAGGTAAGGAGGATTTCCTGAACGAGCTGGAATGATGTTTATATTGCAGATATAAATGACCAGCAATCTAACCTTACTTTCTGATCTTGTTAAAGCTCTTGTGTCACAAACACAATCAAAGAAACCCCAGCAGTAATCAAATTCCAACATGTAATGTACTGTCCTCCCAGTAGAGACTGTTACTGGAGAAACGCAGAGAAAATCCCACAATTAAAACCCTTACATTCAGAAAAAAATAGCTTTAAACTCACACCTAATCTGAGGCAAAATGGCCACCACAGCATTTGATGTTTCTGCTTATGTATTGCTTTCTGTTCTTTTTTTCTTACTTTCTTTTTCTTTCTATCCTTCTCTCTCTGCCTCAAATGCCTTCTGACAGCTCATTAGAACATCTCATTTTGGCTAACAGTGTTGTTACTGTGTTTGTAGCTGCTTATGAGAGAGGTTTTTTGTAGCCTCACATTTGCCGCATGTCAGAGAGAGAGAAAGTGTGAGAAAGTGTGTCAGAGAGTGAGAGAGGGAGAGAGAGAAAGAGAGAGAGTGAGAGAGGGACAGAGAGAGAGGGAGAGTGTCTTTCCAGATGTGTTTTTTACAGCCCTGGAAAAGCCACTTTTGGTTGGAGCCAAGAAGAGTGGTGGGTGAGGGCTGGGGTTGGGGGGCAGTGTGTATGTGAATATGTGTTTTGTCTGTGTGTGTGTGTGTGTGTGTGTGTGTGTTGGGGTGGACTTAAATGGCTTTTCCTGGCGTGAAACACTCTACTTTAATGGCTCAGGTGTGCCAGAGTAATGCAGACATGTCAGAGTGAGTAATTGTGTGTGTGTGGAAAAACATGAGAGTAGTTTTGGACAGGTGTGCGATTGGTCTGCTCAGGCTCCACCCACAAATGTGCTGATTTATGGAGACTTTTGCCAAACTGGACAAGCTTTACAGAACCCTGGTAAAAACTAGTTCAATCTAATGGGAAACTGTAGCTATATGTTTTGTTTCAGTTGTTTTCAGTTTAAAATGTTATACAGTCTGAACAAAATGGTTCTATGAAGTAATGGAAACATACGGTGGCCGAGAAAGCCCAACGCAGTGCAAATTGAAAAGCGCTGCAAAAGCACAAAACACATCCATCAAAATTACAACACAGGCGCAGCAAATAGAAAAACGCGCTGCAAATAGAAAAACGCGCTGCAAATAGAAAAACGCGCTGCAAATAGAACCACAACACAACGGAAGTGATTCACAACACAACGGAATTTTCCCGGGGGACCTTAAAAGATACTGTACCAGCTAAGCTGCGTCTTCAGTAACGTCTCGGACTTCACTATGTGTACAAAGGACAATAAGTGGCAAACAAGGCGTTTTGTGAAGCAGAACTTTTAATAATATGCTCACAACCGTGGTAATCACAGGTAATAAACATAACTTACTTTTCAGAAGCTTGTTTGCCACTTATTGTCCTTTGTATACAGCTGGTACAGTATCTTTTAAGGTCCCCCGGGAAAATTCCGTTGTGTTGTGACTCACTTCCGTTGTGTTGTGGTTCTATTTGCAGCGCGTTTTTCTATTTGCAGCGCGTTTTTCTAGTTGCAGCGCGTTTTTCTATTTGCTGCGCCTGTGTTGTAATTTTGATGGATGTGTTTTGTGCTTTTGCAGCGCTTTTCAATTTGCACTGCGCTGGGCTTTCTCGGCCACCGTAGAAACAGGGTTTTTTGACTCATAGATATAAAAAAAAAGTGCAGAGCTGTTCACATTACACGTTTGAAGTGAATCCAATCTGATATAATTTTTAAGCAACTGACTGTATATGAGCACCTGAAAATAAACTTCAACCTAGACCTAACCTAAGTTTACACTTTAACCTAAACCTACACTTAAATTTGACCTACACCTATACCTACACCTATCTAACCCTATACTAACCACTACCATAACCCTAAACTTAACCATAGCAGAGTGCAGCATGTTCTTACCATTTCTGTATGAGTCTCTATCCACACATTCCCATCTTCTTAAAAGCTCCATAATAGAGAAAAGCAGGATGATTGCATTTGTAGCAATATTGTTTTCTCACTTCTTTGTCAAGTACATGGCAGACAGGTTGTGTGTATTAAGCAGAACAGTGCCACCAGTGGACGAGAGTTTTAGTGTGAATTATAAAATACAGGATGTATGAAATATGTTGTTGCCAATGTTATGAATTTGCTGTGGTACACATTTGGAAATACAAATATATAAACTCTTTTTTATTTTTCTTTATAGCTCCAGAGACGCTTATTTATTAGCCATTTAGCTAAAATGAACACTATTTCCTTTAGCATTACCATGTTTTTCGCACTAAAAGGCGCATTTTATATCCTTTAATTTTCCCAAAAATCGTCAGTGTGCCTTTTAATTCAGTGTGTCTTGTGTATAAATTTTACCAGTCAGGTTGTAAGGAGCCACTCCACCAAATTGCAGTGTTTTTCAGGAGTTTTAGTTTAGTTCTCCAGCACCGTGACTGAAGAAGCATTAGCATAACCTGCTAACCGCTATTTCCTGTTCAGAGGTGAGTATTATCGGCCTGTATCCTGCTCCTAACCCCGGCTAGCACTGCTGAAGTAGCATTAGCATTACCCGCTAACCGCGCTCGCTATTTCCCCATTTAGAGGGAAGTATTATCGGTCTGTAGCCTGCTGCTAACCCCGGCTAGCATTGCTGGAGCGGTTAGCAACTAATGCTAATGCTCCAGCCTTAGTGCTACAAAAATACGGAATTTAAGTTTACAGTAAATAAACGAAAGCACTTCACTCACCCAAATAAACAGTTTTCAGAGAGAAATCTGTGTATATTTACACCCAGCGCTCATTTGACTTTAAAAGAAAGTCTTTTTTAATTACAGTTTTGTTTACTTAGCTTAGCTTTACATAACTTAGTTAGCTACCTCACCATCACCACCCCATAAGTTCCATTTAGTGTCTATTAAAATGTGCCTTCTAATCCAGTGCGACTTATGTATAAAATAAACCAGAAAATAGAGATTCAATGATAGTGCACCTTATAATACGGTAATAATAATATAGTGCAATAAAAAATATATTACTTCTCTATCTGGTTATGGAGTCAACACTGATCTCAGCACCTTAAGATGTAGACTTATATTTACTAGTTGTTGGATGTAAAAGGCCATGATAAACATGGCTTGTAACTAACTGCAGGGTAGTAATGATTGAAATGGTTGGAAGTAAGAGCAGTATCAATCCCAATTGCAAGGTAGTGATGCTAATTGGGATAATACAGGTACTGTTAATGGCAATACTAACAGCATTAGTATCTCTTTCTCTCTGGGTGAGGCTGGCAATTGGCGCTAGCAGTGCTGGAAAAGGCCAGCAGCTGGTACACTGCTAATGTAGCTGTTGTTAAGAAGCTATCAATATACAGGGGAACAATCTAATAGAAATAGTGCACCATAACTGCTGGACTATTTAAGGTGGAACGGCTTAATTCTGTTAGCAAGAAAGGAGCAAGTTTCAGTGACAAACACATGAGATGAGTACAATATTTCAATTGTACTGAACATCTGCCAAACTAAAGATAAGATGTAGTGTTTCCCGTAAAGTGGCCACTAAGTGTACAGTGATGTGCCAATAGACTCAAGTCTATGAAAGTGAAACTGAGAGATGATCTGTAAGGTATTATTCGCTTTCACAATGGTGAGTTAATACATATGGGAAGAGATGAGTGTGTGCTGAATGAGTGTGTGTTCACGCATGTGTGTGCAGGGCTGCAGCTCGTTAGTCATGATCGTTAAAACGCGCCTGTTTTACGGTTTCGTTGGCACGGCCTTCAAAGCTCCGGCACCGCCTTTCATCTCTCTCTCTCACCTGCTCCGCCCATGCCCACGAGGAAGAGGAGCGCACCCCCCCGCCAGCACCTCCACCTCACGTCCACACACCCCGCACATGTGTGCTCTCACACACCTCGGCCGTGGCTTTGACACTGTGGGGTGTGTGTGTGACCCCTTGGCCTAGTCCATATACCTGCAGACCCTGAGAGACGAGCTTTGGGGCCTAGATAAGAACCAGATGTGCTGTAAGTGAGCCTGTGCGAGTGTGCCCGTGAGTGTGATGGGGCTGGCGTGACCCCTCGTGACCTCGAGGCCGACAGCCCTGCAGGCAGGAAGGGCCCGCAATCGGCTCCAGCTGTGACCCGCCTCCCTGCCGTTCATCAAGACAAACTGTTTTTAAACGCCAAACAGCTTTCACTGCCTGCAGCCCCAAAAACACCCTGCAGTGGAAAGAGAGAGAGAGAGAGAGAGAGAGAGACTGAGAGAGAGATAGAGAGAGAGAGAGATCAATATGTGTTTCTTTAATATCTTTTGGTTTTAAATATGGGTCTAAATTTCTTGTCTGAGAAAGATTCTTTATGATATCTTAATACATTTTTCAGTCCACCCAAAAAAAAAAAAAGATTTTTAATGAAATGACTGATATCTGATGTGACTTGATCACATGATTTTGTGTAATTCAACTAGGGTTGCAACGGTATGAGATTTTCACGGTATGATAACCGTCTCGGAAAATACCGCGGTATCACGGTTATCACGGTATCACAGTTTGTTACATATATTATTAAACTGACCCTTAAATAAATTACAACAAAGTTTTTTTGTTCAATTAACTATTTATTGTAGAAACTACACCATCAGGTGAAGGAAACCATGTTTTTCCACTACTCTTAAGGGCATTAAGAGTGTATATATATATATATATATATAAAAAGTTGGTATATAACCAGATACTGCAGAAAGAGGGGATTTATTTCTGACATGATCCTCACAATAGAGATTTCTATTTTAAGGCTTTCACACCTTAAAACCTTCAACATATGAAAAACAGGCACGTCAGAATTTGAAAATTAACGCATGTAAATGAATGGCGTCTTTCACATCCAGTCCGGCCAGGACCTTTACACGGACACGTGAATCCATCGTAGCACGCACTTCACGCCTGTACCTGCGTGCCCAAATTTCGGATAACTCAGCGCTTTTGCGGGCGCTTACCGCATGGGTTGTGCACGACTACAAAGAAGTTTTATTTAGGTTATTTAGGTAAAATTATAAACTGAACACATACTTTGCGCTGCACAGCGGGGTGGTGTTCTCGGAGATGGGAGATCAGGTTTGATGTATTTCCTCCTTTAGCTGTGACTACGGCCACATTGATTACAAGCTTGTTGATTACAAGATTACAAGTCTGTTTTCAGGCTGTTTGAATGAGCGAAATATGATCAGAATTATGTTAATTAACACTAACATAGAAGCATAGAACTATTATTTAATAAAAAATGATTTTTAAGAACAGCTAAACACAGTGCGGAGAAGTTCACGTGCGAGAGAGAGAGACACACAGAGAGAGAGAGAGAGAGAGAGAGATTTGCGTGTTCTGATGTGAGCTACTCACAGGTAAAGGTTCTCTTTTATCTCCTCGTGCTCATTTTAGTCCAATTCATAATTCTGCAGTTTCTCAGTGTTTTCTGTCGTATTTTGCGGCTAGCGCGAGCGCTTACAACTAACACCGCGGACCGCGAGGTGCAGCCGCGCTGCCGCTGTTATGCCGAATCCGACTCCCTGCTCAATCCGACTCCCGCTTCGCGGACAGAATCGGCACAACACCTCCCGCTGTAGAACTGCGGGAGTGAAAACAGCGCTTATAAATAAGTTAGTTAAGTTTCACTTTCAGTTTTCGTTATTTGGTTCGTTTTCATTAACAATAATAATTGGTTACTTAGCATTAACATTGTGATTATCACACCAGAGCTTTATTTAAAAATAAAATATATAATTAAAAAACAGATGCCTACATCTCAGACTATTTTCTGGAGCCCAACCCGACCCGGCCCGAGGAATGTGGTGGGAAATCTCGGCCCGAACGGACCCGATTTCGGGTCGGTCCTCGGGTCAGGTCTGGTTCGGGCAGAGAATCTAAGCTCTAGTCTGATGCACTTCTGCCATTCTCACCGCTGTGTGCTGAGTAGCTGAAGCGGAGCAGAGTTGCGCATGCGCGGGTGACTTTCTCCGCTGGCTTGAGTTTTACCGGTAATAAGCAAACACACACGGTATGATAACCGTGCATTTTAATACCACGGTATACCGTGAAACCGGTTACCGCTGCAACCCTAAATTCAACAAGATTTTTTTATCTCATCATGACATTTTAATTCTGAATCAATTGTGATCCTCTGTGAGTCAACTGATTCCATTAAAATTTCATCATAATTTCTCAATTATGACTTCATTATAATTGTCCTATTGACTGACTATTATAATTCCTTTTTTATGATACTCATTGCATCATAGTTCTTCAGTTATGTGAAGATTGCGTAATTGGCCTTTCAAATTGGGGAGAAAATGGAATAAAATTACGAATAAATAATAAAAAACAATAAAAACTAAACTATTTACAAACTTTCATTGATCAACACGAACTTTCTAACTTTCTAAATATAGATGATTCTGCTGTTCGAATATCAGTGCAGTTAAATGATCACCCTCATTATACTAGTGTTTCAGACACTTTTCTTACTTTATAAAGTTTAAACTGTGTATAATGTGGGCATGTACAGTTTAGAAGGGCTTTCTTGGGTAATATTTTGACCTGTATATTGTTCAGCGGGACACTCAGCACTATTGGCAGCACTGGTTTAAGCACATGCACGTCTCCAAGCCTCACAGATTTGATGTGCCAAACCTCAGGCACGTTCACTGGAGTGTAAGCTGCTAGACAAAAAGAGGGGTGAAGGGAGGGAGGGTTAGAAGGTGAAGAAGAAAGAGAAGAAAGACAGAAGATGGGAGGGGGGTTAAAGGTAAAGGTGAGAAGGGAGCCAAGATGATGAAGTGAAGTGGAGGGAAGAAATCGTAAATCAAGCCAGGCGAGGGTGAGCGTCTGGATCTGCTCATGTTTCATACGGACTGTTCGGCTCTGCTCTGTTCAGCTTTGTTTGTGCAGTTTGGAACTTGGCTGATGTCCATCAGGCCTACTGTTCATCAAAGCCGCCCTCATGGCGCCTGGCAGCTCAAAAAGTGCATTATTTTGATGAATATTGATGAACATATACAGCACACTACTGTTGAATCAGTTCTCATATTAATCTCAATCATTTCTTATATAATTTTGTGATTAATTATATCTCAAAAGTAAAAGTAACTAGACATGCCTCTCTAGTGTTCAACTGCACACAAAGCTTATACACTGATGTCCCATAACTTTTGCCATATCTCATGGAGGCTAAAGAATGCTGCAATGACCTGTTTTTCTGTTTGAATGGACAATTCTAGCTAGATGCCACCAGTCACAATCATTGCATCATTACCACCCAATGCGCTGTCCACTATGGGAGGATATGCTTTCTATAGCTCTATCCGGACAGGATTAGTTTCTCTGGGGGACGTCTGTAAAAAATATTCACTTCTACTTAGTGATAAAACTCTTGCATGCGGACTGCAATTAAAAAAATAGGAGGACCATTGAGTTTTTGGCTATTCCAGTCACATGACATTGCGTTCAGTAGCTCCTCCATTTCCACTTGCTGTTGTGTTTACGTGGATCTCCGTGGAAACACGCACCCAAAGTAATTACGGTGTGTGGCAATGGACAATTGCTATTTTATTAAAAGCAAGGAGATGAAATTCAGGACGTCTGAGAAAAACACAGACATGGTTGCTCCAGACGGGAATAAAATCACAGAGGACCCTCCATAAAATAGAAATTACCCCAGGACCCCCTGAAAAACTAATCCTAACCAGACAGGGCTTATTAGGTATTCCTGGCAAACAAGTTACACTGTGGATTGAGGACAGTTAAATACCATAAAGCATAACTTCAGATCCAACTGGCACCCACTGTCAGGCCTCACCTGACTCTGAAACATTTTATGATTCATTTACATACTTTTATACAATGACTTGTGTCATATCAGTGTATAATCAGCATATGATAGCATGAAGGTGCATGCATGTATAGGGCAGCCACATGTGAGCATAATATTGCCATGCCTAATGCCTAGCATGGGTTAGAAGGGTACAAAGCCCCCTTAGCACTGAGATGTGGAGCAGTGGGACGGTGTTCTCTGGAATGCTGAAGCTTTATCCTTTTCCAAATCCTTTGGGATGAGCTGGAGTGGTTTGTGATCCAGAACTGTAGATCTAACATCAGTTCATAACCTCAAAAAAGCATTAATGGGGCTGACTGCAATAAAATATTCCAACATATTCTATTGCATTTTTTTGTAGTTTAAATAATTAAATAATTGAATTTAATAATAGTTTTTTGTCCTTTTTATATATCTATTTTACCTATTTTTTTTTCATTTGCATATGCCTGCATAATTCTATACATTTTATGTATATACAGTTGTGGTCAAAAGTTTACATACACTTGTAAAAAAACATAATGTTATGGCTGTCTTGAGTTTTCAATAAGTTCTACAACTCTTATTTTTCTGTGATAGAGTGATCGGAACACATACATGTTTGTCACAAAAAACAGTCATAAAATTTGGTTCTTTCATAAATTTATTATGGGTCTGCTGAAAATGTCACCAAATCTGCTGGGTCAAAAATATACATACAGCAACAAAATTTGTCAATTTTGGTGATGTAGCGAGTTGTGTCAATCAAATTAGCTTCATGTCATGGCCTCTTCACTTCTTGTAAGTGATTCTGATTGACAACAGCTGTTGACTTCTCATGAGCCCATTTAAATAGGGCTCATTTGACCCAGTGATTAGACTCAGCTACAAAAGCTACAATGGGAAAGTCAAAGGAACTCAGTGTGGATCTGAAAAAGCGAATTATTGACTTGAACAAGTCAGGGAAGTCACTTGGAGCCATTTCAAAGCAGCTACAGGTCCCAAGAGCAACTGTGCAGACAATTATACGCAAGTATAAAGTGCATGGAACAGTTGTGTCACTGCCACGATCAGGAAGAAAACGCAAGCTATCACATGCTGCCGAGAGGAGATTGGTCAGGATGGTCAAGAGTCAACCAAGAATCACCAAGAAGCAGGTCTGCAAGGATTTGGAAGCTGATGGAACACAGGTGTCAGTCTCCACAGTCAAGCGTGTTTTACATCGCCATGGACTGAGAGGCTGCCGTGCAAGAAAGAAGCCCTTGCTCCAGAAAAGGCACCTTAAGACTCGGCTGAAGTTTGCTGCTGATCACATGGACAAAGATAAAACCTTCTGGAGGAAAGTTCTCTGGTCAGACGAAACAAAAATTGAGCTGTTTGGCCACAACACCCAGCAATATGTTTGGAGGAGAAAAGGTGAGGCCTTTAATCCCAGGAACACCATGCCTACTGTCAAGCATGGTGGTGGTAGTATTATGCTCTGGGGATGTTTTGCTGCCAGTGGAACTGGTTCTTTGCAGAAAGTAAATGGGATAATGAAGAAGGAGGATTACCTCCAAATTCTGCAGGAAAACTTAAAACCATCAGCCCGAAGGTTGGGTCTTGGGCGCAGTTGGGTGTTCCAACAAGACAATGACCCAAAACACACATCAAAAGTGGTAAAGGAATGGCTAAACCAGGCTAGAATTAAGGTTTTAGAATGGCCTTCCCAAAGTCCTGACTTAAACCCCATTGAGAACATGTGGACAGTGCTAAAGAAACGGGTTCATGCAAGAAAACCATCACATTTAGCTGAACTGCACCAATTCTGTCAAGAAGAGTGGTCAAACATTCGACCTGAAGCTTGCCAGGAGCTTGTGGATGGCTACCAAAAGCGCCAAGTTGCCGTGAAAATGGCCAAGGGACATGTAACCAAATACTAATGTTGCTGTATGTATATTTTTGACCCAGCAGATTTGGTGACATTTTCAGCAGACCCATAATAAATTTATGAAAGAACCAAATTTTATGACTGTTTTTTGTGACAAACATGTATGTGTTCTGATCACTCTATCACAGAAAAATAAGAGTTGTAGAACTTATTGAAAACTCAAGACAGCCATAACATTATGTTTTTTTACAAGTGTATGTAAACTTTTGACCACAACTGTATATATGTATATGTATTATATGTATATGCATGCGCTAATATGAAAACAATTTTTTTCCACTTCCACAGTTTTTCTATATGTAATAATATGACCCATATGTATAACATATGAAAGTGCAATAATTTTAAGCAAAGTGCAATAATTATGTACTATCTATCTGTCTGTCTATCTATCTATCTATCTATCTATCTATCTATCTATCTATCTATCTATCTATCTATCTATCTATCTATCTATCTATCTATCTATCTACCTATCTATCTATCTACCTACCTACCTACCTACCTACCTATATGTACTATATGTACTAAAATGATTTTACACATGTACTACATATGTGTAACTATATATACATAAAATGTCAAATGAGTAGTTTAAAGTCACTATTAATAGTTGGTATTATTATTATTATCCGTATAATAATAATTGCTGAGTGGTTTGGGATCGAGAACTGTTGATCTAACATCAGTTGCTGACCTCACTTAAGATCTCCTGGAGCTAATTGCGATCAAATTTTCTAAACAAAAATATTCCAACATCTAATGCCAAGAATTCCCAGAAGAGCAGAGGCTTTTACTGCAGCAGAGATGGGGTCAAACTCCTTAATAATACCCTTAGTTTGGGAGGAAGAGTTGAATAAACAGCGCATCATGATTTTAAACATTGTTCTGCACACAAATTGGTTTTGTTGGTCACAGTGATGATGAGCGTGTCCTCATATTCACACTGAGCCACCTCACGTTCCTGCAGCTTTTATTCTGCTATCAGCAGTTCTTACCATCAAACTAAGCTCTCCTATTCACAGGCCTGTCTACTCTCTCTTCTTCCCCTCGTTCTCCCTCCATCTCGCTCTCTCTGCCCTGTATTCAGGATGAGCAGCAGTTAGTTCCCCCTCCACGAGTTCAGGAGTGTGATGGTGTGTGAGAGTGAGTGTGTTTTTGGCATTTGTGTGTGTGAGTGTGCGTAAGTGTGTGTGTGTGTGTAAGTGAGAGAGAGAGGGTTTTGAGAGTGGAAGGGCCTGCTGGGCCGGATTAAAACCTTGCGCCCATAGGGGGGCACCTCCATTCACAACTGACTGATGTCCGTCCCAAATTGATTTATGGAAAGGGCCCTTAATCAATTATGTGTGGAGGGAGAGGGAGAGGGAGAGAGAGAGAGAGAGAGAGAGAGAGAGAGACGGGGGGGCGAGAGCACTGCGAGGGGTGAGATAGAGTGTAGAAGTAAAGAGAAATGGGCCTGGAGGTGTTGATGGAGTTTGCAGGGGGAGTGGAGGTCTGCAGGGTCTTTGTAAAGGAATGTGGCCCATTACAGCAGTTTAGAGTGGCTTATGTTCAGCGAGTAAACAGTGATGTATACAGCTCCATCCATTACACTAATCTAATTTTACTGCTGAAATTAGAGTTATATTACAGACCCCTTCAAGTGCTGATGTTATTATTTAGTTATTAACTTAAAAAATGATGAATTATCCAGTAACTACAGCATTACACAAACAAGGGTATAGGGAAACAATAATAATAATAATAATGTTATGTTTCCACAAAGACAAATCTATCTGTATGAAATGAATATGAATGTTAAGTGGATTTGAGATTTTGGAAGCGTTTTTACATATACGGGTACAGTTTCTGAGGTTAATACATATTAATATTACACAGCTGTGTGTGAAATCAGGACTTATTATTTAAGAATTAATTTATTTTAATATATTGTAATAATATTATAATATATTATTATAATGTAATAATATAACAATATAATATATATTTTTTATATATATTATAATATATAAACAATATAATATATATGTGCATTTAATATGCACAGACAATTCTACAAATCTTAAAATATAGTCATAACCTATGGGAACATACTTATTGGTGTTGTAACAGTATGTAACAGTATTATTACCCACACGTGTGTGCTAATATCCTGCATTTATTTATTATTATTGTATTATTATTTATGTATTATATGTACCCATATACAATTATCTGACCCATATGTTATAATATGATGTGTAATATATAATATGTAAGACCCATATGTACTACTTACTTTATCTAATAAAAATAGTTTACATATGTATTATATATGTGTAACTATCGATAGCAGTATTTGATAGTCATGAGTAATATTATTATTATTAATAATTCTTCTTATTATTGCTGTTGTTATTTTTAGCCATATGCTACTTTACACTTTATTTCACAGCTTTACACTCTCAATATCCTGCATTAGTTAATGTGCAGCAGAAACAGGCGCTCTATGACTGCAGCTCTTTTGGTGAGTGAGTTCTGGTGTTTTGTTATCATTCCAGGACACACAGGATCTTCCCTCGCTCTTTTCTGAATGAGAATTCAGCCCAGCGGTGCTCCCGCAGAGTTGTGCAGGCCAGCAGTGTTAGTGAATGATATGATATGAGCGTGATGCATGAGTGTGACAGCCTTTCTTTGGCTTTGAGGAGAGCACTTTACAAAGCTCTATTGTGGGTGCTATGATGTAGTTATGGTGTGTGTGTGAGTTAGAAAGAGAGAGAGAGATAGAGAGAGAGAGAGAGACAGGGGAGCAGAGAGTATGGAGTGTTTTAAAAAGCTCTTGTCATGCTGGCTCTATTGTGTGTGCGACATGGCGGGGTGTGTGTGTGAGGAGGGGGGTCATGCTGTGCGCTCGTTTCTCCAGCCTGTCAGGAACTCTATCTGAGCTTCAGCCGGAACTAATCAACTCCAATAGGCCTTCCATTACCCACAGTGCATTGCAGCGGGCAGGGGGCCGGTCTGTGGGAACAGAAGGGCAAGAGCATAAACTCCCCAGTTCACTCGTGTGCACACACACACACACTTGTTTTTCTACACTGTGAGCATGTGGGGTTACACCTATATACACTTACCTAGTGTACATATATGTATGTATGCTGTGTGTATTGTATATGGGGTCACTTACAGTATCTCACAAAAGTGAGTACACCTTTTACATTTTTGTAAATATTTTATCATATCTTTTCATGGGACAACACTGACGATATGAGACTTTAATACAATGTAAAGTAGTCAGTGTACAGCCTGTATAACAGAGTGTATTTGCTTCGCCTTCAAAATAACTCAACACATCAATTTTACATTGATTCAAAGTTATGGTTTTATATGTTTTGTTTGTATAATATACACATTAAATATGTATATCTTTTTTGTATTATATTCTTATAACTTGTACTGTGGTCTTGCATTGTAGTAAAGGGGAATTTACATAATGGGAAGCACCTTTCACCTAAAAGCATTGTGGGTGTAGAAGAGCCTAAACCTTTTACAGTTTTTCTCCATTGGTTTGGCTCATTTCTTGAAACTGAGATGACATTCTCAAAATAACATGGACAAATTCCCAAACTAACTTGCAGTTTCTCATAACAGAATGGCATTTCTCATTGCTTTCATCACATTTCAAATGCTTTGTACATGTCTCAAGCACTTAGTACATCTTTGCAAATGGTTTTGTACAAGTAGCCTACACTTAACACAATCATCCTACATTTAGTACATTTTCCAAAAGAATGCATCTTGTTGATCTATCTTAATTGGTTAGTTCTCAGTGTAATGGTTGTTCTCTTCAAAACATGTCAGCACAATTTCATCATATAAGTCATCATCTGCAGAATAGTCTGCTCAATTCTCAAAATGAATTAAGAAATTGTAATACAATACAGAACACATATTTTGGAACATTTCATAAATTCATTACAATCAGGTGAGTAGGTAACAGGTGAAAGCAGGTTTTGACGAAATTGAGTGTCCCACATTACTGGTGACCAATCCATCAGTTTGTTGTCTATTATTTTGAATGCTGGCATTGCTCTATATACAGTGGATATAAAAAGTCTACACACCCCTGTTCAAATGCCAGGTTTTTGTGTTGTAAAAAAATTAAAGCAAGATACAAATAATTTCATAACTTTTTTCACATTTAATGTGACCTATAACCTGTACAATGCAATTGAAAAACAAACATAAATCTTTACAGCGAAAAAATATAAAACAAAAAACTTAAAATCACCTGGTTAAATACATATAACTAATACTTTGTTACAACATCTTTTGCATTTATTACAGCACTCAGTCTTTTTGGGTAGGAACCTATCAGCGTGACACATCTTGATGTGGCAAAATTTGCCCACTCTTCTTTGCATAACTGCTCAAAATCTGACAAAATGTGAGGGCATCTTCTGTGCCCAGCCCTCTTCAGATTACCCCACAGATGTTCAATGGGATTCAGGTCTGGATTCAGGCTGGGCCATTCCAAAGCCTTAATCTTATACCGCTGAAGCCATTCTTTTGTTGATTTAGATGTGTCCTTTGTGTCATTGTTGTGCTGAAAGATGAAGTTCCTTTTCATCTTCAGTTTTCTACCAGAGGCCGAAGGTTTTTGCCAATACTGACTGGTATTTGGAACTGTTCAAAATTCCGTCCACCCTGAATAAAGCCCCAGTTCCAGCTGAAGAAAAACAGCCCCAAAGTATGATGCTGCCACCACCATGCTTCACTGTAGGTATGCTGTTCTTTTGGTGACGAGCAGTGTTGCTTTTGCGCCTAATATACCTTTTGGAATTATGTCCAAAACGTTTAACCTTGGTTTCATTAAACCATAACACATTTTCCCACATGCGTTTGGTAGATATCAGATGAATTTTTGGAAAATTAAGTAGAGCTTAGATGTTTTCTGGATGTTTGTTTTGCACAGACATATGAAGAAGTCGGCAGATTGTTGTCACATGTACTACACAGCCAGTACTTGCCAGAAATTCTTGCAGCTCCTTCAGTGCTGCTGTCGGCCTCTTGGCAGCCTCGTTGACCAATTTTCTTCTTGTCTTATCATCAATTTTTGTCAAATGTCTTGTTCTTGGTAATTTCTTGTTGTGCCATGTTTTCTCCACTTGATGATGACAGTCTTCAAAGTGTTCCATGGTATATTTAATGACTTTTGTAGCCTTCACTTGACTGATATCTATGAATAATGAGATACCTCTGATGCTCTGGCATCTCTTTGTGGACCATGGCTTGTGCTGAAAGATGTGGCTACAAAAATATCAGGACAAGCCTACTAGAACAGTTAAACTTTATTTGGAGTTGATCAGAGGCACTTTAATTGTTGACAGGTGTGTGCTGACTCCAATTTAAAGTGAGTTTGAAGGTTATTGGTTAAATTTGAACACAGCAACACCCCTAGTTATAAAAGGGTGTGCACACTTATGCAACCTCAATATCTCAGTTGTTTATTTTTACTTCACCTCCCTGAAAGATTTCTGTTTGTTTTTCAATTGCATTGTACAGGTTATAGGTCACATTATAGGTAGAAATTATTTGTCTTATTGTAATTTTTTTTACATCACAAAAACCTACCATTTGAACAGGGGTGTGTAGACTTTTTCTATCCACTGTATACATCTTGGCCTGGTGCTAGTTCTTTGATGCTAGTCCTGTGATTATATAACAATGATATAGTCCTGTGATGATATAATGATTATATAGTCCTGTGGCGATCAGTGTAGAGGATGGCTCAGGCATTCTTCCCACAGTGCATTGCTAAAGAACATATCAGATGCAATGTTGATGAGAATTTATGGCCAAACAGACTGCAGCGGATGGATGGCCAGGAAGGTGATGGAGAGAGGGGAGTGACACAGAGTAGTCAGAATGTTACTGTATTGCATTTGTGATGCTTGACTATTTTTTTACCTACTGTAATGTATTTTGTTTTGTTTTTGCAGGTTTTTGTAATTTGTATACATAGTATATTTGATACATTTTCCTTAGTATTTTCTTTTCTTTCTACCTACAGTAATGTGTAAAAATGTACTTGTAAATAAAAATAGTTACAATTTCCTCAGCAGAAAGAGTGCAGTGTGTGTGGTGTGAACATTGTATTCCTTTAGCTAGACCTCTGCCATAAAGACAAAACATCTAAGCATTTTGACTTGCAGTACTCACACAATGCCAAAGGGACAATGCATTTTGGGGGCACTGATGATTTGTGTGAGAAAGGAAATCAGTTTTGACACGTGGGTAAACTGTTTTTGGAGCGATATGAGCAGTGATGAGGATCCATGTAGTTTTGCTGCACCGTCCAGTTTATTTTGACAGATGGACAAAATTAATGAAAATGTGCCAAAGCAATTGAGAAGGATCTATGCCATTTTTATGGTACTGACTATTTATATGGGAGAAAGACTTCCTTTTGAAGCAAGAATGAACGTTTTGGGAGACATATGACATTTTGCTGGTTATCTGAAGTGTTGTGAAGAACTGTAAGTCTGTTTGGCCAATTTACCTTTTAGTTATAGGAATGTCATCTCAGTTTCAAGAAATGAGCCAAACCAATTGAGAAAAACTGTAAAACCTTTAAATGAACATTGATTAAATGTCAGAATTTCAACACTATTTCAATGTATATATATATATATATATATATATATATATATATATATATATATATATATATAAAACCCACACATTTTATCTATGCAGTTACTACTTCTATATTGTCGCTGTCTGATGAAAAACATCTCCAAAGCGGCAACTTTATATGAGAGAGATAAAACCCTCTCAATTTTTGATGGAAGTCAATGTAAAAAGAGCCTTTTTTCAGATTTTATGTTGGTCCCTTCATCAAGAAATTTTGACACAGTGTAAGGGACAGTTTGTTTGCTCACATTATGTATTAATTTAAAAAAAACAACAAAAATTGAGTTTTTTATTGGACATTGACGATATGTATTATTCACAGAAGTTACTATATGCATCCTATTTGTATTACATAAGTGTATTTTCCAGTTATATTCTATTCTATTCCCAAACTTTCTCTGGTTCTTTTACAAAGTAAAGACATTTTAGTCCTGAAAATGTACAAAAACACACATGTGCACGTGCACGCGCACACACACGCACACATACGCTAGCCTGCACCACATACAACACTCCAACTGTTTCACACTGCAGTAATAATAAACACTTGCAATAATATTTTCACAGCAAGCAACAGCCTAACTCAGATCATTGCCCTGCACAGCTGCACCAGACACACACACACACACACACACACACACACACACACACACACAGACACCATCTCTGTCCCTCTCTCTCATTCTCTCTCTCTCACACACACTCACAAAAATGCCCAAGTATGTGTTCACAATAAAATAACACTAACATGTGCACACAGCCCTTGATGAGCTTGTACACAGATCTCAGTTCAGTGATCTCTGCAGTTCTGCAGAGTAAATCACAGCTGAACAGTTCACATGTGATTGCATAACAAATGCAACATCTAGAGAAACACTGCTCTATGTAAACAGCATTAAACAGCACAGATAAGCATCAGGAACAGCATGATAACACAACATGCTCCACTGAAGTGTGGGCGCTTTTCAACAAACTCCACACTATGAGATCCTGGCCATCAGTCAGAGCCTGAATCACAGCGAACTGGATTTAAATAAGAGAAAACACTGTAAGCATCAGTGCAAGAAGAGAAAATAAACCACAACAATCAACTGACTTAAAACACACAGGCCTGGGAGAAAAGTGAAAAAAATGATAAACAACTTAATGGCTCAGTGAGAGAGAGAGAGAGAGAGAGAGAGAGAGAGAGAGGGAGAGAGAGAGAGCAAAAATGAGGGAGAGAGAGACCACTACCCCCTGCTGGATGCTACCTCTAACTGCATTTACATTGCCGAAAACATTTCCCACTTTCTAAATGATAAATTTAGGAGAGTATTTTGCAGGACCATTTCGTTTACTGGCAATACAGAACTGGACACACTGAATCCACACAGTGTCATCTTTTTTAGATCATTATTTTATGCCAAATTAAAGACAAAAAAAAAACATTTACTTTTGGGAGATGTTTGGAACTTTTATAGGTTCTAAAAAGGAGTTGATTCAAAAGAAAAAGGGTTTAATTATTCTAAAAGACATCTAACAGTGAAAGAAGACACTGCAGGAGAGGACAATCAACAATCAACATTTCCAAGTTAATTTTCAAAACAGACAAGGTTTATCTGTTAACAATACATACATCTGTTTTTGAAAATTAACACTTGCTAAATGTAAAAATGCTAAAAGCTCTGGAAGACCATATAAGACATGTAAAGTAGACAATCACCTAATTCATTTATAATTAAGAAAAACTCTTTCTCAACATCTACTAAAGTCAAGAACACTCACATCATCATCTTAATCTGCAAAACAAGAGCCATGTTAATGAGTACAAATATAGAGGGTTTATTCAAAATGCAAACCACTGATCATCTTTGGTAACATTCAGGAACAGAAGGATCAGATTAGGTCAGATTCACAAGATTCTTTGTCCAGATAAAACTATGCTTTATTTACGCATGAAGAAGAACAGAAACAGCTCATGATGATTTGTAGAAAAATACACCATCTGTTAAACATGGTGGAGGGAGTATTATTGCATGGGAATTTATGGCCACCAATGGAACTGGGTCACTGGTGTTTACTGATGATGTGACTGCTAATAGAAGTTTCAGGGTGGATTTGAAAGTGTGTAAAGTGATACGTTCAGCTCAGATTCAGTTAAATGCAGCTTCAGAGTACATAAAGACAACACACCAAAAAAAGGCCTATTTAAGGCAAAGATATAGAATGCTCATAATAGGTCAGTCAGTCATTTGACCTTAACTTAATTTAGCACTGCTTTCACTTGCAGGAGACAAAAGTAAGTGGGCAAAAAGACCCAAAATTACACATAATAGGTTCGCATTTTGAAATTATTTTCTGAAAGTGTATGAACTGTGAGTCTTCTAGCAAATAAGGCCATAAACTGAGTTGAGGTAAGATGTTGTTTAAAATCTCTTTAAAACAACCTGTTGTATTAAATTCATAGTAATGTAAATCTGCAGGGTCTTTTTTTTCAACATGATTGGTCCCTGGCTGCAGTTCTATGGCACTGTGTGAAGAACCCTTGTGGGAACCTTTAAATACTGATGATAAAAGATCAGCACTACTCTTAACTGGACTCCATTAGGTCACTGTTATCTTAGACAAGCTGATCAGGTCTCAGGCGTGTTGGTGTGAAGTGGGAGTGAGGGTGTGTGTTTGTGTAGAGGGTGAGAGGTCTGCTCATATGGCTCTTCAGTGAAGGTGAAGTGGGAGCGTTATTTAAACGTGTTAGGAAAAGCCCGGGCTGCACCGCCCTCATATCGAGTGTGTTTCAATGAGTGTGCTGGTCAATGAGTATGTGTGTGTTTAAGTATGTGTGAATGAGTGAGTGTGTGTTGGGAGGAGGGGGTGAGAACAAGAGTTTGTGAGTGTGTGTGTGTGTGTGTGTGTGTGAGGGCAAAGGAATGAATGCGTTTTCTGGATGAAAGAGTGTGAAGAGTGTGACAATCGATTCTAAGTCAATAAACACATTTTTAAGGGTTCATATCCTGCTTTTTCCTGTATTTAATTCATATGTATTTTTCTGTGTTTAGTTTGTTTGTATTGTATTGATATACAACAATTGTGTGGGTTTAGGGACTAAAATAACTTATTATTTAATTTCTATTCAAATGACCTAGCATCTACCTTTTCTCTTTGCAATAATAAGCCCATTATTGTTATTATGTCTTTAAAACTCAGTTAAATAATCTCTGTTCTGATTTGCTGCCCAGTTTTGTGCCACATTCTAAAAGCAGTCCAGAAAGGAGTCCAAAACACACCTTATAACTGTGGCACAGCTATATTGCTGGTGACTGAATATATGAAATTATTCAGTAAAGAAAAAAATAAACAAACCAGAGTATGTCATATATTTTAGATTCTTCAAAGTAGGCACCTCTTGCTGAGATGACAGCTTTGCATCTTGGCATTTTCTAAAAGTTTTATGAACTTTTAGTTAACAGCTGTGCTGAATTTGTCAAGAGTTAATTACTTGAATTTTTTGCCTCTTAATGTGTTTGAGAGCATCAGTTGTAAAGTTGTGAAGAGGTAGAGTTGGTATACAGTGAATAGCCCTATGTAAGTAATGTTTTAATCCATATTATAGCAAGAACTACTCAACTAAATAAAGAAAAAAATACTTTAAGAAATTAAGGTCAGTCTGAAAAATGTCAAGAACTTTAGAAGTATCCTTAAGTGCAGTCACAAAGACCTTCAAACATTATGATTAGGACCACCTCAGGAAAGAGGTGGAAGACCAAGCGTTTCCTCTGTTGCAAAAGTTTATCAGCTTTAGAAACTGCAACCTTAGAAGCTGCAAGTTATCAGCACCCCAGATAAGAGAAACCCAAATGCTTCACATAGTATTTGGGTTTATTTAACACTTTTAATTTACTACACGATTCCTTATGTGTTCCTTCATAGTCTGAATGACGGTATATATTCCTGTTCTGCCAACAGCACTTTTCCTTTAAGGAGTGTTTCAGCCTGAAATACTTTTTGAATGAGGCACTATTTAGAATAGCCAATCAGAATTAGCTAATTTGCAAATACGTTACAATACACAATACACAATACCTAAAACCAGCCTGTTTAATGTGTAAAGGATGTGGATAGTGAAAAGTGAGCTGGTAAAAATAATACTGCACAGATTTCAACAGTGGAATTTTTCAGGGTAAAAAAAAAAAAAAAAAAATTATGATATGGAAATGTCGAAATATTTTGGACCTTTTATGATGCTTTCGACCCCTTCAAAATAAACTGACAATTACTTCACTATTTAATTTTTAAATTATATGTACTGAAGTAAATGAATTAATTACTTTATTTGTTCATTTTATTTATTGCAAAACTTGTAATGTCATGTTGATTTTGATTGGTGAAGCTATTTCAAGTAGATCTGTATAGTTTAATAATTCTGAGCCAGAAAACTGAAATAAAACCCAAACTAAGATAAAATGAATGCAATTGAAATACAATTCGAATAAAAACTCTGTGTATTGAGTGAAAGTAAATGATGATAATAATAATCTCTTAAATAGCGTGCTGCAGTGGTCATGTGTGTGTGAGAGAGTGAGAGTGAGGTGGTATTTTAATGTGTGTGTGTGTTAGTGAGTGAGTGAGTGTGTGTGTGTCTATTGACTCTTGAATGGCTGGAATAAAGGGCAGCACATGGGAATGGGCTCTTGGCTCTCAGCAGGACACTGCATTGAGGGGCACTGGGGCGGGGTTAATCCCCTATTCACCCGCTCCTCCACTCAGCCGTCCCGGGACAAAGAGCCCCGCCCCGCGCCCGCCGCGTTTCCGTGACGACCCCTAACCTGGCATTTTGCGCTGCAATTCCCAGCCACTTTATGAAAGCACACAGTTATTATGTGCAATATTTACCTCTTTTGATCGGCCCGCGAGCCCATTGTGGAGGCCGAACAAACTCGAGTGCTCTCCTGCTTTAAAGCCGGCAGGGGGAAGAGGACAGGACCTTAAAACCTGCTTAAATAATCAGAGCCGGACACTCAGCAGCCCTACAGCCCCTCAGCCTGTAAACAACACCAGCTCTAACCCTCACAGCTCACTCTAATATATACCTGAGAATCCACAGTTAACTCAATTTATCATACTGGATAAATCCAGTAATTACAGATTATTAATAATCGGTTAAAAATCATTTTTAAAAATTTCTAAATTTGATCTCATTGTCCGCCCCTTTTACAAGGCCAATTCATTAGGAATCCCCCTATCACTAGTGATGCCCAACACCAGCATGTGTGAAGTCAGCCACTGCCTTTTTTTGAACTGCTGCTGATGCAGCATTGCAGAGTAGCATCACAGTGCGCTCGGAGATAAAGGGCAGTGACACGGTTCTGATACATCAGCTCACAGACGCCTTGTGCTGATCGACATCACTCTTTGGCATGATGAGGGCGCCATCTACACACTCAGAGAGAGCAAGGCCAATTGTCCTCTCTAAGGGCTCTAGCAGATGATGGCAAGCTACATAAACAGGATTCAAACCGGCAATCTCCCGATCATAGTGGCAGCGCCTCTAGCCCCATATGTATTTACAATGTTATTTAGTTAAATATTAAGTATTATTCAAGCATGCCTATAGTAAATTAATATAATTAAATACTTGTCTTTTTAAAGCCACATATTTAAGTTCAAATGAAACCCAAATAAATTGTCTTGTCTACACCAAATAATCTAAACAAATTTGTGTTCTCATAAAGCAAATCTGCTGTCTAATACACAAAATTAAGGTTCTGTACTCCAAGGTGTTTTTGAATGATGACATAGAATAACCATTTGTGGTTCCATAAAGAAACCTTTTAAAAGAGATCAAATATTTAGTAATTTAAAATCAATGTCAATGTTCTTTACACTTACAGTTTTGTTTAAAAAAATTGTACTTCATACAAATAACCTTGTATATATTTTTATTTTTTTTAGCATTCTGAGACTATGGGCCCTATTTTAGCATTCTTTAGGTGAGCCGTCAACTGTGCACCATGCATTTTGGCTTAGGGCATGTCAGTGTGTCTTTGCTATCATAACAACGGGAAAAGTATGCCTTGCGCAGCTCAAAACATGCAAAAGGACTCACTTACCATTCCATTAAAGAGCCAGGTGCGCTCTTACTCTGGCAGATTGGTATTTTAATGGCACAGAGCTTCTGTGTTTCTCAGCAGAGGAAACTCGTTCATGCTGTAAAGGTGCGTGAGCAGGTCATCTACAGTAATATATATTCTTTAGTATTCTGTTTATTGTTGTTGTAAAAGTTTGTTCTCTGCTGGGTATTCTTCTGTGTGTAATAAGAGGGTGTACGTGCGTTGGTGTGTGTAGTGCACACAGGAATAAACGTCTAACAGTTGAGTGTAGTCTAGGTTCATTTCAGTCAGTGGCCTATCTGTGTTTTTCTTTGCCAAGAGAGCAATATGTCAGAAATGTAACTGAACAGACCATTGTGCACACTGGCATAAATATCTTCGTAAGCACCGTCCCTATTTACACAATGCAAGCCCAAGCTGTGAAAATAGACTGCAGATTTTGCGATACATTTTCCACAGGGTGTATTATTATTTGAAGTCAATGCCAAGGTTCTATAACAAATTAAAGGTTCTTCACACTCACAGCTTCTTTACAAAAATCTTTCTTCACACAATTCATCATATATATGGTGATTTTTTTTCAGCATCCTGAGACTTAACATTGTCTGGCACTTTGTCACTTTGAGTTGCTATTTTGTCACTTTGAGTTGCTGTGGTTCCTAAACTCCTTCACTTGTAACAAAACAGCACTCTTAGTTGATGGTTAAATATGTTGGCATCCTTCTATAGTACCACACTGGAACTCTTCTGTTTAATGCTAAGAGAAACGTGAGATTACAGTTTTTTTATTCACTGTAAAATGATAACCAAAACAAAATCTGTGAAGGAATGACTGTGTTTTAATATCATCAGTATGAACACACAGCAGGGATTTCCAAACCAAAATCAGAAGCAGTTTATTTTTGAGCTCAGTTGTCAGCTGAGGGTGTAGGGATGCTTATATAATTGTCTTAGGTGTGGGTGTATGTAATTGGACAGTGGGTTTGTATAATTGCACAAATTACAAAGTTGATCAAATATTTAGCTTGTGTATGTGTGTGTGTATGTGTGTGTGTGTGTGTGTGTGTGTATAGGTTTGAGGAAACGCAGTGGTCTACTCCACCCCGTGGCTGCTGGTGGAGGACTGTCCCCAGTCCATGCTGTAGCTTGTGCGAGTGTGCTGTGTGTATGGGTGTGGGTATGTGGGCACGGTGGGTATGGGGGGAAGGCTAGGCTGGGATGGGGGGAGAATGTGGCCACCTTTACGGGACAGAACACTGATCTCCTGCCTTAGAGACATGATCTCATCTTTCTGACTCTGGATCAGCGTCTGCAGCCTTCGATATTCCTCCTCCTTAGCCTGAGACTGACCCTGGAACTGGGTACCCTGCAGCAAGCACACACATCTTCTTTAACCAACACATACATACATACACACACACATACATACATACACACATACATACACACACACACACGTACACATACCATGTTCTTCTGTCTGATGTTCAGTTTGTCCTCCAGTAGTTTCTGCTGGGTCAGTAAGCTGTTGAGTGTGAGCATGCGCTCAGTGTGCTGCTTGGTATCTACAGTCAATGCCTGTCTGGCTTCAGAAACTTTGTCCTTAAAACACACACACACACACAATAATCAAACCCATTCACCCCCTTCAAAGCTGTAGGTTGTGGGGATTAACTGTTACTCATATAACATCAGGGCATATAATATTGTTTAACACTGTGTTTAATATTTTATTAAATACTATTCATATTCTTACATATATATTTTTTTAATTTCTGTGTAAAAAGTAGGGATGTCCCAATCAGGTTATTTTGCTCCAATATGTTCCAAGTCTCTTAATGCTAAATATAAACTGATATTAATCTGATTTTATAATTAAATAATAATAATTAATAATAAAAAGAGGAAATGTCCTGCAAATTGATACTGAAAATAACAAGATTTTGAACTCCTATGTTTTTCCCACTGCATTAACTTTGTATGTGTGTGTGTGTGTGTGTGTGTGATATCATTCTGGACTGGTATCTGTAGATTTGGTTTGTTGACTACTGATGTGAAAACTGTTTTATAGTTGGGGGAATGTGTGATGTTTTGGCCTTCTACAATGCATTAGTGTTTATAAGTATCTATAAGTAATAACTTTAGCATTAGCTTCCACCCGGTTCTGAACATGCTGTTAAGTGGGGTAAGAGCGTTTCTACTTCTAGATATTATGTTATGTTTTTATGCTGTACTGTAAAATATAATCAGAAGGTTATGTTATTTACCTTCTGAGAATTCTCCTCAGTGCTGCCAACTGGGCAATTATGCCCTTTACTCTCACTATGAGGCCACTAGATGTCACTCTAAACAGTCGCAACTCGACTAGGATTAATATAGCTGAAACTCAGTAAATTAAAATACGTGTGATTCAGTCACTGAATGTTAATTAGTATGTTTCTAGCATAGTGGTATATTAATGAAGATTAGAAAATAGAATAAAATCAAGGAACTATTAGAGATTGTTGTATACACAATATGTGTGTGTCTTTGTGTTTGTGTACCTGCCAGAGTTTGAGCTCCTTTAAATATTCTGCTTCTCTCACTCTGCTCTCTTGCCGCATCTCTTCCAATGTACTGTTACCAGATAGTGTCTGCAGAGCTTCCAGATCCACCAGTTTACCGAACTTCATCATCATTAGCTTCTCACAGTGTGCCTTCAACTCTAAACACACACGAACACACACAGTTTTACACAGGAGCTATGGACAACACAACCACTGACACAAACAGCCACAACAGCCTATATTCAGTGCCTCCCATTAAACATCCCTGAACTGGGCTGGGTGTCTGACCTCGTATTTTGGTCTTCATGCTGGTGAGCTCGTGGCTGAGTTGGGTGTACTGCTGGCGACTGTGTATAGAGAGTTCTCTCATCTGGTTCTCCTGCTGCAGTTCATTAATGCGCTCCTGCAGACGCTCCACAGCCTCCGCCTTCATAACCAAAGCCGAGCCCATCTTGGAAGGCACTTCGCTGTTAATCAGGTACTCAATCTGCTCAAAGAGTTAAAAGGAAGAAGGCTTTCATCTTAAAGATCAGGGCACTGGTGTTGACAGCATTTTATCTAATTTCAGATTTTTTTATCAACAATTTATTGCATTGTGCTGCATTTACAACCCTATCATTAAGAGAAATAGACATCATACATAATAGATAATGTCACTAATCTATAAGGACTTCTGAAAAGGCCTACTGGTTCTTCCTCCAAATGTGGTTGCAATATTACCATACTGTTTCGCTTCAATTTTTAATAATGTGACTCGGCTAAATGAAAATTTGTCAATTTTTAAAGATTTTTGTTTTTAAGAGCTAATTGAGTTCTTAGTTGGTTGGGACTTCATGAGCAGAACTGAAGACATAAAACATCAGGTTAACCACCAACATAATTAGGAAGTGACACAGTAAATAACAGATCGTCCTTTGATTTCCAGCAGGTGAGACCAGCTTTGCTTCCTCTCTGGAAGGATCTCTGGAAGTGCCAGAATGCTGCCTGAGAATCAAAATCTTCTTACTGGTTTGAGCTTAATGATTTGAGCATTTAATAGGGTTTCTGAGCAACCAATATGTTAAAATACACTGTCTATCCAAATGTTTGTGGACACCCCTTCCAATGATTGCATTCAGCTACATTAAGTTGCACCCATTGCTGACACAGATGTATCAGTGCACACATAGCCTGTGCAGTCCCTGTAGAGAAGCACTGGCAATAAAATAGAACTACATACTTTGTCCATTTGGTTTAAATATTTATAAAGATATGAATACTTGGAAAAACATAATTTTACTGTAACATTTAGGTGGAATTAGTATACAGTGAACTGGGGTTACAACTAAAAAAACTCCTATTCACACACACACACACACTTCAACACAAACCTGGTGTAATATAAGTGGGACAACCACAACCAGCTCACTCAGTTTCTGATGCTTCTCTCTGTTAAAGAGCTCTAGTTCGCCCTCTGCTGCTTTCAGACTGCTCTGCACAACCTTCTCCTGAAATAAAAAACACACTTCAGTTTAGTTCTCTCTGTAAAATGATTTGGTTGCTGTCTACAGAGAAGTATTAAAAACTATCAACGTTTATCAAATATAAAATACAAAAAACGAACCATATGAAAAAAATTAAGATTAAAAAATTATAAGAATATACAACTTGACAGTATTAATTGGTATATTGATATGAAAGTGTGCCTCTGTTTTTTTAGTTATTTCTTCTTTATTCTTTATAATTTTATTTCAAGTCAATATTTATTGGATTATAATTATTAAAATGACTGATCACTGGATGATTCTATAACATATTCATTTATGTATTTAAGTTTATTGCCATGCTTTGAGAAGAGCAGCAGCTTAATGAACCTTTATATAACCTAGGCCTCTAACCACTAAGCCACCACTGCCCCACCCCAGTACTTAGATCAGAGCTGCTGTTTTTATGTACTTTTACTTCTTCTTCTGTAATTCACATGTGTAACAATATGCTTACATAAGCACAGACTTAGGCTACTTTTGTCAGTAATTCTATTATCTATACTATTATATATATTCTCTCTCTCTCTCTCTCTCTCTCTCTCTCTCACTTTTTCTCTTTGTCAACAATAAATAGTAGAAGAAATCAGATGCAAAGGAGTTTCTCACTTTCTTGACGAGTGAGTCATATTCTTTCTTCAAGCTGTCTGTGGTCTTCTTCTCCTCCAGCAGCAACTCCTCATTGTCCAGACGTTGCTCACGCAAGTGCAATGTCTTCTTAAACAACTCTGGATCACAGTCTTTTACATACAAACACAAAAACAAAGTGAACCTATTCATGTCCATATAGATATTTACAGACATGCTAAAAGTCATGGGACAGAAACATGTCTCATGGAAGCTAAACAAGGCCACACTGAACTGTGGGATATGCATGTGTGGCCAGATGCTGCCAGTCATAGGAATTACCATTCACTGTGCTGTCCACTGTGGGTGGTAATGTCTTCTTCGGAAATGGAATGCTTCATTTATGCAATATATGGAGTCATATGTCATATAATAAGTACATATGCACACACTTTGTTTGCTAAATTTAACAAATTCTAAAACACTGAATTTTCTGTAATATATACTATATTACTATTTAACTTCTAATCTGAAATACTGCCAAAACATTTCATACATGTAAAATATACTTGTAAATTATAAGTAAATTACATTTATAAGTGGTAATGTCAATATTGCTGAGATATTACTGGCCAGGTAAACTCACTTGGAGGGCACACACTGTCATCTAATGCACCAGCACCATCCTCAGACCCTTCATCTTCCTCATCTTCACCCCAATCCGACCCTTCATCAGAGTCTTCATCACTGTCCTCCTCTTCCTCTGTGAAAATATAGATAAAACACAGATCAGCACAAGCAACTGTAAAGAAATAACGCTGAACACATGAACACACACACACAGCTGACCTGCATTGCCAGCCTTCTCCTTCTTCTTCACTCGTTTGATCTTCTTCTTGAAGACTTTGGTGAGGAAGTCTGTAAATTTGTTGTTTTCCCCCAGTGAGGAAAGGAATGCGGCGGTTAGACTTTTCTCTTTCTCCTGCAACTTGGCAACTTCTCTCTTCTTCAGGTCCAACTGCTGCTTACACTCTTCCAGCTTTGACTGAAACATACACACATATACAAACACACACATATAAATTGCACACTGTGTACAGTAAACATACATGGACACAACCACACAAACTGTCAGAGAGGTCCATTTAAAACAGATAAAAACTGCAGCTTTACTGAAATGTATGATCTACAGTCCAAATTACTGAAAGCTTAATGTATATATACAAACACACACACATGCATAACTACACAAATGCTCCGAAATGTTGTTTCATATGTCCCACATGTATTATATCCTGTCACTCAAAAACCTCTCCACAAAAATCTCCAAAATTTTAAACCATCATAAATTTCAATAAAATCTATATCTATATCTCAAATTATGACACTAATTTTAATATTAACCTCAGTAAAACTGATTAAAACATTTCTTATTATCCTGTAGGTTAGTTCAGTTTTTCTTCACTTCCTCACCCTGAGCTCTCTCTCTTCCTGCACGCGGGTGTTCAGCCTCTCCTGCAGTGTATTTTCCCTTTTCTCAAACTCTTTGAGTAGCTGAAGCTCCTGGAACAATGTGACGTGCTGCAGGTCAGCCAGCTTCATCTGGACATCCATCCGCAACTTCTCATCCCGCAGCAAACGCAACTCAGCATCGAAAAGCCACACAGATTCCTCCATCTGAGAGAAAGAGACAGGTATATGATATTTAGCATCTAAAGCTTGTTCCTTAAGTTTAAACTCGGGAGGGCTTCGAGTGGTCCAGCAGGCTAAGCACTGCCACTATGATCAGGAGACTGCCGGTTCAAATCCCTAAGGGAGCACAATTGGCCTTGCTCCTTCTGGGTGGGTAGATGGTGTTCTTCTCCCACATCACTCCAAAGGGTGATATCCGCAGCACAAGGCGTCTGTAAGCTGCTGTATCAACACGAAATCGCTGTGCTTTCCTCTGAGGTTTAAAACTTATGGAGCTTAGAACAGAAAACCAATAATCACGCTGTTGGTGTACTAGATAATCACACTCTCACCTCAATTAATTCACATGCTTCAGGTATCTCTAACACTGGCTGTGGATTCTGACATAGCCTGACACAATACTCTCTTTAACCACAGACTAAAAAATGGACAAAAAATGCAGTTTGCACCATTAATATTCCTTGCGTTATTAATACAAATATGACTCTTACAGTTTTGTTCAACAAAACACACTTACAAACACACACTGTCACAGGCACACTAACTCCATGTTGTAAGTGTACCTGTTTGATCAGTGTGTCCTGCATGTAGAGATTTTGGATCTCCTCCACTTCCCTGCTCTCCTGCTCGAGCTCAGTGAGCTGCTTCTGGGTAGGTGTGCTTACAGGCGAGTGGGAAATCTCCTCCTGTGCAGGTGCATCTTCCTTACCCCCCTGATGGAGGTGCTCCAACACATCCCCTGGTTCCTTCTGCAGAGTAATTACAGTCCTGTGTGAATGTACAGTGTTGTGAAAAAGCGTTTGCCCCCCTACATATTTCTTTTGTTTTTTTACCTTTTTGTCATACTTATATTTTTCAGATTATCAAACAGACTTTAATATCAGACAAAGATAACCTGTTTGTGACCTCAAGCTCAGGCATACTTGGGTTCTGCAGCAGGACAATGATCCAAAGCACACAATCAAGTCCACCTCTGAATGGCTTAAAAAAAAATCAATATTGTGGAGTGGTCAAAGTCTGATTGAAATGCTGTGGCATGATCTTAAACAGGCAATTCATGCTCAAAATCCTCCAATGTGTCTGAATTCAAATAATTCTGTAAAGCAGAGTGAGCCAAAATTCCTTCATAGAGATGTGAAAGACTCATTGCCAGTTATAAGTAAAGCTTGATTGCAGTTGTTGCTGCCAAGGGTGACACAACAAAAGTTATCATTTAACAATTATCATTTAAAAAAGAGCATTTTTATTTATTTAGGTTATATTTGTCTGATTTTAAATGTTGTCAGATTTTGTTTGATAATCTGTAAGTAATTCTGAAAGTAAGACTGAATGTAAGTATGATAAAAAAGCAAAAAAAGGCAATCTGTAGGTAGCAAATAGTTTTTCATGCCACTGTATATAAACACATATATACATACACAATGACTCTATATAAAGTCATTAATATATATATATATATATATATATATATATATATATATATATATATATATATATATATATATTTATGGTGACTCAGACAAGCTTTGAGAACATATGAACCAGAGAAAATTTCAGAAACGGGCATTAATAACTTTATATTAAGGGATAAAAACTGGCTAAACGTGGGCAAAAGGCAAGATGACCTGTCCTTCTTCCTGAAAGGGTCGTCCCACTTGGTCCCTGTGGGTGGTGTGACCCTGTAAGTGGGCGTAGCTGTAGTTTAGCTTCCTCTCAGGTGTCTCCTCAGGCAGCAGAGTGGGCAGAGTGGGCAGTGGGCGCCGCTTTTCTGAAGGCAGGTGCTTCTGCAGGGTCTGCAGACGCCTCAGGAGAGAGCGGAGCTGGGAAATGAGCGCCACCTTTGAGTCTCGCAGAGCCAGCACTCGCGCATTCATCTCATCTTTCCTCTGAAAGATCTGTACACACACACATGCACAGAGAAGACTCTATTAAAGTATAGTTCCAGCCCTGTATGATCTTCCCTCAAGATGCTGGCTGCTTAAATGATTTTGATGTTGAGGTCAGGTTAAATTTATCCACAAAGAAAATGTATGGGGTGCATATTATTATGGGAAAACATGAAAACAAAAGACAGATAATTTATTTATTAGTCCCTATAGTCTATATATAGAAACTAGGATGTAATGGCAGGGTAACAACAGTTTCTAGAAATGGCAGGTTCACAGTATGTAAGCCTACTACAGACATTTCTTTCAAAGAAGATCAAGGGAGCACATCTGGATCGCTGCTTCTTTCCCCCCCATCACTTAGTGTTGCTAATGCCAGCAATTTAACAGAATTGGAAGTTAGTGCTCTCCTCCAAGTGTGTTCAGCTGTTGTCTTAAAGGAGAACTCTGATGTAAAATTGACTTTGGGTGTAGTAAAACATAATAAAAAGTACTTAACTTTGTTGAATAGCCCACCTCCGCTCTCCTACAGCTTTTTTGAGATCCAGTAATTTTGTGCTTTTTGCACAGCACTCAGGGCATATTTTGCCCCAATCAAACGCTATTTACACGGTTATGCAGGCTCAAAGTAGCTCCACACCTCCTTGATAGAATCCGGAGAGTCCTGACATTTAAAACGAGGCATTAATAACTTGAAAAGTGCACAAGAGGCTTATTAAAAATCACTGTTTACATCCCATAATGCTAGCTTTCAGCTCTGTGTGCCGCCATCACTGTACTGATAATGACAGACATACACATAGACTCCGCATAGCCTTCCACCTGGCGTAGCAGCTGGCACCCAGTGCATTTATGTAGCTTACGGCATGGGATGTAAACAGTGTTTTTTAATAAGCTTCCTATCATTAATGCCTCATTTTAAATGTCAGGGCTCTCCGGATTCTACCAAGGAGGTGTGAAGCTACTTTGAGCCTGAAGAATGGTGTAAAAATTGGTGCAAAATATGCCCGAAGCAGCCATTGTACAGAGTGCTGGGCAAAAAACACAAAATTACTGTATCTCAGAAAACTGTGGGAAAGCAGAGGTGTGCTATGCGAGTAAGTGAGTAAAGAAATCTGATCCAACTATTTTAGAAAAAGTGATACAAAATTTGGTCCCTGCAGACAGTCTATAGCTGAGTTACTGGAGTGAAATATGTGGGGAAATCAGATTGGATGTTTCCTGACCTGCTCTTCTAAGATGGCCAGCTGCATTCTCTTCTTCTCCGTATTTACTCGCAGGTGCTCAGGCACGGTAAAGTCTTTGGCTGTTTTGAGTTTAAAGTCGCCCATATTTTCAGTGGCCAGTCGGATCGCACGCACATCCTCTGGGTCCTCACAGTTTTCCTTAGGCTTTGCAGCATAGCTGCAGAAAGAGAAAGAGTATTTAAGTCTATACACACACACTCACTCACAGACACAAACACACTGCCGTATACATGTAGACTCACAGCTCAGCCCACTCTCTCTTCCGCCTCTCAATCCTAGCACGAGCTTTCTCTGCTTTCTCTGCTGCTTTGTGAAGTTTCTCAGCCTGTCTGCCCTTAAGTTTTCCAACTCTGGCTTGTGGAGCCGAAGGCTGCAGGACCACTGGCTCTACTGCATTTTCCTGCAGTGCTGGAATCAGTGGACACACATACAAATAGTCTAGGTACTCTCATTCAGAAGCAACGTTTCAATGTTTCAAACATTCAAAAAACTCTGCTGACCTGGTACAACACTGGGCTCATTCTGTTCTCCTGGATCACGCCAGCGTTCCTGGGTGGTGGTGCCGGGTTGTTGAAGGGTCCTGCTGTGTTCTTTCATCTGATGAAACTTATCGGAGAGGGATAACAGCCTATAGGTGGACACTTTGTGGTCACTCTCAATCGCTGAAACAGTCACTGTGTCACACACCACAGATTTCACAAACCTACAGACAGAGAGAAGGAACCACGAAACATTAAATGGAACATTAGAGAAAGAAACAATGAAAGAAAGAGCAAGAAAGAAGTATAAGCTGAATCTTTTAAACGTGTGGTCTGCAAAAGACAGGTTTGCTTGTAGGTCACACATGATTTGCTCAGTTACTGATAACATGTGGAAGCGAACAACAAGTTCCAGGTTAGAGCAGGTGAGTGCTAGCTTCCTTTGGGTTAGACTGTGGTTCAGTCTTAACCCTTTCAGACCCTGCATCCATTACAATGGACATCATGTATTTTCTATATTTTTAAATGATTTGTTGCAAATAACACTATTTGAATTGGTGTAAACTGCCTTCGCCCCGTGCCCCTGACGGATAAGGCAGGTATTGACAATGGATAGATGGATAACTCTACTTATGAGCTGTTCAGAATAGACCATGAACCAGCCAATGCGCAAGTTTAGAAACCAATGGAACAGTAACTGGGCTGAAAAAACAGTAGTACTAGAGCCATTGAGGCAAAGTAACAGCTAATTTTGACTAATTTAATGTAATTTAGAACACTTTTTAATCATGTTTTTCCTGTTTAAGAATGGTTTATGAAATAAAAAGGTCAATATGAAATATAAAATATTACACAAGGCTTCCAATGCAATGGAAAAGAGCTACTCAATATATTTTAGTTAATTGGATTTATTTGCTATAGATTTTATAGTATAGTAGATATTAGTGTTATAATATTACTAAAACCATTTTCATTCATCAGCTGCTGAGTTAGTGAAGCAGCTTTTTGAGCTTTGGTCCTATAACCAGGAGGTTTCATTCTAGGTGATGCCACAGACCTCTGTGATGTAGAGTCCCAGAGCAGCCTGGTCTTAAAAATAATTTGTGTATACTCTATTAAAAACATATTTGGCATTACAGTGGACAGAAGCTGTAGTTTGAGTTGTAAATTATGTATGTACACATATCTGCAAAACAGCACCACTAGGGGACAGGAGCTGTAGTTTGTAACAGAACTAGTGGTTAGTGTTTTCCCCCAAGAGTGTTTAGCTGTTCAAAGATGTTGCATTAGTGCAGGAAATACTAGTAAGCCGGGAAATGGAAATTATTAAATTAGTAGAGAAAACTGAACAGCACAGAACAGAAAGACAGCTCAAGGCTCTGTATGAAAAAAATCTAAAAAGAAGTAAAGAAGGGGAGAATGCAGCACCTCTCCTGTAGCTTCTGGAGGCCGATGCGATGTCTCTCCTCATCCCAGGCTAACTCTCTCCTCACCTCTCTTACTCTCTCAGCTGTCATTCTTTCTGCATGCTCACTGAAGCAATGGTCCAACTCCAACTCCTTACCAGACATACACACACACACATTAGAATACATAGAATTAAAAATACACGGTGATTTTGAGTGTATTTGTCTATGAGTCTAAACATTTCCAGAGCTCTTCTAGATGAAAATCTGTATTTCCATTAATCTGTCAAACAAAAAAGTTAAGAGTGTGTGTACCGTGCGCTGCAGCTGGGCATGTTCAGGTAGACTCTGGTTGCGCAGCAGCAAAGTTTGGAACTGACTCTGTAACTCTGTAAGCTTCTTTCGCCTCTCCTGCTTCCGCAGCTCTGCCTCCTTCTGCACGCACTCCAGCTCCAGCTTCTGCTTAGCCATCTCTATGCTGCACATCATTTTATTTAATTCAATTCAACTCAAATCAACTCATCTCACAAAGAGATCCATTCGAATAAGCAGACTCTACAGATTCAGGGAATGTTGAATGACGTGAATTTCTGTATTGTAATGTGAATATGGTCAGTAAAGAAATTTACAGAGGTCTTATAAAATTACACAATGATAATAAATTACAAAAATAATAAAATACAACAGCAATACAAAAACATGAACAATGGTGCTAGGAAAACAAGGATAATAAAATCTATTAAAAACTATTATAAATAACCTTTCATACACAACAAATCTGAGAGTGATAATGCAACATGCACAATTTGCTATTTATACTGAAGCCACCGCTCCAATCTGCTAAAATTCTGTAAACAAATCTGGACATGCTGTAAAAAATAGTATACTCTATGTGCAAACATCCTACGACCACAGCACAGCAGTGCCAATACTACATATTATAGCACTCCCTCTCGTGTATTATTGCTTAAGTATCTCATTCTTAACACTTCATTCTTAACTGTCAGTAGAAATCAATATTAAACTACACAGCTGTTGAGTCACAGTCATGATATGTACTGTAAGTACCTTTATGTATCACACACCTGTATGCAGCAGGGTCTTCTATATCTGGGGCTGCCGGCTCCACCTCCAGGCCGATGCGAGGTGAAGGGACTTTGGCTTGGTGTCTCTCCATCTCCTCCTGGTCCAGCAGTCTGAAGGTGAAGATGTTCCCATCTGCCCCAGCACTCAAAACGAAGCGACCGTCATGGCTGAAGCGAAGCTGTCGGATACTGCCATACTGATTGTCATGAACACTAAGAGCCCAATAATTCTGCATGGAGCCTGGAGGCAGTTCACCTGCTTCCAGAGGAAATAATCGGATACTGCCATCCTGCATTCCACACAGCAGCATCTGTCTCTCTGAGCTGAGGAACATGAAGATAAAGGAAGTACAGACAATTAGCAAAGCTTGAAATAGTTTAATGAAACTGAAATGTTACTAATTATCTTAGACATGTGAACGATGAACAGGACAAGAATATATAAGAATAATTTCTTCCCTTTACCTGCAACCAGACTGGTTATTAAAATAAAGAATATACATTTAAAAAATATTGAATTTACCTGAAGCAGATGGTGAGGATGGGGTTGTGTTCAGTGTTCTGCACAGGGATGACGGAGAATGGATCATCTCTCTGCTCTGAAACATCTTCAGCCTGCTGCTCCGCAAACTTACAGTGATACAGATAACCTGCATCGTAACCACCCTAACACAGAGAGAGAGAGAGAGCGAGAAAGAGAGTGAGAGAGAGAGAGAGAGAGAGAGATGAGATCAAAATGCTTATTTTAATTGGAGTAAAGGGCAGTTAGGAATTGAAAGAATAAAAGACAAATAACACATGGCAATGAAAGAAAGTATTAGAACAAAAAATAAAATAAAAATGGGTAGGAATCATTAAAATTATGAAAGAAAAATACTTAAATAAAAGAAAGCAAGAACATATTGGAACAATAGAATAAAATAAAGAAGTAAGGAAGAGTCATAAAGAAAGAAGCAAAGAAAGATAGAAAAAAAGAATGAAATTAGTAAACAAAACAATGAAAGAAACTTTGGAAGCAGTAAAAGAAAAAGAAAATAAGCAATAGTAGAATGAGAAAAAGGGACGAAGACATAACGTAAGTACATAAGCTGGATAAATCAAGTAGAAGAGTGAAGCTGTGTGTGTAAAGCTGAGCTGCAGTGCTTAAATCATATGTACAAATAATGTCAAAAAGTGTATATGTAAGTGTGTGTGTACCATGGATAGCCAGAAGGCTCCAGGCTGTGAGTAAAAGGCATAGTGTAAAGGACTAGGAGGGCTGGGGATGTATAGCGGAAGTAGCTCCTCCTCCTCATCCTCCTTCTCTTCCCCGCATAGATCCTCCTCTGATAGCTCTTTCCCCTTCTCCTTCAGTTTCTGTAATCTCTCCATTCTCTCTTGCCTTTTCTTCTCCTTCGCAGCCTGTCTGCGTGCCATCTCTGCTTCCCTCTAAGTAAGAATAAACACACACACACACATCAACATAAATGTTAGAGCTTACATGCATCATAAACACATTACATATCATGTCATGACCAACTAAACACTAATTCCAGTCTTATGTTTAATTTAACCCAGAAACTTTCTGCCTGTCTGCATCAATACATACTATAGCACACACAATACTGTAGTACAGTACTACATACTATAGCACACACAGTACTGTAGTACAGTACTACATACTATAGCACACACAATACTGTAGTACAGTACTACATACTATAGCACACACAGTACTGTAGTACTGTATAAGGAGGTGTGGTGTATTGTGACTGTGTGCAGGGAGATGAATTACCTTTATGCGTGATTTGATGCTGTTGAAGCAGAAGTATTTGATGGGAAGGTTCTGAAGATGGAAAGTGCTGCTCTCATTCTGAGCCTCTGGACCTGGAGCCTCAACTTCCACCACATGGCCAGTCTGACACGCCACCAACAGAGTGTTCCTCTCCTTTACACACATAATGCATTTTTATACATATTAAAACACACACAGTCATTTACACATTATTATATGCAATAATATACACAAACACATATATACAGACATATTAACACACATTCATACACATACAATAACACACAGTAATATACACATTACCAGGTACAGCAATATACAAAATTACACATGCATTATTAAAAAAGTAAGATAAAACACATGAAAAATAAAACAGTATGTATATTATAAGCCCAATCTTGATGGGTTTAGTTTCTCAGGGGTTCCTGTGGTAATGTTCTCTTTTATACAAGTGCTCAGCGATTTTATTCTCGTCTGGAACGGCCATGTATTTGTCCCTAAAATTTGTAATTTTAGTCCCGTCCGGACATAGCTACACATATCTGAGTTTTCGTCACCTTCCGTTTAATAAAATAGCTATTTTTCCACTGCTACACACCTTAATTACACTTTGGGCGCACACGTTTCCACGGAGAGATGTAAACACAACAGCAAGTGGAAATGGAGGAGCTACTGAACGTGATGTCACATGACAGAGAAAGCCTAAAAACTCACTGGTCCTGCTGTTTTTTCAATTGCAGTCCGGATGCAAGAGTTTTATTGCTAAGAAAAATTGTGAAATATTTTTCACAGACATCCCCCTGAGAAATTAATCTAATCCAGATAAGGCTATAGTCATATATTTATATTAACATTACTTGTTGGTTAATGGTTTTTACATGGACCAAATCATTTTTATTTCAGTAGTTGCTGTTTGAATAGTTGTGTTTTTCTGGTACAGTGTAGTACATGTAGTACAGTGTGGTTACAGTACTACATTAATTAGATGGATTTATTCATTCAGTCGTGTATGTTAATTAAAGTGCATCCACATATTTTTTACATAATAGATATTAACACATACTCACATGTGACTGAGGTGCCCACTGTAGGCACTGTACTGGTCCTGGGACATTGATAAAACCTATAGGCTCATACTTCTCCCCAACTGCAAAGAAGAACACTGTGCAGTCCACACTCTGGACAAAGAGAGAGAGAGAGCGATCATTGTTTGCCATAACATGAGGAAATGTGGAAGAGTTTACCAATAACCCTATAATGACCAAAAAAAAATAAGAAATATTCCACGGTTTGGGCATTCCTGATCAAACTGGAAATAGGTTCACACCATTTTTAGAGTCAGACACATCTTAAAACAAACTAACATACACTTGCCCCTCTTACCCCTGTAGCCATGATGGTCCCACTGCGCTCATACGAGATTGCAGTAACAGGTGCACTGTGAGGCTTCAAGGCCTGTTGGAGGCGGAGCTCAGCATTTCCTGAGAGAGTGCGCCCAGCAATCGAGTGGAGGCTGTGAGGATTATACAGCTCCAATAGACGCACAACACCATCCTCAAAACCTACCACCAACACACTCTCACTGCTGCTCACCTACAGAGACAGAAGAAATGTCCACACAGCATCAGTCAATACAAACTATTCCATACAAGAAAGACAAGTTCACGCACCATGTGGCCTCAGTTGCTCGTTCCTGACACTTTGCGCTTTATAACATCAGAAAAATTTGACCGTTTCTGACGCAACAGGCCACCCAACTCCTGGTACAAGCAGTGGTCGTCTCACGCCTCGACTACTGCAATCATAGGCGTAGGAACCGGGGGGGATGGGTGGGACATGTCCCACCCAATATTAGAAACAGGTGGATTTGTCCCCCCCAAAAATTATATCAGTTCGCTCAGGTCAGCTGTACTATTAATGAGGAGACAGACCGGACCAATCACGGAGCCGGTTCAGGTATTAAGTCACGCCTCTCAGTAGAAACAGCCAATCAGCTTGCTGGTTTTGCGGCGCGCGGAGCAGAGGCAGTTTGCTGTTGGGGAAGCCCCGCCCCCTCGCTGTGAGATTTAGCAGCGGGATCGGGACGCAGCAGCTTCAGCTGATTTTAAAACAGATATGGATATACGGAGATTTTTCTAAAAGAAAGGTAACGATAGGCTAACCACTTCAACTGTGATGATATGTTTCTGATAGCTGGTTAAAAATACACGTCTCTGAATCAGCACACAGTTTAAACCCACTGTGATTAATAAACTGCAGCTGTGTTAGTGTGTAAGCTTATCTTTGGAATTAGCTAGATTGGGAGTCAGGGGTAAAGGAAAAAAATAAAATATATATGTAATGTTTCCCTGTACCTGATCAGCTAATCACTTTAATTTTCAAACTGTTTATTCATTTAGGATTACAGGACTTACTGTGAGCTATAATGAACGAAAATTGATTTAACTAACTAGTTATCTAGAAGCTGGATGTAGATGATCGCCAGAATTTCGTACAGTACTTTAAGTTGGTAGTTTAAAGCAGTTACTTAACCCCGATCACTGCCCTGAACTAGTGTTTTCCACCTGATCAGCTAATAAACAGTCATTTACTGAGTTTACCTGTTAAAATCCTTTAGCCCCCTATGGAGCCTAAATTAATCATTTATATCCACCAGAGGAAGCTCTAGAATATGCAGAACAGTTTTAATATGCAGTAGAATATGTAAGAACTGGGTTGAGAAACACTGCTGTAACGTGACTTCTGTTCATTTGTATTTCACAGTAAGACCACATATCCTGACGTTTATAAAAGTCTCTATGAAACGTAAAGGACACCATCTTAAGAAGAGCTCTCAGTAGAAAAAAATAAAAGTGCAGGAGAAAATGTAAATATACAACAGAATTGACATGCCAATACATAATAATAATAATAATAATAATAATAACAATAATAATAATCTGTTATATTATTTTAAATATTAGGTGATAATTCAGACATTGCTTGCATAATTTTTCTAACAACAGTAGCTCTAATGTGGAGTAACATGTTTAGGTTGTAAAATCACCTTATAATAATAATTTACTTTTAATTAAAAGTAATTTCCACAAATGTTGTTCTAGGAAACTATTGGGTGGGCTTGGGTTCATATTGGCAAATGTGTCCCCCCCAATATCAAGCCCGCTCCTACGCCCTTGACTGCAATGCCCTGCTAACTGGCCTCCTGGCCTGTGTAGTAAAACCACTCTAGATGTTCCAGAATGCAGCAGCACGTCTGGTCTTCAGCCAGCCAAAACGGGCACATGTCACCCCACTGCTCAATGAGCTCCATTGGCTACCAGTTGCTGCTCGTATCAAATTCAAAGCTCTTACAATCGCCTACAAGGTGATGACAGAACAGCTCCTTCCTACCTGCACTCACTCCTGAAGGCTAACGCTACCTCCCGGCCGCTGCGCTCCTCCAGTGAACGTCGCCTCGCTTTACCAAATATTTACACAAAGCAATCCAGACTGTTCTCATACAGAGTTCCCCAATGGTGGAACAAACTACCTTCCACTACCAGATCAGGAGAATCTCTTGCTATCTTTAAGAAACTCCTGAAGACAGAGCTCTTTAAAGAGCACTTACTCTCCTAACACCTCTAACAAACTAACTACTTCTAACCTCATTTCCTTCTTCCCCTCCTTCACTCCTCTATGCCACTATTTCCCCTTGACCTCCTTTAGGCCCTATCTAAATATGTTTTTAACTTCTATTACTTTTGTACTTCACTATTGTAAGTCGCTTTAGACAAAAGCGTCTGCCAAATGTAATGTAATGTAATGTAATGTAAATGTTGTTTTATATTTACATACAAATTTCTCCCACTGAGCTGAATGATCATTTAGAAAAATCTACTTGATGAGACACAATACAGCATTTAACCTTATTTGGATCATGTTAATATAATATTGATGATTATATAAACATTATAAATATGTATAGTCGCTGTCCAATAAAAAAATGTGTATGTCTCTCCAAAACAGCAACTTTACAGAAGAGAGTTAAAACTTTCTTCATTTTCAATGGAAGTCAATGTAAATTTCATACCTGGAGCTGAAATTGCTCTCATTAATCCCACACTCAACTCTGCCTGCGATCTGCAGCCTCCGGACTACATTGCCCAGGATGCATCACACACTGACATCACACCCAATTCTGATCACATGACACAGTACATGACACTTCCAGGATGCAGGTCACCTGAATACTAGCCCTATAAAAGGGCCTCATTTGCTCTTAGTCTTTGCTGAGTATTGACATTTTACCCTCGTACAACGTGTTTTTCTGACCTTGAATTTTGACAGCCTTCTGATTTTGCCTTGCCGTGTTTTGACCTCTGGACTGTTCATCTATCCTGGTAATTTAGCTCTTTGGTGTTGCTGTTTTCCGGTATTGACCTTGCTTTGTCTGACCATCCCTTTGTCTTATACTTTATTTAATGAAGTATATTTTGATTTACATCTGCACGTGTCTGAGACCTGCTCTATCATGACGGTAAAAAGAGCTTGTTTCAGATAATTTTGGAGAATTTCTATTGGTCCATTCGTTAGTTTGTGTGTTCAAATTATGTAAAATAAACAAAAAAATCGACGAAAATTGAGATACTTGTTATTCACTGGACAGCGGTGGTATGACATTATTGGATTCCCACCCACATCAGGGAGATAAAGAATAAAATATGACCACAATCAGCTGATTGAACAAGGTATAAATGTGTGAATGTGCTCACCACATGGGGGGCCCAGGTGAGGGAGGTTCCTCCCATTGTGAAGCGTGTGGTTGTGAGTTCTTCCTTGGAAAGGAAATCATAAATTCTGACCGTACCTGTTGGACAGGGACAACATTACTAATAAGTAATAATACAGTTGCTGTGAAAACAAAATACAATGTCTCAGTATAATTCCTTCTGTTTACAGTGATATTCTTTTAGAAATTAAATCAAAGAGAAATACTGTGTATGTATGCTATATATTTTATGTATGCTTACGGTCCAGTGCAGTGGTGGCCATCAGGTGACTGCTACCTGACACATCCATGCCCTCGATAGACCCAGCATGGAATGAGAAAAGACACTCCGGATCCTGTGTCTGCAATACACATAAACACAGATGATACACATTCCTACATCAGTAACAGTGAAACAGAAAATAAACTGATCTGTTTTTTTACAAGTTTATCTGCCTGGTCATATTAAACACACTTTATCATTAAATGCCATTCAAATCTAAAACATTCATAACACCACAAATACACTAAACACTGGGTTAGTAGGCCTTAGGAAACTTACAATGTTGGAGAAGGAGAGGTCCAGTTTCCAGATTCCTCCATTAGAATCCTGCAGAAAAACGACGATAAGGGGTTACTGGTCTGGAGATAACCAGGTACTTAAATATTTGCAGTATTTTAGATTGTAATGTTAATGTTACACGCACTCACCTGTGCATACCAGATAGCTGAGTCTGTTGAGCTCTTGACCAATGAGGAGAGGCTTACATTGCGGCCAATTATCATTTCATTCATGGGCTCAATCTCAAACAGCCCACTGTCATCCACACTGTCTGCTGTATCAATGCTCTCAAAATCCCAGGTCTGCAACCAAAGAGAGTGAGAGATAGATGTTATGGTATCATTAACAATCATGTTATTTATATAATTTAATTAAATTATTTTACAATACATACTATATAGTTGTGATTGGAAGTTTACATACACTTATTTTCACTGCAATTATAGACATTTAGTAATGTTATTGACATTATATTTTTGTCTGCATTTTGACCTCCTGTCCATACAAACGCAGCTAAAACTTTGTTATTTAGCATTGTCATGTGGATAAGGAAAAGCGAGCTTTAAGAAAAGTTGCCATCACAACACATTCATGTTTCTGGCAGAATATCAAATGCCACCTTACTCCACACATTGTGAACTTCTTATATCATAAAAATGCAATGTCTCTACGTAGATAGCAATATTTCTTAGGTTTTGTCATGAAATAAACCATAAAAACGTTTTTTTATTACATTAGAATCTGTATTTTTTTTTACCTGCATAGTACACTTTGTAGGGCGTAATGTTTAATTTGTGAATAAACCTCTATATTTTCTTCCTTCTTTGTGTTGTGTTGATGTATATATATACTCACTCCCAAAATGTCTGTTAAGTTGCCAAGACCAAGGCTTTTATAAAGTCCTGCTGTTAGTAATTATGATTGATTACACTAGCTTCTCTGTGCCCACATAATGTTTAATAGCATTGATTAGACGGACCATCACACAGTACAATGTTACGAATGCCATCTTATCTAACTGCTGATTGAACAGATATAGCAAGTGACTGGGGGCAATATAAAGTTCCTTTACAACTCACCCTGACAGCTCCATCTGCCCCTATGGTCATTAGCTCCCCCTCATCCAGAGCAAACTGTTGAATGGTCCCCAAATGACAACTGCGACCCTCCTTTCGACAAATCTCCACCTTTATTAGACCTCCATCCCACAAGAGCATATTCCCCCACTCCGAACCTGAGACCACCTGATAAGCAACAGAGAGAAAATGTGAAGGAGAAAATAAAAAGAAAGATGAATGTGTTTATAAGCATGTGATCAGCAGACTAAAACACACCTTGCCATCAGGAAGTGCCACATATCCTTCTATATCAGTCAGAGCTGTTTTTCCAAACCTTCCCAGGATGCCTTGCAACTTCAGACCAGTCAGAGTGTTTGCCATTTTCCAGAACCTATGCATTAAAAAAGACAGGATATGTTTGATGTTTGAAGTTTGCACTGAAGCAATTCCAACAATGAGCACTGCATAAACCATCACACACAAACTGTGTTAAAGCAGGTAATTTTACTCTTACCTGATGTGTCCGGAGCCAGAGGTGGTGAGCTGTTCTGGGTTATCTGGAGAGAAAGAGACTCTGTAGACGTCCTGAGAGAAAGCTTTAGAGCGCAGCATCACCTGCTCCTGTCTCCAGTCCCAGAGGGTCAGCAGGTAATCTGGAGCACTCCCAACACTGGCCAGCAGGGTGCCGTCACGGTTAAAATCCAGATAACTGTATGCCTGTCCTGTACCCCCTGTTCAACAAAGTGACACTTAATTCAGGCCAGGTAAATTAGAACTTTTACAGACAGGTGCACGGTGGAGTCAAGAGTCTCACTGATCTTACAAGTTCATCAAGCACAATTCAGATCTGTGCCTGTCATAATTAGTCTTTTTTTAATTTTGGGCTATATACTGCACTAAATTATATTATTCCCAGATAGCAAAAGGATGTTGAATCAAAGTTCATTTTTCCATCGCTAATGCATTAAAACAATGTTGATCTCTGACAACAGACTTCATTTATTTGTGCACATGTGCATTTAATTTGACTCAACACTGATTCAATGTTATGGTTTTATTTGTATGGTGTGTATTAAACTTTACTAACATTAAATATGTATATCTTGCTTGTATTCTATTCATAATGGCTGTACTGTAGTCTTGCAGTGCAAAAAGGGACATTTAAATAATAATTGTTAATAGTAATATTATTATTTGTGGGAGTCATAGTTCACCTGAAACCATTGTGAGTATAGAATAGCTCAGCTCAACAATTCAAAATATTAAAATGAACATTGAACGATGCCTATTAGACAGTGTTAAATTAAACTTGCTTTGAGGGTTTTTTTGCCATCATCAACCTTAAAATAAGTAATGCAACCAAAACAATGATGATGATTAACTTGTTTTTTTGCTTTTAGGGTTGTCATTTTAAACACATTTTATGCTAAGGATATAATTGTCATATAAAAGCATAATATTTTCATTTTTTTAAGAGCAATCAAATTTTAATTATTACGATTTTTTAGAAATGGAATTTAAACAATTGTTTATGTTTACACTTTAATCTTTTTGTTGATTTTCCAGGGCAACATCGTCCACAGAAAACCAACAAATTTTACCTCATAATTGTTGTTAATTTGGGAACTTTAACACAATGAACTTGCGGGGCAAAAATGTAACATTAACAAAGCTTATGGTACATGCTTTATTTATTTTTCGAAATACTGAGCAAACTCATAGAAAATCGATTAATATAGGATCAGAAAATTGCAGTGTGCAGTACCTCGGAGGATCCTGTAGGGGCGCAGTGACGGGTATTCATAAACGATGATGTTGGGCTGCTCGCCTTTCTCTGCCACAGCAACGTATTTCTTGCTGGGATGAGACTTTAGACACACAAATAAACACACACATGCGGTCACCCCAAAACCTCCTAATATATATATATATATATATATATATATATATATATATATATATATATATATATATATATATATATATATATATATGCAGTGTTGGGCACGTAACTTTGAAAAAGTAATTAGTTATAGTTACTCGTTACTTCTCCAAAAAAGTAACTGAGTTACTAATGGAGTTACTCCACTATAAAAGTAATTAGTTACCAGTAAAAGTAACTATAGCGTTACTTTTTATTATTCGCCCGTCAAAAAAAAAGGAAATCAATTATGCATTTACTATTATTATTAGAAAAATAACGAAAATAAACCCAAAATGTTGACAAAAATATAATCTAACGAATTTCAAAAAAATAAAACGAAATTCTCCACACAACCAAAGAAAATTACTAAAACTTGTAATACTGAAAAAAACGGAAAAATGGAAAAACGCGTCTGGGGATGAAATTAAACAAACCAAGCCACACTCAAAGGAAATATGATTATATATAAAAAAACAAAATAATGGACAAAAACAACAATCTAATGACCGTTAAAATGGTATTAATATAACAGCTTCACCAAAAGAGAATAGAGCTTAGATCGGTCCCAAAAAATCCGACCCGACCCAGCCCTAGCCCGTGCACATTCTGCCCGAGCCCGACTCAACCTGAACCATGAACTGTCATTATGAGCCCGACCCGATCCGCCCCATAAACTGTCTGTTTTCGGGCTGACTGAATGAGCGAAATATGATCAGAATTATGTTAATTAACACTGTAACATAAAAGCATAGAACTATTATTTAATTTAAATGATTTTTAAGAACAGCTACACACAGTGCTGCAAGTCAAACGCGGAGGCCTTCACGTGCGCCCAGAGAGCAGCTAAAGTAATGTGCAGTAACGGGGTGTCGGAAATGGTAACGGCGTTATAGTTACAGCCATAGTAATTAGTTAGATTACTCCTTACTGAAAAAAAGTAACGTCGTTATTAACGGCATTAGTTTTAACGCCGTTACTCCCAACACTGTATATATGTAGTCAAGAGTCAACTAAATGTTTGGCTTAGTCTCTCAAAAACTGGTATATTAATAAAGAATAACCAGTGTGATGCACAATATGCTTTTCTAGAGTTCAATAAATACATCACTGAATATTAGTATGAAATACCATTCAATTTGTACCATGTGTCTGACGCTGATACATTTTAAATCTGCCATAAATATATAAAAATGTGCTTCTTTGATTAATACTTTAATTTAAATATAAAACTAACTGTTTACTGTTCAGGGGTGGGTTTCCCGAAAACGATCAATCTTAGCGAATAACGAACGAACTAACGAATGACGTGTGTAAAGAACGAGCCAGTTCTGCGAGTGTTTCCCAAAGAGCTTCGCAACGTGAAAATTAACGAAGGAGGTTAAAGAACATCTTTGTTGACTCCTCCCCCGAAACAGCGCGCTCAATCGATCCACAAATATCGATTCAACACTGCAATATGCAGTATTTATTCACTATTACACCCTAAAAACGTAGAAATGTGTTGTAATTAACAGCATTATACTCCTAAAGATACATATGACTAAATAAATACTCGAAAATCTAATCTATTTTAAAACATTAAACTTATTTTTTACATTTTTAAAACTATTATTGTTAATATATATTATATAAATATATATTATACTAATATTATTAACAGTAATGTTGATAGTAACACATTCACTCACACCTAAGGGGCAATTTTTATCCGACATCTAATTAGCCTGAACTAATTTCTTTGGACTGTGGGAGGAAACCGGAGCACCCGCAGACACGGGAAATAATATAATATAATATAATATAATATAATAATTATATAATATAATAATAATTATATAGTAATATAATTGATTATAATTAATAGTAATATAATATAATATAATCATATTAATAATCATATAATAATATAATTGATTATAATTAATAGTAATGTAATATAATTGCTTCAAACACGGAAATTATCATTTTTCTTCCTCAAAATTGGCGGTCCCTGGTGTTTAAGGTGCTGAACTGCAAGTCGAGATCCCCTAAAGAAGCTCGTTAAAAATAACGACTGGGTGAGAGCACTCGTTAATCTGCGATCGAGTTTACGTAGTACTTTAGTTACGCACGGGTTTGGGAAACACTCTTTAATTAACGATCAATCTTAAGTACGAGTTAACGAAGTTCTTAGCGTTACGAAGCTTTCGGGAAACCCACCCCAGATTATAACTTGATCTTCATTGTGATTTATTACTAATTATTATAAAACAGCATCCGCCCCCTTCCTAATCTGTTCTTGAACTGATCTGAGTTGTAGTTAGCATTGTGAAAGTACCATAATAATGCCTATCCCTCCTCCACTGCAGCTGCGGATGTAGCGCTGCTCCTTGGTGTGGATGTCCAGGAGGACCAGCATGTTTCCAGCCACAAAAGCCAATGTACTCTCATCCAGCAGCTGCAGGTTAGCCCTCCGCTTGCAGTCATACCCGAACGAATGCCTGGCCTGGAGTTATGGAAAATACAAGGACAGGTGTGTAGCATATTGTTTTTTAATTTCATCTATTTCTTTTGGTTTAGAAATATTTCTGAAATATAATTCTGGTCTTGGGATAAGTGCTTTTAGCAATATCAAGTTAAATTGTACTGTGATTAGGATACGAAAGTTGGAGCAAATTCTGAGGGAGGTTGGAGCCTTCTGTAGTGAATGCCCTAGAATACAGCTCTTCATAGTCGTAATACAAATCTTCAGTAATTCTTCTCTTCTCTGTTTCCTCCTCTTCTTCTAAAGCATTGTCTTCACTTACAGCCACACCTTCAGTAACAGTCTGCTCTAAATCTGCAAAGAAAAGTCCAACATCTGCATATCAGAAGGCTTCACTGAGAATGAGTTTACAGGAAAAAAAGAAATATTAAAACAAACCTTTCATTTTACTGGCATGTGGCTCCTCAGCCTCGGCCCCAGACTCAGGTCCATCCTCAGTCCTGAACTCAGCCACTGCCTCAGCCTCGGCCACAAACTCAGCCCCGGCCTCAGCCTCTGCCCCAGCCTCAGCCCTGAACTCAGCCTCAGGCTCAGCCCCAGCCTCAGCTATGGCCCCAGACACAGCCACAGTCTCAGCCCTAGACCCAGCCCTCAACTTAGCCTCAGCCCCAGACACAGGCATGGCCTCAGCCTCATCTCTGAACTCGGCCCCAGACTCAGCTCCGGCCTCAGCCACGGCCTCAGCCTCAACCTGCTTGCCTGCCTCTAAAATGGAAACTATGTGTTTTTCAGCAGGTCCACCTCGTGCTTCATCAGGTTCATCCTGCTTCTCAGGTGGACAGTCTAAGATAAAAAAGAAGAGAGTATTTACACTACATAGCACCTTTCCTGCATCAAGGATATAGCCCAAAGTGCTTTACAAAACATTAATAATAAAATATGAAACCCCTGTTGAACAAGCTGAAGGTGACAGTGGCCAGGAAAAACTCCCTTTGCACTGGAGAGTGAAACCTTGGGAGAAGCCAAGACTCACATGGGTTGGGGGCCCATCCTCCTTTGGTCAGTTATCATTTATAAATTATTAAGTCACCATACCACCCAACATGTCTGTTATGTTCAGACATACCACAACAAACCACTTTTTTGATGAATACACCATTCCTTAAATTTCCGTAATTTCTGTAAAAATGGAAGAGTTTCCTTGCCACTGTTGTCTACACAATTATTAGCATCTCTGTGGTGCTGCTCGTAAGAGGCGTGGACCTGTTTTCTTAGTAAAGCAGCTTGTAGCTTGTGTTGTAAAAAGAGCTATATAAATAAAATTGAATTTAATTAAATTATTTTTTCTGTCTAGATGTCTTAAAAACAGTGTTTTGTTAATGTGTTGCCTGAGGGCAACATATTGCAGCTAACCCACTTTTGGGAATAAGGATAAAGAAGTGGTGGTTATTATTTTCCTTCCAAAGAAATAAATCAAATCTGTCCTATGAAATTTAACGTATGAGTAAAGTAAGGACTAAATTATGGTGGGATCAAGGGGATAATTTTCCCCTTTGTATTAATACCATTGTGGGACAAAACACACAATCCATATATTAGTCTATTACTCTTGTTAACCTGGATATTTACTCATATTAATATCAATATCGATAATAATAATAATAACGGATTTATTGGACAATAAACTAACGTTAACGTTACTTAGTTAACCTAACCTAGCAGAATACTGAACCATTCAGCTACTAAAACCACCAAACAGCACCATAACAACTACTAATATGCTAATTATACCTACTCCAGCCAACCACTCTATTTAAACCCATTTAACAACCATTATAAAAGTTTAAAACACTTATTTTGTATGTATTTTACCAGGTGAAGCGCTCTCTTCACTCATTTCCTCTGAAGGGTCCGTTTTCGTTTTGGCTCGTTGCTTTGGCAACTCCGGGCGGAGCACGCAGTGCACTCTGGGAACTTTAGTTTATTGTCCTTTCAGTAACGAGCCTTAAAACTTGGGTGGGATTGAGTAACTTAACCTAGCTAGCGTTGTTGTAGCTGTGTTATAAACACGTTGACCTATTTAGACTCAGTCCTGGTTAAGTTAGCTAGGTTAACTAGCGCGCTGTGAGGCTATCTGATCTGGAGGTAACGCGTCTACACTCCCGTAACTCGGTTTATTTAACTTCCTTAAGAAACCTCGTTCTCTGGCTTTAGGATTTTTCCATGCAGTTAGTTTCAGCTTCAAGGAAGTGGACGCTGTTCGGTCGTTTCACATATAAACGTGAGTATTCAGACAGACCTGAAGTCAGTCATTTATATAGAGAGCTATTTTATAAAGTAGCTCAAGAGTACAGAAACATTAGTGAACTAATGTGGTCTTTTTACTTCTCAGATGTTATTGTCTGTTACTGCATTGTAGTTTCATTTGGAAATGATTTTTATTAGATGTTCAGTGCTTTTCAGAGGTTGTTGAGCAGCTTACACCTAAATAAAATGTAGCCTATTTCAGAAGTACAAGTAGCAGTTTAAAAATTTAACTTATAGAACTGCTGAGAAACATTTAAACCCACTTTTTTGATTATTACATCATTGCTTTAAGTTTTGTAATGGTGTTTTATATAAATCTTTTTAAAATGAGAAGTGTGTGCAACATTAACCCAGTCCTAGAGCTATACTATTACAGCTGAATATAATAAAATCAAAAGAAGGACTGAGTAATACATTATAATGAGTAATATGGGTCTATGTGAAATGCTGATTCCTTTTTTAGATTCCTAATAAGTTAATCAGATGAATATTTTTTTCGAAATCTTTGTTACACTATTTATGTTGCCTTATTAACAGTGTCAGTCTTGTCTGTTACATCTTACAGCTTGGTGACTTTATTTCACCCTATATATATATATATATATATATATATATATATATATATATATATATATATATATATATATATATATATAGGACTGTACTTGACTAGACTGTATATATATATATATATATATATATATATATATAGGACTGTACTTGACTAGACTGTATATATATATATATATATATATATATATATATATATATATATATATATATATATATATATATATATATATATATAGTATTGTGCAGTATAATATAGTATAGCGTAGTATAGTATAATATAGTGTAGTATAAGATTTCCTGTCCACTATTCTAATTACAAAACACTGGCACTCCTGCATTCCAGGATGAAGACTATAGGATGCGTACCTGATAAACAACAAAACCTCCAGACTTCACCAGTCCTCAGTCTGGGACAGCAGGTAAAATGCTGGCATAGGCACACATGAGGTTTAGCTAAAATAATAGTTATTTTTATTAGCAACATTTCTCAAATGATTTCTTATTTCAAATGTTGTAGTTTCTCATGAAGCATTTTCCTGGAATTAACTGAAGATAATTTTGAGACAGCCAATAAGAAATATAAGTAGCTTGTTAACTTGTCAAAGAATGGAAATTTTTACCTATTGTCAGTATAGCTGTTAAAAATGATCTTGTTTTTCTAGAAGAATTAGATGTCACACACAAACAACAATGGCCCCAAAATTCAACCCTGTGGGACAAGGTTGTACACTGGCTTGGCTTTTCAATGACTTTTCAATAGTGGTGTAATTATTGCCTGATGTTTTGAATACATGTAATTGAATAAAACAATGATGTAACTAGTTGCTTTCCACTTGGATGTGTTTTCATATTTTTCTTTTTGCAGCTGCAATAATGAACAGGCTTCTTATATGACATTTTGAGAGCTCATCTACAGATGTCTATGAGGTCATATGTTGGCATCCTCAGCACAGATGTCTCGTGATTTAGGTAAGTGCACTTAGCGTAGTGTAGCTACGGTCTAATAAGTATGATTAGTTTGTTCTTTTCTATAGAGCCTGTTTGTCCAGACAATTGATTGTCCAACGTGTTTTCTGAAATTAAGGGTGTGAAATCATTTGGGAGTCATCTAGGGCTTTGTCAGTAATTGTTGCACCTTAAAATACCTAAACGTATTTATTTAAAAGGGTGTGTAGATACGTTTTGGCATTGGGACTTATCTTATATCTTATATAACATTCTCTCTGGTATCCAGCCCCAGGTTCAGAGGTAAGGCAGACGGTGAAGGCTCACTTGTTGGCATCTCAGAAGCTCCTGGTGGATTCCATGTATAATCTGGCCCCGCTGCTGGACTGCATGCTGTCCACTGAGCTTTTGTCCCAGGATAACTACCACGAGATAAAGGCTGAAAAGACCCCGCAAAACAGGGCCCGCAAACTACTGGAGATTGTCCAAGCTCAGATGGACGAAAGCGAGGCCAGGCGCTTTCTGGAGTGTCTGAAAGAATGCAAGCAGCAATACCCACGACTGCGCAACTGGCTCTCATCTGAAACAGGTACTGTAGTGTAGTACATAGAGTTATTGGGGGATAAAAAAAAAAAATCGACATCAATGCTTGAATATATTTTTATACATAATATGTTACACAGTATTATTTTAGAAACATAAATTAATAAAAAGTATTAATAAAAAGAAAACATTTAAAAATAAAAGAATGGCATAAATTATTGCATGTAAGCTGATGTTTCACATTCTTGAAGTTACATTTTTTAAGGAAGGCAAGTCAAGCGATTATTTTAAGGAACCATATTTTTCCTTTTTTTTCCAACAGGAATCCTGAGTGGACAAACAGATATGTCTTTCCAGACTGGAAGCTCTTCCACTGGTACATTCACACATACTGAAATTCTGTGGTCTACATTTTGTGAAGCGTCTGTTGGTTGGGTTACTCACAAATAGCATTTCCTCACTGCTTCCAGAGCGAAGGTTACAGGCGCAGTTTTATTCTCTGTGTGGTCGCCTGGGCTCCTCCGTGCTCCCCATCTCTCTGGCCCTCTTCTCCAGCAGCACCCTGACCCAGTTTGACCTTGAGCGGATTCAAGCTGCTCCAACCCCAACCCAGCAGACTCAGACCCTGTTGTGTATTTGTCTGACTAAAGGAGAGAATGCATGCAGGAGCTTCTATGAGGCTCTACACAATGAGGACGAGCAGTTAGCAGAGGATATGAATGGTGAGAAGTACTATGCTGCCTTAAAAGGTTTCAGGGGCATGATGTATGTTTAAATAACTTTACTGTAGTGTGGCAAGTTTTTAAGGGTTTATGTAGAGTCACCGGTTCAGTATTGGTGTGTTACTTGAACACACTTACTAAACTGCTAAATCTTTCTAACTAATGAATCATATGTGTAATCTGGTCTAATTTACAGCTGTCTGTGTAGCTTAAGTCCAGCATACTGTTAAGTGTGGAAACAGTCATTTAAGAAAATAAGAGCACTTCCTATAAAAAAATAAATGAAAAAGAGAGGTACACAGTTTTCACAATTAGTAGGATTAATTATATATATTGTAAATATATGTAATATAAAACATAATAATTTTAAACAAAAAAACACATAAAGCTACATAAATGTCACCTTGTATAGCCATATGTAAATGTTAGCTGTTATTTTTAAATGGCAGTGGTGGGGGAGTGAAAAGAAAATTAGCTGTGTTTTTTGGGCATTAGTCAGCAAAACAACCCATATATTAACTGTTCTCTTTCCTCAGTAACTAGTATGGTGGAGGGTCTTTCCATTAGCAGTAAAGCCAGGTCTGAATCCAGCAATGTTCCCATAGCAGTGGAGGAGACCAGAGATACAGCAGAAGGACATCTGCCTTACTCAGGTAACTCAGAGTGTTGTGACCAGCACCAACCACTGACTCCAGAAATATCTGTGTCATAAATGTCTATGGAACCTGGCCAAAATTAGAAGCTGAAATTTGACCCTGCTGAATGCAATCATGATTATACACTGTGTATACACCATGCAAGTGATATATGTCTCAGATTTTCCTAAGTGGTCAACGCAAATGACAGTCAGTATAATTTCCAAGTTATGACCCGTTAAGAATAAATCTAATTTTATTGAACAAACCTCCCAATGATAACAGTAGTTTTTTTTTTAATAAAAATGTCAAAATGCCATGTCCAAATTATTATGCACAACACAGTTTCAAAACATTCTATAGGTTGTAAAAAAATGCAAATGGTCATTTTTTGAATTTGCAGCATGAATTGTACACTTTTACTAAAATCAAAAGCTAATTCACTCAAAAACCTCTCGACAGGCCAACTCACATGTCAACATATGAACCCTTCTTTGATATCACCTTCACAATTCTTGCATTCATTGAACTTGTATGTTTTTCTTTCTGCTTAAATTTCTTTGCACCATGTAAGAATAACCTTCCAGAGCTGCTGTTTTGATGTAAACTGTATCCCACCCTCATAGATCTTTTGCTTGAGGATACTTGCCTTTATCTGCACAAACCCATCTGTGCTCTAAATCAGCCAGAAATCTATTCATGGTATGATGATCATGCGTTAGTTTTCATGAAATATCTAATGTTTTCTCACCTTGTTCACGCTTTTCAGCAGCAGAGAGATCCTTATCCTCTCCTATATTGCTTGAAACCTATAATGTAGGTGGAATTGGAATTTATATTCAACAGCTTACTTCATGACATAGACATTATACTGAAGGTCATTTGCATTGACCATTTAGAAAAACCTAAGAAAAACATCTCTTGCATAATAATTTGGAACGCAGTGTATAGCTCAAAAGTTGGCATATTGTCCATTTCTACTCCCAGGAGTGCTACGTAAAGTCAAGGCACAGCTGAGTGTAGGTGAGGGAGATGAAGCCAGATTGAACATCTGCGAGTTGGGGGTGGCAGTGGGGCTGCCTCGCCGGACCACCAAAGAAAGTCTTCTGGAGGGAGTGGGCATAGAGGACTCCTCTCAGCTTGAGGCCCTGGTGTCACTCTTTATGGAGAAAACCCAGGATGCTGATCGACTCGTCAGCAGAGTGGCAGAACTGGACATTCAAAGTATGAGAACAGCCTTATCCGCAACAGCAGCTTCTCAAACGCACACACACAAAGTTATGGCCATAAACATTTGGACAGTGACACAACCTTTATAATTTAGGCTCTGTATGCCACCACACTAAATTTTAAATAAAACAAATGAGATGCAACTGAAGTGTAGACTGTCAGCTTTTATTCAATGGGTTAAACAAAGATAGCATATGAAGTGTTTAGGAATTATGTTCATTTTTCTACAAAGCCTTCTCCTGTCAGGGGCTCAAAAGTAATTGGACAAATGATCTAAAAAGCTATTTTAGGGCTGCATAAGTTATTTCCTTAATCCATCATCAGTTAAGCAGGTAAAAGGATCTGGAACTGATTCCAGGTTACAGATCCCAAGAAAAAACCCTTTACAACATCCAACCAAGTGAAGATCACTCTCTAAAAAGTAGGTGTATCAGTATCTCAGTCTACCATACAGAGGGTTCACCATAAAGTGAAAACCATTAATAGAAAGACCAGATTAGACCAAAAAACACCTAAAGAATCCAGCCAGGTTCTGAAACAGCGATCTTTGGACAGGTGAAACTAAGATTAACCTGTGCAGGGCGTGCAGGGCTTCCAATTGTCACTTGTGTTTACTGAATGTGTACATTTAAAAATGAACATTTTATTTATGGTAAAGCTCATTTGTCCAATTACTTTTGAGTCCCTGAAATGATAAGACTTTCAATTTCATCTCATTTGTTTCATTCCATTCCATTCAAATGCAGAGTGCAGGTATGCAGTACCTAACTATATGTATGTGTATATATGTATACATCTACACCCCTGCCTGGTGTAAATTCTGGCTAAACCAATACATTTAAAGTCATTAACATACATTAAAGTGAGACTGTTTGTTATGATTTGCAGAGGTTCGGCTCTCTGAGAGGGGCTGCTTATCCCTGAAGTTGCTCCAGGAGGCTGAAGCTATCCTGCGCAGCGGCTGCCACAGCCACTTGCACAAGTGGGACCATCTACATGATCAAGATCACCTGCATGGGCTGGACCAGCTGCATGTAACAGACTGCAGGGAACAGTGCAGGGTGTGGACAGTCTTTAGCTTTCTGCTGTGGGACTGCCTGGTTGAAGCTCTGGAGGAGCCTGAGCTAAAGCCCAGTGGTGACAGTAAGGGTAAGTGGCAATTAATGAAAACAGGAATGAAACAGATGGAAAATTACATATCTGAATACCCCACCAAGTAATGGGTGAGGAGCCCTGTCTTTTAGACTATGCCCGGAACATAGCCACATTTTCAAGAGCCGCCAAATTTTGGAAAAAAGTTTCGGATATAAAAGGATGCCCTGTGACTTTTGACTAAAATATAAGAATCTTTTATTTATGTCCTTTAAAGAGCATTGGTATTAAAGTGGACAGTCTTAATTTTAATACCTGATATTGTGTAGGTCCCCAAAACTGCCACAAGAGCTCCGACTTGTTGAGGAATGAGCCTTTTCAGCATTTTTTTTAGTTTTCTGTGGGATTGAACCTTCTTTGTTTTCCCACTCACTCCAAATATATTAGAAGTAAGTTGGTATCTGGGATTTAGCCAGCAAAATGTGTTGTGACATTAAAAATTAACTCTATTCTCCTTGTCCCCCGTGGGTTTACAAATAACTGCAATTTGAAGAGTACTTTTGAAAAGCTTCATTTTTAGTTTCTAAAAACAGGAAGCTAAAACTAAAATACAGAAAAGTATCTCAATATGTGTAAACCAGGCCTAAATCTTAATTTTCCTTTTAAATAAACTCAGCAGTTTTTCAGGATTCTAGTATTAAATATACATTACTCACAATAATGTTTAAATATTGTAACTTTATGTAACCTTTCTTCCTTATTTACACCTGTTATCCACTCGTAGGCCGTAGCCTGACTGGTGCACTGCAGTGTCTGCGGGGTTGTGAGAGAGTGGAGGCAGATCTACTACAGGAGCTGGAGCTGTGCTGGGAGGAAGGAGGGGCTGAGAACCTTTTACAAAGCATCAGAGTTCTGGCCCAGATCCTGAGAGACCTGTACCCTTTTCAAGATCATTTCAAGCTTTCAGGACCTTCTGTGGAAGGACTGTACAGCTGTCGGTTTAGTAGGATCCACAGGGTCACTTCATTCCAGGGCATTTCAGCCAGGATGATCAAGAAAGCCCTGAACAGTGTTGGCCCTGTCTCATCACACAGAGACTTGACACATCGAGCTCAACAGTACAGGGATTTGTGTCTTCAAATTGCACGATTGCTAAATACGGTACAGCTAGAACGAAGCTCTGGTGAACTCACGAATGCACCTATTACAAATATCATCCAGCACATCTGTCTTACACTTTCAAAACCGTCTTTTAACTCTAGAGCCTTTAACGCAGGAATTCGTCACCGCTTACTCACTCTAACAGAGTTTATTCCTACACAGCTGTGCCTGGGCACCCTGATGCAGCTGCATCAGGAGACCCTGTCAGAACTTCAGCTCTACCTTCAGCGAGGAGAGCACCACAACTTCCAGTTTGACCCCCAATCTGTTCAAATTCTCGGACTGGCGCGTCTGCTTTCAGTCAGCAGTGCCCGGGGACCAACAGCCATCGACAACGGGGTGGAGGAGGACTTCCGTTTCGTAGCGTCTGAGGCAACTTCCTTCCTGGTGCGGCTTCGCTGTCTTGGCTATGAGGAAATTAAAGGGTTCTTCGAGGTTAGTGAGCCACGCTGTTTCTTGGCCTCACAGCTAGGGGAGAATGGACATCATGCCATTCGCTGGCTAGGAGACGTTCTGGCAGAGGAAGAAAACAAAATATGGATAAGAGAAGGAGGCACAGGATGGAGGGAAGAACTGGAGACTGTGGCAAGAAGACATTCCATTCAGCTCTGCAATGAGGGCTGCCTCTTCAGGGTCACGACCTCCCAGGAAGAGTGTGAGGTCAAGTTCATGTACAGGGCTGGTAGGCTATGGGCTACAGCACAGAAGGACTGTGAAGTGCTTTGAGATTGGGAAATTTTAAGCAGTGATGTGATAGTCATTTTCAAATTACACACCATAATGTGGCCTCCTTTACACATTTAAAAAAAAAAAAAACACCCTACTCCATGCAGATATTTTTCCTGAAATTGGGCCAATATGTGTGTTAACACGCACTCAATAACAAAATATATTTTTATGCATCTGAGTATTCCAGAAGTCAGTCAAACAACATACCCTCATTTCTTAGGCCTAGATTTGAGTGCTGGAGTTTAGACTACTCATATGCAAATGAAATGTAGCCAGATACTTATCAAAAAATAAAGCATGTTTCTGTCTGAAGGGCAGCAGAGTGTGCAGTAAAGACCATTTAAATGATGATCCGTGTTTGCTGATTAAATGAGTCCAGGTAAATGCTCTTATTGAAAACGAGACATTTGGTCTTGGGTTGATGGCTGGCCACATAGGGAGTGTTTAGGGTTTAGAAATAAGTGTGCACCGCCTCCTGCTGGCCAGAGCTTAAATAACCCTAGTCATAATGTAAAAATACACTCCGCTATTTCACAATTTGACATTCATACATTTTAAACACGTTTCATTTTTATGCATGTTTTTTGCATTACTTACTAATAAAACTACACTGGGAGCAGTGTGGTGCATGACACAAAGGTGCTGAAAATGATGCTGTTTAGTGCTTGTTGGCAAACTTTGGTGTTCAAAAGTGCATCTATATTAGATAACGTACTGTCCTTAGGGTTCTGAATTGTAAGATCACAATTTATTTGCTGCATCGTTATACCCCTACTTTACAGCAATAAAATATAATGACTGGAAAAAAAAATGGACACGCTCTGTTTTATATTTTTGGGCTGTATTATATTACTATATCAGTAGTATGAAAGGAAGGCAGTGTTCACTAATCACTAAACTTCAGTATGGCTGCTAATCATAGCTAGGTAACATAACTAGTGTGAGCTTCATGTCTGGGGAGGAGCAGGAGAACAGAAAACTCTATCCAGTGTTTTTAAATTGGACCTTTTTTAGCCATTTTAGACACTTGCTCCATTTATTACCAATTGTTCTCATTTGTTGCGAGCATATTAAAGGAACTTTAGTTCAAAGATTGTCATGTGCACATTTAATATTCTTTCAGTTTTCGGTATTATTGGTTTTGAACGACTTAAAAAAAAAAAAAAAAAAAAGGGGCAATGTGAATTAGAAATAATGGCTCTGGTAAAACCAGAGCTAGGATAGTCCTGAGGACCACTGCCATTTAAAATGAAACACCACTCTCAAGCTGCCATTTAAATCATTAGACTGCTATGTTCAATTATCCAATTATTTATTTAAAACTGATAAAATGTGTATAATAAAAACTAAAACAGTACAAAGTAGAGTGGGTACTGTACAGAAGCCAGTCACATCATTCCACCTGTATGTGTGCAGCAGTGTTTTCATTGCACATGTGCAGACAGTGCAAACCAGCCTTCTTCTTTCCGTTTATCCACCTGCACAAAACACAAACCCATCATGGTCAGATTCTGTTTAAGAGTTTTGTTTCCTAAAGCACTGATTTCAGTGATACATGCAGTGTAATTGAAGGCTGTAAGACTCAAACTGACAAAATACTTCAGCTGATCACTGTAAACATTATTGCTGTTGTTCATGTGTGGAGAGCACAAATAAAGCATTGTTGGATGATGGTCAGATATTTGTGATCTATTTCTGGCAATATGGAGCATTATTTAGTCATTTCATTAATGATCTTGTAACATTGTTCAGGTTCAGGTATTATATTTATATATATCTTTTTTGGTGGAATTTGCACATTGCCATAAAGCTTGATACTAAACTGGCCTGTGACACCTTTGTGCATGCGTGTGTGTTTGTCTGTACCTGTGTATTAATAAACCGCAGTTCTCCTTCCTCTATGCTTTGTGGGGAAACTGATCCTCCTGGCCTTCTGCTGTTTGCCCTAGTGTTAGACATCTGGCCTCGCTCAGGTAAAGACGCACTTGATTCCTGAATCATCAGCCTTTCAGCAACTGCAAAACAAAATTTAATTTACTGCAAACCAGCCCTGATGCTATTCTTTATTCTCAATCTGATGCACCTAAAATGAAATACTGAGATGGTTAGTGTGATGAAAGCTTTATTTAATTTTATAAATGGTAGTTCGTAGAGCCTTTCTTCATGTTTAGAGTTATTCGTGAGGGTAAACTGACAGATTATGTTATTGATTAGCACAGTTGATTCTTCATTCATTTTGGAACCAAAATCATTTTATTGAAGAAGGCATTTAAAATCAACTTATGGATATTACAGTCCAACATACTAAACAGTATGTAGATAAATACTGATAATTGCTGTGTAGTACTGAAGGTAATGCTACATAAGGGGACCAGAAAAAAAACTACTTGTGTAATGCAAGGTGACAGTGTCTAATTAGATAGCTTTTAATATTTAAGAAGTCACCATAAAATCAAACAGATTTGTCAGAAGCCGCCACTGCTTAAACCTAATTTGAGTTACTTTTAGGGCTGCAACTAATGATTATTTTGGTAGTCGACTAATCTGTCGATTATTTCTCTTCTTAGTCAACGATTATTTCTGCCAATCCCTCAATACCTGCTTGCTGTGGGTACTGCTCCTACTCAAAATGATAGAAACAGCTAAACATGAGATTTAAATGCGGTAGAAAATGTCCAGAACTTTTAAATGAAAGGAAAGTGCTGTTGCGTTGACGAAATTCATTTTAAACAGCATGCTAGAAGTAGTGCTAGTCATTATAGAGTCATCTACACAAACCCACACAAACCTGTGTTAGAGCTGGTGGAGGGTGGAGATATAGGAGAGACAGCTGGGGAAACACTGGAGCCTGTTTTCTGTTTCTGCTGTTCTATCAGTTCAAGCAGTCTTGCCCTGGCTGTTGCACTCTGTCTGTTCAGCTCCTGCATCCTCTCCTCAAATAGTGTCACTGAAGAGTCATCTAAACCAACACACTGCATAAAACACACACACAGACACGGACAGACAAAACAATGAGTTGTGGTTCAGAGCTTCCTTTAAATTTAACAAAACTCAAAACTCAAAAAAAGGTCAGAAACAGGCTAAGCATTAGTTTATGGAGCCACTACAATTATTTACACATTAAAAATTAGCTACAAAAATTAAAACTTATTGTGGTACCCAAGAGTGATTATAACCAATTAACACTTTTCCAATAAGGCTGAGTGAGTTTGTTCAAAAGGACTCATTAGTAAACCAACAAACTAAATGAGCAAATTCACCTGTTCAGCAGAATGCTGTACATTAATGGGGGATGGTTGCCTGTCTCTAGTGCTGACTGTGGACACTGAATTGCACGCAGAAGCTCCTGCAGAAGAGGGTTGCAGCTGGTTCAGTCGAGCCTGGATCAGTGCATTATGGCTGCACAAGGCAACAATCTGCTGTTGTATTGCATCCCGGGCTGCTTGGTCCAGTAGCAGAGGAGGGCGTGGCATGACATTATCAGGCAGGCTGATGAAGGAAAAAGGAGAGCAGCGGGGCTCTGAGTCCTCCATTGAAGCAACACTGGATGATTCCTGGGAACCCTCAAAGTGCAAAGAGCGGCCACATGCTGCTGAGAGATGGGACAGAAATTCAGATATTTACAAGTGTGCAAAATGATCCTTACACTTTTAGAAGTGACTGACGTTTGGAATAAAATGTGTGTACAATGCTACAATATATTTTTACATTTTTTTTAGTTATGTTCTTTTAATTTAGAAATTTGTATCTCTATTTTGTTTATAACTTAACCTTACTGTTTTAAAAGTCATGTAAAGCTCTTAGTTTTTTAAGGTGCTATTTAAATAAAATGTATTACTACAATTATCATTTTTATTATAGGACTACTGTTTATTTCAAGTCTGCAGTCATTTTAAAGGCATATCAGCAGAAAGAGCACATTCAAACACTTATCATTCACCTTTGCTTGTAAATTAATCAAAAAAAGAATTCCAGCTTTAGTAGAGAAGACAAGACAAAACATGGTGACCAAAACAACTGAAGGCATTTTTTTCTGAATGGCTATTGAAAGCTTGCCCAATCTTCTTCATATTTCAGACAAACCACTCCATGGTTCTATTGATTCAGACCAAGACCAACTCTTTTGGTCAGACCAGGGTTTATGTCAGCTTTTAGACCTGAACATTTACGTTCAGACCAAACTGTAAAAGCACAAAACCAGTAAAACCATTCTTAGTCACTCTTTAACACACTCACCTGCAGAGGGTGCTCTGCTATCTCTCTGCCGTGGAGGAGACAGAAGAACAGCCGGAAGATCAGGTCTCTTATCTTGTAGGTCTGTTTTAGCTGGTACTGCTGGTGTAAAAACACTGTCTGCAAAGTCAAACCACATATTTTAGTTACTCAAAGAGTCAAACTGTGGATCATCCCTCATTTAAAATAATAAATATCAGAAAATATAAACAAATACATTTACACAACATTACACATGGATTGTCAAAATGTTGGTCATAAGTCAAACATGCTTGGTGTTTGTCATTTTAATGATTACCACATTTAGCTTGCACTGTGCCAACTGCTTGTGTATATTGGTTCTCTTCTTCATCATTGATTATCTTCTCATCACCTGGGAGAAAACAGGGCCAAGTGATCACTTTACTTGGAGTAATGGGTTATTGATCATTCAGTGGTGGGATCAATAAACCAGGGGGGCTGTAGTACAGATGACCCTGCTATCTATGTTTAGCTGTAAATGTATGAGTGAGGGATATTTACTTGGTACTTTTTCTGATTCCAGTTCCTTCTCTCCTTCTCCACTCTCAACTGCCAACTCTTCCAACCCGAGGATCACCATGTTCACACGCTGTTCCAGTTCATTTATTCGTGCCTCCAGACTCACCTTGATTTATTAAAAAAAACAACATTTATTTATCTGTCAGTTCTTGGTTCTTCAGTCCTAAATTCATATTGTGTATAATAGCAAATGACACTTCAGATAAGGGGTGAAAATATCTAACCTGTAGGGCAGTGCTCTGTTCTCTCAGTGAGAAACACTCTGTTGTAAGGGCATCAATTTTCTCCCTCTGAATCTTCACCTCTTCTTCTAGTCTTCTTCTTTCCTGTGTCTCCTGTTGTGCCTGTTCTTCTCTCTAAAAGAGAAACAAAAATATTTAACACAAATGGATACAACTGGGGAGGAGGGGAGCATTACACATTTAAAAACCTTAGAACAACATATTAAGAGCCTAACTTTGTTTGATGCAAGTGGGTAATGACAGTGATTAAGCTTTATTATTTGGTTTATTACTAAAAATCCAGCGGGATAAGCGCTGCCACCATGATCAGGAGATCGCTGGTTCGTATCCTGTTCATGTAGCTTGCCATCGGCTACCCCTGAGAAAGCACAATTGACATTGCTCTCTCTGAGTGGGTAGATGGTGCTCTCTCCCCACACCACTCCAAAGGGTTATGTCCACAGCATAAAGCGTCTGTGAGCTGATGTATCGGAACAGACTACTTGGCAATGTGACATCAGCAGCAGTTCGAAAAAGAGGTAGTGATTGACGAAAAACTTCAAATATCCACTCACACATGGTCTACATTACCCTAATACCTCCAATACAAATCAAAAGAAGGACCATTAGATACCAAACATGCTTTGGCTAATTGGGATAAGCGAAACGCTTCAAACTGTAACATTAATAAGACATACACCTCCTCACCCGTCTTATGTGACAAGCAATGCGTCCCAAAATATCAACCAAAGCCACAGAGAAGCCAGTAAGTCCTCTGTGCTGATTAGGAGGTTTCATTGAACTGAGGGGCCCCTGTGGCTCCAGACAGGCCAGCTCTGTCTCCACCTGACCCAGCCTGTCCTGCAGCAGCTCCAGACTAGACTGGTTGGCACTCTGAGAACTTATACCTGAGGAATCCATCCGAGGAGTCAGGCCTCTGGTGGCCCTGGAAGACCTGACTTTACTGCCTGAAAGATAAATCATGAATCACTTACACAGTAGTTACAGTAATTGTAGACAAAATTGAGTATAGCAACTTGAGGATTGCTTTTCAGGTTGAAAGTAATAAGTCCTGAGTTAACTTGGCTATTGGCTAAATACATGTTCAGACATGATCAATAATTTTATTGATTTTAACAAACTGTAATAAATTACACTCCATCCTTGAGAACCTGTCCTACTTGATAAAGTATTAAAATGTAGCAAAGTATTTAGGGAAAAGCTATCCAGCTGCAGCAAAATTATTATTTTTATTCATTCCTTTATTCATTAATTAATTCGTTTATATGTATAATGCTAAGTGTACCAGAATGGGAGGAAGCAGGTTCAGGATTCAAAACCTGAGTCACCAGAGTGGTTGATTCGCTTGTGTCTCTCTCAGGCTCCCTCGACTTCAAACATTCCACAGCCACTGTTGCATTCAGAGCTGCCCAGAACAAATCAGAGAAAAGATGCATATAAAAAAAAAACAAAGGAACTTTGTGAGTTTACAGCTACAATAAAGAGAACATTACTGAAACTCCACACACCTGCATGGTCCCCTGATCTTACTGCATTCCAAGGAGTCTGAGGAACATTCTGCTGTTGCAGTCGTGGATCTGTACTCCACTGAGGGAATTTCGCTTTACATGTTTTCCTCTTTGGCCTGAAAAAAGTGACATAACATTAACTAGTAAGTAATCTCTCTGTATGATCAACCCTCAGTATTCACTAACATTAAAATAAGCTCTCAGAACCTGCACACTTCACTACTGTAGCTCACTGAATCTTCCGGATCATCCTGTTCATGTTCTCCTGCACAATCCTCAATTTCATTCAAGGCCTGAAAAAAAATTAATGTTAATAGAGTTTTATAATGTTGATCATTTTCTTTACTTCAATGCAGGTGGACACTTTTTATTTACTCGTAACTCATACTTAATATAACATGGTGGTTTACTGTATTTTCTTTGTATCAGTATTTTTCCCAGTTTACACATTTAAATATACATATAAATATTTTATTCACTATACTCTTCTTTCCTAATATAAAAATCTGTGTGTACCCTTTATTTTTATTTTATATTATAAATTGACAGTCAAAACAGTCAAAATACTGTTTATCTAAAAACTAAACACATTATCATAATTATACTATATTATATTATATTATAATTATAGATGACAATGACTATCCATTTCATTACTGGCATGTGTTTTATCCATACTGTTTGGTATCTGAGGTATATAAAATCAACTGCTACACCACTCAAAACAACAGTATGTAACATTTGTATCTTAAAATAACACCTTTATGTTGACAATGCTGATGAGACACTGACTTGTAACAGGGAGAATAGTCTCTGCACTGTTGCTATTCTAGGTTTAACATGGAGCTATAGCAGAGAGGACAGTCCTGCCTGCGTGACTGCATAAGAGTTATTTTTTTAGTAAAATCTGGTATTATTACTCTTCCACATCAGTCCTTATGTATTTCACGTTCTGAGATGGTTTTCAATCTCTTAGCTTGCCCAGATACGTGTGTCCTCCAGTGCTGGCACAAAGAACAAGAATCAATTTTCACTTGCAGAGGGACTTGCTTAATGCTGCTTTGAGTTAAAAATAAAACCATGGAATTAGAAGCTACCTTCTGCTTTGATGTAACTGTAGTAACTGTAGTTTTTTCCTTGGATGGAAAATGTGTTATATGGGACAAATAATGTTGAATTTGTAGGTATTTTGGCATGTTAGCCCAAGATCTTTGTGACGCTGCTGTTAGAACACTTGTAAGCACAGCTTATAAAAACAGCACCTGTTGATCCATCATGGACTGGCTGAGCAGTGACAGCTGTGTGGGCGGATCCGGCTTCTGCAGCACAGGAAGCTCTGAATCAGAGTCACAGTCAGGTGCCATGGTAACGCTAGGAAACCCTGCAAAGACACACACACATATGACTATAATTAACAGTAGAGAACATTGACAAAGACAAAGCATAACTGAACAGATAAAGCATTACCAGCCTGTCTGCGAGGTGCATCACCGAACAGATCTTTCACCACAGCCATGGCTCTGTCAGACCTTGCAAGAACATCCTGCAGCTGGCACTGATCTGAGAGGACCTGCACAGACATTAATACTATAGAGGACTAATTGCTTAAAACAAATACTAGGAATGCTTAGATGATAATAGCTTTTAGCTGTTAATACTTGGGCTGGACCACATGTTTTAGCTGACTGTTGTTATGAGACCAGCTTTTGCAATACAGATGAATATGAAACAATATGATGTGTACTAGAATTTGAAGCATTGCTTTGAGGACTTGATTGCATTCAGCAAAAAGAGCATTAGTGAGGTCAGAATGCTGGATGATCACCACCCCACCTTATTCCCAAGTCTTCAACTCAGCCAAAAGTACTGGATGACTGGATGGATGGATGGATGGATGGATGGATGGATGGATGGATGGATGGATGACTGGATGGATGGATGACTGGATGGATGGATGGATGGATGGATGGATGGATGGATGGATGGATGGATGGATGGTTTATTGATCCCCGAGGGGAAATTCTAGGAATATGAGTGCTATTCCAAACTTTTTTTAACTGAAAATGTGCATCAAGGTCATCATGTAGGTTACATTCAAAAGCATTATGATGACTGACCCTGGTTCCTTAAGAAGTACATTTTGCTCTGCATTGGCTCTTATGCTTATAAAAGGACAATTATTCAGGTTCTTCGTTAGAGCACCACTTACACCGTTATGAAGTAAGATACAAATGGCCTGATCTGAGTATTGCTACAGTTATAAAGAAAAAAAACCCAGACATATTACGTACATTAATGTAAAGATGTAAACCAAGCAAACATAATTTGTAATACAATTTGTACACAATGATTATTACGACACATTGACCAATGTTGCTGAGTGATTGTCAGGCGTACCTCTCTGATGATCCTGAGTCTGGCCTGATCTAATCCTGGAGGGCTGGCTGGCTGGCACTTTTTCTGTATCCGCTTCAAGCTTTTCTCTTTCAGCTCCCACTGAGCGAGAGTCTTGTTGTGTGACCTGTGCATCTCATGACGCCTGGACTGATGTTGCATTTAAGGTGGAAAACCAAAATACAGTCAGTCTCATTACACACTTAACAAAAGTCTGAAATACATGTCAGCGGAATTGAGCTGAATGATATGACCAAAACTTGTACTACAATATATTTCTTAGCCTTGACCAATATAATAAAATATAATTTCAATATCTATAAAAACAGTATAAAGCAACTGCCGATTGTGTATGTACTCATGCACTGACAGCTTTTATCATGATATTTAAACACATTTTCACGATCAACAAAATACACAGACAAAATGCATTTTTAGCAGATTCTCAGATTCTTGTGCTGCACTTCATCCATTTGGTCAGGGTTTTTACACTCTATAAAATTAAATGTACAGTTTGGACATTGTTCTTTAAGCACTGATGAAATCCTCAACATGCTTGTTAACATATGTACTCAATACAATAAGTATATCCATCACAATTAGGCCAGTCACAATAATTATAGTATCACCTTATCATACAACAAACAGACATTACCTCAATAATATTTATTGTGTTCATTTACAATATTTTAGCCAGTCATGCTAAATAACCAAGGGTTCAAAAACTGCGATTTCATACACACGTGCGAGACTGAAGTAAGAGAAGAAAAAAAGCATATATTTTTCCAAACTATACAGTTAATAATGAAAATGTTTTCTTTAAAAGGATATCATTCCTTTGTTATGCTATTACATTATTGTTGTCAGTCAGTGGAATAATATAGTTTATAGCAATAATTTATTTCACTATAGATCGCTAACAAAAATTCTTATTGTGGTAGGTTTACTCACAATACAACAAAATATTGTCACATTGCCCAGCTCTACTGTGTGAAATAGTTATGTGGATATCTTACCAATTCCTCTGGGGTGGATTTGTGCACTGATAGGTCATTGACTGTGCTCTACAGAGCAAAAAAGGAAGAAAAGGGGAAATACAGAGTAAATAAAGCAACTGACACTTTCCAAACTCAATAAAAAATTTCAATAAAGTCCAGCACTTACCACCCACTCTTTTTTAGTGGCGGACACTTTCTTGGTTCTCACTGGTCGGCGGTTAATCCTCACAAATGACATCTAACAACACACAACAGAGTCAGCGGCAACAGCGAAAAACATCTAACCAGATAAACACAACTGACCAACAGGAAAACAGCAGCCAACTATAAGCCAACGTATTACCTTAACCAATAACCCACATAATTAACTGTGGGGTTAGCTAACGTTAACTCATTAAATAGTACAACTGTAAAATTCAGAGTAATGTTACAGAAACTACATTTGCCCCCATTGCTAGCTAACTAACGCTAGCTTTCTAGCTTAAGAAGACAACAATTCGCTAATGTAGCAATGTTAAATTAGCTAGGTTAAGCTATCCAGCTTGTATAACGTTAACTATGACCAACAAACGTAACTTAGTTAACCTAACTAACATTCAGAAGCACGCTCTGAGATGTTTGGATTCCACTAAGTTAGCTAGTTTTAACTGTACTGGCACTGGTAAAACCCCGCATTGTTAATCGTTTAGCTGATGACAGGCACCACAAAGAGTCTATATTAACTGTAAGTAATAATATATATAGTCATATATTCACCTTGCTGATGTCCAGGCTTGTGTTTCTACTCTGGGGGCGGGTAGTAAACTGTTAACTGTGAAGAGAGCAACAGATTTTTTTAAAAGCGCCGCCGATCAGACCACACTTCAATATAAAAGTCCTGCGGGTCGCATAACACATTTACGACGGCGTTTTAGGGCCATACAAAAAGGTCACTTTGAGCATAAAGACGTAATATTCTGAGAAAAATGTTGTTATATTACTAGAATAAAGTTGTAATATTTATTTTTAAAAATGTTGTAATATTATGAAAATAAAGTTGATATATTACTAGAATAAAGTTGTAATATTTATTTTTAAAAAGTTGTAATATTACGAGAACAAAGTTTTAATATTACAAGTTTTAATATTGTAAGATTATAAGAATACAGTCGTAGTATTACAAGAATAAAGTCCTAATATTACGAGATTAAAGTCATAATATTACAAGAATAAAGTCGTAAAATTACGAGAACAAAGTTGTAGTATTTTGTAATATTCTGAGCTGTAGTATTTTGAATTGTATTAGAGCAGAGCAGTGAGAACAGGAAAAGGGGCATTTTCTACTCATTATCTGTTACAGAACATTAACATGATCTGTTATAACCTGTCGATTATTAATAGTATTACAATTTTGCCGTGGTGGTATCCCGGTAGTCAAGCTTTCTGCATCGGGAGCTGTCTTTATTCTTGAGGCGTCCCTGTAGTCGTCTTTATTCTCGAAGTGAACTGTTTTTAGTTATTTATTTATTTTGGGTATGTCCCTATAACGCCTTCATAGTCATACACATAATATCGTAAAATAAAAAATCTTAATTTTCAGTGTTTGACGTAGATAATGTTTTTTCTGTTGTAAATTGTTCACTGTGTCAAAATGTTATGATAAGTAGATCAATAAAATGCTTTAAAATTATTTGTCAAAATATTTTCTTCCTGTCTTCTATTAATCGTTAAGAACGTCTTTTCCTTGTTCAGCAAGGTGTATTGTACATAAACTAAATGTAACATAGTAATACTGGGAATTGACCTGAATATGATTCTACACTCTTTGACCACTGAATTCTGTATGCAGAAAATCAGACACTGGGACACTTGGGTTATTATTTGATCGAATGCTGCAGGCCTCTCAGTGCGTCTCAGATCTGATCCTATAACATTGGTCAACCTGCACTCATCAAAATAAGGTACTTCAAATTATTCTTTTTAGTCAGTTTTAGTGAAGAACCATGTTCGCAATTGAGATGTGTGAGTGAGAAGAAATGTAACTCATACACAATATTTAACAGTTTAAACTTTTAACACTGATATCACGCACCCATATGCACAGTATCTAAAAAGAAAAAAAAATCCCCTTTTGTTGTTGTTACAGTCTGCATTTTACGGTTGTCCATCAGGTGGTGATGTTGACTCATAAGTGCGCCTCCCTTTTAGTGAAATGTTTTGCTAAGGATTTGCAACTTTTTCAAACCAAGCAGTGCTTGCAAAGCACCATTTTGTTACCTGATAGCTTCTTCTTCTACCTATTATTATTATTTCAGGATCAATAACTCAAATAAGTAGTATAGTTGTTAAAACTTATCTATATATCTATATCAATATATTTATCTATCATAATAATAATTGTAAAAAAGTAATAACGCTGCAATGTAACAAAAGTAATAACAGAGTAATAACATTTTAGAGTAATAACATACTATTGTAATAACACAGTATTAATAGTATGTAATAACACAATATAACAATACTAATAACGTAACAACGCATATGAAAACATTGTAATAATGTGGTAACACAATTTGTAATAGCTTTGTTATAACAATCTAATTACGTAGTAACAATAATATGGTAACAACATACAAGTAATAACATTTATGTATTTTTTCCTTATCATAAATCCTCCTTTACATGAAAATCCAGCAGAATAAAAACATCGGTTGAATGTGTGAGCAGGAAAGCAAAAAAGCAGTTGGGAGCATGCAAAATGAGCAAAATCTGCTAACATTGTGGCTACAGATACCACAGGACAACTTTGGCGGTCTTGTGGACTGTATGTTTTGACAGGACAGAGCTGTTTTTATTTTATTTTATTACTAAAAATATATCATATTTTATGCATTTAGCAACGTTATATTTAATATTTACATACATATACATACATATATATTGAGGCCGTTTAATTGTAGTATATATTTATGCTCACAGTAAATTCCTCACAACATAATATGAGTCACAGTTGAAAGAGATACATGAAAATAAGTACGAATATGAAAGTACTTTAAGTAAGTAATTATTAATAGTTTTAACGTAGACTAGCAAACTGAAAATCTTTTTCAATTTTTTATGTTTGTAACCCTGAAGCCCCGCCCATGCTGCGCTACGATTGGCTAATAATTCTCACTCAGGCAGTCAGACAATCCTAGCACTAAAGAGGCGGGGCTTTGTTTGAGAACAGGCGTGTTGGTTAAACCTGACTACTGTCCTTCACGGTCCCACCGCATTTTGCAGATAGTGATTATTAAAAAAAAAAAGGGTAGGCAAAATAAGCTAATAGCTAATAGCTTCAGTTGTTTAAAGAGATTGTTTAAATGCAAGATAGAGGATGTGATTTTTTTCTTTCTTTTTCTCTTTTCTTTAAGTTCTGTTCTTTATGTGTGTATATGTTTTGGCAAAAACCGAAATTAAAAAAAACTACTACTATTATATGTAGATATTCCCTGAGCCGCCACATGGTGGCTCCTGTACCAACAGAAGACGCGCTGCTCGCTGCTGCTTTTTCTTTCTTTTTCTCTTTTCTTTAAGTTCTGTTCTTTATGTGTGTATATGTTTTGGCAAAAACCGAAATAAAAAAAAACTACTACTATTATATGTAGATATTCCCTGAGCCGCCACATGGTGGCTCCTGTACCAACAGAAGACGCGCTGCTCGTAACGACACTTGCTGGTTAGTGCTGGCAGAGGGGGCAGAGCTGTAAAAAAGTCCATGAGGAAAAAAAGTTTGAAAAAAGTTAGTAGAGTAGTTGGCCAGTGCGCAAGCGCTGCTGAATGAGTAGCCTTAATACCTCCCGGAGCTGTGAGAGGATGTCAGTGAAGAAGGAGGAGGGAAATCTGCAACTTCTTCAGGGCAGATGACACTTGAGGGGGGACAGAGTCAGGAGCTCGAGTCAGGAGTGACATTTGCTGCTGCAGTGATTATTGTCATTGTGTGAGAGACTTTTTCTCTACTTCTTTTTCTCTGCAGTTTGTTTTGTTTTAATGTAGGAGGTAATAAGCGCATTACATGGATGGATAATTAAAATAGGGGAAAAAAAGGAAAACAGCCCAACTTGCTTGTCTGGTCGAAAATAAAAGGATTTCGTGAGAAGCCATGCGAGGGATTGATTACAGCCGTATCTCTGGGGAAGATATTTGAGAAGTGGAGGTTATTTTTCAGCGGACATGGACTCAGAGCGCCTCGCTTCAGCCTGAACTGGATTTTTTTTATTATTTTGTGCAACTTTGCCTGAGGTCCCAAAACTTTTTAATAGACGCATTAGATGTTGGGACTTTTTCACCCAGCTTTTTTTCTATCTTAAAGAAAAGAAAAAGAGAGAAAAAAAACTCAGGCACTCACTTTTCATTCAAACTCTCTTTAACAGTGAAGCTGGTGCACCTTTGGCAAGGCGGCTGCGCGCGCTGCTGGATCAGCTCAATTTAATTTCTCTCTCCAATGACATTTTTAAAGTTCTTGGCTCGCCTCCGCTCAGCAGCCCCTCCGTTTTTAATCTCATTTATTTACCACATTAGCCTCTTGGCCGGCCTGAAAGGGACGCTTTTGTCGCGCAGAGCGTCTCTCTGAGTGGTGCTGGCAGCATGCAGGGCAGGGGCTTCCCCGTGGCCCTGGCCGTGGCTTGGACACTACTGACCAGCCTGAACGTGAAGGCGAGTGGGGAGTACTGCCACGGCTGGAGGGACCCGCAGGGCGTGTGGAGGGACGGCTTCCCGTGCCCCGAGCGCTTCGACGGCGCCGAGGCCATCATCTGCTGCGGCCAGTGCGAGCTGCGCTACTGCTGCTCCAGCACCGAGGCCCGGCTGGACCAGGGCAGCTGCGAGGACGAGCAGCAACCCGGCCAGGGAGCAGGGCAAGGGGGCAAGGAAGACAAAAACACCGGCGCAGGTAAACGGGCACCAGGGGACCTAATTACACGGTCGGGCTGGCACTCAGACATACACACCACAATGGCCTTCTCTAGGTGAACCATCCAGCACATCACTGCCATGCTGCACCAATGAAAGGTTCTCCTATAGGCTACCATACTATTCACACTAAAAAAAAAGGGTTCCAATGTCATACTGTACACACTTAAGAAAGGAATAGAAAAATAGCACCAAAACGTGGAACCACGCATTTTAGTACAACAAAAAAGGTACTTTACTAAAAACAATACATGGCATCTCAAAAAAACATTTACTTCTGATGGGTTCTACACACTACAGGGTTACACTATTATTACACAAAACATAATAGATTCTGCAAGACTTTTTTAGTAAAAGCATTTAGTTGCTTAATGGTTCTTTTAATGGTGTGGTTAAAAAACGTTTTCTCTATCATGAATAAAGGTAAATAATGGTGCCATATAGCACTAAAATTGATTCCACTACTGTACCAGTCAAATAACATATTTTCATAACTATAAAAAAGGGCTTTTTTGTAAGTTTTAAGTAAATGCAACTACGAGAAGCTTAAATTGTTTCTTGGAATTGAGGATGGAGGATGATCTATTGAATACATTTGAAAATGGTTCTATATAACACCAAGGACACGTTTACCATGGTTCTAGGTAAAAACAATTTGTTGGTACTATATTGAACTTCTATAAGAAAAAAGTGTTCAGTATAGTTTGGTCAATTGTGATTTGACTTTAAATAAACAGTAGTGGAATCCGATTTGGAGCTATGTAAAGCTTTTATAAATTTTTTTTCAAAGTTTTTCAATTATGTCTAAAAAAACAGTTTGCAATGACAAATTGCCATTTATGAATCTACATGGTAGTGGCCATTCTATGTAGGACCCTGGAAAAAACTCTTTTTTAAGGGTGTAAAGCTGTAGTGCAGGCATAGCCTATAAGGCGGTGGCATGTGCTATATAATAGCCTAGAAATGGATTATATAGCAGTGATATATTATACAGCAGTGGTGTATGCCATGTTTCAGTAATATTATATTATGGCAGTGCTGCCTTATAGTCTATTAATGGAGTATACAGTAGTGCCATCTTATTGCCACACATAAGTGGGTCATGTGGCATATTATAGGAGTGCCATGCTATATACATACTGCAATATTATACAGAATGTCATGTTGTGGTGGGCACCATGATTTCACAGCACAGGAGTATATCCAGGTAAACAATGCAGTAAGAGTTCATTAAGTACTTGTGGTATTCATAAAATAAGCTACACCATGTGGCTGCAGTGTTATATACAGTAGTGTTGTCATAAAGTGCAGTGCAGTGTTGGGACATACTAAGTTGGTTAGGAGCACCAGTCATAGATCTTCCATTTTACATACCAAGTGCAGTGGTGAAATTCTGTCTTGTAGTAGTGTCATATACAACATAGGCAAGTTACTGTGTTGCCATCTTAAATTATTATTGCATACACTGTTCCATATTGCAGCAGCACCATCCTAAAGCAAAGAGTATGTGTGTATATGATGCAGGTTTGCCTACTTTTTAGCACTTTCCCCTTAAATTATTTTCTGGCACTTTATTTATAATGTGGCTAATTGCAAATCTGATACTGATTTCTTAACCATGAGTTTTGACATGCGCAACAGTTAATATGTGACAGTCCGTCTCAATTTAGTTTATTAATTCTATTAAAAAGGTTCTTAAATTGAAGTTTTAATCATATTCTTTTTTAAAAAGGTGTATGGTGGTTATATATGTAGTTAAACTGGATGTCACAGCTGCTGTTGGGTTTGTGGGTCCCCTGTAAAGCAAAGCGGGCCACTCAGCTCACAAATGGCAGATTGTTCCTGTGTGGGGTTATAAATAGCCCTGTTTGTTCTTGCGGTAATGTGCACGCTACCCCAACTGCTGCTGCCACTGCCGCTCCTGCTGCTGCTACTGCGATCGTGCAGAAATCTCACACTGCTCCCCCCTCAACCACCACCACCACCTGAGGATCAGGTTTGGACTTGACCAGATCCCCTCAGTCCCGGTGCTAAAGCCACATGAATACAATACCACCTCCTCCCCACACCCCTGTTTTGCATCATTTCCCAAATCCCCAAAACACATTTTTAGTGGAGTACTTTAAACAGCAGGAGTCCCAACAAAAAATCTTGCTGTTTATGTGATAACCTTACAAAATGTCTGCCTGGTCTGGTGGTCTCATGTTGGGCCTTATCTCAATCTGTAGCAACTCTGCCAACCAGGAGAGTTCACAAAAGACCTAAAAGCATTCCTAAAGCAGAGGTGCACCCAGGTCGACAGGCAGTGGACCATATCACAACCCACCACGGTTCACTTTTATATGCTTGAACAGAAGGATTAACCTGTTACAAAGTCAGACAGAGGCAAAATAAATAGCGACAATATTATAAAAGTGCTCCCTCTGTTTCTTGGTAAGGAACAAACTGATATCAGTTAGAAATTACCTTCATCCCTTAGCTTCCTAGCCTAGCCACAACAGTTTCAAATACTATGAGCAAGTAAGCTAACAGAGCTTAAAGTGAAATGGTGGTTTAGTAAATAGCTTAGTAAAATTTGGCTTGGCAAGGTATCAAGGCTAACAGTAAAATGTCAGATATCACTTAGCAAAACGTTCAAAAGAATCAAATCTAACCCCATTGTGAGATCTAAGCCTATAAAATGTGAGCTTGCAAACCAGCAGGGATAACAGTAAAACTCAGATATCAGTAAGAAAATGACTATAAAAACACAGGGGACACTTTATGTTTCTTAAAAGGATTAGAGAACACTGGAACTATCCACCCCCAGATTCAAGCTAAGAACAGCATGAGAAACCCAAGCTAGTAAGGCTAACAGTAAAAAGCCAGATATCAGTATAAAAGGGACTTTAAAAGCACAGTGGTCATCCCAAGTTTCTTTAAAGGATTTGCAATAACTGGGCATATCCACCGCCTACAAATTTAACCCTATTTATAACAGACTGTAAAATTTGAGCTAGCAGGCTAGCAGGTCTAGCAATCCTAACAATGGCTGCAAGGGGATATGAGTAAGACGTAACAGAAGACAGCTGCAGTCTGGCCTGGGAGAGACTCTTGTTCAGGACTGCTTGTCCCATTTGAACAAAAAATGTAACAGGTGTGCACTCGTGCTTTGAGACTATACCTTTTAAGGAGATACAAGTAGGCTAAGAACAGCAAAACTAACATCCTGTGCTACCAGGGCATATCAATGTAAAAAGCCTGCTTTTCTTATTTGGATCGCTGTCCAAAGTTACTGTCTTTTAGACTTATGCCAAAACCTGCTGAATAAAGTGCTCGTACCAGGGACTGGAGACTTCAGCATCAACAACCAGTAACGTTTTCCATGTCTCCCATTGTTATGACTAGGCTTTCCCTTAATACACCATGGATTAAGCTGACTGGAAAATGAGTAATTTCTCTTGGGAGCAATAAATCCATAGCGATCATTTTAAATATAACAAGACGCCCATTGTGTTTTCACATTTATCACTTTTATATATAGAAAAGTATAGAGTGGAAACAGGACCTGGCCCCCATAAACCGCCGCAACACAATCCCTATCTGCCAGAAAACCCCATGTGCACCACTCTGGGGTCAAATGTTCCTGCTTTACAGAATATCCCACTGTTTTGGTAATAAGCACTGAAGGATGAACTCCATTCCCTCTAATGCCCGTGTTCCAGAGACAGTAGATGGATTTCACTAAGACTGCAGATACCATGTTGATAGCATTAGCCGTAAACGCTGTTTACATGTTATAATGGATGATATGCTTCTGCTAATTATACACAACCAGCCTTGTCAGATATGTTGGCTACTCTGTGAAATATTAAATTTACACAAATTTACCCTATTTGCTAAGGCAGCAAAGACATGTTTGGGGCCTAAAGCTTTTTTTGCACTGAAGTAACAAGTAACAAAACCTTTGAACAACAAATTAGCGCTGTGCTAACTGTATGTCTTAATCATCACACATGCCTGCACACACTAATCCAAAACCACATCATTATAATGTAACAAAAAACAGACTTGTTCATGGGTTTTTGACACTGATATCTAAGAATGATCTTTAAGTATAGACAAAATAAATCCATCCCCGTGTGGTGACCATGGTAGTTCTGCTGTCAGCTAAGAAATCTTTAAAATTGAATTTCCTTCGTTTAGAATGGGAGGTCTTTGGCATCGCATCTCATCTGATCTTGGAAAATATGTGTCAATACATGCAAGTATCTGTAGATATTTATTAAAAAGCTGTTTTAGAGGATAAAGATATAATCTAAAATTGTAACTATGTCATCATTCACAAAACACTCAGCTTTGTAGTATTGCTAAGGGTAAGTAATAAATCATTTTCATTAGATTTTTCACCAAACCCTGATAACTCCTACAAGATGGATGCTGCTGCTGTTTTTGGCTATAATAAGTCATTTTTATGACTTAAGAGATATGTACAGATAGATTTGTGTTTTACGAGTGAATGAATTTACTTGCACATATTAAACCAAACATAAACATAATTCTGCAGTGTGTTACACACTAAAAAACTTACTAAAATACAGATAAAGATTTTTTGCTTAGATATCTGTTTTCTGCTTGTATATATTTAAACGGATGTGTAATCAGATAATATAGACTTTTACATCACATGCTTCTGTAAGATTATTGGCTGATTGCAAGGTAGAAATTAGATTATTTCCTGACTCACGCAGACCCGGAGTTTTCCTATTACCTGATTAGTGAATGTAAACACTTGGATTACTTACAAAATCTAATTTGCTGATGTTATTAGTTTATTAAGTACATTTAAAGTGAAAATGTGTCCTTTGGAATGATGGTTCTTCATTCGCTACTTTTGCCATGAGTTGGGGATGAGGTGATCCAGGCCTTAATGATGCTATTGTTGCTAAAAGCAATCAGATTCTCACAGTAATCTTCCAAAATGTAGTAGAAAACGTTACCTATACAATAGAATCATATGCGCCAACAAAAGCTATAACTGCCTTAAGACTAGTATGTTTGATTTTAAAAGAAAGAATAAATGTCTATAAAACACTTCACACTAAAAGTTGCTACTGCCACAAATGAATCTTGAGTACTTTCATTAAAAAGTCAATTTAGGAGCATTTCTGAAGCTACATGTGGCATAACACGTGCAATACTGACACACAGAGACAGCAAGGGCACAGAGGTCACAGCTGCAGGCGGTGGATTAGAGCTGATCAAAACACTGTTAATAACAGCTAATGAGGGTCCAGGGCCCCCTGAGGCCACATCAGCAGCACATCACTACACTCCCTTTCCCGTCTCTTTCACTCGGTCATCTTACGCTGACAGGTGTGTGTTCTGTCCCCCTGATCTGAGGATCCAGCCAAACTTCAAAGCTGTGAAGTGTCACAGAATACTCTCGTCTCTTTATTCGACAGGGTGGGACGCAACTGTCCTTTCACACCTTGGCCTCGCTGCGTTGTTTCAGATTAGCAAGGTTTCAGGCTACACACACACACCACACACCCCCTTGTTGTCTGAATGGTCGCGAGGGCAACATCAACGCACAGTAATGCAGGTTAAATTTCAGTATTATTTTCACAGCAACAATTAAAAGACAATTCCAACAGGTGTTCAATGACAATGAAAACATAATTGAAGCTAATGTGTTGGCAGTGTAAAACAGAAGCGTAGGAACGTTTCCAGGAAGCTGTAATGAGAATTCTCTGTTAAATCACACACTGTTTAAAACACTATAATCTTGGAGTCAGGTTCAGATCAGACTTCAATTCCTCATGCTGGAAATTACATATTTGTTTTCATAGTATGTACAAATTAATACTTAACAATGAGAATGCTGTTTATTAAGCAAATTTCCATGTTAATTTTTAACTGGTTGGTTAGTGGTGTCTCTGCACAAAAGTGGTTCTTAACTGGTGAAGTGATCTGCAGACTAAACACTCTCTTTACTAGGTACCTAGTTAAGATAAGCTTAACATTAGTTTATCCATAGTTTTGGTCTAAAGTAGATCATTTTTTAAATTTGTGGTGAAGAAGTATATTGTACATTACAGCACAATAGTTCCCAAAGAAAAAGTGTTTCTAAATTTACTATTGTATTTAAATTGTAATGAAAAGTCTTTTTTCTTTAATTGCAGCTGTGTATTGTACTGATCTTTTTGTAGTGGTGCCTGAAATCACAAAGCTCTGGGATGCCTAAAATTAATCATTAATATAAGTTATAATTACTTAGTACTCTATAATAATCCCACAGTGCCTACAAAAAATATGGTGCAAACAATTTATTCTGATACTAGCAGACACGCAATACTCAAAATGTTCTATGTTGTTTGGTTTAAAGGTTTGCATGCAGGTTCTTTAAGGAACTTTAGGATTGCATGTAATCTGCTGTCATGCAGTCATTTTCTGACACACATTACAACACATTTAAAATTGTGCACTACCTTGTTGTATTCTGTTCACTATTATAGTGCTTTATATGAGTCTGAATAAATTCAGGGAATAATATTATATACATTTTTAGGGACAAATGTGATTCATCTTAATTGGTTATTTTAATAATGACTAAAAGGGATTATTAATAATGTTAAATAACATTTAACAAGATAACTGAGAATATCTTTAACCATCTCTCTGTCTCCCCACAGTGCCCATCTACGTGCCCTTTCTAATCGTGGGCTCAGTCTTCGTGGCGTTTGTCCTGATTGGCTCAGTGATTGCCGTGTGCTGCTGCCGCTGTCTGCGACCCAAACAGGAGCTGACGTCCGGCTCCGCTGGTTCAGGGGGCGGGTCGGGCGGTCGTCTCTTGGAGACCATCCCCATGATGGCTGGCACATCCCGTGGCTCCTCCTCCCGCCAGTCCAGCACAGCCACGTCCTCCAGTTCCTCAGCTCCAGCCACCACCTCCATGGCCCCGCCTTTAATCCCTCGTCCTGGTCCTGCCCCTCTGCTGCGGGCACAGGCCTCCTGCTGCCTGCCCCCGGATGCCAGCGTCTACGTCAACATGCCCACCAACTTCTCTGTGCTCAACTGTCAGCAGGCCACCCAGATCCTGCCCCATCAGGGACAGTTTCTGCATCCGCAGTACATCGGCTACGCCCACCCGATTTCCCCAGCCGCAGCCTTTCTGGACCCAACACAGGCGGCCTACAGGCCTCTCCAATCCCCCTTTCCCCCTCCCACCAGCGTAGCTAGTGTGACCAGTGTGACCAGTGAGCAGAAGCACCCACCTGTGACTGTGTGATAGCTCACTATGGGCCGAGTGTGGGCCATTTGTATGAAACACTCGACCATTTGTATGTTTTTAGACAATGGAAGCTGTGCAGCGAGGACAGCGAGGTCAGTGGAATCAGTGGGAAAGTCGAATTGGAGTCATATGAGGGACACACAAACAACCACGGGTCCATTAGAGGCCTTGCTGTGGTGGGTCATGTGTGCGCAGCCAGCGGAGGTCAATTTGTGTGTATCTGTGTGAGTGTGTGTGTGTTCCAGGGTGTCTATGCAACACAGTAGCCCTCAGGGCTGCATGCCGAATGCACTCACATCACTGTACAAAAAAAAAAGCCAAGGAGAAAGTTCCAATAAATGGAGGTCAGCTTGAATGTGTGACACTGAATATGGACACTGAACAGCAGCACACGCTAAAGACAAAGTAGTAATGAATGGAGGTCAGCTGGTGTGCTGTGTCCTCAGGCCTGGACACTGAATGCGCTCATATCACTATACAGGACATACCGAGGAGAACGTTCCAAGTGAAGCTTGATAAGTGTGTGGCTGTGTGTTTCAGGGTTTCTACAACAAAGCAGCCCTCAAGCCTGGAGACACTGGACACTCATATCACTATGCATAAAAGTTGGAGCTCATTGTATGTGTGTGTGTTTGTGTGTGGCTGTGTGTTTTAAAACACAGCCCAAAATCCAGGTACTGAATGCGCTCAGCGCACACCAAGGAAATAGCTCTAATGAATCGAGGTGGATCAGTTTGTCTATTCATGCTCAAAACAGTTGTGTCCTTTAAATACTTTTAATACTTTAAACAAGATATTTCTTTAGTAAAGGCTATAGGTTATGTGTAGGTCCGTGACAACACAAAGAACCATTTAAATGCTTTAATGGAAATCTTTTGCAACAGAAAAACTTTCAAGAACCACTTTAAAATTGTTCTATGTAGCACCAAAAAAGTCAAAGATTTTCAGTACCGTGTAAAATACTGTATTGTGACTTGTTAGGTTAGATGAGGTCCAAAATGCATATCTATTAAAAAAGCCTAAAATCATTTGACATATTTAAATTTCATACTCAATAAACTTCTCGTAACTGTGGACAAATAATGTTATACTTAATAAACTGAGCTGTATTTATATAGTACACTTTCCAAGCCCATGGTTGCTATTAAATGCTAATTGACACATATTGGGGGAAAAAAAATTATGTTTATAGTTATTATAAAAATAAGTACTGAAAGCTACTTTTTAAGCAAAATGTGGTCACCACTTAGTGTGACATATGATCCATGCTGTATACAAAAAATATTTTTCATTTCATTTAAATGTAACATAAATGCTTCAAAATCTCATTTCATTATAAAATCTCCATACGTTACCTTTACTTATTTGTGTTCAGCCACAAAGCTGCCTCATGTTAGCATGATGGCAGATTTACTGTCAATCCAGTTTGCCTAGTTTTGCTAATCTGTGGTAATCCACACTTAGGCTCTACAGCATAGCGTTTAAAACTGGAGAAAAATATAAATATTTTGTTTATCCATTCATTATAAAACTTTAGAGAGGACATCTAAACAGATGTGTTTTAGTCGGATATTAATAATTTAATAATATTTATAGCATTCAGCTACTTTAGGTTGCAGGTTAATGTGAACCTATTGGTAACATGCCAAATGCAATCTAGTCCTCACAGTAATGCTCCAATATCTAGTAGAATCTCTGCTCTGGACAGTAGATAAAGTAAGTCCAACAAAATCTGGATAAACTCATTTTTAAAACCCTTGATTTTAGAAAAAACAAACATTGGGCAGATGTCTCAGTACTGTTGTCTATATAGTGTATTTTGGCATTTCCCGAGTTGTGGTCTACAGTTTAGGTTTAATAGAAATCTAGACAACATTATGTGAAGCTTGTCCAACTTGGCAACAGTTGCTATGAAAGAACGCTTCTGTGGCAGAGCATGAATAGATCAATTGGATAATGTGTGAATATCGGTGTGTTCTATGGTTTCTGTAACAACACAGCTCTCTGAGCGTGCTCTGAAAGTTCTCATTTCACTACCCAGCACACAGCAAGCAGAAAGCCCTAATAAACTGGTAAAAGTCCACCCTGGCCTGTATGTTTCTATTCTTTCATAATGCTTTATACACATTATACACACACTCTACACTCTGCAGTGTGTCTCGCTCATTTGGTTAAGCGCTGTGTGAGTGTGTGATCCTGCGGAAAATTGTCATTACAGTGAATGTGGCGTGAGTGTGTCTACACATGTGGAGTGTTTTTTGTGCAGTCTCCACACATGTACGTCAAACACTGTATGTTGTATCCTGCTGGCATGTGACAGAGTGTGCGTGTGTTTTGAACACTATATGTAGTGTGTAATGGCAATCACAGGTGGCGTGTGATGTGAAAAGCAGCCCAGGCTCCCTGATGGACGCTTAAACTCTAATGAAGTGAGCACAACACACAGACTGTGACGCTCCACCCCCTGCCCACTGGCCTGAGTGGAAAACACACACACACACACACACACACACACACACTAATGCTCGCATGCCAAGCAGCTCACTCAACGGAAACACACTAAACACACTCTCTGCCAGTGCCAAGGAACCTTCTTAGAAATATACAAATGTGAAAAAGGAATGGCCTTTAATGTTCATGAGAAATGGGCGTGTGTGAGTCAGGGTGTGAGTGTGTGTGTGTGTGTGTTAAACCGCCTCAGTGTAGCTGTGATCGGCAGTCTTCTGAAGGCAGCTGACATAATTATGCAGTAAAAACTGTCTGCCAACTGTTCCCCTTCACTAAGTCTTTCTTGTGAAAGAGGTGTGTGTGTGTGTGTGTGTGTGTGCTGTTAGTATTATAAGGTACACTGGAGTGGTACCAGAAGGTTCCAGGGTATTTCATTTGGAGTGGTTTTCTTTCAGCACACTCAGAAGGATGGTACCGCAGTGGTGAGGTGAAAACACACGGACCGTGAAAGAAGCCCCAATGTCCTCCCATAAAACCACACTCCTCAACCTTTCCCACCAGAAACTTACCTGAGGAGAAGCTTCACGGGTCTCTGTTTTGTGTCTGAGGTCTGCTTCTTTAGTTTTACTCTGGAGCTACGAGGCTAATGTAGCTAGTGAACAATAGAAACCTATGCCACAGCAGTTATCATAATTAGCATTGTGTAAAGCACCTGCCTGTATCATGACCCTCTTGCCTCAAGGTATGTCGACTTTGTTATTGAATCTCACACATACTTTCTCACACACTGACACCCACCCTGTTACCCAGTGGTAAAGTGTAGCTATTAGATATAAGGTTGTTACATTAGCCTTGTAAAATTACTGAAAGACTCAACCATTGGCTTAATATTTGAACCTAATCTTTCTTATTTATTATGCTGTATTGCTGCCTAAACATATATTACCAAAAATATTTAAGCCAATTAAATTCTTTCATTGTGACCAATCACAGTATTTCTTTGTGAGAAGAAATAGTCAGACTTGATTAAAATTCAGACACCTGAATTAAGCAATGAAATGCTTAATGCTAAATGCTAAAAACTTGTGAAATATGATTACAGGACGTTTCCTGAGCTGAAAAACTAAATCTAGGACAATCAATGTAAATCCTACATATAAGAGCTTGTATGGAAAAGGCCTTTACTTTCAGGCTAAATGTAAAAACAATAATACACCTATCTGTCTATCACAATAATTAAATTATCGACAAAATTGTACAATAGTCATGACTTCAATATCACCCATTGTGTTTATTTTATTGGTTGTTTATGTACAAATAAATATCACCAATATTTTAGCCAGTCATGCAATGACCAATTAATAAAAACAGTGTCCCATTACTCACAGAGCAGGCTGTGGTAGGTAAAGAAAAAAGTATGCAACTTCCGCACTATGATCAATAAAAGTTTTTATTACATATTTTAAAATGGTGTGATTATTATGTGTTTATTATGCTATTTTATTATCATTGTGTCAGTGGCATGAACTGGTCTTAAAATGACAATAATATTGTTTATTGCAATTATTTCTGTAAAAATATATCACCTGGTAAAAAATAGTTATTGTGACAGGCCTAAACATTGCTAATAATGCCAAGCACTAGCACTCCTATTGGATTACCCACATTAAGCTAACACTGGTGATCTTTTTTATGTGCCTTTTAAAATTTAAAGTAATTAAAGTAATTATTTATCAGACGTTTTACTTCAGCTTGTGAGGTAAATTGAGACTATTAACCCATTTAAAACAATTTATTTTATTGAACACTGTTTTGTAAGATTAACACTGTGCTCTGTCCACTGTGCGGTGCCCTATTTGCAGTGTCCTTTGTGATCATACTTAATAGATACTTCTCCATTACGATTACCTCAACACTTTGGTCACATTTTTATGACTAGACACAAATAAGAGATGACTTAACCATGTATGAATGGTTCTAGAATGTTCTGTCCCTCCCAGAAAGGGGTATAAAGATAGTTATAAGGGAGGTGAGAGCCAGAGAATGCGCTCATCTTTCTATCCTCTGTATTTGTCTTGTAAACTGTATGTCCTAACACTACATGTATGTCTTTGTCTTTTCCAATAAACTTTTTAATTACTATAACTGGTTGGCTCGACTCAAATTATACTCATCGCAACTCAGTATCCCAATTTTCTCTCTTTTTACGCAATTATTTTTACTTTCTACTCCTTACATTTTAAAAATAGCCTCATTACTTCTATATCATTTCAGCTTGCTTTTATTCATCTTTTGGAAAAAAAAACCTATCCAGAAAAAACTCCTTCAAGATGTGATAGAGTGATAGAGTGAATTTGATTGTGGTGTGATTGTGGATTAGAAGTATAAACATATGACATTCCAACACCCTATTGGTTAATACTCGATCCATCACACCTTTGTCATTAATGGCATTTTTCCCCTTACATTATTTTTATACTTTGAGTAGTTTTGAAACCAGTGCTTTTACACTTTTAATTGAGTAAAAAGCTTGAGTTTATATCTCAACATCTCCAGAAGTACTGTAAACCCTATTTTTATTTTACCTGAGTAATACATTTAAAGACTTTTGACACCTTTGGTTATTTTGATGTGTAAGACATTAATTCCAGCTACTAAAGCTCTAAGCGTTGGAAGAACTCAGCTGGCTGTATCTGTTTAAATATTAACAGGATTTTTTTCTAGTTCCTAGGAATAATTATGGCTTCTATGAAGGCATAGAAGTGCTTTAGGTTCATGACTGTTGTTCTGCAGTATGCACAATGATAAATGGCTATTGCATTACTTATTAGCATCATTAGCTACATTATGTCAGTACATTTGTTTTTGTGATTGCGTAAGAATGACTTGGTTTCAGGTCACTGGGAACATTCAAAAAGGCAGTTAGCAGAATACTAAATACTGTGTGTACAATCCAATATATTTTCATTATAGAGATACATTAGCCTCAAAGCTAACACTTAAAAGCTAACTTCAGATATAAGGCAGGTCTTGGCTGATGGAATACACATGGGGTACAGAACTGATCCCAGTTAAACTGCCCTTAGCTGAAAACTGGACTCGGCTGCGTGGCTGTGTCTGTGTACAGTGTGGGAGTGTTTACCTTGTGCTGAACATGTCCCACGTTTCCTTTTCATGTGAAACCTATTAATTCTAATAAATATTGAAGAGTGTGTGAGGTGTCAGTGAGCTGTTTATGTGCAGTGCTGATTCCCCCTGTCAGCAGCATGAGCTCCAGTTCCACATGAAGACGTGTGAGGTGTGTTTAAATTACTGCCCCTGCTATATTAAACTGGAGGGCCTCTGTTAGCCACATACACTCCTCAGCTGATTTCAGATCAGTTTTCAGCGCATCAGTGGAATCCGTTACAGTGAGCACAGTGCTAATCAGCGCTAAACTTGGATTCTTCAGTGGCAGGTCCAAGTCTGCCCACATGTACCTTCCAACATTAACAAGCTGAAGGAAAAAAAACATGGAGTCTTTCAAATACAGCTCTTTGGTGTCTAAAACTGTGATGTATTTAAACAGACAGAGTTTCCCAGACAGAGATTTAGTCTAGTCTTGGACTAAACAGCATTTTGAACAGAGATTTTTCACTGAAATAAAATTATAGTCTATGACTAGCCATAATCCCAGTCTGGGAAACTGACCCTCAAAGTAAAGTACACTGAAAAAACTACAATTTCAATGTACGAGATTTAAATGTGGCTACATAAGTAGTGTTTAAATGCATATAAAAATATATAGCTTATTACTACATAACTAACTAGGTCATAACTATTTATTTTGCTTCGATAACTGTGTAAAATATACCTATTATTAAAGGACAAACTTGCTTGGGACCTTCAGGACCTGTCAAAAAATGTAATTGCCCTGGCTGTCTATGTCTTCTATTTCTATTGTACATCATTATTTGTAAATTGCTTTGAATAAAACCGTCTGCGAAATGCTATGTAATGTAAATGAAATGAACCAGGTTGGATGGTGGGGTGGGCAATACACTGACATGCCAAAAGTCATAGAATAGAAGAATTTAAATTAATCATGAAGTGCTACCTCAGGGGATGGATTGGGAACACCCACACCTGTATAAGTGGTGAGGTGTTATCTAGAGAGTAAAGAGGAACCCTGGTTCTGTTCTGTTTAATACACAGTGTATTAATTGGATAAGTTATGCTAAGAATTGTCAGCTAACTGACTAATAGCATTCTGGCTAATAATAAAAACAGCTAAAAATCTGCCATGAGAGCAAATACAGTAGCAGTGTAAAGTGAAGCATAATCTGACCGCCACCCCAAACAGCCGTTGCTCTTTTACTATCAAGCTAAGCGAAACGGTTTAGGAATTATGAATACCACACACATTCTTTATTGCCACCGTGCTTAGCCAGGATGTACAAAGAGGCTGCTTTGTTCAGGTGTGAAACCTGACGCTCTGCTCTGAGAACGTGCTAAAATGTACTCTAATGTGCTATAGACGACTTTTTGCAGGAATTATCTGCCTGAGCAAGTTCCAGCAATGTAGCTCCACAGCTGCATTTAGGCCTTGCTATGCTTTGTACTAAATCGTATGTACTATAAAGTATTGGGACACCTGATAAGTCTTTGATTCTTTTAAAATCAATAATTATATTGCTTTTCTTGGCACAATGGTTCCTATTGTCCAGGAAAGGCTTTTTATAACATATTATAACATTACTGTAAGGATCTCATTGCATTTAGCAATAAGAGCCCTAGTTAGGCCAGGATGTTGGATGATCATGTCCTCACTTCATTCCCAGCTCATAAAATTATCTCAATTGTTGGATGGAGCATTAATCCATCATTCAAGAGAACCCAATTTATCTGCTTCATAGAGTTCTATTCTCTTGGCAAAACTTCTCCACAAGAACTAGACAATTTGCATGTGTGCATTCACACATCTGAATCAGAATTGGGTGCAACTTAAAGTAGCTGAATGCTTTCATTCAAAGGGGTGTCCTAAGGCCTATCATAAACACTAGAGCCACCGCTGATGTATTTCTTGGCTGATAAAACTGGCTGAATTGGCTCAGTGCCGGGAAACAATTGTGAGTTAGGTGACGTACTCTGGGGAGCTTCGGCCTCGAATGCCAATTCTGGGAACTGAACCAGCAACCTTCTGGTGCTGAGCCTGCTTCTCTAACATTTAGGCTCTTAGGCTCTCATATTGGCTTCTTGTGTACTTTTATAGGACTGAAAACAATTATTATTATGGTATACAAATAATGTGTCAATTGTTTTTGATTATGCAGTTAGGCTTTCCATCTCTGTTTCCTGTGGGCACCTCCTCTTCTAATGCACTCTGTCATCAAGTCTCTGCTTTAGTTTAACAGCTCTGTTTTTTCTCTATTGCTTCAAAACAACAGAAACAAATGAACATGGAATTGAATTGTCCTTTAAATACCAAGGAGACATTTCAATGTGGAATTTAGTAAACATGAGTGAGTGATTTGTTTGAGCACTTTTGCAGACAAGTCCTAGGGTTGCCAACTGTCCAGGATTGACCTGTCCATTTTTTAATAGTCAGTCCCTCTCTAAATGTCTCAGTTTTCTGTAAATTCATTGTCTTTACTGGTCTGTTTAACTGACTGTTTAGATTGCCTCTGTATGCTCTTGCATCTTTTTCACCACTGTTTCTCATTGGTAGTTTGCTGGATCATGTGACTTGTCTACCCCATCAGCCCTGGCTGCACCTACAGACAATACAATACAAGCATTGATATGGGTGGCAAAACCTCCTAACATATTCGGTGCTATGTACAATCTTACCTCACCAAGCCTTTTCTGACTCTGACATTATATTTACTTTATAGACATGTATGCTGGTGGGGAAACTAAATCAATCGTTCAGGTTTTTGTCAGACATTGTCACATCTTAGCCCTGTCTCATGTCTCTGTGTGTGTCCCACGTGACCTGTGCCCCTGTGTTCTGTCTCAGTACTTTTCCATATGTGTCTCATTTGTAGCTCCGCCCCTTCCCCAGGTGTTTCCAATTCTAGTGTGTTTTATGTTACTATAAATAGCCCTCCTCTGCCACCTTGTCCTCCGTCGGTCTTTGCACCTTCACCTGTCGTTCGTCTCTCTGTGTTTTCATAACGTTTCTCAGTGTCTCTCTTAGCCTTGGTTCATTGTTTCTTGTTTATTTCTTGTTTTCTCGTTTATAGTTTATTTCCTTGTTTATTTCTAGTTTCTTGTTTTATTTCTTGTTCCCTAGCTCCCTGTATATACCCTGCTTGTGTTGATTCCTAGTTTAGCTCCTTGTATATATTCCCTGTTTGTTTATTTATTATCTCTAGTTGGTTTAGTTTAGGTTCTTTGATTTGTTTTGGTTATTGGTTATTTGTGTATCTTTGTTTCATGTTACTTGTTCCTTGTTTTCTTTTTATTTTTTTTATTAAATTATTATTTATTTTCACCCTACCTGCACTTGTGTCCGCCTCCTCGTCTCCCTGCCTGGGTCACCCCCATTTCCGTGACAGAAAGACAGACCATAACATGTACACAGCAGGTTCTGCCTGGACTGGCACCAGGATGGCGATTCGCCGTACTCCAGGCGGGATCCCGGCGCAGGAAACCTTGAGGCCTCATGGACGCCGCAGGCCTCGGGGTAAGCATTCTAAGGGGTCCCGCCAGCCGGAAAAAGACCCCTTTTTCGGGGAGGATTTTCTTGGGGGGGCGATAAGGGTTGGTGCGGTGAGCCTCGGTCCTCACCCTGGACTGCGCGGAGCCTACGAGGACCAGAGGCGGGTCAAGCGCGACCCATGGGACTTTCTCGGGAGCTCTACCCCGCACCGGCCCGTGCTCCGTTACCCCCAGGGGCGGTGCTCTACCCGGCTCTCGGCCGCACAGCTCCTAAGGCCATCCCAACTCCCCTGACTCTCGCGGCCGAGCCGCCGCGCTCCGTGACTCTCGCGGCCAAGCCGCCGCGCTCCGTGACTCTCGCGGCCGAGACGACACGCTCCGGGAAGCCCGTGGCCAAGACGCCGCACTCTGTGACTCTCGAGGCTGCAAAGCCGCACCACGTGACTCTCGCGGCCGAGACGGCGCACTCCGTGAAGCCTGCGGCTGAGACGCCACGCTCCGGGACTGCTGCGGTGCTTGAGCCGCTCTCCAGGATTACAAATCCAGTCCGGGATTTTGCGGCAACCGCACTCTCAAGCCCTGCAGCTGCAGCGCCAGCACCTCAGGCTGAGGAGCTGGCTTTCATGGTGGCTGCAGAGCTGGATTCCGCCGCTGCAATCCAGCCTCTCTCCGGGACTATCTCCGCGGCCGCTCAGCCGCGCTCTGGGACTCTCTCCACGCTGGACTTTATCGGCGGCCCCGCGCTTTCCGCGCTTGACTCTACCGGCGAGGCTGCAGATCCAGCCCAGGTTTTTGTTTCACCCGCGGCTTCAGGCCTCACAGCAGCAGCGCTGGATCTCTACGCGCCCAGCTCCGAAAACCTCTCAGCTGCTGAGCCACGCCCCCGGACTCCTGCCGTGTCTGCAGAAGCTGCTCCAGCCTCCGTGTCTGCAGAAGCTACTCCAGCCTCCGTGTCTGCTCCAGCTGTTCAAGCCTTCAAGTCTGCTCCAGCTGTTCAAGCCTCTGTGTCTGCTCCAGCTGTTCAAGCCTCTGTGTCTGCTCCCGCTGCCCGAGTCGCCGCGCCGCCAGCACCAGCTCCCGCTGCCCGAGTCGCCACCCCACCGGTTCCTGCTCCCAGGACAGTGTTTGGCTCCAGGGCCCCAGGACCCAGGCAGGCACCGTGGTCCCCGGACTTTGACCCCAGAACTGTGCCCAGGCTGGCTCCTCAGACTTTGCCTCAGACTTTTCCTCAGACTTTTGCCAGCCCTGGGCACCCACCTATGTTTCTGGTCCCCATGTCTCTCCCTGTTTTGTTTATGTCCCTGTACCCGTTTCTGTCTCTGTTCCTGTCCCAGTCACTGTGTTAGTTTCTGTCCCTGTTAATGTCCTCGTCCCTGCTCCCATGTCTTGTCCCGTCCAGTCTCACGTCCAGTCTCCGTCTCCTGTCCAGTTCCCCGTCCAGTCTCCGTCTCCTGTCCAGTTCCCCGTCCAGTCTCATTTACATTTACATTTATGGTATTTAGCAGACGCCCTTATCCAGAGCGACTTACAACAGTGCTTCAAAGTTACTTAAGATATCCAAAGCTAGTTTGTAGACTAGGATCAAGAGATACATAGAGCTTAATCATGTTAAGAACCCTAGGAACCTTTTTTTTTTTTTTTTTATTAGTTTAGGAACTCTTTGAAAAGATGTGTCTTCAGTCGACGTTTGAAGACCGTGAGTGACTCTGCTGTTCTGACATCCAGTGGAAGTTCATTCCACCACCTTGGTGCCAGCACGAAGAGTCTGGATGTCTGTTTTCTGTGTGTTTTGAGTGATGGAGGTTCGAGCCGAGCCGTACTGGAAGCTCTAAGAGCTCTTGGTGCAGATCTGGCTTTGACCATCGCCATCAGGTATGAAGGTGCTGGTCCGTTTTTTGCCTTGTAGGCCAGCGTCAGGGTCTCCCGTTCTGCCTCCGTTCCCTGTCCAGTCTCCGTCCCCTCTCCAGTTCCCTGTTCAGTCTCCTAGCCCTGTCCAGTCTCTCGTCCAGTCTCTGTCCTCTCTCCGTTTCAGTCCCCGGTCTCGACTCCTGTTTTCCCCGGCCTCTCCCTGCAGCCAGCCCCCGGGGTTCGTTTTTACGCGCCTCGGGAGCTGCGCGTTTAGGGGGAGGCTTCTGTCACATCTTAGCCCTGTCTCATGTCTCTGTGTGTGTCCCACGTGACCTGTGCCCCTGTGTTCTGTCTCAGTACTTTTCCATATGTGTCTCATTCGTAGCTCCGCCCCTTCCCCAGGTGTTTCCAATTCTAGTGTGTTTTATGTTACTATAAATAGCCCTCCTCTGCCACCTTGTCCTCCGTCGGTCTTTGCACCTTCACCTGTCGTTCGTCTCTCTGTGTTTTCATAACGTTTCTCAGTGTCTCTCTTAGCCTTGGTTCATTGTTTCTTGTTTATTTCTTGTTTTCTCGTTTATAGTTTATTTCCTTGTTTATTTCTAGTTTCTTGTTTTATTTCTTGTTCCCTAGCTCCCTGTATATACCCTGCTTGTGTTGATTCCTAGTTTAGCTCCTTGTATATATTCCCTGTTTGTTTATTTATTATCTCTAGTTGGTTTAGTTTAGGTTCTTTGATTTGTTTTGGTTATTGGTTATTTGTGTATCTTTGTTTCATGTTACTTGTTCCTTGTTTTCTTTTTATTTTTTTTATTAAATTATTATTTATTTTCACCCTACCTGCACTTGTGTCCGCCTCCTCGTCTCCCTGCCTGGGTCACCCCCATTTCCGTGACAGACATATGTGGCAACCTCAGTGAGTTCCCCGTTACATATCTGTTCCCAGCAATTTGTGCAGTGTGTTGTAATTACTAATCAATGATTAGTTGACACTGATTTTTTTAATTTGTCAATTATGTTGACCAATCAATGCAGCCCTAGTTGAAGCTGAACAGACAGCGATGTACTCAAGTGTGCATTCCTATAAATAACAGTCTCTGTAGTCCAGTCTCTGTCTTAACATAATCAACAAAGTTGATTATGAATATTTAGCAACGAATCGTTAATTTGTAACTGCAATACAATTGTTTCAGCCCTAGTTGAAAGTGAACAGACAGTGAAATATAAACACCAGCTGACATACATCAGTCAGTACAGCACGGCTCAGTTTAATACTTGATCTTATAAAATTATATTGGTCATTGGATATTTCAGCTTTTTAAAATCAGTTTCCCCCCCAAATTTTTCATATGGGTCAGGCCCTACACACGCTCACGCAGCCAACTCTTACACACACATGCATACACTCACACACATGCACACACACCAAGCAGACTCCACCCTTTCCCCCACAGGCAATGAATTTTGAATGAGCCACTCAGGATAACACGATAACAGAAAGCCACAATAATTGCGGTCAGTTAAGCCTGCCCGCTTCCTGAAAGTGGAGGGTGTATTCTTGGCATGTTTCTATGGAAACCCAGAAGTTGGGGAAGGTGGGGGTAAGGGAAAGGGGGGGGGGGTGTATTTGAAGACCCGCTGGATGGAGTTGAAATGGATCTGTGCGGCTCCTGCTGAGGTGGAACGGGGCGGTGGGGACTGGATTCTCCATTTCGGAGGCGCTGGAGCTGGACGGAGCTGGGACCGGTCCAGCAGGCTGGGCGTGGGCTTCCCAGCACTGAGTGATGGGGGACAGGACAAGGGAACAGGATTACAAACATACACACAGGTTTATACATTGTTATACATTGTTAAATATATTGATATTGCGATATATTGTATAATTTCAATTATATTGTATTGATCATATTGTATCAAGATTCTTTCCGTAATTTTACTTAGCAAAGTTACTGCTGCATTAATGCACATATTGGCACTAATCAAGGAATGTTAAATGTCCATGCACCATTGGGAATAGTTCTCACTACAGCTCTGATAGTTCATCTCACCTTGCAATGAGCATGCTGACTAGTGTTTAGCCTGCTGGCTGGATATTACTGGTTGGTGGTCTATTCTCAGTTCAGCAGTGACACTGAGGTGTTCAAAAACTCCAGCAGCCCTGCTGTCTCTGATCCACTCCTACCAGCACAACACACAAGAACACACCACCCAAATAATATCTGCTGTGTTGTGGTCCTGTGGGATGCTGACCATTAAAAAAACAGTTAAGGAGGATAATAAAATATGCAGGGGAACAGATACAGGACTACAGTCTGTAATTAAAGAACTACAACATGCTCCTGTATGGACATTAGAGCTGATAAGATTAAGACTGAATGCAGAAACACGGCAGTGGTTTTGATGTAATGGCTAATTGGTGTATATATATGTACATGTAACTTTAAAACACATGTATTGTATTTATGTATGTTTTCCGTTAGACCTGCGTTTTTCTTGCATGTGAAAAAATTAACTCAAAAAAGAAACTGTGTCCAAAAAGTAAGCACACACATGTCCCATATGAACGTTCCAATTCAAACAATATCAACACAATCATCATAATTCAACAACATCCGTCAACCCACGCTCATAATTCATCCATTATGCAAGCACAGAGGTGAACTGGGTGGTCTTCTTTCTAATTTTCTCCACACACACACACACACACACACACACACACATTCATAACTCATACACTAGCAGTCTCTGAGCGTGCAGATGTATGGTGTGTTTTTTGGACAGTGTGCAAACTCAAAGCATCCCACAGAGCCTAAATCACGGTTAAGATCTACACGTGCTCCAAATGTGTTAGTCATATCCCCGCTTTCCTCTCCATAATCTAATGTCAACACCTCACCTTCGGTCCACTTCCTGACCCGCTTCTCTGCAGCCACTCCGAGCAGCACTTCAGAAGAGCCAGAGGGAAAGAGAGCACGGAGCAGTCAGATAAAGAGCACTAACAGAGTAGAGGTGAAGCACACTGCTGAAAAAGCTCATTTACACCATTTCCCATCACTCACTACCCTAAACATTATCAATCAGCCTCTTCCTAGGTTTGGTCTCTGAATTTTGGAACGTCCACTTGAAGTGTTGCATTCCATAACCCTGGATAGATTGTATTATTAATCGTCAGGGTGAAGCTGAGCCTGGAGCCAACCCAGAAGCCATGGAGAACAAAGGCAGGTCTGCAGCAGTACATCATTGAGTACCCCCCACACACACACACACACATATACACAAACACATACACACTTTACTTACACTTCAATCTTGGCCAAATTTGGAGTAGCCAATTCACCTACCATGTGTCTTATGGAAGATGAGAGGAACCTGAAGTACCTTTAAGAAATCCATGGTCAAACATACCATCTCAGGAGCTGTGCAGCACAAACACTACCTGTGGTGCCACAATGCTGTCTAATCTTTACATTCCCAATAATTATGGTAATTACTTTTTACACAAAACGCAACAAAATGCTTTAATATCAAAATACACTCAGCATCTGGGCTCCGAGTAATCCAGCGCGCTAAGCGTTGCCACTATGATCAGGAGATCGCCGGGTTTAATCCTGTTCATATAGCTTGCCATCAGCTACCAGAGCCCTGAGAGAGCACAATTAGCCTTGCTGGCCCTCTCTTCCCTCATCACTCCAAAGGGTGATGTCGATCAGCACGAGGCGTCTGTGAGCTGATGAATCAGAACCAAGTCGCTGCGCTTTCCTCCGAACGCACTGTGTTGCTACTCAGCAATGCTCCATCAGCAAAAGTTCAAAAAGAGACGGTGGCTAACTCCACATGTATCGGAGGAGGCATGTGCTAGTCTTCACCCTCCTGGTGTTGGGGCATCACTAGTGATAGGGGGAGTCCTAATGAGTGGGTGTGTGAGTGAATGTGTCTGTGTGTCTGTCTGCCTTGCGATGGCTTAGATCGTAGAACCTTGTGATTAGACAGTACCTTTCCTGCCGCGAAATAGCCGACGAGCTGATGTGGCGTTAAACTCGACTACCCAACCCAACCCAACCCTAATGAGTGGGTTGGGTAATTGGCTGTGTTAATTGTAGAGAAAATGAGAGAAAAAAAAAAAACACTGATCATCACAATGTTAATGCTATTTAGAAGGAAAATAAAGATTACCAATACCAATAAACGACTAAATATTTAGACTGGGCAACTCCTCATCATCACATACACACATGTAATGCATGTGGAACTAATGTGTAATGCAACATGACAGGTGTCTCGGTATGGAGATGTAGAATAATAATAAAGTATCCAATAGCATCCCACACATTTTAATATGGGTTAGATCTAGCAATGCTTCTGTCCTTGGCATAGGATCTGTATATTCAACACAAGCTCTTGAAACGGCAGCAGTATGTGGAGGAACATTGTCCTGCTGGAATAGCGCACTGAAGTCTGCATTCAGAAACAGTAGGGCCTTTGGTTGCTGAACTTTATTAATGTAATGCTGGGCTGTTAAAGTGCCTGTAATCAATAACAAAGGGGATCTGAAAATGATTCTTGATTTCTTTTAACACAGTTAGTCATACAGTTAATCAGTGAAACTGATCATGAAGTTTTGTAGCTAAGTTGTTCATGTATAGAGACATCAACAGCAGATGCTGGAGATCTGGTAAGACCATGTACTAGCTCTAAAACATCTACAATATCTGGGGCATTACTGGGATGCTCATGTGAACAGAATCTGATACAGAACCAGTGTAAATTTCAAGCATTTGTCTATTACTGTAGGCTGTAGTTTTATATTTTATTGTTTTATGAGGAGTTTGGTGTGGTCTCCCTGTGCCCATGTGGGTTTCCACCGTGAACTCCCCCCCACCACACACCCCCCCAAAAGAAAACACACATGGTAGGTCAATTGGCTGGGCTAAATTGCCCCAGATATAAGTGTGTGGTACCATTCGATGGACTGGTGCCCCGTCCAGGGGGTATTCCTGCGTTGCACCTATTAATTCCTGGGTGGGCCCTGGATTCACCAGGAGCCTGGCCAGAAAGTAACATGAACATATTTTATTTATATTTAACTTGTTTTAAGGTAATTAAAAAAACAGTACTAAGATGCACTGGAAATGAGGACCACCCTCTATGTATTCCGAAATGAAAAAAAAAAAACCTAAAACCCAGTGTAAAAACTAACAATGCTTTGGTTGTTTGACAGCAATCAGAATCCTGGATCTCTCGGCTCATCAGCAGATTACAGTAATTGTGACACTTTGATTTTAGTTCTGCCAACACTGTGATTAAACCTCAGTTCCTCCATCCTGACGCACGTCTTTCATTACTCTACAACTGATCTTGGTGTGTTCAGCATGTTTAACATGAGAACATGAGTGTCAACAGTGACAGACACAGTTAGTGGTAACTGGACTGAAGGAAAGTGTAATGGCTGAGATTCAGGATCAGGGAAAAAAAAGAAGCACAATAACTGGAGACGTGTCCAATATAGTGCACAGAAACAGAGGCAAAAGACCAAAGAAGAGAAAAAAGAAAGAGAGATGGGAAAAGAGTGAAGAAATGATGGAGACATGCCAATGCGGATGAGAGAATAGGGTGAAAAAAAACACCAGAGTTGAGAAAGAAAGAAAGAAAAAGCAGTAAAGAAAATAGTGAAAAAGAAGAAAAACTAAGAGAAGAAAGGAAAAAAGAAGAAAACAAGAAAATATGAAAGGAGAAAATGTAAAAAAGAAGGGGAAAAAAATCCAATAGCAAAACAGAAAGATATATAAAAGAAGAGATAAATAAAAGAAAAAGAAGAAGAGGACGTGACAAAAAGAAGAGACAAGAGGAAAAAGAAGAAAAATCACAGAGACGTGAACAAAGGAGAAGAGGAAAAAGAACAGAAATCACAGAAAAAATAATAAAAGAAAATAGGAGAAGAAAGAGGAGGTAAACGAATAATATAAGCAGAGAGAAGATGTGAGATTGTGTGTGTGTGTGTGTGTGTGTGTGGTTGCTGGATGGTTCAGTGTGTATGGGGAGGAGCAGTGGTGGGGGATCTGCTTCAGTGCCATCTCTGTATGTGTGCTCTGGCAGTAGATTTGGGGGAGGTGTGTGTGTGTGTGTGTGTGTGTGTGTCACGTCGACTGATAGAGAAGGCTGTAGTAAGGTTCCGCATCTGTCAGTCTCATGCAAGCATGCTCTCTCACTCTCTCTCTCTCTCTCTCTCTCTCTCACACACACACACACACACACACACACACAAACACACACCTCGGCAGAGAGAAAGGAATTCCTTCAGAGTGTGTGTTTGAAGTTTATTTTAGAGTGCTCCCTGCATCACACCAGCGATGACGGACAGGCTAAACTCCAAGCTCAACAAACAGATGAAACACACACACACACACACACACACACATACACATACTTATAGCTTTTCTCACTCACAGGCACACCTTTCTCATTCCCACCAAAATCTCTCTCTCTTACTTGCTCTCTCTCTCTCTCTCTCTCTCTCTCCCTCTCTCTCACACACACACACACACACACACCTTCTGAAAAAAGTGATGGATTGAATCATCTTCATTCTAATGTATGCATTTCTTTTCCATACGCCCAGATACATTAACCAAAATACACACACTGTGTTGATATGATCACATTACACGATTCCTGCTGATTTTTCAGAAGCTCTTTAATGCTGGGGATCTCCAGTTCTACCACATCCCAAAGTGTTCTACTGGATTCAGATCAGGTGACTGGAAAGGCCACTGAAGAACACTAAACTCATTGAACTCACTGAATCCAGTTTAAGACAAGTTCCGCTTTGTTACATGGCTCATTATCATGCTAAAAGTAGCCATTGGAAGATGGGCTAGTTGTGGTCATTAATGCACATGGCCATTAAGAGTACTCACTCAACAACACTAACTGCCCAAAGACTGTTCACACAAGGCAGATTGAGTTTGTTTGCAAATTCTGACTGAGACCAGGATACATTTTTCCAATATTTATAGTTAGATGTGTACAGCTGTAGTTTTTTACAATTGTTTGTCAACTGCAGCCTCGGCTTTCTGTTCTTTATTGGTCTTCCACCTCTACCTCAAGGTTTAACGTTTTGTGAATTCCCCACAACTGTTTATGGTGGTTATCTGCTTTACTGTAGCCTTTCTGTCAGCTCCAACCCCTGTGACTATTTTGCTGTTTACTTCTCTAATTACACATTTCTGAAGTAACAATCCTGTGCCCGTTTTATATTTAATATCTGCATATTTTCTATTATGTTTAGTTCAGGGAAGTGTAAGGAAAGACCATGGCAAAACTTTCAGCTAGCACCTATTGAGGTAGTTGATTGTAGATTTTGAGGAGTGTTCAGGATTATATTCTGCTGTAGAAGTCCTCCTCTTTTCTCTGTCAGCTTTTTTTTTTACACAGGGTATAATGAACGCTTTCAGAATTTGCTGATATTTAACTGAATGCATTCTTAGAAATGTTAAAATTAACCCCTGTGCCACTGGCTGTAATACCACTCCATCCCCATGTTTAACATCTAATGAATGCATTGCACAGATTTGCAAATGCACTCACACAGCTTGCTTAGTCAATGTAGAGAAGTATTGGCAATAGAATAGGACTCTCTGGAGTAGATTAAAATGAACCTATTGGCCTCCTGTCTAATGGCAGGTTTGGGCTCAAGGGATATAAAGCCATTCAGCATTGAGCTGTGGAGCAGTGGAACTGTGTTTTCTGACATTATGTTGTTTCATCCAATCCTTTTGGGATGAGTTGGGGTGGGGTGATGATCATCCTTTCAACGTCCTGACCTTAATGCAATCGAATCCTCGCAGCAATACTAAAAAATCTATTAGAAGTTCTTCCTCAGATATTGAAGAAAGTTACTCCAACAAAAGCAGGATAAACCTTTTTTAAATTTGATTTTGTAAAACATTTGAATGTCCCAATAATTTTGTCTATGCAGTTTATCTTTAAGTAGCTTTATCCTACTTTTTGGACAACAGTGTATATTAGAATTAGATTAGAATTTGATTCAGAGCATAACTTTTTTCAGTGTCACACACACAAACACCTCTCACATCTCTACTGGCACTCTACAAGCACACTCACCCAAACAACAGTGGAGCCTTGCCATATATTAGTCAGTCAACCCATACACACAGCAGAAATAGGAGCAAACACACACACACACACAAACACACCCAATGCACATACAAACATATGTATACGCACATGCATGACAACATCCACAGGGCTGTGTGTTGCAGCGTGTTACACAAACGTTAAAGAGAGAAACGCCACTGTCTCTGGTTTTCCATGCTTCGGGTCTGGATGCTGACTGGCTCCTCAAGCCCATCCGTCGCAGAATTGGTTGCGTTTTGACTGGCCGTTCCAATGTGAGATAGCCCCTCCCCCAAATAAACCCCACCCACTTTCCCCCTGCATTATAGTCTTGCCTGGAAAGGCTTGGTTAATGTATAGCAAGGCCCAGCATAGGCCAAAGCCAGTTCAATCCAGTTCACTTCAGAGGTCCAGTAAGGCCACAGCACGAGTGTGTCCCTTAAAAAGTCAGCTGTTGCCACGGCAACTCCATCGTGATGTGTTGCCCAGCTACAGGCTGGGCCGCTGGCGGGTGGTGTCGTAGGAGCGCACGACCTGGGACTGGGACACCACTCCATGCTCTTCCTGGGAGAATGCATAGCCATCTGTAGAGGAAAGCAAAGAACGAGCTCAGTGTCCAAGCACAACAGAATCAAGCTTCAATAAAAATCTGTTCAAATCTGATATAATTTATTAGTAACTTAACTGTAAAAAACTAATTTAAAAGATTGAAATGCAAGTGTCACGTGTGCTGTGTCAGCCCTGCGTCATGGTTGTGCTGCATATGTGCTGTGCGCTATATGCGTCTAGTCGGCCTCCAAGTGCCACGTTTGCTAAATGAACCATACTGTATGTGCAATTTGATGGAGCTCTGCCCTTGACCAATGTTTTAATCCCTCTGCCCACCCACTCCTGCTAGAATTCATCCTGCACCCATCTGCTCCCATCAAAAGACGACAGCATATGTCCCACTCCCACTCGCATCTTGACATCTCGGCCAAGTCCCATCCGCAGACTCACATACTTTACAAATAAATCATTTAGAATAAATATTTAAAGAATCATTTGCAAAAAATAGTTGGATTCAGAATGAAGTTTCAGATTGCACAGCTATTTGGAATGAAGATCCAGAAACAATACATGATTAAAAATAGGCACTACTATCAGCAAAATGCTAATGAAACAACTCCCACTTACTCATGTCTTATTTACTTGCTGTTTGATTCCTAAAAGTCCAATTATCCAATTAGGAGATGTGGTACAGATGTTACATGATGACGCTGGAGAAATTACATGCGTCTAGTGTAAAACTAATCTGTATTTTTAATTTTTATCTAAGTATAATTTCTTTCACATATGCTTGTCTGGAAAAGTTAAGTTTAAAAAAATGTTTATATAACCCCACTCTGTCGCGACAAAACTCAAAATTTACAAAGCAACTATTGCACTAATTTACACCAATAACTACACTATAACCAAATGCTCCTTATTGCTTAATTTAAGTAGCTATCGGTACCGAAATGCACATACTAGTACTCTGTTGGGAAAAAGGCTATCAATTTGTAGTCGTTATTTAATTGAAAAATAGTAGTCGGCAGCTCTTGGCTCATATTTATTGAGCTACACATAGAGAAATACTCTGTAACTCATATACAACAAAAACAAAACGTCTTGGCATGAAGTTGTAGAGGTTCCTAATGATAATAAGGGTGAGAGGGGAGTGTTGATGGTGTGTCTTGTAGCATCCCACACATTTCCAATTAAAGAAAGCTTTGGCAATTCAGCTAGATACGGCATAGCAATCTGTGCCTGCGTCTTCAGAGCAAACTCTTTGAGGTGGCAACAGCATGTGTATGAGCATTGTACTGTTGGAACAGAGCACAGGAGTGTTCATTCAAAAAAATGTGTAAATTAAGTGCTGTATGTGCATTGGGTCTCACGTGTGTTGCGTGTAATACTCACGTGACACGGTCTGCTGCACTGAGTTGGAGCGCCCCACACTGGAAGGCGTCTTCCTGAACACCCGAGTCAACAGGTGGGCGCGCTCGTTCAGACTGTAAGGAGAGTAGAAAAGAGACAGGTCAGTCAAAAATTGGGGATTGCTGCTAATTGATATGCTAACTACACCTCCAATCACAAGGCAGAGGAGACAGAGACACTGGAAACAAACTACAGAGCAAAGATCGAAACACGGCAGGGAGCTGGTTTTAGAGACACAGATGAAGCCTTTCACTGACCAGCCGAGGATTAAGCTTAACCTGCATCCATAAAACAAGTCTTAAACAGGCTAAAGATTAAATCACATGTGTATTAAAACACTAGAATGACACAGATTAGAAACAGATTGTATGGTTATTTCCTAATTAGGACTAATTTTGTAAATGGATTAGCAGAAATAAGCTTCAAATCTGAACAAATATGCAGATAATCGAATTAACACTCAAACTCATACAGCAACATGAAAAAAATCCAATTTAATAACTCTGTCACTTAGCATTACTCCTCCTTGAAGATGTATTGCAATTTCCTTCTCTCCAGCTGTTATTCTTCTATTTAAGGCTTAAATTAAAAAATACATCAACGTAGCAAAATGCTTTCAATAAGAAGGCACCTCCATATAAAGCCGACTGGGATAAAGCCTCAAGCTCCAGATGGAATTCCAATGACATTCCCAATATAGTTTCTGAATGAAGTGGAACCCGAGCGGACTTGACCCTATCTTTGATAAACGGACCCTCGACAGAAGATACAGTCCATGATGTCTCCCTGTAAATCAGATAAAAGTGATTGCCCCCCCCACCCCATTATAAAAAAACTGGTCATAATCTGAAAGCCAGCCGTAATGGAGGATGGCCAAGCTGCTCAAGGCTGCAGCTCGAACGCACAGCGGAATGGGCTGCAGTGTTATCGTTGGGAGGACGTCCCGATACGTTGGGCCGTGTGGCGGAAAGCGCTCGGCGGCCGTAGCCAAGAAACAACAGGCAGCCAAAGAAAACGGTGTCTGCTAAACAGATGACCGGCGGAACGGGGAGACTGATGGATGGATAAATAAAGAAATAAATAAATGGGACGATGCATATGTTACAACGGTAAGCCAAGCTTTTCCTTTCCCTCTACGGAACAAATAAGGGACGGCTGCCATACGGGGGCGGTAATGGGGACATTTTGTCTCAGGATTTAGCCCCCTGAGATCACACATATCTTCCTGCATCCTGAAAACACAGATGACTCATTTATGGGCTCGGCTCCGGGCTAATCCGTAGGAAAATATCCTGACCTAGTCTAGGTCTCCTCGGGTCAATGGAACCCCAGGCCCAAACTCATCAAAGATGAGCGCTTTCTGTGTCTGAAATCTCTGTAAAACCTCCACCCAGAGTAGCGTCAAAATCTGACCGATGTTCAATTGCTCAGCTGGGCTTGGACTCTTCCCCAGGACAACTTACACCCATTAGCCTTCTACAGCTGGCCATTTATCCCACTAAAATGAGGTTAACAATTCCTCACAAGGGGAACAGAGCAGAACGGGGCACCAAGCCAACATCCATTCTGATTAGCAGTAAAGTCCATCAAAACCCCCCTAGTCACGAAAGTAACAACCTGAAGACCTAAAAACCTCCAGTGCATTCAACACGCTGTGCACAACTGCAGTACTTACAGCAGTGTCTAGTCAGACTGACCAACCACATGCCCTGCTATACATGCATCACTTTTTACACTGTACATACTGATGCTAGGCTGTTGGATAAATGCTGGATAAAGTCCCCTGTAGTTTTCACAGCTCAGTTTTCGACAAAAAAATTATATATTTTATATGCACGTAAAGTCTCTCCTAAATCTGTCTGTTTTTTATTATTAGGTGTGCTCTTGAGCTCTGTTCTTGAAAAGCACTATATCAAGAGTAGACATTAATGCCAACTGCTGTGAGTGTACTATATACAGATATTTATATAGATCAGCTGGTTAACTTATGATTTAGTATTGTTGCAAAGGCTGTCTCCTACCTGCATACATACTAATACTTTAAGGTATATACTAATAATGTGCTATATAGTGTTTTACTATAGACATCTATTATACTATATCTATACCGGTATGTTAGTACTTGAGTATATCACATTTCTATCCTGATCTGTGCTAACAAGCAGTGATGAAGAGTTGTAATAAGAGCTGTAGCTTTTTTGCAGATTGCAGATTTATGTATACTGTTCTCACTTTCCATGATATTTGCCCAAAATAATAAATTTTACTCCAGTCTTGGACAAACTGATGTTGGATCTTTGACTTCTGGTGAAAATTCCTGTATTTGTTTTAAACCTTCACTATCGTGAAGCCAAAGGTTTCCTGATGCTGTCACCACTGAATTTGCTATGTTGAGTATACTCAACTTTGACAATTTTATTTTATTTCATACCCTAGAGTTTAACATTTTTACAAAATTGGGATGCTTCCTATGTGTTAACTAGGCTAAAATGAATGCACTATTAAGGGGTCATAGATACACTATACGGACAAAAGTATTTGGACACCTGATCAGCCACTATTGATCTTCTGAATTCAAGGACAATAAAAAGAGTTTATCTTGCTTTTGTTGAAGCAATGCGAATGGTGAGGTCAGGATGTCACCTCATCAGCAACTTCTCAACTGCACATCAGTGCCAGAAATGGGTGGAACTTACGGTATCTAAATGCATTCAGTATATGTATGCTAGTCAGCAAAGTGTTTTAGCTGTGCTGCAATGTATTAGCTGGGCATGGCATGTTAAAACCGAACAGGTAAGACACAGTTTAGAACGTTAACGTGGCATTAATGTGTTATATTTAAAATCTAGACTAGCTTAGTGTTGTTTTAGTTATGGTGATATATGCTATCTAGGCTAGTCTTGCTAAACCTGATGAAGTTACTTGTGTGTTGACACCACAGGTTACAGGGTTAAAGACCCACAGACTAAAACTATTCAGGCTAAACAATTCAACAAACCACAGAGGTGGATTCTACTTCATACACACACACAGCTACATTCCCAGGATTCAACACACCCAGTCCTTACAGCGGGGATCAGCTCATGGCCGCCTGACAGTGCAAACATGAAAGAAGAAATAAAGAGAGACAATTTGAGGTGAGATGATGATGATGAAGGAAGGAAAATGCAGATGGAATGCAGGAGTCTGGAAGAGAGAGGGAGTAGAGTTCACACGCACACAGGCAGTGTAAGCTCTACCTGTGAAGTCTGGCTTTAGCCCTGCTGTTAGCCTACTGCACTGCAGCCTTGGGCCTGTGGAACCATCGCACTGGGGTTAGACACACAGCCTGCAGTACACTGTTACACTGACAATCAGCCAACTGTGTGTGTCCAACTTTAACACACAGGACTATGAACAATACATTTAAACATCATATAATATACAGCTCTGGAAAAAAGAGACTATTAAATATATAAAAATGGAGTTTCTTTGATTTTACCAAATTGAAAACCTCTGGAATATAATCAAGAGGACCATAGATAATCACAAGCCATCAAACCAAGCTCAACTACTTGAATTTTTGCACCAGGAGTGGCATAAATTTATCCAAAAGCAGTGTGTAAGTCTGGTGGAGGAGAACATACCAAGATGCATGAAAACTGTGATTAAAAAAAACAGGGTTATTCCTCCAAATATTGATTTCTAAACTCTTAAAACTTTATGAATATGACCTTGTTTTCTTTGCATTATTTGAGGTCTGAGAGCATCTTTTTTTTATTTCATCCATTTCTCATTTTTTGCAAATAAATGCTTTAATGACATGAAATGTTGTCCATAGTTCATAAAGCCAAAAAAAAAGATTAATGTTATTCAAACATATACATATAAATAGCAAAATCAGAGAAACTGATTCAGAAACCGAAGTGGTCTCCTAATATTTTTTTCAGAGCTGTATATACACACATATATACACATATGCTTCATAGCTCAATTTCATTTAGTTGTAAAAAGTATATAAAGTTAAATATAAAAAGAAATCTCAAATCATATGTATTTAAACACAATTAATGATAATTAAAACAACTAAAAATAAATGAATAATTACAAAATAAATAAAAATGATGTTGTTGAAGCTTTAGAGACTGGCTCAATGTAGGTAAATTAAAGAATGTTGCTAAATGCGTTACAAACCTGCGGCCGCTGGCATCTCTGAGGACAGCCGCTCCAGGGTCCACAGCCCGAGCCTCCAGCTCCTGCACCTCCTCCAGCAGACTTTTCCGAACTGTACGCCTTCCACTACATAGGAAAAAGACAATGAGGCTCGTCAAAGACCACTGATTTGACCTACAGATACTGATGTTTACTGATACTTTTAACAAGTTGAGGTGAACAGAAAACCATAATAAATTTCCTTCTACATTGTGTATAAGTTCTTTGTATTTGCATGTAACCAGATAAGAGCGACACTTATTTAAAAAAGAGGTCATCTCTGTCTTGCAGCAATATTGAGAAAGATGTAAGAATTTTGCTGTTAAAAAGAAAAGCATTGTATACTATTGTATACTGTACTTGGGATTCATGTTTACAACAGCTACAAGATTGTAGCTTAAATCACATTCTGTGAGATTAGCCGTTTGGCTGGTTTACTCATGTAAACCTGGAATTTTCATGTTATCTGATGGACATGCAGGCAGTGATCTGATTACTGACAAAATCTGATTTAGATTTATTAAATGTTTAATGTTCATAAAAGTCACATATAGTATAATAACTAATTTACTGACAGCATTTTGCAATCTAGGTGTGCCAAAAACTTTGTCATGGGTTTTGCCACATTATACAACTACACTTATTTTTGTAAAAGTGATTGTGTACACGTGTGTGTGAGTATGTGTTACTCACGCGTTCCATGCCACGTCTTTAAGCAGGCATGCTGCAGGCACCAGTATCAGCCCCAGCCAGAAGCTCCAGCACTGCATCACCCTGCCAGCCTGCAACACACCCCCCACAGACAGAGTTACAACAACACAACGCCATCGTCACCAGAGCGCTCGTCCACCGCCAGAGACTAAACACTGACCGGCAGCCTCCTTCTGTCCTCTGAGCAGCTGCACACATCGACCCCTGACCCCTGGCAGAGTGGGAGGCTGGGTAATTATCTCATCAACTACTATCTGCAGCTCTGACTCTTGACTCCCTCTCTCTCTCTTGGCCTTTTCTTCAACTGTCTCGTTCTGTCACCCATCTGTCTTCCCTCCTGACTTCTTCAACCAACATTTTTTTGTTTTTTTTTACAGAGTGAATCAGAGCATAAGGCTGAAAGACTGATCACAAAACATGTACAGAATCATGGGCTTTTAACAGCAGTGATGAGATTGGTCACCTGAAGTTTCATCATCTGAAAGGCTTGCATTGTTTCTGACTCAGGCTCAGGACCCAACCACACATTTCCATGTTTCTGGCTGAATGACAAATACCTTCTTATTCTGTATAAACATACTGCTCTGTTTACATTTAGAATCTGTGATTTTATGAGTTAAATTACATGATAACAGGTCAATTAGTAATTTGGGATTAAAATTCTGTGGTTTCTTCTTTATTTGTGGTGTGTCTTCAGCTAAGTCCACACAAAAGACAAAAGTAGACCAAATCTGATTTTCTGGCCAAATCCAATATTTAGTTTGGGCTGTTCACCCAATCAGTTTAATGTAACCCATATCTGAGATCTGTATGAACAGATTAAATGTGACAGGCATGCGCAGAGAAGTTTCACTTTAAATTCCAACCAAAATCTCAAGAGCTATGAATGAGTTCATACTGCAGCTGAGTTAATCACAGAGAATTCACTCCAGCTCAAAGAAAAAAGAGCATGTTTTTTATTCCAGGTTTTAATCCTTTTATTTCTTTGACTCTACAACCATAATCTGTAGCTGCATTTGGCCAGTTCATTAGAAACACTGCAAGACTGTGAAAGGAGTCTTCTAATATTACTAAAACAGAGACATCAGCCTAAATATGCATGAACTCTATTATCTCATTTTTCCACCACTAAAGTCCTTAAATCACTGATGCTGTAAATCTCCTCACAATCATTTTTCCTGTCGCATAAATTCTGATCTGGCCGTTCAGAGTCGCATTGCCGCAAATCAAATATGTATCAGATTTAACCCTTGTGTGGTGTTCATATTTTTGTTACTCGTTTACTTTTTTACTTGTATTTAATTCAGCAAAATTTTACATTGAAATGCTTTACCCATGCTTTCTTCACCTAAACTGCAAGCAATATAAACAGCTTACATGGTAAATATTTGCCCTTTACCTTTCTTATGTTACATTTCTTTCAAAAAGTGCTACTCTTTTTTTATTAGTTTTTTAATAAAATGTAAAAGAAAATGAATTAATTAAAAAGATATGAGTAGAAATTTTGTTTAGTTTAAAATTTACAAATGAAGCAATGTTTATATGTAATATAAATGTGTAGGGGGGGGGGTGTACAGTGTGTGTTTATCGAAAATGTGTTTTGATATATGTTTTTCACAAAAAATGAGCCCATGCCAATGAGTTTTAATTTTTTTAGTATCATTAGATGAAAAATGAAAACGACCCGAACACCACACAAGGGTTAAACACCACATACTGAAGTGGCCCAGATCAAAATTAAAAAGCTGTTTTGCAATTTAAGCCCTTTTGTTATTTAGCCTTTATGAGGTACTTTTACCCTATGCAGGGCTACAATGCTCATGCAAGCGTTCAACTCTGTGTGGATGGAAATATTTTTAAAAATAGAGGCAGGAAAACAAAAAATATATAACAATATGCAGATATCTGTGGACAAGGCCTGAAACCTTGCCAAAATTGTAAGCCGATTTTATGATTTTTTCTCTTTTACAGTGATTGATGTCTTTTTTTTAATAGTTTTTATCCAATATTCTCCCCAATTTCCATGGCCAATTACCCAACCCACTCATTAGGACTCCCCCTATCACTAGTGATCTCCTCCGATACATGATACAGCCATCGCCTCTTTTCAAACTGTTGCTAATGCAGCATTACCGAGTAGCATCACAGAGCACTTGGAGGAAAGTGCAGCGACTCAGTTCTGATGCATCAGCTCACAGACACCTTGTGCTGAGTGACATCACCTTTTGTAATAATGAGGGGAAAGAGCAACATCTACCCACCCAGAGAAAGCAAGGCCAATTGTGCTCTCTCAGGGGTCCGGTAGCTGATGCCAAGCTGTATGAACAGGATTCGACGATTGATGTGTTTTTAATTGAATTACTACTGCCTGATAGTGGGCTAGTTTGCTTACACAAGCATTTTTGCCTTTGTGTGGATGGAAATTATTTTTAATATATTTAATATTTTAATATATTTTTTAAAAATGGTGGTAGGGAAATCTCTGATGCACCGTTCTACTGTGCAGCATTTATCTTTATGTTTAAGACTGAATGCCTGAAATACCTATAAAACATCTAGAGCTTGAATATGTCTGACCAATCACATGTGGAATTGAGGGAACATACAGGTAGAGTTATGCAGCTAGTGTAGCTAATAAGCAGTGGAATTGGTCTGTTTTATAGATAACAGTGTCAGAAACAAACAAATCCAGACAGTATGTATATTGTATATTACTGATCAACTCCATGCAGCTGATTTGGGCCTGCAGTTTATATGACACTAACAGGTGAGTATACGCTCTCATTACTTGTTAGCTACATTAGCTGTGTAGCTCCAGTGGGACTAAGAGTTTCACAGCTGACACTCATGATGGAACCTTGACTCAGCCTAAAACCCATTAGGAGTTATTTCCTGTGACAGCTGCACACACACACACACACAGAGAAGACAGGGAGACTGCCTTCCAGTGCAAACAGGGATGTCTCAGACCAACATACACACCCACATCCATACATTCTCTCTCTCTCTCTCTCTCTCTCTCTCTCTCTCTCTCTCTCTCTCTCTCTCACACACACACACACACACACACACAATGTAATATGGAGTGACAGAAAGCATTAGTATGGACTGATGGAAGAAACATACACTCCTACAGAGCTGTTCCATTTGAGGAAATGAACAGAATAGAGGGATAAAGGGATTGGGCGAGTTGGACACGAGATGAAGAGAATGTCATCTCTCTCGCTTTCTCAGCTCCCCCATTAGAGAGAGAGCGAGAGCAGCTGCAGGGTTACTTGAGCACATTCCTGATTTCTGACACAAATTAAATTAATAGGCTCAAGGCGTTCACAGAACCTTATCCACCATCATCTCACACACACACACAGACACACAAATGTAGGGAAAGACAGACACTGTGTAATGCAGGGCTGCCCTAAACTCTAGTACTAATTATCTGCCATCCTGCACAGTTTAGCTCTGGCTCTAATCTAATCTCACACTCCTGATTCAGTTAATCATATAGCCTCAGTGCACGGCAGTCAAGTATGCTGATTGGTGATTGATATGACTGTCAGATTGTATTCAGAAAGTATTTCTCTTTTTTTAATCCTTCAATAACTCATATTGTAAACAAAAATTAAAAATAGCACTGTAAGAGCAGTATCCAATCCTTCATCAACAATGTCGAGTGAGGATGACAGTGGTTGCATGTTGCATCCAATGATGGTATATGACATCGATAACATCTTGTAATGGCCTTCAGAAACCACCAAACTATTCATCATCCAAGAGAACACACAGTTAAACCGTTGAACAGATCAATGCTGGGGGGCTTTATACCCCTCTTGCCCATACATAGTGTTAAGCATTGTGTCAATAGCTTCATGTCTAATTTACCGAGAGTACTTCTCTACAGGAACTAGACAAGCTGTTTGTCTGCACATATGTGTCAGCAATGTGTGCAACTTTAAGAAAGTCGAATGCATTCATTAGAATTGGAGTCATATAGAGTTCTTTTACTGAAGAATCTCCACTCACAGTGGTGTATGGTCACGACTTATGCTTTCTCTCTGTTAGGGGAGTAAACCCATAGGGGGTTTCCCAGACAGGGATTAAACCTAATCTTGGACTTCACAGCATTTTAAATACAGACTTTCCACTGAAAGGAAAAAATTGTCTACAACTAGACTTTATCCCTGTACATGAAACCTACCCATAGTGTTCTAGGGCTGCAACTAGTAATCTGAAATTTGTGTTTTTGATTAGTTGATTGGTCACATTTATTGGTCAGGCTTGTGCTGCATCTGGACAGCTAAACTTTTAGGGCCCTAGACAGATTTTACTGGATATTTTGATAGACGTACCTATATATAATTACAAAGCATATTATAGGAGACATTCACGCATGCCGGTTACAGTTACAGATAAAAAAAAAAGTAACCATTTTCTTCTACTGTGAGTTGTTGTTTGTAATAATTATACTGAGAGGGAAGTAAGTACTCTCTTCTCAGTAATTTACTTCTTTTAGTATAACTATTTCCCTTTGTATTGTGTTTTTAAATTGCCTCTGTTTGATAGTCGTGGGTGAAAATTCAAAGGATGAAGGGTGAATTATTTTGGGCTACTTTTATATTTATCGCAGCCACCAAAAAGCTCAAATTGCAAACCTTTCAAAATAAAAATGTACGGTGTTGTGAACCTTTGTGACAGATAGATAGATAGTAGTAATTTAAGCTTCTGGCAGGCTTATTTTTTTTGCTGGACCTGGCAACCTTAGCTGCAATCATTGCAGCCCTATAGTGTACAATTATAGATTAAAATAAAATAAATAATAAACATTACCTTCACCCAACCCTAAACCTCTGTTATAGAAGTAGCAGCAGTTCTGTGTGAGTAAAAACTTCTTCTAATACCATAATATGTGATGAAATCTCACTTTTTTCAGCCGTATCATTTGATCAATTTGGAAACATTCCTATGATTTGTGCTCAGACAAGCTAAGAGAACCCAGGGACTTTTAAAATCCTAGATACGGACATTAATAGGACATATGGACTTTAACATTGGCTCATACTGTTGGCCAGCTCATATAAATATATATGTATGTGTCAGGCCCTAACATATCCTTGAGTGTGATGGCTCCAGAGAGGTTGAGCCGGTCCCTCCTAAGCAGGCCGTAAAGCCTGGGACTCGGCTGACTGTCCGGCAGGTGTAGAGTGTGCTCCTGCTGGGCTGGGGGGCATAAATCTCCTCTGAGCTCCAGCAGTGTCGACATACAACACCAAGAGAGCCGAGCAGTGTGGGACAGACATTGTAAAAGTGATTGTGTGTATATATATATATATATACACATATATGAGTGTGTGTGTGTGTGTACACTTGCCTGGCCCAGCATGTCCGGGGCTATGGGAATGTGTGGCCATATAACAGAATAAACAGCGAAGAAGAGCATCCAGAGCACCATACTGCCCCACACAGCCAGGTGAGAGAACTGCAGAGAGAGAGAAAGAGAGAGAGATTGAAAGAGTCATGGTCATTTTCAGACAGTACAGACATTCTGAATATAGATCTATTCCAGACAGGGGCCATCTCCCTCGCTCTCTGTCTCTCTTTCTGTAACGGGACACTGTGTGAATTCTTCAGGGAGTCTGCTTCATTATAGGGCCAGGAGTGTGTGGACAGCTGAACGGACAGGCGGTGTCGACACCCCCCATACCACACTCACACACACACACACACACACACACACTCACACACTCACACACACGGATGGGTGTAGTAGAGTATATGTCCTATCTATCTAAAGTGCTGGAAAATCCCCAACATATTTTCTCCTCTATTGCTCATAAAGCAGCAGACGCTGATTCCAGCCCACAGAATCAGTCACATTCACAGTAACCTCTCCAGCCTCAGCGTGTGCCATAAAGTGACCTCATGGCACTTTAAAGAACAGATTACACATAATACATCCTAGTCGTTTGAAGGGTCTTTCATTACTGCTGACAACCTGTGTGTGTGGTGACCCGGACTCAGTGGGGGTGGGTTCATCATGTGTGCATGTGTGTGAGTGTTTGTTTTTGGACTTTCTCAGGACAAAAACGGGCTCGCTTTGAATGAAAGCCAGACAAAAACAGGCCCCAAAAAATAATAAAGACTTTTCAAAGAAAAAAAAAAATCTACAAAGAATCTTATGACAAATCACATGAAGTTCAAAGGCATAGTCTTAAAAGAAAATTTCTAAAATATTCCCTTGAGAACGTCTTCATTACTTCCTATTAGGCAAACAATATCATGCTAAATATTGTACTTTACCAGTATTCAATGTAATACAATTAGAATTTAAATTAAACAAGATTTATATTGAACTTTATTCACTTTAACCCCTTTAAACTTATGCATGTAAACTCAGACTGTATCTGCTCTTATAATTATATTCCATTACTGTAATAATTTACGTCAGTTTCATACGTGCCAAAATTGAACCACAGAGCAGTCCACAGCATGTGCTGAACCAATAAGTTACCAAATAAGTCTCAATAGTTTCTGCATCAGAATTAATAACTGAATAATAACCCCAGAGTGTAATTGATTAATTTGTTTAAAGCTTGAGGAAGAATTAAAACAGTTTACTAAACTACAAACACATTAATAGTGGAGAAAGCAGCAAATATAATTAATCTTCCATGGTCCTTTTTAGCAAATACTTTTGTTAGTCAGTGTAAGGCTTGACATAAGCTTAAGCAAATACTTAAGAATATATAATTTTCAAGAATATCACTGGTCTTAATCTATTAAACTGTGATTTTTAATATATATTAGATTTGTAGTACTATTTTAAAGTTATGTGAGTCTTGAACTTCCACTGGTTCCATGCAGCTTAAGAGGCTACTAGAAAACTTAAGAAAAGAAAAACATTTTAGAGAACACTTTTAAACAATTTATCGAAAATTCTTTAAGTACTAAGGTTAAGGTTAGGCTTCAACTTTGTCAATTTGTTATTTCATATATATACAATACATATATTATATACAGTAAATGTCTATGTGTCAGTGTAAAATATTATTTTTAAGTCATTTTAAAGCAGTTCTTGAATTTTTTTTGGCACAATGTAAAGAAAAAAAGTGCCAAAGTCTAATTCTGAAATGTAAATTTCCAAAAATGTAAAAACAAAAATGAATATATAAGCAATGCGGCATAAAATGGATTTAAAACAGATGTAGGGACTGCGTGTCTAACCATGGTAGAAAAGCAAATGAGTGTGTGTCTGTGTGATTGTTTGTGGAGGCACTGACCCTTGTCCATGCTGTGGTCTCCATACCAGCTTTCAGACATACTGTGACCACCACATACTGCAGAAAAGAGAGCGAGATAGAGCGAGAGAGATATGGAGAGAGAGAGGAGGAAAGGGGTCATAAATAACAGTAATCATACACACTCATCATCCTGTTAAAACATTCAGTTAAGCTGCGTACTCACTCACACACACACAGCAACTAGAGCAAATCGTTCACACAGACGCAACATTAGCATCACCTTTAGCAACAAACCAACACAGCTTTCAAAACAAGCAGACGTACAGATACACACTGCTTACAGCAACACACACACAGCAGAGAACAGAGGAGAAAGACCAGAAGACAGACAGACTTGAGCCCCCTGAGAGCAATTCATTATGCTTTAATGGCTGGTGTCTAGCATCGCCTCCAACATCTTCAACATATTTCATACAGTCTGGCACACACACACACACACACACATTCTGAGGTTAATTTTTCAGTAATGAAACTTTTGTCTGAAAAAACTCCAAAACTAATGACTGCAGGAAGTCTCATTATGAATAACAGCGTCTGGCTTCTGAGACTCTGTGCTGGATGTGTGATGAAATCACATGATTACAAGCCAAACCATGTCTGAGGGGTTTTACATCAACCAGGAGAAACTATAGAGAATTCTGGCCAAATTACTTACATCTTGTTATGAGCATCAGGTAGTTTGAGTTCATTGTACTGCTGTGTTTTACCAGGAACCGAGCTATATTATATGCCGTATGATAGAGGGGTTAACTGACAACCTCACATCACATGTACAGCCTCTAAAAGAGGATCCAGCTCAGTTTTACTGAATACTGGTGGAACAATGGAGACTTCATAAGTGGAAACTTACCTCAGTAGTTCATTCACTCATAATAAAAACAAAGAAACAAAGAGGTGAAATTTCTGACTGAGCGCATCACACCCACCCAGTTTAAAAAGATTCTTCCACATGCTCTGTAAAATTTCCCATTCTCACCAGAGAGGGCCCTCAATCCCAAAACAGCTTTAATTTAGTACTTTACTACTTAGTAATGTCTATTGGTGTATGAGTTTATGCTATTCTTTACACCTTTTTTGGATGAGTTCAGACAAATAAGCAGCGGAGTCACAGCCTTTGAAATGATACATGGTCTCTGATTGGCCAGCAAAGTATGTGCTGTGAGTGGTGTGATTGGCAGGAGACTCACTGTGTAGACGATGTTTCCCACGAACAGGTAGTCCACACTGTTTCCATTCTGAAACGGGGTATCTGCACACACAAACACACACACACACACGTACACACACACCAAAAGGAGCAGTGAGAGATATGGTAGCAAAAAAATACCTACACACTTAATCTTTCACTAAGCTGAACGTCCACTGTGGGAGGTATGTGTATGTATATGTGTATGTATATATAAAGTATGTTTGTGTGTATGTGTGTGCTGATGAATAGGCTAGTTACCGTGTTCCAGTACTTTTAGTGGAAACCAGAAGAGGATGATGGAATGGATAAGAGCATTTATACAGTGACCCCAAAACACCTGAGAAGAGAGAGAGAGACTAGAGCCAATCACGACATATCACTGCCAAAAAACACACAGCCCACACAAACAGCTCCTCTACAGTTATACAACCAGCACAGTGTCCTCCCCATTACCTTTAAAACAAACACACAGACACACACTATAACCCTCCCTTCTTAAATGAATGACTTCCTTATTCTCTGTCTCCTCGAATCTCATTATAATTGCCATGGTAACAGCACCGTCTCCCCACAGTCCTGTTTACTCACTGGAAACCGAGGGGTCTAAACAACCCGCAGACATGAGCAATCCATCACTAAGCCCAGCATCAGACCACAGCCCAGAGTAATCAGTTACTGAGTCACAGCATGTCAATCACTGCTGTGAAGGACACCCACAATGGCTTGTGGCAGAAACAGTAATAACACGTTTGGTGTCTGAATTAAAAGAGTTTAAATCCTAACAAAATACCCATAAACTCAATGGCTGTGAATTAATGTCCCTAAAATAAACTCTCAGAAAAGCCTACTAATCTGTCCTTTGGGTACAACACTGTCACTGAGGAGGAACACTCAAAATCATGTATTCAGTACTAAGCCAGTTATGATATATATTTTTGTTTAGCTGATAGTGTTGTAGTCAAGAGTAGAGAGCTCATCGCTAAGGTTAGCTAGCTAGTCACTAATGGTAGTTTTCTCCCCGGTAACATTAGTATTTTAGCTAGCTTGTCGCTAAGGTTAGCTAGCTTGTCACTAACTGTAGTTTTCTCTCTGGTAACATTAGTATTTTAGGTAGCTTGTCGCTAAAGGTAGCTAGCTCTTTGCTAAGGTTAGCTAGCTCTTTGCTAAGGTTAGCTAGCTCGTCACTAATGGTAGTTTTCTCCCCGGTAACATTAGTATTTTAGCTAGCGTGTCGCTAAGGTTAGCTAGCTTGTCACTAATGGTAGTTCTGTCCCTGGTAACATTAGTATTTTAGCTAGCTTGTCGCTAAGGTTAGCTAGCTCGTCACTACATTACATTACATTACATTACATTTGGCAGACGCTTTTGTCCAAAGCGACTTACAATAGTCAAGTACAATGTAAAATAAGTTTAAAGGTAAAAACAACTTTGGATAGGGATAAAAGGAGGTCAAAGGGGAATAATAGGATAGAGGAGTGAAGGAGGGGAAGAAGGAAATGAGGTTAGAAGTAGTTAGTCTGTCAGAGGTGTTAAGAGAGTAAGTGCTCTTTGAAGAGCTCTGTCTTCAGGAGTTTCTTAAAGATAGCGAGAGATTCTCCTGATCTGGTAGTGGAAGGTAGTTTGTTCCACCATTGGGGAACTCTGTATGAGAACAGTCTGGATTGCTTTGTGTAAATATTTGGTAAAGCGAGGCGACGTTCATTGGAGGAGCGCAGCGGCCGGGAGGTAGCGTAAGCCTTCAGGAGCGAGTGCAGGTAGGAAGGAGCCTGTTCTGTCATCACCTTGTAGGCGATTGTAAGAGCTTTGAATTTGATGCGAGCATCAACTGGTAGCCAATGGAGCTCAATGAGCAGCGGGGTGACATGTGCCCGTTTTGGCTGGTTGAAGACCAGACGTGCTGCTGCGTTCTGGATCATCTGGAGTGGTTTTACTACACAGGCCGGGAGGCCAGTTAGCAGGGCATTGCAGTAGTCGAGGCGTGAGATGACGACCGCTTGCACCAGGAGTTGGGTGGCCTGTTGCGTCAAGAACGGTCTAATTTTTCGGATGTTATAGAGCGCAAAGCGGCAGGACCGAGCAACTGAGGCCACATGGTGCGTGAAGGAGAGCTGGTCATCAACCAGAACACCCAGGTTCCTAGCATCCTTTGTCGGTGAGAGAGAGAGAGAGTCGATGCTTATAGAGAAGTTGTGTTGAAAAGCTGGTTTTGCTGGTATAACCAGAAGTTCAGTCTTTGAGAGATTTAATTGAAGGTGATGCTCCTTCATCCATGAGGATATGTCAGAGAGACACTGCGATATCCGTGCAGAGATTGAGTGATCTTCATGTGAGAACGACAGGTATAGCTGGGTGTCATCAGCAAAGCAATGGTAGGAAAATCCGTGTGAGCGGACAACCTGACCAAGAGAGGTGGTGTATATGGAGAAGAGAAGGGGTCCCAGTACCGAACCTTGGGGAACCCCAGTGGATAAGGAGCGGGCTGAGGACAGCTGTCCTTGCCACGACACCTTGAACGAGCGCCCAGTGAGGTACGATCTGAACCATGACAGCACATTGTCTGCGATCCCCATGTTTGAGAGTATAGTTAGGAGGAAGTCATGGTTGACTGTGTTAGTTCTCTCCCTGGTAACATTAGTATTTTAGCTAGCTTGTCGCTAAGGTTAGCTAGCTCATTGCTAGCTTTAGCTCTCCTCCCAGTAACACAGACAAACCAAGTCTCCCTGAAGCTACGGGAGTCTCCCGCATTTCGGTAGTGGCTCCCTGATGCCCGCGAGTCACATATAATCTCCCGGATTTCAGAACGAGCCCCCAAACGCGCACACAGGCGACAGACTTTTTTTCTCTAATTGCGTGTGGGAAGGAGAGAGAGAAAACAGAGAGGGTTTTTAGTGTGGGCGGGCAGTGTTTTTTCCCCCCTCCCAGACGGGTTCAGTTAGTGAGAGAAAGCAGATCATGGCGGAGGCTATATTAATAATTATTGTAATATGATATGAAAAGTTTTTGATGTTGTGCAATTTTTTTGTGATATTATAACTCTCAATTTTTGTCAAATAAAGGCTTTAAAAAAAAAAAAAAAAAGGAAAGCAGAGGCAGGGCCTTCCAAAGAAAAAAAGATAAAACTCATTTCACCTCTGAATACTCTAAATTTAATTAAAAAAAAAGTAAAATTAAGTAATATAAAAGTAACGTTTCTTTATCCTTTGGTGTGTATGCAATTTTTTATTTTTGGGTGGGGGGTGTGTAACCTCCCTGAAATCAACTTTTGCAACTTGGGATGTCTGAGTAACATTAGTATTTTAGCTAGCTCTTTGCTAAGGTTAGCTAGCTCTTTGCTAAGGTTAGCTAGAGTAACTTTAGTATTTTAGCTAGCTTGTCACTAAGGTTAGCTAGCTGTTTGCTAAGGTTAGCTAGAGTAACTTTAGTATTTTAGCTAGCTTGTCACTAAGGTTAGCTAGCTGTTTGCTAAGGTTAGCTAGAGTAACTTTAGTATTTTAGCTAGCTTGTCACTAAGGTTAGCTAGCTGTTTGCTAAGGTTAGCTAGCTCGTTAATAACGTTAGTTCTCTCCTGGGTAACATTAGTATTTTGGCTAGCTTGTCACTAAGGTTAGCTAGCTCTTCGCTAAGGTAAGCCAGCTCGTCGCTAGCTTTAGCTCTCCTCCCAGTAACATTAGTATTTCAGCTAGCTCGTCACTAAGGTTAGCTAGCTCATCACTAACGGTAGTTCTCTCCCCAGTAACATTGGTATTTTGGCTAGCTTGTTGCTAAGGTTTGCTAGGTCTTTGCTAATGTTAGCTAGCTCGAGACCGGACTTAAGTACTAAGTACTTAATACTTAACAAGATTGGCTGATATATAGGCACAGAAATAATTACGATAAACAATACTGTCGTAATTTTAAGACCATTTTATGCTACTGAACCATGATAATGCAGTTACACACTTTAAATGTAAAGCAATGAACTTTTAATGATTGTGAAAATTTAGAAATAGGAATTGGAATACAGAAAATGTTACACTAATTAAATAAAAATACAGTTTATAAACAAACTTAAAATACTAGCATATTCAAGTTTATAAGCTCCTTTTACAAAAGAAAGCATAGTACGCAATATGGAGTACAGCACATATTACTTAAGAACTTAAGTTTTATGTTTTAATGTTTTATGTTTCATAGCTCCTTTTTTGACTCTCAGCTTTTGTGTAATGTTTCCAATTATAAAAGGTAAGCTGTTCCAGCTGTACGCTTCTGAAACACAAATCAGTACCTGGTGGAAAGCTACCAGACACTTCTAATAATATCTGCAATGTAAGCTGTAATATTTGCAGTGGGATAAGCTTGTTATGAGCAAACAAAAAGCAGAGTCAGACTTGCCTATTCATTTGGTAGGCCTGTTTTCTTCCCCAGTGGGCTTTCTACTAGACTTTGGAATATTGCTTTAAGGATTTGATTGCATTCAGCCACAAGGAGTAAGTGAGGTCAAGATGTTGGATAACTGCCAACCAACCTTATCCCCAACTTTCCAACTCGTCCCAAAAGTATTAGATGGATCACCATCATTTTACAGCTCAATACTGGGGGGCTTTATACCCCTCTAGCCCACGCCTGGCATTTGCATGTCAGCACTGGGTGCATCTTAAAGCTATATGCATTATTTTAAAGGAGTTTCCAAAACATTTGGACATGAAGTGTATTTTGAGTGATTAGACCACTAGGAAAATTAATCATGGGACCCCTGGTGGCTCCAAGATCCCTATAAATTAAATTCCAGATTCAGGTCAACTGCATCAACAGACATTACTCCATGTTAAATGACTCAGATTGATGGGGACATCCCTAGCGTATACAGTATGTGTGCCGTTACCTTAGTGTTAAATCCATCTGCATTCTGTGTGATGCGGTACAGCTGTGGGAACCGCAGCATGTTCTGTTGGCTGCACGGCCGATCGAAAATACCCAACGTGAAGGGAGGGAGCGCTGTGAAAATCTAAAACACACACACAATATACACAAACACATACGCATAAACATGAAGTCAATAATTCATACAAACGTATTTATAAGTAAGAACCACACGCACTGCAAATACCTGGCAAGCTCTCTGTTAGCATGCAGCTTATATTCCGGCTTAAAAATACATAAACAGACCTAAAATGGTCTTAGTGCACGTTTACCACAGCTATGCATGTATATACTGGAAATACACAAAGAAATGAAGGGCAGGCAAACACTGAGCTCTTGTATACTGATCAGGGATTCTGATAATAGCAGCATATTTATGAAAACCAGAGCAAGCAAATGAACGCACGAGAGAAAGAAAGACAAAATATGAAACTTACCACATTGTAGAGGCCAATACACCAGCGCTCAAACAGAATCTGCCCAGAGAACCCATTCACAAATGCAAACCACAGCTGGAAAGAGAACAAAAAAAAGGAGTGAAGGTGAGTAACGACAGAGGGCAAAGTAATAAAAAAGAAGGGGAGTGAGTGAAAGAGAGAAAAGCTGGCATAGATAATGCCTTCCACTGAACTTGGTGTGCATTAGTTTAACTCTGGCTTTGGCAGGTTGCCATCATGCCAGGCTACGGCCGAATGGACAGAAGTGCCAGACCACCACAACTTGAAACCAGCCCAAAATGTGTGTCTAAATGTGAAAGTGTAGCACAGTAAAAACACATTTTTGGAACTGTTCTCTCTAAAGCGATGCTCTGTCCAGTACTTCTGGGATGAGCTGGGGAGGTGGGGTAGTGGTCATCCAACAACATCCTGACCTCACTAACTGGCTTCTCCCAGAACAAAAATCAAATACTCACAGCAACGCTAGTAAAGAGACTTTCCTGGACAGTGAAGACAGTTACTTTAAAGCTCACCTTCCGCGAAAATCCGATTTTTCTTGTTTTTTGTGGAATACAGTAGGTCTCTCCGAGTTGAATGTGTACACCTGCACATTAAACTGTTTTGCAGCCCCCATTGTCTGCAGGAGCTAAGCAAAGAAATCCCCCCCCCCCCTCCGAAAAACGGGTGAATTTTGAATTATCTTTCTGCCTACGTAGGCAGAAACTCACAGACCAGCCCACCTTGGCTCGAGAAACTCCCAGAGGCGGAGCTGAAGCGACGCAACATCACCGCTCATCAGTTAGGAGGTGGGAGGCAGTGAGCGGCAGAGCGGTGGAGGGGCGTCGCAGTGCTCCTAGCCAATCAGAGGAGAGATATTTGCATGCTGTTTGCATGTATGAATATTCATGAGCAAAGCTGGAATCCGGTCATTTTGGACACACCCCTAAAACAGTCCATTAAAAAAGAGCTATACAGAGACACCTGAGCACTTTTTTTTTTACAAAAACGGCTCACATGTCATTCATTCATACTAGAGACCACAACTAGACATTTTAAAATGAAAGAAAAAACGATGGAAGGTGAGCTTTAACAGTCTTTTTTTTTAGAGCTTCTGTTGTAATATTTGGTACATTTAGAAAGTACCTTAAGAATAATTGATTCCACAGATACAGATACATATAATTTCCACCTAGTGCTGTTTTTTTCAAACTACTTAAACACACACACCTATTTTAAATGGACAATGAATTGTACTATTACATACTGAACAGAACTGCCTTCAAGCATAGTGATCCCTTAAAACCGACCATTCTTTCATTAATGTTTGTTAAGGCAGGCTGCATGACGTTGGTGTCTAATAAAAAACAAGTATCTCCATTTAAATATTTTTTTATTTTACTACATACTTTGAAAACACAAACTCTCCCTTACATTGTGTCAAAATTACTTGATGAATGGACCAATAGCAATACTATAATATGATCATAGTTTATTATTATTTTTTTTTTTTACATTGACTTCCACTAAGAGCTAAGAAGGTTTTTATCTGTGATTCATGTTTTTTATTTGACAGCAAAGATGATAGGTGCTTAATTGTACACATCTGTGGCAATGTGGTGTATAGAAACAGCTGAATTTAATAATTAAGAGGTGTGCTTCAATACTTTCGTCCACGTGTATATGTAGTGGATATCCATCTGTTCAGTCGACAGTTCAGCTTTGCTCATTAAAAAAAAAAAAGATGAGTGTTTTAGCCAGAATGTCTCAATTTACTTGCGCAATACATGGGAACCTATTAGAACAGAGCTCATTTACACAAACTCGTCTTGCAAAACAACTTTAGGATTCTAGAGGAACTACTGCTGCTGGTGGGTCATTTTACAGAAAGATGCTACTCAAACAGCACATAATTAACCAAGGCCTTCCAGGACTGCTGTAGCCAAAATTGAAGAAATATTTAAGATAGCCAGGGCGTTTTCATCCAAAATAAAAAATAAATAAATAAACACACAAAAACTCATTGACCTGTACCCCCTCACGAAAACCCACTTTCTGTCCATCCCCCACTGTGTTCTGCCACGAAGACAAAGACAGTCTCTGACCTTTGACCCCAAAAGCTCTTCTTTTCTAGCAGCTAATCCTCCCTAATGACCCAACACACCCACATTCACTCACTCACACCAGCACACACACACACAAATTTACACACATGCACAGAATGAGCTTCCCATACCACAGCACGCATTCTAAAATACACACACCAAGACACACTTCACCACAGTCTTTCCCAGAGCTCGCACACAAACACACACACACACATACACACACACGAGGTGGGTCATGTTGCTGCACCTGCTGGCATCTTTAAAAAGGGGCACAGCTGACAAATGCTCCGGTGGACAGGAGGGTAACCCTGTCAGTAAAACTCACACTCTACCTAGGACACACACACACACACACACACACACACACACACGCACGCACACACACAGTTCTCGGGTGACAGTGTCCCTGGTATGTACTATACTGGATGGGCCCAGGGTTCATAGCTATGTCTGTCTTTGAGTGTGTGTGTGCTTGTGTGTGTGTGTGTGTGTGTGTGTAAGTGACAGAAAGCAGAGGCCAGAAGGGGCATCATCTATCACTGTCAAACACTTCTACAAACAGCTGCAAAATGTCTCTCTTAATGTACATGTGTGCGTATCTATCTGTGTGTGTATCTATCAGTGTGTGTGTGTGTGTGTGTGTGTGTTCGCATATAAAGTACTGAATTAGTTTTGGGTAATTTGATGACTCATGTTTAATCTAAACACATTCCAACGGCAGCTCTGGCTTCACTCTGAAACTCTCTCTCTTTCTCACACACACACACACACACACACACACACACACAAACACTTATATGACTAACTTTTCATTCTATGTGATGTATATTAACCAAAAACTAAGAGAAAATCTGTCAATTAGGACATTTATCCTATTAATAGAGTAAAACTGTGAACAAACGACTCCTCCATGTCTCACATACACACAGACACACACACACAAATAATGGCAATGCTGTGATTGAGCCCAGCACCAATTCCCCCAAATTTCAGCACTGCACTTTACTATTTATATGAAGCTAATACACAATAAAAATCGCTGATACGTCCAAAAAATTTGGACACATTCCAAATTCTATTTTTGACATTAACCAATCAAAACACTATTTTAACCAATAACTAAACTGTGTCATGTTGATCCACCCTCAGCTACAGTTGTGAGCTCTGAGTCAAGGAGAGTCTCATCACGTTGGTATGAGGAGCTGCTCTCAGCGTTTTGGAGATTAATGTGTGGAGGAGTGTTCCGTGGATTTAACGACTGGAAGTGTATAGGGTTACATAAACACTAGGGATGAACGGTGACACTTAAATCATATCATTATCCGCTGATAAATTATTCCTTAAGAGTTTAGATTTGACTGATATTTCATATTATCTGCAAAATATTACGTTTGCAAGCCTCTGAGTGATGATCCAGGTGTATTCTATTCTAGTCTAGTTTGCAAATTGCCATTTTTCCATATGTGTGCATGAGGGGTGTGCAAAAATATCATATATTCATGATATGTTTTGCAGTACTTTATCACTTCCCAAAAACACAGAATAAATTTTGAGTTAATAGTTTACATACAGAGATTGGTGGCAGACAGGGGTTCATTTTGTGTTGGGTGTTAACTCTGACCTCTACACAGCAGTATTGTACAGTTTAAACATTTACTCTTCGGATCACACTGATCAAACGTTTTATTTTAAACAGATGTAATGAATACGATGATGTTTTATATACTATGTTTTATATACTTTATATACTTTGTTTTCCTTAAATGTAAAAAAAAAAAATCACAGCATATATCGCCCTTATTCCAGTATCGCAGTATATTGCACTGTACCGTGTATCGTGATACATATATTTTCCCCATGATTCTAGCCAATACATAACTCTACGGTGCACATCTGTATGAGTCTGTATCTTTATAAGCCTGTATGCTTCTGGCATTAGCGTGCATTTTTGGGACCGGATCACATTAAGATTTTTAGTGAATAAAAAGCCAGGTGTAGAGACATAGAGAGCATAGTGATTACACACTTTGGATTACAATTGTATCACTTAAACCACATTAGGAGGTAATTAGAGATGGAGCTCATCCACATTCACCACAAGTGTAAACAGAATGTGTTCTCTGCGATTGGATTCCCTCAGGCAAGCGGAAATACGCCAGTTAAAAAAACAGTAATACAAGTAATTATTACTGTGGGTCTTGGCTTCTCTCTCTCTTCCTTTCATTCTTCACTTTTCTTCACTCTCACTCCTGTGCTGTGTGTGTGTGTGTATGTATGTACGCATGAATACCAGTAGATAAGAGACAATTTGCCACAAATATTAGGGAGAAAAATGTTAGAAAATTAAAATCAAGAAAAAAAATAAAAAATCTATAGATGGCTTCAGTTATAAGCATACTTAACCAACAGCAATATGTACAACTTAATGCATCTGAGTTCTCTGACAGAAGTTGTTTATGAATCTATTGTTTTGCCGTTTGTTTGTGCTTCAGAATGATACTTAATGGAAAAGCTCTGGAAGCAGTAAACATACCTCTATAATATACAGCACCACGTTCTTATAGAAACAGTACAGGATGCACTTAGTAACACGATTATAGCTCCAGGCTCCGTGGACCAGCAGCAGCTTCTCCAGGTATGAGAACTACAGAGAGGGAAAGAGAGAGAGAAAGAAAGAGAGAGACATAGAGAGACAGTGAGAAAGAGAGGGATATCATCTCCCTATGGACTCCATGCCCACAGCAACACATGCAAGCTATTAGTACAGAAGCACCAGGATACAACAACACTGTGGGCAAAAGTGTGTTTGTGTGTGTGTGTGTGTGTGTGTCTGTGTGTGTCTGAGCGTCTGGTGGTTATTTTGTGTGTTGACCTAATTATGTGTATAAAGATGAGATGCTAAAAGCTTAATAAGCATGTGTGTGTGTGTGTGTGTGTGTGTGTGTGTGTGAGTCCTGAGTGGTGGGATACATGTGTGAGTAAGTGTGTGTTTTTGGTGTGTATGATCTAAAGCACAGTTTCTTTGTACATTTACATTTACCCTATACTTTTTGGCCACATTATCAGAAACATTTATCAAATAAACTGTTAAAAATAAAGGCACTGCAAAGGGATTTCACAATATAGCCACTTTTGTTTCGACAAAGAGCTATCCATAGTACCCGTCAAAAGTTTGGACACATCTTAAATTCAGTGGTGTTACATTATTTAATTTTGTTTCTGCATTTTAGATTGATAAAAAAAGTCATCCAAACTATTATGAAAGAAAAAAAAGTTAAACAAACCAGAATATGTTTTAAAGTTTAGATTCTTCAAAGTAGCACCTCCTTCTTAGATGGCAGCTTTGCACATCTTGGCTGGATTTTCACAGTCGGTTTTATAAGGTATTTATCTGGAATGGCTTTCAGTTAACAGCTGTGCTGAACTTGTTAATTACTTAAATTTCTTGTCCTCTTAATGTGTTTGAGAGCATCAGTTGTAAAGTTGTGAAGAGGTAGAGTTGGTTTACAGTTAAATTTGAGTAATGTTCTAATTCATATTATGGCAAGAACTACTCAACAAAGAAAACTAGGAAAAAAATACTTTAAGGAATAAAGGTCAGTCAATCAAACTCCCATTTCAAGAACTTTAAAAATATCTTCAATCCATTCATTTCAGGAATATAGTATAATAGTATAACAGAATAATCATAATGTGGCAAAATAAATAATATAGCATAAAATAATATAATGCAGCAAAAAATATTTCAGAATATTTAGTGCATGCATATAAACTGCAAACTAAAACAATTATACAATAAATACACCTAAAGCTTCACAGTAAATAATAGACTACTTTTAAGACAGAACAGCCCTATTATCACGGTATGGATTTTTAATATCACGATATTTCTGTGTCATGATATATTGTATACGATATAATATTGCCCACCCCTAGTACCTAATGCTAAATATTTAGTATTTTGGTTTGTTTAACACTTTTACGACATCGGTATAAAATTAAAATTAAGGAAAAATAAAAACAATGAAGGAGAAGGTGTAATCCAAACATTTGTGTCTGTAATAGAGACATGTGAGTGTAAAGAACCTTTAAATTGGTTGGTAGATTATAATGGTCAATACTGACAACAATTTAATCATTATTACAAAACACACACTACCTTCATGACACTTCATGACAGTCAAAATGTTGTGCTGAGAATAGTCTACCACTCACATTAAACACTGGTCAGTGGAGGTCCTACAGTAGTCTGTTCCATGATGATACAGGATCAGTAACTGTGCTATGAGCTAATCTGTAGAGTTGGTCTGTGTGTGTGTGTGTGTTTGTGTGTGTACCTGTGCTATAGAGTAATCTGATGAGTTTGTAGCCTGCATGCCCTCATTGCCGCTGATTCCTACTCCTACATGAGCAGTCTGGATCATTCCCACGTCATTCGCTCCATCTCCAATAGCCAGTGTGATGGCCTTCACATGTTTCTTCACCATGTCCACTATTTCTGACTTCTGTAGAGGAGACACCCTGCAGATAGACACAATGTGTCACAGAGTGTCACAAATCATCCTACCACAGTGCACACAGCCTACATCTGCAGTATAACAAAGAAGAATACAGTGTATAGAAAAATGATACAGCATACAGCACATAAACAGTGTGGATGGAGCAGCATCAATCTGGAGAAATCAGCTACACTGCTCCGACTGCACAATGCTTGGGGCTTTGTGCCCATCTAGCCAAGGCCTGGCATTAGTTATGGAGGCAATATTTACCTCAGCAGATGGCTTGGGTATGCCCACACCTGTATAAGTTGTGAAGTGTTATCTTGTGAATGAGCATGCTTATGGAAAGATGTTCGTGAGCAGTGGTGTCTGGTTAGTATGTTTGTCCATACAAAAAGAAAAGTGAGCCACACACATATTTTAAAGGTTAGCGGAGTGTTCTTTAGCCTTAAGGGGACACAATATTTCACACATATTACATATTACACAGGGGAACATGTACAGTATAGCAGCTAAAGTCAGCTAACTCTTTACACACACACAATGACTGTACTGAACCCACCCATCACATCACACACACACACACACTCAGCACACAGAGATTGAAATATCTCTATTCCTATCAGTAACATTTGCTGTTGCTTTAGTCCTTCATCATGTATGTTCTATATGTTACAGTACATATCTCTGCACATATCTCTGCATTCTCACTATGCACATTTTATTGTACCGTATCGGTACTGCACTTTCCTGATTGTTAAACTGTCTCGTCTGCTGTATTTATTGTAGTGTTATAGTTTTATGTTGCACTATATCGTTACACTTTTGCACTTTATGTTTGTCTATTGTATTGTTGTTCCATGTTGCACCATGGTTCCTGGAGGAACATAATTTTGTTACACTGTGTACCTGTACTCAGATGTAACGACAATGAAAGCCTGAAAGCCCTCTTGACCTTAAAAAGTGGCTTCTGAGTGTTTTACAGTGAAATATATTGATTTCAACATGATGTGAGCTGTTTTTCTCCATCATTTCATTTCTTCTCCTCTCCACGAGACATTTGTTGACACACCTGATTGAAGTGAAGAATCTATCGAGCAGAAAGAAGGACATTTCCTTTCCCCAATTCACACTACTGGCTGGCTGCCCTCTGCACACCTCCACACTGTTTTTCCTTTGTTTTTTTACTCTACTTTCTCCCTCTGTCGTCCTCTCATTTTCCTCTCTATCTCTTTCTCTGCTTTCGATCACTCATTCTTTTTCTCTTTTATCCTTTTCTCTTTATTTTTCACTCATTTTGTCCTGTTTTCTGATTCTCCATTTCCATGTCTCTATCTGTTCTTTGTCTGGTTTAGCTTTCGAAAGAAACCCCCAGTGGAACAAAAGATCAAAACCCTTCCATTAATTCTTCCGGGTAAAAAAGAAGTGTGTGTGTGTGTGTGTGTGTGTGTGTGTGTTCACCTGGGTCTGTATAGTTAGAACAGGCTCAGACAGTCTTTAAATGTGGTGGAGAAAACTACAACACTCAAATCTCCTGAAATCTCCTGCACTTTGAACTTATCTGACTCTATCTCCTCGTCTCTCTCTCTCTCTCTCTCTCTCTCTCAAACACACACACACACAGCTGCAGTGGGTAGATGAAAGTCAGAGCAATGTTCTTCATGGTGGGATTGAGCAGAAAATAAGGAACTTAGTGTGGCTCTTTAAACAAACAGTGTGAACTCAGGAACTCTCCCTCTCTCTCTCTCTCTCTCTCTCTCTCTCTCTCACTTACACACACACACGTTTTGTGTGTTTTATTACAAATGTCAGGAATTAAACCATATATTCCATTATATTGCACTGTAGACCTACGTGTGATACATTATATGTCGGATTGTCCAAACAAATATTTTTATGGAGAATATATTATCCCATGAATAACTGCAAACAATCTATAACTGTCATTTTAAGGCCATTTTTGCCACACACTGTATGATTATACAACCAATAATGGCATAATAATGCAATTACACACCATTATAGAGCATAAAAATATATAATTATTAATCATTAAGACTATTCAGACACTGGACTTGATATGAATCAAATGTTTAAAACAAATCCAACATACATAATACATAAATAAAATTAAACCACTGTTTTAAACAAACTCAGCATACCGGCTCAATTATGTTAATGGGCTGTTCTCGCCAAGTAAACACGATGAGTAATACAGAGGACAGCAAAGACGAGTGTATTTTCATATATTGTAACATAATTATTGCGATAGGTGTAGTATCAAAAGCTTTATATACATATATACACATATACAATCTACAGGTAATAATAATGTATCCCATGTGTTTTATATGCATGTAGTATCTAATCCTGTGTAATTACAATAATTCATCTCGTGTTTATTATATACATTCAGTAATTATAGGTATTTACTATATGCATTATATACATGTAATACATAGCGGTAACAATAATAATTTCTTCAGTATGTATTATACACACGTAGAACCTATATGTAACATGCGCATATGTTTTTACATACATGTATCTACATGTAATAATATGACCCATATTCATTGTATTCATTGTAAAAACCTTAAAAAATCAAAACCACACACACACACTCACATAAACACACTCTTAACTTTGTTCTCTCTCCTGTAAACACAACAGGCAAAGGGATCACTGTCATCACTGTACTGTGTGTGTGTGTGTGTTTTGGACAGTAAGGGAAGTGTACAGTGGGGATGGTTTAGCCGGTTTGTAAGGCCTGAGAGACCATGTGCCGGATACGGGATTTACACAACACTAGCACAATTATTCCTTCCATCTCACTGAGACACACACACACACACACACACACACACACACACACACACACACACACACACAGCAACAATTTATTGTTAAATAATAAACACATCGAGTTAATACAATGCTTATTATTATGCAAGTGTGTATGTGTGTGTGTTTTTTAGGATAATCACAGCAAATGAGTCAGTAGTTTGACATTCGCACACACACACACACACACACACACACACACACACACACACACACACACACACAAACACACACACACACTCAGGCTATTATATTCCCTCTGCACGCAGCGCTGTGTGTTCTGCATGCCAAGCTTTCATTAGCGCTATTTATTTACTTACCTCAGGCAGGACACAACCTTTACTTCCTCTCTCTCTCTCTCTTACACACACACACACACACAGACAAAGACACATGCACACAAATGTACTGGCAAAAAGCACACACACATACAGTACGAAGGAAGCACAGGCTTCTTTGTGTGGTTGTGTGTGTGTGTGTGTGTGTGTATGTTAAAGATGGGAACTGTATCCATATTTGCTCTTTAAATTATTATAATATTAGGTTATGTTATTTGAATATAGCAACTAATCAACATTCTTTTTGGTAATAGTTGGTAATAATTAGAAGTGGGACAAAATATTGTTATTGTAATATATTGTACTGCTTTCTTTTTTTAAATACATTATTAATATCTGGTGTCAAATGTCAGTATTTTTATTAAAACATAGGTGCTCTAATCTAAGACTTGCTCCCCAGTTTAACTTACTACAATTACTGCTTCATTACTTCATGTGGTGACACTAACCTAATTAATAGGGTAAGGAATATTGGCTGTCAAATTTGTTGAAACTGAAAACAATTAATACATAATTAAGGTTATTTTATTTTTACAATTAATACATAATTAAGGTTATTTTATTTTTACAATTAATACATAATTAAGGAGTATTTTCGTCCTCTTTAGATGCTATGAAGTATTGTGTCTTGCAGTATATAGACTAGAAGATACAGACACAGAATTGTTGATATAGTTATAATGGGCAACAAATAATGATAATATTGTCTTTTGAGTATACAACCATATATGATACAAACTTTATGGAGAACATATTGGGACACCTGCTTATTCATTAATTACCTGCAACAGATGACAGCTTTGCAGGACAGCGCCAGGTCCAGAAAGGCCTGCCGGACTTCGAAGCTCAGAGCATATTTGAGCGTCTGTCCGTCGATGATGAGGGCCAGCTCGTTCTCCTTCCCCAGAGAATCTCCCAGAGATGAGCAGTGGGCTATCAGAGTCGCTCGAGTGGCCTAGAGCACAGAACACACACTTATTAGACCACATTCACACTCTAAACACACACAAACGCACACACACAAATAAATTCAATATTTCATATTTCATTGTTCCTGGAGCAATAAGAAGCTATATAATGATACATAAAAACAATTTTCTTATTTTGTTTTCTCTAATGTGATTAAAGCCGTAGACCAGAGTTTCTCAAACCTGGTCCTGAACATTTTAGTGGAATCTCTGCTCCTAAAAACAACTAGGCATTCTGCTCTGCACCTTACTCTGCAGATATTAGTGGATTCCCTGCTACCAAAACCTCTTGGGCACCCTGTCCTGCACTCTGCTCTGCACTTTCTACAAAATTCCCTGTTCAAACAAATCCAATTCATTAAAAGGTGCAAGGCAGGGTGCCTCCATGATGAAGAATTGAGAAACACTTTAGAAATATTTTAGGTGTAGATTTTCATCACAATTGACATTATCCGCAAAACAAATTGAATGAAAAGTAGAATCTTGACGGTGAAGATAAAATGAAAAAATGTCAGTTTTTGTGGTGTGTTCCCCTTCAGCTTTAATAACAGCATGTATTTGAGCTGTATGAACTCTCAGAATTATAGTCATCAGAACACAAGTTTCAGTCAAGGAGATCAGACTTAAAGCACACTGACTTTTCTGTACAAAGGCCTTAATATGGTAAAAATTACAAATTTGCTGAAAGGGTAATACTGTTCTAGAAACTGTGCAGAACATTGTTGTTCTGAACATTGTTGTCCTGTTTAATTACCTTCATATAACCCTCCCTTTTTTCTAAACGTTCTAAAATGTCCAGGTTTAAATTCCAGATACTCCACATGGATTTGTGGACCACAGTTGGCAGGCAAATTGTTTTTGTTTAATTAAAAACTGTAATTATAGATGTTGTATGCATGCTATACATACTCCTCCTGCATTTATGTTTACTGAACAACTTAGTCATATTCCTGTGACCTTGCCAGTTCCCACCAGCTCTAACTCACAAACACACACACACACACACACACACACACACACACACAATCGCATGTACTGACATACTCATCACACACACAAAGGCTCACACACCCACACACATCCAGAGATCACACACACATACCAGGCCATGATTGTAATGGCTATGGAAGTTCAAGGGGATGTTTTAAGTGGTGTCATTGGGGCTGTTAACACGGCCATCTTTCTCTCTTACTCTCTCTCTCTCTCTCTCTCTCTCTCTCTCTCTCTCTCTCTCTCTCTCTCTCTCTCTCTCTCTCTCTCTCTCACACACACACACACACACACACACACATCTGTTCTACATCACTCTGTCACTTGAGACACACTAAGACTTCATAGACTCTACACACAGCGCAAAAGAGAGAGAGAAGGAAAGCAATGAGAGACAAAGAAAGCTGGTTTTCCATTTAAATATTTTGTAAAATGTGAAATTCCAAAATATTGGCAGAAAAAAGTTAAATAACAGTGTATGACTGTGTCTTAAGAAACATGAGGTAAAGGATTGGGAGCATTACTGAAACAAGCAGAATTGAGAGATTTAACTTTCATCTTATCTTTATCATTTACATTATTTTTATGGCACATATAACGAGGGCTGATATATTTGAGCCACAATGATCTTCTCTACTCGACTGGGTGCACAAACACACCAGACAATCCTGGGAGAGCAGTGAGGAGTCAATTTTCAGAGTTAAAAGCAACCTCATGATCGGACCGGGTGCACTTACAGCGTGATACAACATTGTTTATTAGAAATAAGCTTTTGCATTTTTCAGTTTCACTCCTTTTCACAAAAAAATCTTTTCCACCCCTATCAGCTTAAAGATCTATTGGCACACTAAGAAACAGTGTGTAACACCTACCTCACTATACCAAACTGTTTATAGCAAAAATGACTTCATTTAATTCAATTTAGTCTTTTAATTTTCTGTAGAGTATTACATATATTTATTAAATATATTTATATTTTAAATATATATTTTTGTAAACTTATAAACTTAATTTATAAATTATTGTTATCTTTATTTATTAGTTGTCACTTATTCTGTAATTATTGTTCATTTACTTGATTGTAATATTTTTTTGTTTTACTGGTAATGTTGTAATACAAAAGAAAGAGATTGAAAAAGAGAAAACAAAGACTGAGAGAGAGAGATGAAAAAAAGGAAAGAAAAACAAATAGATTCAATATGAAAAAAGAGGTAACATTTAATGTCCATGTGTGTGTGTGTGTGTGTGTGTGTAGATGTAGTTGGAGGCAGTGCTGGATGGGGATGATAATAATGGGCAGGAAAACTAACAGAGAAAACAAACATCCTATACTGCTGTAATGAAGACCATGTGGACCCCACAGGGCACACACACACACACATCTGTGCACGCACATCCACTTGCCCGGCCACCTGAACATTTTTCATGTTAGTCCGTGTCGATGCCATAGCAACCAGCAGGCCATTTCCTTCAGCCATGACCATGTTTAACATATTCCCTCTGTCCTGCTGAACCTGCAGCTACAGCCCAGCTGATCTTAGATCAGACCATCAGTCAGATCAGACTGACACAGCCTCACATAGAGTAAACACAGTCTGATCTCAGATCAGAATATCACAGCTTCAGTTCACTCCCCTCACATTAACCCTGACAAATGTTGTCCTTCCTGCACACCTCAGTTTCGCATGCTCTGCGTGTTTCTGTTCATTTTTTAGAACTGTCATGTTCTGAATAGAGCTTGACGATATGGCCAAAAAAATTCTATCACAATACATAGTTTTTGCGTTATGTTGCGACATCAAAAAGCCACAGGTTGATACCATATATTTTGATGTCAATATGAATAATACAAATGAGACAAGAAAAAATACCCAACAGATGTCTGCACCTATAAACCTAGAAAAAAATCATTGTAATCTATCAGTGGCAGATACTTTAAATTATGCATACAGAAATATCAGAAATGTGTTTAAAAATCATATTACTGATATTGAAACTTTTCCTATTGCGATATACCCTCATACTGAATTATTGCCCAGCCCTAGTTCTAACAAAAAACAGAAAACAGTTCCAACCTACAGGCCGTATTTTTTAGAGGCAAAAAAATATCTGAATTTGCACTTTACAAACACTGAATGCTGTACATCTCAACCCACAAGCTATATATGCATAAAAGCTGCATATTAGGGAGCCTGTGGGCACTAAAACACAACAATGGAACAGACATCTTATGTATTTATTAGGAAAAGAAATTTAACACCCAATCCCCCTGTGTGTGAAAGTGACGGCCCCTTCCTTTCAAAAGCGGGTTATGCCCCCCTTAGCAGTGAAAACTGAAACCAAACGCTTTCTGTAGCTGTTAATTAGTGTTCCACAATGGTGTCTAGAAATATTGGGCACTCCTCCTTATAGAACAGCTTAATCTCTGCTGTTATTAGTAGGCCTATAATCATGTGTTTCTGTTCCCAACAAAACAGCTATTCACATAACATTTCACAGAGTTTTCAGGTCGATTCCGGTCAAAAGGTTAAATTTCTTATTTTGCACTGTTGTACGGCATGCTTGTGTGCTTTAGACCATTGTCATGTTGCATCACCCAACTGCACTTCAGCTTTAGCTTTAGTTCATGGAGAGATGGCCTGTACATTCTCTGATACAGACCAGAATTCATCCTCAGTGGTGAGGTGTCCAGGTCCTGATGCAGCAAAGCATTTATGTACTATCACACTACCATCAACAGTCATTTAAATTAGTTTAGTATAATAATGGAAAACAGTATTTTTTAACACTATCCTATAAAAACTATAAATATTTAGTTTCAGTACTTTTTATTTTCCAAAAACAATACAATGTAATGTAAATAAGTGGCTATATCTTTTACTATACCTTACACCAGCAATCAGTTTGGCTGTGGGCCAGATATTTTCCAAGCCATTACGTGGCGGGCTACAAAAAAATCGTTTTGTAGAATGAAGGTGCAGAGCAGTTGATCTCAAAGCAGGTAAACCCAAGAAGAAGGGAAAAAAAAAAAAAAATAAACACACTGCTCCTCGCGGGATCGAACCTGTGTCGTCAGGGTCACGATGCAATACACTCCCGTTGCCCTGGCTTGTGAATTGGAATTGAAAAAAATGCCCTTATAAGGAGATAGAGAGCCCAAGGGCAAATATTTAAATCACGCCGAGCGCGACAGAGAGACGGGGAGGAGAGTAAACAAAAGCTCTCCAAAAAGGCATTTTTAATAATATTTTTTTTCTTTATTGTTCATTATAGTTTAAGCAACCTCACAGGCCAGATGTTTCATGCTTGCGGCCCACATCTGGTTTGCGGGCCGCCTAATCCCTGTCGTACACTATACCTTTGCATCAGTATAGTGGATGGAAAATAATCAAAACAGCTGTAGCAACAGACTATAATGTTAGTTTAAGCTACTATCTCACACATACATGTTAGGTTCAGGTTTATCTGTCTGAAAGACATTATGTTAACATATCTTCTCTTTATTGTTTCTAATTTTATCCTTTTTCTCCTAAATTTGGAAGGCAAGTTAACCAACCCACTCATTAAAACTCCTCCTATCATCAGCAAATGCTCCTAGCAAAAGGTTGATACAGTACTGCTAGTTGATTCATCAACTAACAGATGCCTGTGCTGACCACCATCACACCAGTGACTGAAAAAAAACATAAGGAGTAATTACGCTCTCTCAGACTTTGGCTGCGTGATACAGGATTATCCAGTGATTCTCAGATCATAGTGCAAGCACCTTAGTCTGCTGAACCACTCAGAGGCCCCATCTAAGTGTTTTTTTTTTTTTGCATACCTGAAGTGAGCATTTTCATTCATCTTGCTCGGCAATGGCTTTGCTGTACTGTACAATGTTTTCTAATAGTCAATTAATGAGCACTAAACCTGCAGTTTTTTAAATGTTAAGTTGTTCCAGGGATCTTTGTTCCTTTTCTTTGCTCTTGGAGAGTTTGTGACTAAGCACTCCTGTAACTGCTGTTACAGATTTTCTCCAGTTATACAGATTGACAAGTGTCCACAACCTCCTGGAATCTCTCTTCACTGTGTTATGATGGACAATCTGTGCTCTTAAGTTCAAATTGTTTGTAGTCTCTAAATTAGATTTAGACCAGAGATGTGAAGCTCAAATCAAAGCTAATTGTTAACCGAAGCACACACTGTGGTTACGGATCACTAATCCTAATTACCTTTTTAATATGGAGAACAGGGTCCTTTCCCTACCAGACTCTCTGTCTATATACAGTACTACAACCCTGAATCAGAAAAAAGATGTGACAGTATGAAAAATGAAAAAGAAAAAAGAAATAGAGCATTTCTTAAATGTACTCTTATCTTTATGAATACATTAAGCAGTATAAATACAGCAACTAAATGTTTCATGTGTTATTGTGTCCCTGTCATCCTACAAACACATTTTACAGTATGTAGCTGTACAGGTTGTCATTTTCACACCATTACACAACCATTACATTACATTACATTACATTACATTTGGCAGACGCTTTTGTCCAAAGCGACTTAGTCGACAAAGCGACAATAGTCAAGTACAATGTAAAATAAGTTTAAAGGTAAAACATCTTTGGATAGGGATAAAAGGAGGTCAAAGGGGAGTAATAGGATAGAGGAGTGAAGGAGGGGAAGAAGGAAATGAGGTTAGAAGTAGTTAGTGTGTTAGAGGTGTTAAGAGAGTAAGTGCTCTTTAAAGAGCTCTGTCTTCAGGAGTTTATTAAAGATAGCGAGAGATTCTCCTGATCTGGTAGTGGAAGGTAGTTTGTTCCACCATTGGGGAACTCTGTATGAGAACAGTCTGGATTGCTTTGTGTGAATGTTTGGCAAAGAGAGGCGACGTTCACTGGAGGAGCGCAGCGGCCGGGAGGTAGCGTAAGCCTTCAGGAGCGAGTGCAGGTAGGAAGGAGCCTGTTCTGTCATCACCTTGTAGGCGATTGTAAGAGCTTTGAATTTGATGCAAGCATCAACTGGTAGCCAATGGAGCTCATTGAGCAGCGGGGTGACATGTGCCCGTTTTGGCTGCCACTGCTAATTAGCATAGAATGACTCCTCGTGATTCCTTGACTCCTTTAATAATTTTATGGGCTGTACAGAGAGAAATGTGCAAATTCCATAAGATCTTTCTTTAAGGAACATTGTTTGTAAATATTTTCACCAATTTCTTGTGCATTTGATACAAATTAGAGATCCTTTGCCCATATATGCTCCTCACAGATTGAGCTTTTTAGGGATGCTGCTCATTCATCATTACCTCCTGGAGGTTTACACCTCCTGTTTGAAATACATCACCTGTTTTAATCACATATTTAGAATGACAGTCTGCAATTAAATATAAATGTAAGAAATTCAACTTATATAGTGCCTTTCTAGAAACCCAAGGGCGCTTTACTATGTACACGTATTACACACAACCATTCATACTCAGCACTTATCCACACACTGGTGAGAATCGGCAGCCAATATCGTACAGCGTACTCTCAACCGGAAACAACCGTACACCTGGAGGACTGCATCAGGCACTACAGAATTGACCCAGGACAGAGTTCTAATTAAAACCTGGGCACAGTCACACACACATTTACACACACATACATACCACCCACTTACACATATACACCAGGTCAATTTAGAGTATTCAATTTTTCTGCGCAATTTAGAGTATCCAATTTCCAGGATCTCCATGTTTTTGGACAGTGGGAGAAAATCAGAGTCCCCGGAGGAAACCCACGAAAACACAGGGAGAACATGGAAACTCCACCCAGATAGGAACTGGAACCCAAGATCTCAGTGCAGGGATGCAAACATTCTAACCACTAAGCCACCATTTAAAGGAAATTGTGTTTTTGTATTTAACATACTGTCCCATCTTTTGCTGGTACGGGTTGTACAACCCACTATAAACTCTATAAAAACTATAAACTATAAACTCTAAAAAAAAGTTCATGTTAAAAAAATTTAACATGAAAAACATGCACGAATTCTGAAATAAAAAACAATTTTTATCACTGTTTGTAATGTCATTGGTAAGAATGGACTGAAGTCCTGACAAGGTATTAAAACAAACGATTGTGTGTGTGTGTGTTTATGTGTGCGCCTGAGGTTTGAACTCCAGATCTTGTGTGTTTTATCTTTTCAATCAGGAATTCCTGTTTGCTCTCACCTTTCCTGTGAAACAAGGGGGGAAAAGCAAAACAGGAGCGGAACGGACGGATTAACACAGATTACACATGCCAGGGTGCCGAAAAATCAAAACATGTGTGATAGGCCCGGTGTACGTGCGAACAAAGGAGCAAATGCATGCCTGTGTCTCTGTGTGTGTGTGTGTGTGTGTGTAAGCATGGCTGATTAGTAGAACAGTAACTGCTACTGGTAATGAATTACAGATGCTCTTAAACTTAAAGCACTTCCTCGCTCACCGTCTCTTTCTGGATCTCTCGCCGGGGGTCTGCAGGGGTTTTAGACAGAGTTCATATTCACCACAAGTGTAAGAGAAAGTACTGACATTTACTGCTCTGATTAGATGGAATCATTTTTTCCCAAATACAGTATTTGGACACTTGCTCTTTCATTTTTTTTAAGAAGTTAAGGGTATTAAAGGACATTTATCTGGCTTTTGTTGAAGTATTTGTTTCAGCTCTTCAGGGAAGGCTTTTTTTAGATTTTGTAGCAACACTGTTCAGCAATAAGCGTGCTAGTGAAGTCAGGATGTTGGAAGATCATCACCTCACCTCATCCTAAAAGTACTGGATGGAGCACCCTCATTCCAAAGAACTCCACACTGTGCTTAAGAAAAGCTTTGTTGCACAGCACAGTTTAAAACAACACTGCCTTTTTGGACAGAAGTAAAAGCATAAAGGTACCCTATGCACCTTGTGACATGATGCAGATCACAATAAAGGGATACCAAATCTATACATTGTGATATACTGCAAAAATGTAAGCAATGAAATTTTTAACAAATAAAATTTGTAAATTTTAAACCTGCCATGGTATAAAACACAAAATATTATATGCAAAAATCTACAAAAGTCAACAAGAGTCTAAAAAAAATAAAAATATCCTTTCCCCCTAATCAAACTACTTACTGAAGATAAAAAAAGCCACAAAATGAAATCAGTACCTGCCACCAGTTTTTAACAATTAGGTACTGTGATTTTTTTTTTACATCTCAGCGCTATGTAAATATAAGTACACCCCAAAGTCAAAACCAAACTCATCCATACGGTATATATATATATATGACTTTACAATATAGGTGGACATACAAGCCACTCATGCTGAAACCATATCATTCCAAAGGGTCCAAAAACTTTTTTTCTCACAACACTGTATGATTAATAACCTCTTTCCTCAAGAGTCTGTAATAATACAGTTTTTCCTGAGCGTGGGCGGACCTCTTTTCTATGTCTTTTTTGTGTCTAGCAGCATTGTCTGGACTCACACACACTGACGCTGAAAATGGTCATGTTTGTTTGAAAATTCCTCTTTGTCTTGGTCTAATTGGAAAGTGTGTGTGTGTCTGTGTGTCTTTATGTGTGTCTGAGTGTATAATTAACTCCATGCTGCAGCAAACATCCTAATGACTCTGCACAGAGGTGCTAATGAGACATAAACATTCAAAGTCCAACCTTCTCTATGTCCCGATGGACAGCGTGGGTTTGGCCTTTAAACAGACAGAATTGCTGAGCAGAGCTCACCGGCTAACAAGACTCCCCACACAATACAGGAGTATCAATGCTCCTGAGTGGCGCAGCTGCCTAAGCACTGACCCAATCAACTAAAATGTCCAGGATTAAAAAATACGGCTCCAGAGAGTAAAAAGTATGTCCCTCTATTCTGCATCACTTGGAACAACCTCCCTATTTTGTTTTTGCCTGATTGACTGTTGTCAGGGATCTAATCAGTCACTGTATTTTCAATTGCCAAGATAGCAATACACCAGAAATTTACCTCATGTCCTGACAGACCACCACACCCATTAGCGTAGATATTTGGAAATGGAAAATAGACTGCTGATGGGGTGTAGGATAGCAATGACCTTTGTGACGTGCCTTGAGCAGGGTGTAAGATAGGGCCCGCTGACTTCCAAGATCTATATAAGAATCCCAGCTGGCCACCAACATCAATAGGCGTTAATTTCAGGTTCAATATTGGTCATAACATCATATGACAAACATTTTACGTCAGGATAAAGTCTAATACTGTTACGTGCCAGCAGGGATATTTTAAAATGGCTTAGAGTGTGGATTAGCCAATCAGATGTTAAAATAAATGCATATCTGTGAGCAGCTTCTTGAATAAAGAATAAATAAATATGTGCTTTTTAATGAACTCATGGTTAATTCATTAGCTGGTCATTTCCACTTCACATAAGAAGTTACAGTTTGAACTGCAGACAGTGTATAGTGTAAGGCACACTATACAGTGATCAGATTGAGACACAAACTCGCAAACTAAGCTAAAATGCACACCACATTCCTGAAAAGCACGTAGGTGGGTTTCAGTCTCACGGTAGTGAGTGAATGAGTGGTAAAACAGGAAAGACCTATTTGAGGCCGGCAGTAGGGACCACTGTAATACAAGAAACACACACACACACACTCAGTCACTGTGCTCCACAGGAAATCCATTATTGTAATACACTTTCTACTGTACTCAGCCTTACTTCATCATGCTCACAGTATCATCTCTGCACACTCCATTTCTACACACAGACCTTCTCTTTCTCTTTCTCTTCATGACAGGTATCAGCGGAAAGTGTGTGTATGTGTGTGTGTGTGTGTCCAGATCCAAACTAAATGTTATTTTCATTGCCTTAGGGGTGGGAATGAAGTCAAATACATGTTCACACAAACGAAAAGTCATGAATGGAAAATACAACACACACACACACACACACATATAAGCTCGTACAGTGTCTGGTGAACATGTTCCCAGCCCCTTGGAATCTTATCAGTTTTATATTTAGCATGAGGGAAAAAAAGCCTAGCAGTCTTGAAGTGTGACATATCAAAGATCACTTACTATAATCACTCAAACACACACACACACACACAAAACATCCTAAAGCCTATATACACTAAACGTGGAGAATATATTTTCACTAATTTCAAACACTCACAAATCCACATTTGTCTGGTTTCCCAAATCCAGGACACACACACACGCACACTGTGCCCACCAACAAATGCACTTACACCAACACACACTCGTAAGTGAGAGGTTAATACCAACTGCTGTGACATATCACAGGTCACCTCCTCCATTCAGAGCCGGGGTTGGATTACACTAGTGCCCTTTACCACACAAAGAACAGCTAGGTCTATCTGTCTTGCTCTCTCTCTCTCTCTCTGTCTCTCCCTGTCTCACACACACAAACAAACACAGCGTGAAAAAAGGGTCAAGGCATATTATTCAGCACTTATGCATTTAAAACTCATCCGGAACATCTGAGTAAACACACTCCCACACTATAGATCACTCCGCACTGCACTCTAACATGTGCACACCTGTGTGTACTGAGAGCAACGCTGCAGTCAAATTACTGCACTTCCGTCTGCATTACTTACTCACCAGCTAACTGTATTAACATACAATTCATCAACATAAGCATGCTGTAAATATATAGCTTAACATTATATATACACCCCAGTTTTTTACGGGCTATATTTTATAGCTACTGTATGTGTGTGCATGTGTGTGTGTGTGTGTGTGTGTGTGTGGTATTTATGGTTATGATTTTATGCTATATAAGATATGGACTATGCACTTGTGGAAATGCGGCATGTATGACAGATGGAATGAGACAAACTGTGTGTGTGTGTGTGTGTGTGTGTGTGTGTGTGATTAATGAGGAGAATGCTGGGTATGTTTGTGGAAGCTGTGTAATGCGGGCAGTGTGACGGTGAAGATGGATGAAATGTGGAAGTTAAGCAATCAGACCAATGAACAGACAATGAACACACACACACACACACACAATCTGTGAGAAATAAAAAACAGAGACAGAACAATTCTGTTTGAGCAAGGATAAGTGTGTGTATATTACAAGGGCACCAGCTGTGTTCTCTCTCTCTCTGTGTGTGTGTGTGTGTGTGTGTGAGACAGTACAATGACAGATGGAAGCTGTCACACAGTCACTGTCACAGGCTTCCATGTTTACCCAGGAGGCATTGCTGCCAGAATTTGTTTTGACGAGATGAAGCAGCAAAAGGAGATCACATTACTCCCTCTCTCATCACCACACACACACACACACACACACACACACACACACACATACACACAGCATTTTCTTGTACATTTTAAGGGAGCTGGCAGTTTGTAGCAGGAGTGGAAACAGTGATAAACAACAACCAATTAGAAAATTTGAAAAGATCAGAATGATGATGACGACAGAGAGAGAGAGATTAAAGTGACAGAGAGATAAAATCAGAGCAAGAGAGAAAAAGAGAGAGAAAGGAAGACTGTGATACATCTGCCCAACTGTGACAATACTCCTCTCCAACAACAGCTGCTGCTGCATGCACAAATGACACACACACACACACACACACACACACACACACACACACACACTGCTAATACATTAGGCTAACTAATATAAGGGAAAGTCTCTGAGGGGTATGTAAGAAGCTACTGTCCAAAATAGGAATGTAACTAAATTAGCTCCCATCTCTTGTTAGCAAAAAATAAAAAAGCAAAGTTAGCAGAATGAACAAGTAATGGCTGCCGAATAAAGAGGGGGGGGGGGGTGGGGGGGTCACTATGCTTCACTCTCACACTCATTTTTTATGTCTGAAGTTTACTTCTTTCATTTGGCACTAAAATGACAATGCTAATCTAGTTTATAAGTATGAACAGCTAAAGTTTACATGAGTGTTCTGTGCTAAACCATAAAAGAACTGGCTTAAAAATGTGCACAGCTGCTAAGTAATTTCTATTAGATTACGCACCGTTGATTGTGTGAGTTCTAACACCGTAGAATCTAAGCAAAAAGTGTTTTGTGACCCATAACAACAGTAAGTGCATTTAAATGCACTCAAAAATCCATTTATAATCAGATTACCTCAGTTATCTGATCATTCACGTAATCATGTAAACAGCATACTCAAATGTAAGATTAGATTTCACAGATAAGGATGTTCATATGCAATACTGATCTTTTGTTTTCTATAACCCCCCCAAAAAAGTTTTTTTTCCTAGTGATCTTTGGGATGCACTAAACATTCGGCAACCAAAATTAATCAGCTGAAAATGGCAAAAAAAAAATTAGTGTTCACCTGAAGTGAAAAGACACAATCATTTTTGACAAAATTAAATTTTTTATGATGCAAACTCACTGCAGCTAGTGTGAAATAAGCCACTCTTTTTAAACGTAGGACATATATGTGTAAGCATTTTAAAGTATCAGAAAATGACCCAAACACTGTTCTGCTGATTTGTTAAAAGAAGTATCTGCAAAGAGATACAGCACATCAAGATTAATTTACCACTTGCAATCAAGGCACCACAAACCCATTTAGGTTATTTTATTTTGCCATTGCGGAAAAAATAAAGTTGCTATTCAGTCTTCGGCCAAATAGATAGTGGACCAACGCAGAGCAATACCAAGTAAAAAAGAGTCAGTGCTTAAAGGGTTCTTCAAGTTGTCGCTGTCCAATGAAAAACAAGTATCTCCATTTTTAGTTTACTACACTATTTAAACATACAACCAGTCCCTTATTCTGTGCCAAAATGTATTGATGAACTGACCAATAAAAATATTTTAAAATGACCTTAAATAAAGTATTCTTACATTAACTTTAATTAAAAGTTAAGAAGGTTTTTTTTCTTTCTACTGTAAACTTGCTGTTTTGGAGATACTCGTTTTTCATTGGACAGCGACAATATACCAGGCAGCGCTGCTTAATGGTTCAGCTAATCCAATTTTTCTATTATTCACTGTGTAAAACTGCATTTTATGTAGCCTATAGAATGTGACTCTATTTAAGTGAATGTAAATATGTGGAAAATTAAATGAAGGTCACTCAACAATGCACTTCATTATATTTTAGTGTTTTGTGTGTGTGGCGCAGTTTTCAGCAGACAGACAGACTATAGTCGGAAACTTCAAAGTGCATGAGCTACTGTTTGCAGACTACCTGTCTCTGAGACTAATGAAAACAAATTGTCTGTGTGTGTGTGTGTGTGTGTGTGTGTGTGTGTACATATTCTTCAGTAACTTGCTTTCACATGACGTTTATTAAGTTACTTCAATAAGTTTAGACCCATAACATTATAATGTAATGAAAATATATATATAAAAAAAATGCTGCAAAAAAAGTAAAAGCACAATCTGTGTGTGCTTGTCCTGTGGGAATATACATGAGTGTGTGTGTGCGTGTGTGTGTGTGTGATCCATCTCTTTCATCATGATCCTCACTGATGACACCAGACACCTTAATTACCCTCACCTGTACAAAGAAACAAAGAAACACACCCACCTCTCCACTCCACACCCCGAAAACACACACACACAAACACACACACACACACACACACACACACACACGTATGTATATACTCACATCTAGAGAGTCTTCATTGACAATGATGAGGGACATACCATGTGTCACCAGCTTACAGGAATAACCTAAATGAGAAAGATAAAGTTATTACCCACACCCACACACACCACACCACACACACACACACACACATACACACACACACACACCCACACCCACAGAACACTAATACTTTCTTCTTGATTCCAACTCTTGTTTTTCACTTTGGCAGCTCTCTCCTTCACTAAGCTCCGTCTTCATTCCTTCTTAAGTCTGTCTTTTTCTGTGTCTTTGTTTCACTATATCGGTGAGAGGGTGAATTTTCTGCAGACTTTAAGCCTATTTGCAGAGCAATAGGGATATTATACATATATTACTGTATACACTGCCATGCCAGAAGTCATGGGATAGCAGTATGTAAATTAACAATGAAGTGTTACCTCAGGGAACAACCTGTATTAGTTATGAGGCGTTATCTCGTGAGTGTGAGGCCTAATAGTGGGTGCCAGATAGATAATTTATCATTCATCAATCCACAATGTCACGTGTGCACTGGGAATTAATTATAAAGGCATTACCGCTCACAGTGGACAGAGCAATGGGTGGTAATGATCATGACAGATTCTGGTAGTGACTCCAAACCACATGCACATTCTATGCAGGAGGCCCAAGTACATTATTTTAATTATTCCAAAAGTCATGGGACACAATACTAGTTCCTGACCCGTGACTTGTTGCATGTCCGTGCTGGTTTCTGTTATAATTTACATTTTATTTTTTTCTGAATATACAGCAGGAAAATAATTAAAAGACCACTTAAAAATGATGGGTTTCTTTGATTTTATCAAATTGAAATCTGGAATATAATCAAGAGGAAGATAGATGATCAGAGGAAAGCCATCAAACCAAACTAAACTGCTAAATTTTTGCACCAGGAGTCTCATAAAATTATTCAAAAGCAGTGTGTAAGACTGGTGGAGGGGAGGAGAACATGCCAAGATGCAAAAAAACTGAGATTAAAAATCAGGGTTATTCCACCAAATATTGATTTCTGAACTCTTAAAACTTCATGAATATGAACTTGTTTTCTTTACATTATTTGAGGTCTGAAAGCTCTGCATATTTTTTGTTATTTCAGCCATTTCTCATTTTCTGCAAATAAATGCTCTAAATTACAATATTTTTATTTGGAATTTGGAAGAAATGTTGTTCGTAGTTTATAGAATATAACAACAATGTTCATTTTACTCAAACATTTACCTATAAATAGCAAAATCAGAGAAACTGATTCAGAAACTGAAGTGGTCTCATTTTTTTTTCAGAGCTATACATATTTTTCTACACAATGCACTTTAACCCTTTAAACACACTCACACACACACACCAATGTTGATGGCAGTCTCCTGCTTGTCTCCAGTCAGAACCCAGATCTTGATATCTGCTCTCATGAGAGTGGAGATGGTCTCTGGGACACCTGACTGAAGGCGGTCCTCTATAGCCGTCGCCCCGAGCAACAGCAGGTCCTAAGAGACAGACAGAGGGATGGAGTGATTAGAACAAATCTCCTCTCTCTCTCTAAGACCCTTCCTACCTGTTAACAGAACAAGATTAAAGACTGATATTATATACTGATATTATAATAACATTTCTGCTGATGCATTTGTTTTATTGACTAATTGGACAAAACTAACTAGTTTACCATTACCATTAGTTCAGCCTTATAATCCTCTTAGTAGGTTTACTATACCTTTTACTTTACCTGCTTCTTTGTCAGTACCTCTTTTGACCTATCTGTCTTACTTCAACTTTACTTTTCTGCTCTATCCCATAATTTCTGTGTGTGAGAGAGAGAGATAGAGAGAGAGAGAGAGAGAGGGAGGGAGAGAGAGACAGTGTGTGTGTGTGTGTGTGTATGTGAATCTTGGTAACACAGTGGTGTTGTTGACTCTAGTTTTATGAGGCTCTTGGCAGACTGGTGCAGGTAATTATCCCCACTGTGGTCTACCACCCCCCCATGCCCCCACCCCAATCAGGCTCATCTGGGAAGGAGCCTGAACACACTTGTGTGCACACACACACAAGCACACACACATTCATATTAGCACACACAACTGTCTTTCTACTAAAACTGAATACTTATACCTACATGTATATGAGTGTGTGTGTGTGCACATGTATGTGTGTGTGTGTGTGTGTGTGTGTATGCCTGTGTAACTGCCCTTTCAGCAGACTGTATTTAATAGAGGAGTGAGAGCGAGTCCTTCTTTCCCACCTTCACTCGCATCACTATCCAAACTGCACATTATACCACAGAATCCTGACCCTGCAGCGCCCACTGCTGGACACACACCCCAACACAGCACCTCAGAAACAAGCAGACCCTGTTCACACTGTATTTCTCCATAACTTCTTCATACAACTTATTCCCAAATCCATTAAGATCTGAAACACTCAAGCACTACACTGATATCTTTACAGGAAGAAGCACAGCTACAATAAGCTTTACCATAACAATTATAGCTGTGGCATCACCATATCAAACCTAAAATTTCACTAAGATACAGCCAATGTTATACAGATGCACCACTCATGAGCCCATTGCTTGAAAATTTAAAACAATGTTAGTTTCAGTTTTACTGTCAACTTAACTATCAGCTTTGTCCACTGATTGCTGCACTCCTGCTCTTTTTGATGACTGGGTTTGTTGTATGATTGTTTTTGTCATAATTACCTTCTCAATCAGTTCATAGCATTCCTCCAGTTTCTGAGCGCGGTCTTTTAAGACTGTACTGACGCTGTTATACTTCTTCAGCCACTCCTGATACGCACCCTCCTCCAGATCCACATACGCAAAGCACAGGGTCCGCAAACCTGCAAACACACACACGCACACATAAATTAAAATATGATCACGTGAATGCGCATGCACACTACCAACTTCGGGCTCATTATTTAATCATTAATCATTAATCCACAAATAAATAAGCCCAGCAAATTTAAAAATATGCATTATTACACACATTATCAGCCACCAATATCAGGTTAAGAGTTGTTATTATTAAAATAAAAGCTTATGTGTATATATTTTCCTGTTAATATAGGGTATTTTAAGATAAATGTAAGGTGGACTCTTGTAATTCCAAAGGTCTTGCCGCTGGGGGGCGCCGAAGTAAACAAAACTTTAATAATAATAAAAATAAAAAAAAACATTTTCTTTCAGCCAAGCAAGCACTGGACTTTAATCTACACAGATTTCTCTCCTAAAAAAAGTTTAATTGGATGAGTAAAGCGCTCATCCTGTTTAACTCAAAATCTTTTAATAAACAGTGATAATAGAACTGTGGTATAATCGCAATGATACAAAAAATATAACATGGCGGTCATGCAATAATATTCACTCTCCAAAATGTCTACTTTTTTAAGAAAAGAAAAAAACTTTCTTAACTTCAATAAAATATTAATGTAAAAATTATTTAAACGAATTGTGGTGCACTTTTATTGATCTATTCTTCATCAAAGTTACAAGAATACATAAAGAACTGTCATTTACAGTATGTCAAAGTGAAACAAAACTGAGATAAAAAATAAATAAATTGTGATACAGAGACATTCTGTACTTAAACTGTAAAAATTTACTGACCTTCAGTGGCGAACTGTTCCAGGTGGACTATGGTCAGATCTTTATACTGGGATGTTTCGTTCAGCCGCTCGAAAATCACATTATCCTGTGACACAAGCATGACATCATCACCACAAGATGTAGCCAATCTGTGAAATTACCACAATCCCAGGCATTCCAACCACTCAGCATGACACCATGTAACTACTACATGTATCTGTGCATGTGTTTACGTGTACATTTGAAACACTCACCGCTCCCTTGCAGTACAGTCGTAGTTTTCCTGTTGGGGTTCGGACCACCACTGACATGCGCTTTCGGTTGCTAAAGGAAAATAAAAGAGGAGATATTTTAAAGCAGTGTAATAAAATGAATCATAAATACAAACTGAGCTGCTTTATCTTTACCTGGAAAACTCCAAAACATTCAGCAACTCATAAGACATCTCCTTCCCGAGCTGTTTAAAACACACACACACACACAAAACAACAGAGAAGAGAAATGAATAACAAGTGCTGATTTTTCATATATATAACTTAAGTTATCCAATCTCTTTAATACCAAAACACAAAACCACTATTAAGCAAATAAGTGGAAAGCTGAGGGCTTCAGAACTTTCTGAAAGGATATGCGATTGATTAGGGTGAAGGACAATATTTTTTATTAAAAAAAACACACTTTACAGTCACTTCACAGCTCTACAACAGAATTTTACCTCCTCATTTAATCCAAGACATGTCCTATTTAACATATTAGCAAGAATCAAGTGAATATTAGACTCATTAACTATTTATTTAGTTTATGGTTTAGTTTACAGAAGTCATATCAGTTTACTGTTTGGTTAATTAGCGTATATAATTTATGACCATTAGTACTGACTGTTTGTTTTTAAGAGCATTTAAGATTATCTTTATATGGTAAATACTTGGCCCTACAATGGGTTTCAGACGCTCACAGATACACACAGTCTAAGACAACTCAGTACAGCTATTTTTGACAAAGCTGGCACATTGCTAAACATACAACTACGGTGGCCCTGTGTTTTTTCACCACCAGTATTTTTTTTGAGTGTCCCCATCCTGTGGCCATCATTTGGAGATACAGTTACAATTTTTAATATCACAGTATAAGATATTACAGTTATATCGCCCAACCCTCATTGTAATGCCTAAATACAGTTAATAAACAGAAGTTTTTAAAAAGCAATGTGTAAATACATTATTATGACCTCACTCTGCAGCCTAAATCACGTCTGTTCCCACAGTTTCACTATCGCCACAGTTTTTAGCAGCTTCCAAACATTGCCTTTTTATTATTGTGCCTGCTGCAAGAAATGCAGAAGCATTGCCCCCCTTCATTTTTGATTGCCCCCAACCCCCACACCCATAGCTGGTGCCAATGGCCACACACAAACATCAGGATATGAGAACAAACTGACCGCTTCAATAATGACTGAATGAGGAGTTCTTGCCGTGAACACAAAGCCCAGACTCTTGGCTCCTTTTACCAAAGCTCCCTCATCTGGAGAGAAAAAAAACACACAAGAAGAATTTTACACACTTACACACACACCCACACACAACCACCAGCCCCATAAACAGCCCTATTTAACACTACTAATGTGGTAATGTGGTCAGGCTGGACACCACTGGGTAATTACGGAGATGCAATATACACAACTGCTCAACAGTGGAATCCATGTTTTTAGTAACAGAAAACTGTTTATTGTAGATTCATACCTAAGATTTATATAATATGATGAAAAAAACTTTTTTTTCATGAAATCTTCTTGCAATATGCATTATGCACTATTACAGCTCTGGAAAAAATAAGAGATCAATAAAATGATGAGTTTCTTTGATTTTCCTAAATTGAAAACTTCTGGAATATAATCAAGAGGAAGATGGATGATCACAAGCCATCAAACCAAGCTGAACTGCTTGAATTTTTGCACCAGGAGTGGCATAAAGTTATCCAAAAGCAGTGTGTAAGACTGGTGGAGGACAACATGTCAAGATGCACGAGAAACTGGGCTATTCCACCAAATATTGATTTCTGAATTCTTAAAACTTTATGAATATACACTTGTTTTCTTTGTATAATTTGAGGTCTGAAAGCGCTGCATCTTTTTTGTTATTTCAGCCATTTCTCATTTCCTGCGAAAAATGCTCTAAGTGACAATATTTTGATTTGGAATTAAGGAGAATTTATGTCTGTATGTTAATTTCACTCAAACACATACCTAAAAATAGCAAAATCAGAGAAACTAATTCAGAAACTTAAGTGGTTTCTTAATTTTTTTTCCAGAGCTGTATGCCCACATAAATGTTTGTTGGAACCCCTTTAAATGAATACATTCAGCTACTTTAAGACAAATGGACACATAACTTGTATAGTGCCTGTATAGAAGTACTGGAAATAATATAAGACTATCTAGAGCAGATAAACATAAACCTGTCGTCACCATGCCTAATGCCTTTCAAAGGTTACAGGGGTAGAAAGCTGTGGAACAGAGGAACTGGCTTTTCTGCAATGATGGTGCTCCATACAATAGAATAGGTTAAGCAACTGGGGATGAGAGGTGGTGGAGATCTTTCACTTTATGCTCTTTATATAGTATAATGAGATTACACAGATTTTAAAACATCTTGTCCTTCTTAAAATTGTTCATATACAAAAAGCTGGACTGGTTTATGTGACTGGTACAGTTTGTTGTGATTGAATGTTCAAACCTGGTGAGGAGGCCTGATAAATGATCTGATCTTCTTCTCGCTCAGGAACAACAGTGTGACACACGGCCATCATCGTCAAAAACTCACAAATCTGAGGAGAGGTGGGCTACAGGGCGAGAGAGAGAAAGAGGGAGACAGTTAAAAAAAATAACTTATGAGGAAACATAAAAGAATAATGGACAGGTTGGTCAACTGGGGGGACGGCAGATTATTTGAAAGCACTATTTTAACAACATTTAAGTAAAAAAATAAGATAGTAAGGACCTGATCTGCTTCTCAGCCACAAACCTGTCCTTATCATCATCTATCCCTGAGCTGCCAGATATTCAAAATGAGAGTCAGCTTTTACTCACATCAACATTAGTTCATTCATTTCTACAGTTTTACAAAAGAAAGTATTAATAAAATCTGACATTCAGTCTACATAACATACCTCAACTATTTAATATTATCACCCCCCTGCTTTGCCAATCTCCCCAAATTTGGTAGTAAACTCATTAATCTGGCAACCCCTGCAGTAGCAACTCAGCAGCTTACATAGGCGGTGCCTTCCTCTTTTGTTTTGTGATAAATGACCCATTGTACCATAGTTTTTTCAGAGGTCCACATTTTCTATCAAATATAATTGGCTTCCATACCCACCCAGGGAACCCTGAGGTGGTGAATTTCAGGGTGTGCCAATGTGTCTTAAACCAGCACTGTAAATTTTTTCAAACACAGGATATAAACACACTTAGAAGAGAACAGAACTATAATTTCTTTTACAACAGCTAACAGATGTCTGCACTGATTAGCATCGTGCTCTGTGATTGGTGGAGAGGGTCATCCTAACTATACAGAGAGAGCAATGTCAAATATATTTCCATACATGGATGGCTGCAGCATCACCAATGACTGAACCTTTACTCTCTCAATTGTTGTGACACTTCTTAGATAATTTTCAACTTTTTACAGTTACTATTCCTGACCTAAAGAGTTGTCAAATGATGGTCATGAGGCGTTTTTCACTTACATGATTTTTTTCAATGTTTTGAATCAGAGCAGGATCATCAAACTCTGTGGAGTTGTTGCTGCTGGAGGGGAGGTTACTGAAGTAAATAGAGAGAGAGAAAGAGAGAAAAAGAGAAAAAGGGAAAAACCAAAAACAGGTATTGAAATGTTATCCTCTGAGAAAAGCCCAGAATTAGCTTTATTATGTAGACGGGAAGGCTCCTGACCTAAAATCCTCCATGGATCGATCGCATTCCAGATCAGGGAAGTGCCTGCAGACAGACTTATAGATCAGCTCACACACACACACAAATATAAACAGGCAACAACAGATCAATATGCTATTAGCAAGAGAATATACAACAACACAAATATGCTAACAGAAACAGGAAGATAAATGCCAAACCATTAAACGCTAGACTCACCCGTATGTAATTCCAGCTATGGTGCATTTTTTAAAGTGCATGACATTGCAGGTCAGAGTGCCTGTCTTATCGGAAAACAGATACTTCACCTGAGAAAGAGAGAGAGAGAGAGAGAGAGAGAGAGAGAGAGAGAGAGAGAAAAAAGGGAGAGAGAAAGAGAGAGAGAAAGAGAGATAGAGAGAAAGAGAGAGAGAGAGGTGGCTTCATATTAAAGAACCAATTACAGAGCTTTGAAATGTTAAGATGTACTCTACGACTATTATATCCTCTCACCTGGCCAAGTTCTTCATTCAGATTGGATGTTCGAGCCATGGCGGGTGTGTCTGTCTCTGAATAATACATCTCCATGTCCTAATAGCACACAGGGAATATTACTCGTTATGTTTAAATTAATAGTTTGACGTTCCGCAAAAGTCACTTTGATGTGCCAAGACAAAAGCACAGGCTAAATTCTTGCTACATTCTACTGTCCATGTTTATAGATACAAGTAGGTTATACACAGTTTAAAAAAACTACATGTAGCGGTTTACTAAAAAAAAAAAAATCCCCATACTCCAAAATGCACATAAACTGCTGATGTGGTCTTTACACTGTGTGTTTTTATAGTTCTGTGCTGGTTTTTTGATACTAATGTAAATTAAACTAACAAAATAATTTATTAATGCATTATGTAGCTGGGAAATACTGCATTGCTGACCATTATTCTATTATGTGTGAACCTTAAATTAAAGTCCTGCATTAACATCACAAGCAAAATTACATTAATCAAGAGCACTAAGAGCCTAATTGTTTAACAATAGCACACCCTACGGCCACCGAGTGGTCCAACGGGCTAAGCGATGCCACTGTGATAGGGAGATTGCTGGTTCGAATCCCGGGCATGCAGCTTTTCATCATCTGCCAGAGCCCTGAGAGAGCCCAAATGACCTTGCTCTCTCTGGGAGGTAGATTGCGCTCTTTTTTCCCTCAACAATTCTAGCGTGATTCCAATCAGCAAAAGGTGTCTGTGAGCTGATGTACTCAGCTGCATCAGCAATATTTTGAAAAAAGCGGTGGCTGACTTCACATGTATCGGAAAAAACACGTGCTAGTCTTCATCACTAGTGGCATCAATAGTGATAGGGGATATACAACTGACTAGCAGCTGAATGGATGTGACAATTTAAAAAAAGAGGAGAAATTTTTAAATAACTATATATTTTTTAAATTAGCGCCCCCTATATATAAATGAATGTTACACTCACATAGCATCTTTTGAATACCCAAGTATGCTTTACAATTAACACTCTACACATTCCTTTACGCTTAGCACTCAACTAACATACGTGGGTAAATAGTTCCAGCAAATTGACAATACAATAAAACTAAAACAATCATTCACATGGAGGACTGCATTTTGAAACAGGGGGTATCACACATGATGGCAAGTTAATCCATATCTCAGCATACAGTAACCAATTAACCTGATCTCCATGCATTTGTACTGTGGGAGGAAATCAAGGATAAACATAATGGGGCAAAATGGTGAGAACATGAAAATGGTGAGAACATGAAAATGGTGAGAACATGAAAATGGAGAGAACATGAAAATGGTGAGAACATGAAAATGGAGAGAACATGAAAATGGAGAGAACATGAAAATGGTGAGAACATGAAAATGGAGAGAACATGAAAACTCCACCCATATGGGGACTTGAACCCAAGACCCCAGCTCTGAGAGAAGATCATGCTAACTACAAAGCCACCATTCACATTAAAAATGTATGTGTAATAAGTGAATCTAAGGCTGCCTTGGATGTGCATCATCACAGATGAACAGATTCTGCATTAGAGTGTTAGTGTTAGTTAGTTTATGTCTCTCCTACTTAAAGGTCACCTTCCGTCGTTTTTTCTTTCATTTTAAAATGTCTAGTTGTGGTCTCTAGTATGAATGAATGACATGTGAGCCGTTTTTGTAAAAAAAAAGTGCTCAGGTGTCTCTGTATAGCTCTTTTTTAATGGACTGTTTTAGGGGTGTGTCCAAAATGACCGGATTCCAGCTTTGCTCATGAATATTCATACATGCAAACAGCATGCAAATATCTCTCCTCTGATTGGCTAGGAGCACTGCGACGCCCCTCCACCGCTCTGCCGCTCACTGCCTCCCACCTCCTAACTGATGAGCGGTGATGTTGCGTCGCTTCAGCTCCGCCTCTGGGAGTTTCTCGAGCCAAGGTGGGCTGGTCTGTGAGTTTCTGCCTACGTAGGCAGAAAGATAATTCAAAATTCACCCGTTTTTCGGAGGGGGGGAGGGGGGATTTCTTTGCTTAGCTCCTGCAGACAATGGGGGCTGCAAAACAGTTTAATGAGCAGGTGTACACATTCAACTCGGAGAGACCTACTGTATTCCACAAAAAACAAGAAAAATCGGATTTTTGCGGAAGGTGACCTTTAAGCTGCAGCCTAGGCATTCAGACACAATGTGTGTTACCCACAGATTGTCTTTGAAATAACTTTACTAAAAACTTCAGCCACTAAATATGTGGTGGTTCATGGTGTGCTAACAAACACACACACACACACACACACACACACACACACTCACCCAGTTGATGAAAAGCGCCTGTGTGAACTTGACAACCTCTAGTGTGACCAGCAGGCTAATGGGGATCAGGTTGTTGTAGAGAATGATAAAGGTCAATAGATTGTACCAGAAGTTCAGAGAGATGTCACCTAAAGGCAAAACACACAGACACAGATACAGATGCACATTACAATGTAAGCAGAGATGTAAGCAGGGCTGGCTGTTGTAACTGGCCTTGGAAGGAACGTCAGAAGACAAGCCCTTCATTGTGAAAGAAATTAAACATGCTTTCTTAAAAATAAATGTCCAAGATGCTGCTGATTTACATCTAGCCCAAGCTTAATATTCATATATCTGAGATTCTGTATCATACACACTGTGTTATAATACCCCCTGTTTCCTCCGGAAAGCAAAATTCATAAGGGGATGTTCAGATGATGCCTTTAAAAACTGCCACGGAAGTGAGTTTACATTCTCTGCGTGTGTGTGTGTGTGTGTGTGTGTGTGGAGTGTGTAGGAGTGTGTGTACCTGCACGTGAGAGGTACCAGCAGGCTTCGTCAGTGTGCTGCTTGTTCCAGATGGCCGCTCCAATGGAGCTCACAAGTGCCATGACCAGGAGGATGCAGAAGAGCACCAGGATCTGCATGTTAGTCACTCGCTCCACATTTGAGCGCTTTAAAGGGGCTTTAGTGGAGTTCTGTAGGACAGAGTCACTAATGTTATCACTAGCCACAAGCAGTCATGAAATAACAATATAAAATGCATGCAAGAATCTCAACATTCCCTTAATTATTTAGGATTATTATATTTATTTAGAGCTGCTTGATGTTGAGTAATATCAAACCATGCTAAGGCTTTTAATTTAGTAAATACATTAACTAAAAAACGATTGTATATGTGAGCAATAAATTGGTAATTAAAGGGCTTAAATGCTAGTATAAATAGTTGGATTAAGTGTATTGATTGAAACACAGACATTGCCACCATGACACTGACAAATATACAGCTCTGGAAAAAAAGAGACCACTTGATAAATGATGAGTTTCTTTGATTTTACCAAACTGAAAATCTCTGGAATTTAATCAAGAGTAAGATGGATGATTACAAGCTGAACTGCTTGAATTTTTGCTCCAGGAGTGGGATAAAGTTATCCAAAAGCAGTGTGTAAGACTGGAGGAGGAGAACATGCCAAGATGCAGATAAACTGTGAAAACTTTACGAACATGAACTTGTTTTCTTTGCATTATTTGAGGTCTGAAAGCTCTGCATCTTTTTGTTATTTCAGACATTTCTCATTTTCTGCAAATAAATGCTCTAAATTACTATTTTTTATTTGGAATTTGGGAGAAATGTTGTCTGTAGTTTAAAGAATAAATAATAAAACAATGTTAATTTTACTCAAACATATACCTATAAATAGCAAAATCAGAGAAACTGATTCAGAAACTGAAGTGGTCTCTTAATTTTTTTCCAGAGCTGTACAATCAGTTGGGAAAAAAGTTACATCGCCTACTTTTTTTATTTGCTAACTTCCCATTACTATATATTATGTTCTACTTACCTGCATGAGTTTGGAGTCATGGCCAGTGTAGACTACAATACCCACAACCCACTGTGTATTTCTAATTTGGGCACCGCGCAGTAACACCTGGTCTGGGCCCAGAGGAACTGGACTGCAAAGAACAGAATTAAATGTTTAGTAGGAGAGAATATTGAATATCATATACATTACTAGGTAATGCTTAAGTTAGATGGCACACTTCAAAAGGATACTTCCCTTATTTTTATTTAACATTCAACTAAATAACAATTACATTTACTGTACTTGTACTTGTACTGTGTTTCCTCAACACCAAACCACATAGCAACTTTACACCTAACCTTAATCTCACCACATAACTCAAAACACCTCTGGTCCTACTTTACATCTCATCCTAAACATATTCCTCCAAAAAATACCTCTTCCTCTTACTCTGGTCCTAAACCTAATCAGAAAACCCTACACTAAGATAACCCATGATCCGTATGTTCTCAACCTAATTCTAATCCCTAACCTGGTCCTTATCGTAGTCATGATTCTAATCTCCACAACCTTAATATAACATTTACCTGTGTTCTATACCCAGCCCTGATCCTATTGTCCAAACACTAAACCTAACTCTTATCATGGGTTTAAACATAGTCCTGATCCTAATGCATTAAACTGAACCTAACTCAAACTGATTCTATCACAAGCACTAATCCTAGTCCCCAAAAACTAAAACTAACCCTTATCCTAAACTAGAAAAAGAGGCATTAAATCACAGCAATTATGCACATACTTGTGGTTGTCCAGGCGCAGTGTGCCAGTGAAATCGTAAAGGTGTCTGTTAGGCCCTTCACACTCCAGCCGACCAGCCAGACCCATCAACTCTTCCACAGACTGAACGCTGGCCGTCAGAGAGTGACCCTGCCAAACACATGTGCCCACATTTACAAGCTGTAACTTTCAAGTAAACACATCATAATAAATATACTGTACACCAGCAGAGGGTCCAACAGATGATTAAATTTTATCTCAGTTTACTGATTGCAGTGGTTAGACCTGTAATCTAGAAAATTATATTTCAGTGGTAAAGGAGTGGCCTAACCTAAACAAAGCCTCATTGACCTTTAAAATTATTTATTAATAATTATTTTACTGTCACAAATTTCTATATAAACAATCCCCTAAATACAAATTAACAAAACTCATTCTGAAATTAAACAAGCATAAATAGGATAAAGCCTAAACACTTTAAAATTAATGCAACCTTCAAGTTTAGGCCACGCCCATTCTTGGTTCATACCAAAAGTGAAATAAAGGTACAGATACAGATGATTTTAGCACTAAGCGAGTACAGAAACCAATAACATCACTGTGTGTAACTAACTTGTCTGATTTTCAGGTTGGTTTCTCCATCCAGGTTGGATGTCTCAGTGTAGCACATGGCCTGAGGTTCACTGCAGAAAACAACAACCCAAACATTTCCATGATATAATCAGTGCGAAACAGTGTTCACATCACATTAACAAAACACTCCATTCCAACAGTTGTAGCTGAAGAGCTCTAAGACAGAAATGAATGGCAGGAAATCAATTACACCCTGTGTTAAACAAAAATAAAACTATAAAGCTAAACATAAAATCACTTATTTAGGCATGCCACCAAAAACACCACGATGCAGGACTTTTATATTAGGTTTATATGTGTTCTATGCATGTTTATATGTGTCACCAACACAAGTGTTTTGTAGCTAATTGAAACTAGAGAAATGCAAGTAGAGAAATGCTAGACTGTTCCTTTTAACACAGTAACCCAACAAAACATTTAAATAGCATTAAAAGTCATAATAAATCAAACTGACACAGAGACACACTCTTGTGGCTCATTTATACTCCCTGTAAAAAATGAATGTAATGTTTGTTTCAAACAATGTGACTGTCACTGCCCACATACTTCTATATGTCCTTTACATTGGGAAGAAATATAAGCTAATCAAAGCTATTTTCAGAAATTCTTTGAAATTAAGGAATAGAAAATAATATTTTTTTCTGCACCACCTCCCCCCTTCCTCAAGACATATAATGCCCTAAAGTTAATAAGGTATCCAGCAGCTAGGTTACTGAACTTTAGCGCTCCACTGATATATTATATATCTGTATTGGGTGCTTGAAGGGTTGTCCCAATTCCTAGGGGGAGGATTTCACCCCTTCCTCTTGTAACACTGTTCCAAGGGGAAGGGGTAAGTGGTAGGGCCAAGGGGTGAAATGGTATTGGGCCTTAACACTTAGCATAAATGAGCCTTAAGAGTATGCAAAATTGTCTGCAAATATTCACAGTGCAATATATCCAACACTTCTACTGCAAAAAAACAAACCACAAAGGTTTGCACACAGATATACACATACACACACACACATACACACATGCAAACACAGCTTTAACAACTCACACATACACACAAACACATACACACAACATACACACACAGTGTTGCTGACCTGGAGGACACTATGACCATGTCAGCGGGGAGATGCTGCCCATTGGTCACCTTCACTATGTCTCCCACTGCCACCTAGTGGGCAGGTGCAGCATTGCGACAGCATGAGGAGGGGGAGATCCAGAATGAGAATGAGCGAGAGGTCCAGGAGAACAGAGCGCAGGGGAGACAAACAAGAGGAGGGAGGGACAGAGAGACAGAACGAGAGAGAGAGAGAGAGACAGAGAAGGAGAGAATGGAGAACATGAGCAGACAGAACAAAGGAATAAAGTACACATGAGGGCAGTAATGTAAGCATTGGTAACTGACCCACAGCAACTGTAGTAAGTGAAACAAGAAAAAAAACAGACAAACAGCCGTAGAAAGTGGAGAGAAAAGTAGGTAGAAGGGGAAAAAGAAAGAGGAGGGAGGGATAGGAACAAATCTGAAAAAATGGAAAGATGTGGATACCTGCTTCCAAATGATGGTTTGCCACGCTCCATTGCGCAGAACTGAAAGAAAAGAAGGAAATAAATAAATAGTATAATATTCACACAAGATTATATCTGATATACTAACGAACAAACAATACTCAACCTGTGGTCTTCTTCTTGTTTACTGTGTTGTCTGCCTTATGCCTTTTCTGTGGGAAAAAATAGAAGTTGTTTAGTGATAAAACTCCAACATATGTAACAAGAAATATAGTTCATCAGTCATAACAAGGTCAATAAGGCTAATATAACTTATTCTGAAGTTAGGAGACATTCAGTAATCTCTAATAGACTTAAATGGTTTCTTACACAACTATTTGAGGACACCTCTTCTAATTAATGCATTCAGCTACTACTACTAATAATAATAATAATAATAATAAATTTTATTTGTAACGCACTTTACATTTGAGGCAAATCTCAAAGTGCTACAACGTAAAAGCATCACCATAAAAGATAAAACAAAAAAGGCAATCAACATGTTATTAAAAATCATATGTTCTGCTAAACAAAAATGTTTTGAGTCCTTTTTTAAAACACTTAGTCGTCTGGGGAGCCCTCAGATGGTCTGGGAGGGCATTCCATAGACGAGGGGCGACAGCGCAGAATGCCCGATCACCCATGGTGCTAAGCTAAGTTCTAGGTAGGAAAAGGCGATTTAAGTTTTTAGAGCGTAGGGATCGTGATGAGGTCAGCGGCGTAAGTAGCTCTTTCAGGTAGGGGGGGGCAGTGCCATAGATGCACTGGTGAGTAAGGAGAGAGACCTTGTATTCAATCCGAGCAGAGATGGGAAGCCAGTGAAGGGAATGAAGAACAAGGGTAATATGTTCGTATTTTCGCACCCTCATCAGGATCCTAGCAGCACTGTTCTGGATGTACTGTAGTCTCTGAAGGCTCTTGCTAGAAATCCCAGTGAGGAGTGCATTACAATAATCCAATCTAGAGGAGACAAAAGCATGGACCAATTTTTCAGCATCTGGTAAGGAAAGAGTAGAGCGAAGTTTGGCGATATTCCTAAGGTGTTGAAAGGAAATCTTGCAAAGGTGTTTGATATGGGCTTCAAAAGTAAGTTGGGGGTCAAATCTTATACCAAGATTTGTGACTGATGAAGAAAGAGGAATATTGTCATCGAAAAATGCAATGCTGGTTATGGATGATGACTGTATCTGATGTGGGGTGCCAACCAAGATGGCTTCAGTTTTGGCACTGTTCAACTGGAGAAAATTGTGTTTCATCTAGAGCTGGGCGATATGGGAAAAAATCTTATCACGATATAGTTTTCCATATCAGTCGATATCGATATGTATCACGATATAAATCAAATCACTTTGTGTCACACTTAAAGGTTTGTTTTTATTAGTGAGAGAATAAGGGAGTGATGGAAGTTTTATCACAATATTTTTTTCTGTATCTCCATAATTATTAGGGCTGGCCCGAATAGCATTTTTTGAGCTCCGGATATTTGGCAGTAATTGGTAGCGAATATTCCAATATTAGTTTTTAAAAAAAACAAATTAATCATGAACGCGAGCCAGAACCCGAGCTTGAACGTCAGCCTGACTCAGGCGCTGCATGAACTCGGGCTTTTTTCCAATTTTTTCCAATTTTCCATGACTGAAAAAAAAACTTGGGCTATAAGCTCAATATTAAATATTTCGTTTGTTTAGAAATTATTTTATATTCTTAAACCATGTTAAATTATATTAGATTAGTAGGGCTGGCCCGAATAGCGTTTTTTGAGCTCAGAATATTGGGCACTGATTGGCAGCCAATATTGGAATATTTGTTTTTAAAAAGACGGATTAAAAACTGATTAAAGTAAAACAAAAATTGCAACTCGGCCCCTTTAATTCACCACAAAGTTTTCCAAGACCCAGCCGGAAAAAAAAAGATTTCCCACCTTTTCCTCAGCTGGGTCGGGCTCAAAAAATGATTTGTGATAGGCTGTTTTTTGGTTTGTTTGTTTAAGCACTTAGGCTTTTGTACTGCTGCAGTGCAATATTTAGATTTTATATTCTGAAATTCGTTAGGTTTTATTTCTTTTAGCATTTTGAACTTTTTTTCCAATTTCAAATTTATTTTTTTCTGTTCGTTATGTTCTATCGGTCCTTGCGTTTTTTGTAGTTGAAGTTGAATTTAATATTGAAGTTCAATATTTCTAATTTATATTTTGAAATTCGTTAGATTATATTTATTATTGTATTTTGAGCTCACTTTAGTTGGTTATTTTCCAAATTCATATCTATTTTTCTGTTATTATTAAATGTTATTAGCTTAGCTTGTCATTTAGCATACAGAACTTCTCACGGATTTTTAATGAATGTTGATATATTAATTTAAAAGCTGTACCTCATTAAAAGTATTTTAAGCCAGACAGACACTGTGTGATTTTTTAATGAGTTTATCTGCACTTTTAAATGGTTTGTCCTGTAGGAAACGCACACGATTTGTATGCTGACACTGTTGTCTGACTGAGGAGCTGCTTTCCGTCAAATGCAGCCTGTAGGCAGGAAAAAATCCAGCCAGAACCGACCATATCATGAGCCAGTTTTAAAGCCAGTAATTTAGTAGAGCATTAAACTACAAATCTGAGATGTACCTGCTGTACTTCTTAATCTCTGCCCCCAAAACGGTCCATTAACTTGCTTGACAGACGCGTCAAATCCCCCGCGAGCACGCGCGGCGCACAGCGCACCGATTAATTCATGCGTTGAGCTTTAAACGCGCAGCTGAGCTGTAATTGGGGAAATATCACAAAAATCACAGTGTGATTTGTTACATTAAAAAAAAGACCATTTTCTTCCGCCTAATCTGAGAGGAAAGCGGTGTTCTCGACCGGCCCGAGTTCATGCAGCGCCTGAGTCAGGCTGGCGTTCAAGCTCGGGTTCGGGCTCGCGTTCAGGCAGATAATCTAAATGATAAATGATTTTGTGTTTTTGCACTTGGGCCATAAGCTCAATATTAAAAAGTTCGTTTGTTTAGAAATTATTTTATATCCTTAAACCATGTTAAATTATATTATATTAGAGGAAAGTCATTTAGACATCATTCTTAAGGTGTTTTTGTCCTGTTACCGCTCCGCAAAAAAACCTCTTCCTTTAATCCGCGCCCCACATACACATTTTTGCAGCACCTGCCCCGAGGTCCTAATATAAATTGAATTAATTACATTTAGTGCTTAAAATTTACTTAAAATTTATTTAAAACGTGCTGAACAGTGCGGCCGTTTATTCCCAAAGTCCAAACACTATGGTTGTTTGCGTGTGTCGGGCCATACTCCACTATTCTTTAGGGTTTTTTGTTGCATGCATGAGAATAACTATTACAATTTTCTTAACTATTTATTAATTTGCTCCAGCGTCTTCTGGATTGATTACACGTTGTGTTTTCGTTGTTTGCCGCGCCACTTAGACGGAAATGGAAATGAATGTTTATCGAATTCTATTGCACAGGCTTATCATCGTCATCGAGGGAAAAATTATCGCGAAACAAATCGATATCGTTATATCGCCCAGCACTAGTTTCATCCACAACTTTATCTCTTCCAAACAGGCAGCAAGTGTTGATTGGGAGGTTGATGATGATGATGATGATGATGACGACGATGTTAATGAAGCTGCAGAGGAGTCTACTTTCATGTAAAGTTGTATATCATCAGCGTAACAGTGAAATGAAATTCCATAGCGACTGATGATATCACCAAGAGGGAGCATATATATAGTGAAGAGAATGGGGCCAAGAACTGACCCCTGGGGGACTCCACAGGTCATACTGTGTGTCTGAGACCTTGTATTTCCGATGGAGATGCATTGTGTTCTGTCAGTGAAATACGACGAAAACCATGCCAAGGCAGTGTCCGTGAGTCCAGTGGTGTAATGTAGCCGGTTTAGGAGTAGTCCATGGTTCACAGTATCAAATGCAGCAGACAAATCAAGGAGGATGAGGAGGGAAGAGAAACCAGCATCAGCAGCCATCAGTAGGTCGTTTGTGACTCTAACCAAAGCTGATTCTGTGCTGTGAGCAGAGCGAAAACCAGACCGAAATTTCTCAAAAAGGTTATTGTGTTTTAGGTGGTCCTGGAGATGGGCAGCAACTACTTTTTCCAATATCTTGGAAAGAAAGGGGAGATTGGAAATGGGCCTGTAATTTGCAAACACTTCAGGATCCAGGGTGGGTTTTTTGAGAAATGGTCTGATTATGGCAGTTTTTAAAGGAGATGGGACATGGCCGGCCTGAAGAGAGTGATTTATTACAGTGGTGATCAGAGGACTTAGGGCAGACTTGTGTGTTTTCACTAGAGCTGTAGGAAAAGGGTCTAGAGCACAGGTGGAGGTTTTCATCCTGCTGATGATGTCTTCAACCACTTGCTGTGAGGCTTCCAGAAAACAGTTTAGAGGCTGAGAAACCTCAAACTGTGAATAGACAGTCTGCACAGGTAGAATGGAATCACTCAACAGGTCCGAATGAATGGAGTCAATTCTTGTTTTAAAAAAGGTCATGAAATTATTACAGTGTTCTTCTGTAATTTCTGTAGGTGAGGAGACTTGTGGTTTGAGAAGATGATTGACAGTAGCAAACAACTGCTTGGAGTTTCCTGGACTGTTTTTAATAATGTTTGAGTAAAACTGAGACCGAGCCTCTCTAAGGGATTTTGAGTAGGCCTTTTGATGTTCCCGATAAGCTAACTTATGAACAGTGAGGCCAGATGCTTTGTGACGTCGCTCAAGGACACGCCCAGCTGCCTTCATCTTTCGCAACTCGTTGGTAAACCAGGGGGCTGAGCGAGAAAAGGTGACAGTTCTGGTTTTGGTTGGAGCGTGAATATCCAACAAACTACTCAGAGACTCAAATCTACTCTACTCAAATCTACTGCATCATCAGCTGATGAAACATTTGCATTAAGGTGTTGAAGTTCAGCTGTCAGGGCTTCTGAGTTGATGTTCTTCAAGTTTCTAAAGGAAATTTCACGCTTGGACTTTCTGAGGGACGGGGGGAATGTCAACTCCATGGAAACAGCCTGATGATCGGACACACCCAAGTCATATACAGCAGGGGTGATAGTGAAAAAAAATCCTGAGCCTGAACTTTTTTTCCCTGTTTCAACAGGGTGAGGAAGGGGGGGGGGGGGGGGATGTTGGGGAGGGACAACAGACTGCATATGTGACGTAACATAGGCATAAATGTTGACACATTATTCAAACATTTAATAGTCTGTGTATAACCTTATTGTCAAGTGACACATTTTAGATAACGTTTTCATTTTCATATTTACATTTTCTCCACTCTTGTAAAAAAAGTGCACTTTTATTTTTATTTTGTCTACTGAGAGCTCTTCTTAAGATGGTGTAAAATAATGTAACTTTAGCGAGAAAATGTGAGAAAATTATTAGTAAAATAATGGAACTTTATGTTTCATAGAGATTTTTATAAACGTCAGGACATGTGGTCTTACTGTGAACTACAAATGAACAGAAGTCACATTACAGCAGTGTTTCTCAACCCTGATCCTGCATATTCTACTGCATATTAACACTGTTCTGCATATTCTACTGCATATTAACACTGTTCTGTATATTCTTCTGCATATTAACACTGTTCTGTATATTCTTCTGCATATTAACACTGTTCTGCAGATATTCTTATGATTTTAGCCGATCTGATTCAGGAGTTTAGGGTTAAGCAGTTTATCAGAGCTGTGTGTGGATGAAACTGGTGAAACCGGTGAAACTGCTCACTTACAAGAAGCTGCAGTTCCTCATCCAACCACTAGTGGGAGCTGCAGCAGCACAAGCCCCCGCTGTCTTTACTCAGTCACAGCTACAGCCCTGCCACGGGCTACAGAGCTCAGCTCAGCCAGTCTGGAGCGTTTTTACACGTTTTTTTTAAGTTCATCTGTGTAGGAAAAGGTTTTAAAAACGGATAATACAGCTCTCTACAGTTCACCTTTCAGCCAAAGCAGCTAACAGCAGCAGTTGTCACGGAGGCACTGCTCGGATTACATTATAAACAGGTCAGTTAGCGCGCTGCTAACCTCATGATGTTTATAACTACGGAGTTTAGTGGACACACCACGGCTGCAAGGTTAGACTGTTGAAGGCTACTGAAGACTATTAAAGGCTATTGGAGGTTATTGAAAGGGTTATTGGAGCAGAAATCAGTAAAGGCTGGTTAGATAAGTGATTCACCTCCTCGTCCTTTACTGCGGTGAAACTGCGACTAGCGCTGTCACAGTGATGTTTATTTAACGTCATTAAAACTGATTTTGTCAGCTATTGTCTTATAAATATTTACACAGAACTTATATCTCTCCTAAAAAGCGTTTATTTTGGTCAGTAACATTCATGTTTATTTACTAGCAGCGTAAATTACCAGTGTTTGCTTTGGTGTGGTTGTAATTAGGGGAATCTGTACCAGCCAGGTTTGCCAGGCACCTGTGTGGCATTAATGTGGCATTTGGCCCCGCCCAAGATCGGTATCGGCGATCGGCCCATCGTGGTGAAAGACGACCGGCGATCGGAATCGGCCCCAAAAACACTGATCGGTTCAGGAGGTGTAAAAAAGGAGGTGAATTTTGGCAGTGCATCTGCGATTCTTTTGCTCTCTGCCCGTTTCTTTCGTTTAGCACAACCACTTTCATAACTCCGCTTCATTTTCACTGTGACAGCTGTCACTCTAGGTGAAAATCAAGATCAGGTGAAAATCTAGGTGAAATGATTGTGGAATTGTGGAAAACACAATTTTAGTTCAGTGATCAGGGTTAAGAAACTGCTTTAAACTACAAACATAAAGTACTGTACTAAATTCTTACTATCCACTACATCTGGCTTCTAGCTAATTAGCTATATTCATTTTCTCCTGTAATCCTAAACTAATAACGACAGTGAAATATGTGAAATAGTGATTAGCTGATCAGGTACAGGGCAAGTTGAACATTACATATATAGTTTATTTATTTTCTAAAACCTTGACTCCCTATCAAGCTAACTCACTAACACAGCTGCAGTTTATTAATCACAGTGGGTTTAATCTGTGTGCTGATACAAGAAGTGTATTTTTAACCAGCTATCAGAAACATATCATCACAGTTTACGTGTTTAGCCTACCGTTATCTTTTTTTGAGAAAAATCTCCGTATATCCAGATCTGTTTTTAAATCAGCTGAAGCTGCTGCGTCCGATCCCGCTGCTAAATCTCACAGCAAGGGAGGGGCTTCCCCCGCTCCTCCGCAAAAAAAAAAAAAAAACAGCAAGCTGATTGGCTGTTTCTACTGAGAGGCGGGACTTAATACCTGAACCGGCTCTATTTATTTATTTATTTATTTATTTATTTTATTTATATATATATATATTTTTTTATAGAGCCACGCTACGCCGGATTTCCGGCGCGGCGCCGGAACGCTATCACCCCTGTATACAGATAAGTTGCCAACAAAGGCAGAGTCAGTAATCACCAAGTCAAGAGTGTGCCCCTTGGTATGTGTGGGGACATCAACAAGCTGTCTGAGATTAAAGCAGTCAAGTAACTGCAGAAATTCAACAGCAAGGCGGCATGAGATGTTGTCCACATGGATGTTCAAATCCCCAAGGATGATAGTGTTAGTAGAAACTGCACAAAATGATGAAAGCAGATTCTGCATCTCAGGGATGAAAAGTGGGTTAGGTTTGGGTGGACGATAAATGAGTAATATCTGCACAGCAGGGGAAGTTTTACATTTGAAGGCCAGGCACTCAAATGAGGTCGACTCTGGCAGGGAGAGTGGAGATAGTTCTAGACTATTATGATGAATGACCATCAGACCACCACCACGACCTTTACTCCGAGCTTTTTGAAGATAGTGATATCCAATAGGACAGGACTCTGTTAAAACTGAAAAAACATCTGGTTTGTGCCAGGTCTCTGTAAGGCACATCAAGTCCAAGCGCTTGTCCAAAATATGATCATGTATAAAACACGATTTGTTAGTCAGTGATTGTGCGTTTAGCTGTTCAATTTTAATATTGAATGGAGAAGTGTGCCTCTGAATTAACCGGAGTAGCTTAAAATCCACTCCACATTTTCTTTCCTGCTCCTGGGGTAGCGTTGTCATGGTAACGCCGATGCATTTAGCTGGAAGGGCAGCGGCATTCTGATGACGTGTTTGCTTTGCGACGGAACGCGCAGCTGACCAGAAAGATGGAATGGCGTGTCCAGAGTGAGAAAAAACTAACTTTCTCCGGGAGCTCCTATGAATGTATCGAGGCCGACGAAGTAGTCCGAGTTGCTTGATAGCTGATATACCCGCTGGGACAGCAGGATTGTTAAGCTTCATCAGCTGACCAACGGAGTAGCTCAACATCATGCCGGTAGAGAAGGAATCAAGCCGGCGGCAGTCACTAGCGAACCAAGCAAACGCCGTCCAGGTAAGAGCTCTCCTGTGACCATAACAAGCAAAAAATGGATACCGTAGTACTGTCCTGTAGTAAATCCCGAAAGGCCAAAAAGTAAAAGTGAAAAACAAAAATGTATACAGTAGTACTGTCCTGCAGTAAATCCCGAAAGGCCAAGAGGAGGGATCTGGCGATAAAAAAACTCCAAAACTACCAGACTCAAAACAAATAAAATACGTAAAAACAGAAAATCAATCTAAGATCTAAACTTGGCAGGAGAAGCGGCGAACAAACAACGCCAGCGTCCTCTCCCACCCTGATGTGTGGTTGAACATCATCTGCTCATATACTAGACATATACTAGAGGAGAATAAAGCACCTCCACCCACAGAATTGAGCTGTGAAGCAGAGGTATAACAGAGCTTTATCAAATGCTTTTGGGATGGTTTGAGGTGTAGGGATGAGGTGGGGTGGTGATCATCAAATATTCTAACTTCACTTACACTTCTGTCTCTAAATGCAACTGAATCCTCACCTGTTCAGGTTCATAATTAAGTTTCTGTATCAAATCACTTGCAGTACAAAACATTCTAGTTAATTGTAATTTCACTGCTGGCGTTACTCAGTTTTATATTCATCTATAGCTTCTTTATTTAATTCATAAAAAAGGACAAGCATCAGCTAGATTTAATATTAGTGGAAACATGTATTTAGAACAGTACAGTACATTAGAACTAAAGCAGAAAACTGCATATTACACATTTTCTCCTTAATCAATCTATACTTTGCTGACAGTTAGCTTAGACATTCCATGTATTTCTGCCTTTACTGTACAAAGTACAATTGTCACTTTCCAATACAAGACTACAAGACTATAAAAATATATATTTCTCCAAACAGCAAATTTACAGAAGGGAGATAAAACTTTCTCGACTTTCAATGGAAGACAGTGTACAAATAGTTTATTTTAGGTCATTTTGGAGATTTTTTAATTGGCCCATTTGTCAAAAATGTTTGACACAGTGTAAAGGACAGTTTGTGTGTTTAGGCTATGTAGTAAATTAAAAATCAACAAAAATGGAGATACTTGTTGCTCATTGGGCAGCGGCAACATCCTTTCTCCTCATAAGCAAAACATCCAATACAGCTCTGTACAACATTTCACTCCCACAATACTCCAGCCAGCAGAGGGCGCTCTTACTCACATAGTCCTCAATGATCTCCTTAATCCCAGCCACAGTCAGAATAAAGATGAGGGGCACCAAGGTGGTGTAGCGACCTGTCGGAGATACATCCGGGATTTGCTGCAAAAACACACACACACACACACACAAATAAAACACTTAGACTGCAGTGTGTTCCTGAATCCTTCTTAGTTTATAGATTTGTTTAAAAAGCCACCCTTCCAGCCAAACCTCATGTAAATAAATAAAGCAAAAAGGAGGCAGATCAAAAGACCTTATCGAAATATAGCTTTCATCTTGCTGAGGTTTATTCAGGTTAATGCACTACAGGTCTCAGAGGCCACTTGGCAATCGCAGTAAAGCATCAGACCAGGCTCTTTCATCTGTGATCAATGAGAAAGCTAGGAGGCACACAGGACAAGTCGTTCTGTACTGAACATCTTCATGCTTCCAGAGTCAAAAGAATCCTTACTGGGAAAAACTTAGGGCAATTTTCAGAATGGACCCAATCATTCACTCTAGTGCTTCCAATATCATTAGCTGAGAGGGAGCGGTTTTAATGTCTGTAATGAAATAAGGTGCAAAAAATAACCTTACATGACACCAAATGGCTTATATATTGGGAGACTGACTTGTCAGATTTCCTGTATAATTAATTGGCTTAAATGTAATTAAAGTCATTCCCAGTGATTTGGTGTGCAAACGCTTAATTCTAGAGAAACACACGTAGTCAGAATTGTTCGTTTGTGGTGAATGCATGTCCAAAGAGCACTGCTAAAAGCAATATCACAGAATGTTCTTACATGAAATGTCCTAATATGTTTTTAAAATAAACCGAGGGCAATACAAGTAGTGAAACAGTAACCAAAGAAAACTTATTTGAATAGGATTTAGCTATTTTATTATCATCAGTATTAAATTTACATGCAGGTTCAGTGGTTGGGTTTATTACATTAAATGACTATATTTAAAAACTTCTAAAACACCACTACTGTACAGAAAGACTGTAAACACATCGCTAAAAATTCCAATTAAACCACTACATTTGTAAGCTACTTTTGTAAGTGAGAAGTTTTAAATAAAAAAAAACATATATTAATGTCAGGAAACACTTTGGAATCTATATTTTTTAACATAGGTTTGATTCTAATAAAGTGTACAGTAAATGGAAGCACAAGATTGGGGGTTGTAATAAAGTGACCAGTGACTGGAGGCACAAGACAGGGGTTTCTATTGAAGTGTGCAGTAAGTGGAATCACAAGTTGGGTGTTTCTAATAAAGTGTCCAGTGACTGGTCACCTTATTACAAACCCCTGTCTTGTGCCTCCAGTGACTTGAGGCACAATTTAGGTGTTTCTACTAAAGTGTCCAGTGACTGAAGGCAAAAGATAGGGGTTTGTAATAAAGTGACCAGGGACTGGATGCACAAGGTAGGTGTTTCTATTAAAGTGGCCAGTGAGTGGAAGAACAAGGTAGGACTCTCTGATAATGTGGCCAGTAAGTGGAAGCACACATTATTCTGTTTTAAGACAAGTGAAGTTTGTGCGTTGTCTGTGTGTGTGTGTGTGTGTGTGTGTGTGTGTGTGTGTGTGTGGAGAGTGGGGGGTGTTATACCTGCATTAGGGCAATAAAGAGAAAGAAAGCGTTGGCAGCTCGCCGGATCTGCTCGTACAGGAAGCGAGGCAGGAAGGTGAAGATGCCATACTTCGTCGTGCTGTGAAAATATGAAAAGAGAGATCTTATAAGCATCGATCTGAATAAAAAACACACCATTTTCCTAATTATATTATAGCTGTCTCCTCTACTGCTGGTAAAACTGTTTCAGTGTTTGGCCAAAGTCAATTAAATACCATTTTGATGATCCACACGCAATAGTAACATTTCACAAACAAATGTCAACACAGCCTCACTGCAGGATGTAATGGAACTTAAGTCAATAAACCGTGAAGAGCTCCTTCAGTCGTAGGCAATTACGAAAATAAAAAGTCATTAAATCTGTCCTTATTCTGGGCATCTTAAAAGCAGAGCAGATCTAAATATAGAAGCTCTTTACTGAAGTAGCGCTGCAAGCTCAATTTAGGATCAATCCCACACCAGGTTGCTCTGAAAGGTCCTTCGTTTGGTAGCATTCATCCACCCACACAGCACCTGACATCATTGCTCTCCATGCATCTGAATTTAGAGCCAGAGCCTGAAAGTACAAGCCTGGACCTTGGCAGACTCTCCCTGTCAGTCAATCAAGTCTATTGACCATCCTTGAGTGGGCCTTAAATAGCTAAAAGCAACACAAAGTGTTTTACAAGCATTGGACGATAGCTGTTAAGGTCATTAAATATAACTCAAAAGTCTGCAAATTTCACATACCCCGTCTGCCTGTCCATCCATCTGTCTAAAAACAGATCAAGAGCCTAAAAGTGCACAAAAAGTGACTGTGGTCAGATCTTTGGGTGAAAGTGAATTGAATCATGCCCATCAAAGATCTCTCTGTTTCATTAGATGATGTCAGTTTAAAGAACTGCTCTGGTGCACATACGTCATACTCTAATATTTGCAGACTCCTATGTTCCATACCTCCTGACGCAGAGTGTATGCCAATAAAGTCCCTCACGTGACACAAGATGTGTGGACCAAGAGCGATATAAAAGCAGCCCTCATTCTTATTCTGCCCATAAGCAGCAGCTCCCTCCAAGCTTCAGATTCTCCAACCTCTAGAGCAGTTTTTTTTTGACTGGGACTCTTCTCTTCAGGAGATCACTTCAGGGGGAACACTGACCATCTGCTACACAGAACTACGAACAGCAGGACTGCAGAAGTAGCTTGCAAACTTCACCCAGAATGACTGCATGCTCTAAGGTGGCACATACCTGCTCTTCGCTGCAAGTTGGGTAAGCTAGCACTAGTGCAACGCTTCCCTGCATTTTAGCTGCAATGTGGGCTCTTACTACACTGACGGCCATCGCCGAGGCAAAGTCCAGCAGCTCAGGCCTGGACCAGACACTCCCTGTCAGTCACTCAAGTCTATCGACCATCACTTGAATGGGCCTTAAATTGCTGAAAAGCAATGGTAAGTGTTTCACAAGAATTACAACTGTGAACTCACTAAATATAACCAAAATGGTACTGTCCATCCATCCGTCTAAAAACAGAGCAAGAACCTGAAGGTGCACAAAGAGAGAAATGGAGCAGTGACTGGTCAGGCCTTTGGGTGAAAGTCAATTGAATCATGTCAATCAAAGGTCTAAATGTAGCCCTGCTTTACTGGACACTGTTGTAAAAAACTGTTGAGGTGCACATACGTCATACTCTGATATTTGCCAACTGTTATGTTTCATACCTCCTGACCACCAGGGTGGTGCTACAAGTGGATTAACTTTTGGCATGCCATGGCAAAAAGTGTACGCCAATGAAGTTCATCTCCATGTGATCTTCAGACTCTCTGACCTCTCAAAATTCTTCTCTTTAGTGGAACACTGGCAAAGGCTGGACATGTCCAGAATCTACTACTGGCTTGAGAACATCACCAAGAATTGCTACATGCATCAAGGTGGAACATACCCCCTCTTCACTGCTAGCAGCCCAACTCAGTACTAGAGCAAAACTTCTCTGGACCACATCTTTCATAAAGGGCTCTCAGCACAAAGATTGCCACCGAAGACCTTGGGTCTCATCATACACCCCGTGCAAGGCGCATCTTACACCCCCTCAACAATTTATTTTTTATGCATTGCGCCTGTGCCGTTTAAATAGCACTGGAGTTTAGTAATGTATCTACACTGATGTGCGTGGTGGTCTGAAAATGAGTTCAGGTAAATATCTGGCATGTTTCTATTTTGGCGGTGGGAAATACAGGTGCACCACTGACTGATTAAAACTCTGACAACACTCAACAGGCAGAGGCCATACCTTACCTTATCTAGCTCATGTACACCCCGCTTGTCACACACACATCTGGACTTGCTGCAGAGTGCAAATTCAGCTTTTACACCAACAATAAGCAGAATAAAGACAAAAAAAATCTCTATTCCCTACGCAAGTAGATATCCTCTGAGACGTGTTAAAGTGCTGCGCTGTTAAGATAACAACATGCCAAAGTCAGAGCGTACCTGGCTCTTGAAGAGAATAGCAAGTAATAGACTGATTTTTCATGTTACGTCCAAAACACACATTTATAATTAAGAGAATTAGAGAATTAGTAGATGCCTTTTGTTAATTTCTAGCTGAACAAGGCATGTGTTTTGCGCCCTCACGATACCAAAGACTCATCGACATGCCCTAAATCCAGCTGCACTATGCGAAATTGATGGCTTGCCTATAAGCTGCGAAAATAGGGCCCCTGAGGTCCAAAAGTGCAAGTCTATCGACCATCACTTGAGTGGGCCTTAAATAGCTGAACAGCAACAGTACCGGTAAGTTGCACTGAAAGTCGAGATTTGAAAGTCACTAAATATAACCAAACTTTCTGCAAGCTTCACCTACACCTTAGGGCTGTCCATCCATCTATCCAAAACAGTGAATGTGGTCAGACCTTTGGGTGGGTGAGAGTCAAATTAATTATGTCTCACAAAGGCCTAAATGTAGCACTGTTTAACAGGTTCTCAGTACACCAATTGCCTCCTGCCTGGAACTGACTGAGCTGAGGAAACTGCCTGCTGGCCGAGGTCTTTCATTGGCAAACATACAACATTTTGAATCCAGACATTGGATGCTGCATCATTGGTGATTTCTGAGGTTCAGTCAAGATTTTTTTCCTCTTATCCCAGTCCTCCTGGACAGGTTGTGTCAGGAATGACAATGAGATCTTTTAGTAGCTTCACAATGACGGTGCCAAGTCATGGCATGTTTCCACTTCAGCTATCACTGAGATACAGGCCTCCATGGAAGCTCCCATGCTAGACAGGTCTACTCTACTCCGGCACACACATCTACATCTAGAGTGCCATCGGCAGGTCTCTGTCTACAGGCCTCCTGTATGAGGGTGAACAGATGATGTTTTTAAATTGGTGTACTAGTCAAGACTTGACCCATGCTGCTCACACATGCTACAGATGTGTTCTGCCTATTTTGCGAATGCTCTGGCATTAGGTAAGATTCCCCTTGACTCTCAAATCTCTATATCCACACCTGTTATAGAACATTTTGTCAGGAGTATAGCAACACCTTGGGGGGCATTTCAGGGGACTTTCCTGAGGGAGAGAAGTACAGCAGCTAAGTGGTCTTTGCAGTGCACCAATGTCACTGCATCAGCAGTATTTCAAAGATACATGATGGCTGCCTTTATTTGATTTGGATTAAGCAAATTCTGGCATGCAGTACTGATAGCACTATAGCATTGTTGACATTAGAGAAACAATTCAAGGAAAAAATGTAAGGTAAAAAATAAGGTGTTAAAATACAACTGACCTATGTAAAGTGTAAAATATAAGTTAAACCTATTGTTTAAAAGGGTTATTCTCATTTGTTCAACTCCCATAAGCAAAGCACACAATCACTCTCTTTTATCTGTTTAATTCATGCTGATTAAAGTAGTATTGGTTGCTAGGGAGTGTGTATGGGTTGTATAGGAAGCATTGCTTTGTGCTCTAATGCCAGAACTTTCCATCTAATCTGCAAAAGGTCACTGCCACGTGTAGTGGCAGCAAGTTTTTGTTCCATCCAAGTAAGAATGGAACGCTAATCAGTGGTTTAAAAAGTGACATGAATGATATGCCCATCTGCATTTTCCCCAAGGAAGAATAAATGTATATAATAATTATTTAATAAAAAAGCAAGAAACTAATTCACTTTTTTGTGTTTCCTGAAATTAACACAGTGTCATAGTTTTACAAACAGTATCAGAAATTTACAGTATTATTCAAAAGTTTCATTCAATCTTTTAATTTTTTTCCTACATTGTAAACTAATGGTAAAGTCATCCAGGAACACAATGAATTATGTAGTAAATTGTAAAAAGTAGTAAATTCTTAAACAAACCAAAATAAGCATTTAGGTGTCTCTTATCTGGGGTGTTGTTAACTTGCAGTTTCTGAGGCTGATGAACTTATCCTGTCCAACAGAGTAAACTCTTGGTCTTCTTTTCTTATGGTGGTCTTGATAAGAGCCAGTTTTTTTCAACGTTTTTGATGGTCTTTGCAACTGCATTTAATTTCTTTTTTTTTCTTTATTTAGTTGTGTAGTTCTTGCCAAAATGTGGCTTAGAACATGACCTTAGTATTAATATAAAATGCAGATAATTCTTACATAATAAAAATGAATTTAAAGTGTGTCCAAACATTTGACTGGTACTGTACATAGACCCATATAAAATATTAATTTGGTGGTGTTTAAAGTTCTTAAAGGCTTTTCCTGAACAAAATACTACAGCTGATCTTCATGCCCATGTGAAAAGAGACTCCTGCCCCCTGATCTGTAAATAATTGCTATTCCCTTATAACCTGAATAAAGGCCTTTTCAAACTGCAGAATTTTTGGTTTCTTTACCAGCTACTGCTTTGTTTACTACATTTTATGCACATTTTGCCCCTGAGTCTTAAACATTTTTATTTAAAGTTTATGCCATTTAAGTTGTCTTGAGTGGTTACTGTTTTCCTCCACCTGGGGTACCACAGCAACCACTTGCCAACACATTAAGCAGCCAACTATCACCACCATTACAAGTGCTAAACAAAACAGTAGCAACCACATTGGATGCTATAGCAACATTGTAGCAACCACCTAGTATGCTATAGGAACCACATATTACATAGCAGCCTGAACAGCAAAGCAACCACCAAATAACACCATGGTAATCACCTATGATATCATAGCATCTGTAATATCAATCACATGTGGCTGTGATACCTAGCAACCACCTAACAACTCCAGAGCAACTTCCTAGCAAATCCAGAGCAACACTTGCAAACAGTACTTAGAAACACTACAGAAACAACAACCATACAGCCAAACCATACAAACCACTTAGCAACGATATTAAACCAGAATGGCCACTAGCAAGAACACCTAATTACACCATAGTGATCACATATGATATTATGGCACCTTTGACACCAACCACCTGAGGCTGTAATACATAGCAACCACTAAACAACACTTAACAAAACATTGCATGAATAGACTGAATGCTTTCAAAATTTATGTTAAAAGATTAATGATGCAATAGGCACCTAGCAATACCATAGCAACCACCTGAAATACCTTTGCAACTGTGTAGCAACACCACACTAGGTTTTCCCATACTGACCATTTAACAACAGCCTAGCAAATGCCTGGAAGTGCAAATGCATTTTTCTGTTTTTTTTTTTATTCTCGTGTTTGACCTGCTTTTTAAATAATATCTCTGCAAACAGTGTTAAAATGACAGAATACAGTAATTTGCAATGCACATGTAAAAAAACTAAAATGGTAACAACAAATACGCATCTTTAAGTGTACAGCTGTGGCCTAGAAATAAGATGGCCTTGAGACCTAGTCACTGGTTCAATGTTCTGGACAGTCAAGAATTGAGGTGGGGATATTTGCATTCTTGTTTTAGGTGAATGTTACGCCCAATTAACGGCCCTACACGGCCATGGACAGGTTAAAAGCACAGCTGAAATTCTGTTGCTGTATAGAGGTGATTTTGAGCTTGCCATGTCTCTTAACATGATTTAATCAGGGTGTAATTTTCCTGTGTAAATGTCTGTGTTTGCATTGTTTTTGGGTGTGTATACGTTACAAAAGTAAACATGTGAGTAATACTTAATGCCTTATCAGCACTGTTAAAAATACTATACTACCATTGGTCAGTTATATTGATCTGACCAACCTTGTTACATTAAAATATGAGAACTAAAACTTTGGTACTTTAAGCTTTAAACTAAATTTGCCAGTACTGGTTTTCTCTAGTACCAAAAGAAATCGAAAGTACTGTAGCTATCATGGATAAGAGAGATTGTGATTCCATGTTAAAAAGAAGGGGGAATGCAACCAACATCGTAATCATAAACAACAACATGTGGAATAGCATCTGAAGTTGAGCTGGATGATCAGGGATCATCCATGGTATGGAATAGGTGTCACTAAGCATTTGGTATGAAAGCTAGAAAAATAAATAAATAAATAATAAAATAATCAGAAAAGCACCTCAAAGACAAACAGTTAAATCTCTACACAGAATTTCACCCAATGTGACAATTTTATTGTTTAAGAATTGTTTTGAAAGATGAACATTAGCTTGTTTAGGCTAACGCTGCTAAGACTCCACCAGTGATGCTGTGAGATCAGCAGGTCCTGTGGTTTTCCTAACACTAGAAGTGCCAATTTAGGATATCAGCTTTTGTTTACTGACCCCTAACTCAAAAAGAAGAGGCTCATTGAAACTGGTAAATATGAGTTTGTGGTGGCATTCCTGTGTTGTCTACATATTGTATTAATAGAATATTACTAAGATCTGTACTAATAACTCTATGGCAGCAATGAGTTTAATGAACATAAGGTTTTGCAGATTTTCATAAAATTTGCCACCATCAAGCAGTATTTTTTTAATCACACTATTGGCCAACTAGCTACCTCAACAGCTATAAAAAAATAAATATAATAATAATAAATATAAATATATATATAAATAAAAATAAAAATAAATTTATTCAGCCACACTATTCAGGTTACACGTTTAGTGCTAACTAGCTATCTACCCTGCAGTGAGTCTTTTGGTAAACAAAACAAATGCTAAGGCTAAGTTAGCAATGCTAGCTACAGTAGGCAGCTGAAGTATCTTAGCCCCGTACAACTTGTATCTTTCAGCAGGAAAACAAAGAGTAAAGCAGCAATGAACTGACGCCATGAATAATAAGTAATCTTTTATGCAATTTATGTATTTTGTGTAAATAGAGTGTAAAAAGTAATCCTAGCTCTATCTGGTGGCCCCATTCCTCACTGAGGGCTCCGTATACAGCAGCACTGCGGTCTTTGTTTGGTATAATTAATTAATTCTTTCACTTATATTTTTTGTTGCCAAACATATATGCAAATACTCACTTCATCCATATCCACATTAAAACAAAGTACCAAATATTCTAGCACCGCGCTATCCCTACTCTATTGGGGCCATTCCACAGAATGAATGCCATTTGCTTGTTGTAATTTTTTTTTACTTAAATCTAATAAAACATGTATTTAACTAATCAAATCATGTACTGGTCGAACTCACGCAGCTTTAATTCATTTTTTACAAAGTTTTCAAGCCAAAGATGGTTACAAAAAGCATGTTTAAAAGCAAGTCTACTAATTCCTTTGATTTTTCTCTCAAGAAAGTGTTTATTTTTAAGAAATGGTTGACTGCATGTTCAATTATTAATATTCATGACAAAAAAATCTTGTTACTGGCACACATCCCAGTTACTTTTTATGTTTTGAGTAACAGGAATGAAAGTAACAGGAATGAGTTTTTAGCATAGAATTAGCAAAAACATAAAAAATTGCTAAATAGCAGCTATGCTAACAGCATAAGGACATTTTAGTGATTTTCCCAAAATTTGTATTTTAAAAATAAACCAAAAATATCTAAGAATTAATTTAGGTAATAGGAATGAGTATTGAAATTGACCTCCTCAGTCAGAGTTACAATAAGATTAAATATACAGGAAAAAAGAGGAAATTTATTTTTGGTCTTCTCATGATCTTCAGAAGAACACACAGATGTAGCTTTGTTGTAGATGTGACTTGTAGAATGTTCCAAATATTTCAGATGGGATACGTAATGTTTTACGGTAACAGGACTAAGTGAAAACCCAGGAATGTCTATTTTAACTTCAATATTATGGATTTATTATGAAAAAATATTTTTAAAGCATTTAAAGGGATTTTAAAGTGATACAAAAATGTAAAAAAAAACATCTCTGAAGGATTTTAATAATTAGATTTTTTGGTAAAGTTTATAGTTAGAGAGTGGAGAAAGGTAACAAATGCTATTTTTTGTGTTCTAATTAGTTTTATTATTTTTTAAATTATATATATAACTTTCTTTTGCAATTAGGTCAATGTACAAGACACTATGCTTAAAAACAAAATATATTTTTGTGTGCATATAATTTCCTGGGGACAGAAATGGCACAGATTCTGTGGAATGGCCCATATAAAGATTGTATTTTTTTTCGTATTTGTTCATATGAAGCACACCTATGTGTATTTATGTGTATCAAGTGTGTCTCTGTGTCTGTTTCTTCAGTAAACAGGATACAATATCATTCCCAGTGCCATCGAACACACACAGAGAGTTCACTGAGTAACACATACAGCACCCAACACAAAGACATCAAACACCGGCTCTGAGTCTGACCTGGAAGTACACCAGGCCAGGTCTGGTATCACAGTGCAGCTTCGGGTTCATACGATCCTGCTCGTCCAATCACCACACTCATACACACACACACACACAAACACAGATCCAAAAAAACACACATGCACACACAGTACTCCACACACAACTATCATATAGCTTCAGGTTCATCTTTACTACAGCTGTGTGGCTTGTAATGACTCTTAATGGCCTGTATATAATCATGTTTTAGGTTCAGCGTGTTGCTGTGGGCATGCTTTGACTGGCAGCTGGCCATTCCGTGCTAATGCAATGGGGACGCAGAAACCGGGCTGTGAATAAAACATAGAGGAAGATAAAGGAGGCGGAGTGTGCTTTGAATAAACTAGCCTTTAATCTCCCGCAGATCACTTTCCACCCGTTCAGCGAGGACATGGGCGATGATTGAGAGGTAGAGGAACAGGACACACACACACAGGAGGCAGACCTGCGGCTGCCAGGAATAAGAGCCGAACGCGGCTCCACCTCCAAAAGCAACAGGCCAATCACAGCCCAAAACAGGCCTTTATAACACCCACCCTAATCTTGTTTCAAGATCCAAAATAGAGCCTTTTAGCGCAAAATCCAATATTGAGACTAAACTGCCGGATCGATGAATAGGATGAGTGTGTGTGTGTGTGTGTGTGTCTGTGTGTGTGTTTTTGTGTGAGAAAGAGATAGCGAGTGAGTGTGTTCTAAGCAAAACAGAGCACACTCACTTGCTAGAAACTAGCACTTCACTCACCTAATATGAAAATGAACTAGTCATATGCACACACACGTTCACACACAGGTTAAAAGTTAAGGTGAACCATTTGTGTCCAATTCAGGCAAGATTTCTGTTTTGTGAACTCAATTTTGAGTTTACCACACCATAATATTATTAAGACTATAACTTGTTTACTGTAACTGTTATTATTAGGAAAGCTTAGGTGCTTGTAAATTCAAAGCTTGGTATGGACAAGAGTTAAGAGCCATGGGCTCATCTAAACAGCAGCCTAACTGATGCCTGCAAATCAGGAGAAGGCAATAAGAAGATACCAAATCATTCTCAGGTAGACATTCCCACAGTTTAAAAGAAACAAGGTCAAGCTGTAGATTGCTAGAAATACAAACTAAACCCCTACTTGGCTGCAAACGTCTTCAGTAAGACTAGAGTGGTGGTGCACAATTTAATGTCCAGAATAGAAATATGATATACATCCTGTGAATTGTTGAAGCTATATGGATAGCTGGAATTAGCAAATGTATGTTAGGAGAATAAATGTGGTGCAGGGTATCATGAACTGAACACTCTCACAAACTCCTCAACTGACACATCACTCGTGCTTCTGGTTTGTATTGTAGCCAGCAGCACAGGGAAAATTACAGGGTGGCCACTACATAAATATAGAGCTCCTAAACACACCTCAAAATCCACAATGAACTACATTCTAATGAATAAGCTGAAGGTACTTGCACTGTCAAAAAAGTTCCCTAATCTAAACATACTTAAATTCTGTGGATAGCAGTGCATTAATGATGACTCTAGAATCTTAGAACTAGAAGTACACGTAAGAATTGGCAAAAAAACAAGAACTGTATAACCTCTAACTGCTATGAAAATCAAAAGGGGTGTTGCCAAGTACTAATAATGAAGAGTGCTCAATCTTTTACGTTGTTATCATTTTAAACCTGTGACAAGTGAAAAAAAAGAGTGCTACCTAATTCAATAGGGTTGCTTAAATGCTTAGACGTCTTTTTTATACATAATAATAGGTTTTATATCCACTGTCAAGCAAATATTTGTACTGTATCTCCAAGTTAACAATTTAACAAGAAAAGAACAAATCCTACGTATCCTACTACTTTCAAATGGAAGTCAATGTAAAAAGATTTTTATCATTTTGTCATTTTGGAGCATTTCTATTGGTTCCATCATCATATAATTTTAAATAAATGCAAAGAATAACTGACACAAGACACAAGCTTCACATCATGTCAAAATTTGAAAATTTAAATCCTTGAATACTTGAATAGGAGATCAAGGAGGTCATTCTTAATGACCCGAGTCAAAAATGGCCTGAAACTTCGCCCTGAAAAGGCACAACCGCTTCCCCACACCCACTCAGATATGAACAGCAAAGATAAACTACTCGCCGTGTGAAACCTTGTTTCCTGATCAGACATTCTTGTGACTTTAAAAAGTCAGTGGCGTAACTGCTGTACCCTGACCTCAGAGTTCTCTCAGAAACTTCAACTTCAGCTTCAGCTTCCACAGCTTCAAAACAGCCGACATTGTGAATGATCCTTCAGCTCTTAGAAACCAGTCAGAGAACAGGTAAATAAAGAACAATCTACCTCTAGTGAAAAACACTATTTATTAGTACTTAAAGAACCAAGCTCTTGGCTATGCTTTTAACCAGTGTAATCAAACATACACTATGATACATAAAAATACATCACTTGGCTTTGATATCATATGAAGCAGCATAATGTATAGTATAGTTTTAAACTTCTTTGCATTAAGTTTACAATTCAGTAATCAATGTATCTTAAGGACTTCTAACAGGTTCAGCTGGCTCCTCAAGATCAACCCCATCATGCTGTATATGCACATCATTACCCTATCTAAACAGAGTGACCTTCGAACAAATGAAGCAACAGCCAGATAGAGAGAGAAAAAGAAAGAATTTGAGCAGGAGAAAACAAGTAAGTGAGACAGATGTGTCTGAAGATATCCCTAATTATTAAAAATATGCCATTAGGACCATCTGTTCCATTAACCCTCAACACATCAATCCTCACCACATCCAGCCAGAGACATCCTGTTCTAAATAAGAAAAATAAAATATCCACTAATGACATTATCTGAGCATCAGCGACTTAAAACGGTTGTCTGTGTATCAGTTTCTGAAATGCGGGAAAAAAGGACAGAGGAAAACAACGAATTCCAAGCAAATCAAAAGTTGGAAAACACACCTAATTAAGAAAACAAACTTAATCAAGAAAAGGTATTTAATCCTGACGGACTGACAACAACTCCTTCACCTTGTTCCGTTACCTGATGCGAACAAATCACTGTAACTACCCAACTAATTCAACACTGCTCTTAACATTTACATCTACAAAGTACAGTCTTAGGAGTTTTTAAGACCATTTAAACCAAGGAATGAACTTTTGTCATGAAAAGCACACTCTTAAGAACTTCTCTAGAAGTTCCAAAAAAAAGTTAAAGCTTCATTTTAAATCATTTAAAACTGAATGAGCGCAAACATTTATTGTTGGTTCCTGAGGTCATACACGTATAGAGATTAGTGTTGCACTTACATTGTTGCTATAAAATTTTAATAATCATGTTTGAAAGAAAAAAAAGGAATGGTGGTTTAACCACAAAATTACAACTAACATCTTTAATATTACAGAAACTGATCATTTCTTTGGCTATTTTTCCCCATCAAGAAAACTTGAAATCTCTCCCAGTCCCCCGTAATTCATTCTATATATTGTTATGTGAACAATTGCATATAATACATATATGTGAGGTATTATGGCATAACTAGGTGCCTATGTATGTGAATGGAACACTACATAATACATAGAGGTGTAGAGGTATTTGCAAATACTTCTAAAATGTGCTGGTTACATTACTGCACACACTTCACAAACCTCACTCTCAACATCACTTGCTGATTAGTTTAATAGAGTTTACTGAATAATTAATAGTAGTTACTGTATAATATGTCTTAAGATTAATAATTAAAACAAGCAATTTGCAGTTAAGAGGGTTAAAACCTCTTCACTCCTTTATGGTCTTTAATGACTTTCTCTAATGAGTTTTAAACAAACTCAAAGTTATGTACTGAAGAATTCCTGTGTATCATTTGCACATGAATAACATACAGCACTACAGTGCAGATGATCCCAAACACAAGTGAATTGATGTAACCGATGGTGCTGATGTAACTCACTTTCATAATTTATTAATGTGGAAATATGTGAATCAAGTCAGTTGAATGCAGCTCTTGTTTCAGTGCGGTAACTGAATAACAGTGTAGGGTGAGAATCTGTAGATAATTCCAGGGACTGAAGCATCAGAAAGACTCACCTGACATGATTGTCGCAGAACTTGGTGTTCTGAGGCCGGTTAAGGAGGACGGTTCGGGCTGTGGCGTCGATGGGCTCCGTCTGGGATGTGGTCCCAGACATCTCATCGTCTGCCTTTCGGTAGCCAGCCGACGAGCAAGCGGGTCCTGAGAAAGGGAGGGAGGGAGAGAGAGAGAAAGGAAGAGAAAGAGGAGAGGAGAGAATATGGAGTGTTAGAGTGGAGCACAGAGGGATAGACCCACACACACTCATTCACACACAGATGCGCTTTACAGTTCAGAGAGGTGGCCACAACTTCTGCAGTGTGCTGATGGAAACTCCCCACGCCCCCTGCCTTCTCAAGCCCCTCCCCCCTCATCTCTCCCTCAGCCATGCCTACTCCACAACCTCCCCCCCGCCCCACCTTTTCAATGGGCTCCAGGCCAAAGCTCTGTCACCACCCCCCTCTCCTGAAACACCCACGGGACACGCCCCACCACCTCCCCCCAGCCTCTATAGAAACTGCTGATTAGTACACAATAGCACAACAAACATTCAAGCTCTGGTGTTACCCTTTACTGGAAATGTTTAGGATTATTAGTATTAATGCAGAATAACAAATAAATAAATATAATAATATTTAATTTATTAATAATAACAACTCCAGTGTTAAATTACCACAGTAATATTTAAAATACAACAACAAAAGATGTTAATGAAAGAAAATATTTTTTACGATTATTAATAATAATAATTGAAAATAAATAATGTAATAGTGCATAGTAATAAAATGCACACACTGTAAAACTTTCAGTGATAAATTAACACACTGAGCATTAAAATGTAACACCAACAGTGCTAAAAGTGGTGATTTAACACCGTAAATGTACATTGCAGCTGTATTGCAAGCTAAAGTTTTTTTAATTATTAAATATAAAAATGTATAAAAATACAACTCTGGAAAAAAATAAAAGACCATTTAAAAATTATGAGATTTTACCAAATTGAAAATCTCTAGAATCTAATCAAGAGGAAGATGAATGATCATAAGCTTCAAACCATTTGAACTGCTTACATTTTTTTGCACCAGGAGTAGCATAAATGTTATTCAAAAGCAGTGTGTAAGACTGGTGGAGGAGAACATGCCAAGATGCAAAAATGACCAGGGTTATTCCACCAAATACTGATTTCTGAACTCTTAAAACTTTATGATTATGAACTTGTTTTATTTGCATTATTTGAGGTCTGAAAGCTCTACGTTAATTCAGCCATTTCTCATTTTCTGCAAATAAAAGCTCTAAATGAAAATATTTTTACTTCGAATTTGAGAGAAATGTTGTCCGTACTTTATAGAATGAAACAACAATGTTCATTTTACTCAAACATATACTTATAAATAGCAAAATCAGAGAAACTGATTCAGAAACTGAAGTGGTCTCCTATTTTTCTTTCCAGAGCTGTATATAAAAGCCAAGCTAATGAATTAAAAGGAAAAATTAATTATAGAAATTATAGAAACTATAAAATAAACTAAATAAAAGTGGGGAACACATCAACAAAATCAAGGCTTAAAATAAACCAAGAGATTTAATATATATATATATATATAATATAAAATAAATAAATAATAATAAATCTAATTAATTAACTAATCTAATTAAGATATTTTATTAAAATAAAAACATTAAAAAACTATGTAAAAACATTAAATGAAATATAAAAAAATTGATAAACATAAATTAATTTGTGTAATATTTAGATATATTCCAATTACGATAAAAACAACAGAAACACAATGATTAATAATTAAATTATTATCATTATTATTAATAATTAATAATGTAATTAATAAATAAATATACGTACAGCAACAAAACTTCATTAAAATGTTTTGAAAAAAAAAAAAATAGTTTATAAAAGAAATTCGATTTTTTTATGTAAATGAAGCTCGCGCACGACCACATGTCCAGCTCCAGCCCCAACACCTCTATCCCCTCCCACTCACACGCGCGCGCGCGCACACACACACACACACACACACACACAAAGCCTGCCGCAGACACGGCGCTTCCCGCGCGCTCCGCTCGGCGCGTAAACCGATCCGCCAAACGGACATTTCTGTTTCCATGCGCGATGAATAATGGAAGGTGCGGAGGGCGCGCGCTTTTACCCAGCTGGCGCTGCGGTGCTGAAGGATGGAGGGAGCACGAGCACACTCTCCTGCCTCTCTCCTCTCTCTCTCTCTCTCCTCCCTCAGACCTCTCCCACTCTCTCCCAGGTAGGCTAGTCCTGCGACCGCTGCTGCTGAGGGGACCTGGACCCCGCGCCCTCAGCTCTCAGCTCTGGAGAACCTGCTGCTGCTGCTGATGATGATGATGATGATTTACAGCGGCCGCTGATGTTTGGCGCCAGACAGAACAGCAGCCTCTTCCCCTCCTGCTCCAGTCTTAACTACACACTCCCGCAGAGAGTCACAGAGCTCCGCTCTTAAAGAGACAGTAACCTCACACACTCACACACACACTTACACACTCACACACTGCTGCAGGAAACACACACGACTCCGGATCCACAATGTGGGACAGACCGTCACTGAGAGAGAGAGGGAGACACCACTGTCTGCATGATTAGTTAAAGTAATGTGAGATGTGAACAGGGGTATCCAGTTACAGTGGTGCAGAGTTCATTTTAACTAGACCGGTCACAATAATTACTTTATAAACTTATCATACACAATTATGTCTGTGTATTGGCAAGAACAATACAGGTCACGATTCAATATATTGCGATACTGTAAGCAAGGCAATATTTTTGAAAATTTGTCATAGTACAAAAACACACTGTTATATTTATAAAATCTGAGTATGAAAAAAGTTTACATTTTATTTAGGATTTATTCATTTAGGATATTTACCATTTGAATAATCCACTATTTAATGTCTGTATATTCTTAGGAATTAAAAGTGCACTGCTCTTTAAAAGTAATGTATGTTACTATTTTATCCATATATCAGTAGCATAAAATGATTAATTTAGTCATTTATCATGTTTCTATAATTTTGTTCATAATGAAATTGATTGGCTTGATTGATTGTTGGCTTCTGCAATATCACAACATTTATTTCTAGCAAATTGAAGCAATTTTTGCTGGTTAGCCTCACTGTTCAGTCCCAATACTATGAGTTCTCTTGACATTGCACATGTGAAAATGCCCTTATTTAACTACTAAACATATCCCTGAGTTCAAAACTTGTTTTTTCATAATATGATTTCATCAAGCATTTCAGTGATTGTAAATTTCAAGATTTTTTCTGACCACATTCCTTACTCAGAGATGATGTTTCTCCACTTTCTTTTCATTTTTTAATAATGGGTTCTTAATCTGATTTTAGTAGTTTCAGAAAGCTTAATGCATGTCAACAATTTGAACATCCTGAAAAAGCAACATATTTTCCACAACCACAGGATGGAAGAGTCTTTCCACATGGTTGTTTAACAAATAAGAAGCTACTCACTGCATCAATTAGGTTAAATAACTTTCTAGTTGAAACATATGTAGATTCCTACGTATTTGCTTAGTTATCTCTTGGTAGTGTTCTTTTTGTTTGGCCAGGCAGTGTATCGTGTGTTAAGTAACCAAAATTCAATGTCTGTGTAACACTAGAGTGTGAGGTAACCCAGTGCTGGTTCATGATGACAATGTGATTTCTGACTACAATTTAACATCTAGAAACATTGGGTTTAAAAGAGTCCAATGTCTGATGCTTGCTGGGTCTTGAAGCACTAAATTAACAACATAACAAGTATAAGCTCTTTCCCCTTGTGTGAGTTAATTAATTAAAGAGAAGAGGACCTGATCTACATCTGTGTAGCTGCCTTTGTAACCTATATACCTTATAATTCTATCAGGAGTTAAACTACTACTTTTCTATACTTAATACCTCTCTCCCAAACACAGCCAAATAAGTTATATTATCAGTCTTCCAGTCACACACCCTGAACTCTGATCTAACACAGTTTAGCCATTACCACACAGAGTAAAGAGAGGGAGATAAAGAGATGAAATGATAGTAGCACTTTATGTACAATGGAATAGGATATTGTAATGGCCAACTGGAATACAGAGCTCAAAACTGCACATTTAGCAAATCTAGTTATCTACACATAGGAACAGAGGAACAGAGACACAATTTAGATGTAAAAGTTTCTTCTTGGTTAAATTAATTAAATAATCCTACTTTACACAACATGCCGGCTACAGTCTGATGTACTCGCCTGTGAATGGCAAACAAGTTAGCAATGTAGTTAGCGGCTAATGGTAATGCTGCTCCAGCATAGATGCAGGAGAAACTTCACGGAAACTCCTGTAATAAAGCTGCACTTCAGCAGAGTGGCTTTACTGCTCCTTACAACATGACTGGAAAAATTCATACATAAGACGCACCAGATTATAAGGCGTCCTGTTGATTTTTGAGAAAATTAAAGAATTTTAAGTGCACTTTATAGTGCGAGAGCTACGATGCTTGTTGAGTGTTTGTGAGCAAATGCATTTTTGAGTCATTCTGTCCCAGTAGACCACTAGGTACAAATGCGCTTTTCCCAACCAAACTTCCATGTACAATCCTGTACAACAATCCTGTACTGTTAATCGTCCACAAAGGCTTTATTATGTATCAGTCCACTCTAAAGCTAAATAACCACAGACTTTATATACAAATGGCATGTTATACATGGTGTAATTTGGGTATTGTGGAAGTCTCTAGAAGTGATTTATTGAAATGACTGTATTGGTTTGTGTTAAGATGCTTCATTGCTTTAGAGTCTAACATGAAAGAGATTCAGTTCAGAATGTATGGAAGATTAATGGCTTCTGGAATACTGTTCTAGTAATGCTATTTAACTCCATATTTATAATTTTATTCAGGAAGACATCAGGCTTTCCGTTTCCGCTGTGTTATATCTGCATTGACTCTGGCCTGGTATAATACTTTTCTAAGAATGTAGTCCTATTGGTTGTGGATCTATGATTGATTTCGTCTTGGTAGGTCATTCATTTTAGATACAAACTTTCAAACATGCTTGGACACTAAATTTGCATGCGTGAGAGAGCACTTTTGTTGAGGTGACAAATGTAAGTGGACAAACCTGTTTTATGTTATGTTCGTTTTTTATTTCGTTGCTTAATGTCAATAAATACGTAGCATCAAGTCAGGGAGTGATGTTTTACAGGATAGTCTACAACAAATATAATGATTTCAAGAAGCTTGGTCAGCTGCTATCAGCTGCATAGATTACAATCCATACACTGCCTTTTTAAACTTTGAGAAAAGTTTCTCAAACTATGAATTAGCTAATTAATACCTCAATAACAAATAACTAATAATGTAAGAACTAATTAAATATTGTGCGTACATTAGTATACCTAGTTACGTTAACATATAATCTATAATGTTAGAATAGTCTAATAAGTTGTCTTAACTTTGACTTTCCAAGTAAAAAGCAAAGCTAAAGAATTTATTATGCTTTTCCACTAAGCATCTGACTGGCATCAGATTAGTTTTTTATCTTACTTACAATGGCAGTTTGTAAAACTATGCTTTTTAGAGGTTAAAATTTTCCTTGGGTTGGTCAACAAAAGAGGATGAATGGTACAATATGAAATAAAAACATATATGTTATGGTGTTGATATGTCTGATCTTATGCAACATCACCAGCTACATTTCAGGGGGGTGGGAGTGTGTCTGTAGTAAATGATAGCAAACTGGGTACTAGGTACCAAAAAGTGAGTCGTGTCAAGTACTACAGGTACAGGTACCAGTGTGTAACAAGGTGCCAGTTATCTGTTCTCTATTTAAAAGGTTAGTTCAGCTGGTATAGAACTAGACATGGCACTAAACAGACTCCAATGATAACATATTTAAGTTTTACCAACCACCAGTTATTCCACCAGCTTTGTTCCACCACTGAAGTTGATTCCTGACATCCAAAATATCTCACGCAAAATCCAAACCGTTATCTAGATGGTCATTAGAGGCTGAGCGTAACCAAGGATACCACACACAAGCTCTTATCTTGTAAAGCAAAAAGCATTACACATTGTAGCGCAGGTCAGCGCAGATCACTGACTGTCCCGTAACTGCATTTAACTGGGAAGACAATTTATGGTTGGGTTTTCAATTTGACTCCAGTCTCCAGACCCCGGTCCAGTGGAGCCAAAGAGCAGGTGGCCATCGAAAGAACTATAATACACACCCCGGCCCTGCAACATAAAATCAATAGAGAAAATGGAACAGACCAGAGGTGTGAAAATGCATCTCAAGGTGATGATTCAGCTGCTCTGAGTTTGAAAGTCAGAATCAGTTATGATCAAATACTGCATTATTCAATAGTCTATGCTCAGCTTAAGTCCAAAATAAAATTAATTCAACATAAGAAACTGAAACAAAGACCAATGTATTGCTTTAACTGAATATAATTCACAACTGTGCAAATTGTTCAGCCAGATATATTTGTGTAGTTCTGAACCATATTGAATCAAATAATGGTAAGCACTGAGAGTATCATTACAGTGAATCATTTGCTAAAGAGGTGAAATTTAAAACTGTATGATTCACTGAATCCTTTTCTAAGGGATTAAATCAAATTATGGTAAAATCTGAGATTGAATGTTGCATTGTATCATTTCCTAAAGAAGCTAATTATCTTTCTTTAGTTTAGTATTTTATAATGCAATAAAACTGGACAGAATGAAATCTGAGCTTTTAAAAAACAAACAAATTAAAGTGAAATTCTGGATTTTATTATGCGATGAATCATTCCCTAAAAAAAGCCAAAAAGATGGTTTGATGTACTGAATTACTTCCTAAAAAATCTAATTTAATCAAGTGAAATCTGAGATTTCCTACTCTACTGAACCACTTCCTAAAGAAACTGAGTCATAATAATATCTGAGATGTCCTAATGCACTGAATCATTTTTTAAATAACCTAATCAAATCATAGTGAAAATTAAGACGAAACACTGAATAATTTCCTAAAGAATTATAGATTTGAAATGAGGTCACTGGAATCACCAGGCTGGAACAGGCCATCTGTCTGTCTGTCTGTCTGTCAAGACAGAGAGAAAGTGATACTATTCTACAGAGAACAGGCCTGATCTGAAACAGGGTAAAAGACCAGTGCTACTCTCCTGACATGCGCCAGTACATACTACTCCCTCTGCTTTTCCTTTTCTCCTCTCAGGCCCTCCTGGACCCCTCTATAGGGGATCAATAACAACGGCTCCCGTGGACGACTCTAATTTGTTGAGAGACGGATCAATACTTTACAGTAACTCATCGACAACGAGGCGCCGTGACATTAGTGAGTGACTAATGATGCAGAGGTGTGAGTTCAGCATTTTATCAACACATTTAGTTACAGGACACTGACAGAGCAGACAGCGGCGAGCGGCTACAAATTATACCCCTATCCCAGATTAGCACCTTTTAGCTATCTCAACAAGAACAATACAGCAGCTGTTTCGTACCTCTCTCAAAGTGCTGCAATATATTCCATGTGATGCTTTTTAATGTGTTAAAATGTTTTACTGCAAGAGATGTATGATCATTTATATTGGTCAGTTCACAATGAAATGTTCATACAATGTGCAGTTAAATGCAATTGTTTGGTCTCATATGAAATGTTGTACATTCTCAACAGGGAACCCAGATCTGCACATTTCAATGGCCCGTTACTGATTATTTCTTAAAATTTAACATATTGGAAAAAACTCAAATCTCAACATACGTTTTTTTTCAGGAAAATATTTAGATATACGTCTAAAATGCTAATGGGTCAGTTCTCCAGACAAGAATCAAACCTAGTTGTAGACTACACAGCATTCCAGATGAAGATTTTTCATTGAAAGTAAGATATAGTCTACTACTAGTCTTAATCCTTGTTTTGAATCAAATTTTAAGCCTTCATTTAGGCCCCGTTTACACCTGGTCACTTTACATGACTAGTATTTGAATTTGTATACTGATTTTTGCCACATGCATTTACACTTAGTAAGCAAATGCATAACATCTAATTGCTGTGTGAGACAGGACATACAAAATTACTCAATGCAATTTATTTACTTACTGGTGTTTTGGTTTGTACTGAGAAGGTTTAGTGTTGTTAAATGCACCTTGAAGTGATGAATGTATATACACTATTATAATGTGTCTTAAATGCATCTCAGACTACCTTCTAAAGTAGGTTATTTGTGATTTTGGGGGTGTTACAAAACTGGCAGAACACTGGCTCCTACTAGTTCCATGTAGTTCAATTAGCATTAAGCAGCTGTATAGTCTTTAATTTTCCTTATTCAAGTTTATTACACTTCATCTAAATTTACAAAACAAAAAAAGCAAATCATGAACTCACTCCTATAAAACGTATTGAATAGCTGGTTGAGTGTCTCATTAAACCTCCGTATATAAAAATACATTAAACTACTAAAAAAAAAAGAAGGTAAAAAAAATTTACCACTGATGACATCCCAGTATTCATCAACTGGTATACAAAAGTGTGCCCTTGGACTCCCAGCACACGCTGCAGCTCAAAAAACAAACAGGAGCATCCGCTGCTCCGGCAGCGCTACAATGCAGCCTTTTAACATCCTTACATAAGAGCAGATCTGTCAGTGACTGCATTGTTGCATTTCAGTTATAGAAAGACATTATGTTGTTAAGGGGCACACTCAGGTCTATGACTCAGGGCTAGACCTTCGGTTATTTCCATAAATAACAAAAGACAAACACCGTTATGCTAACACTAATTACTGCTAGCCTGTGAGATTGCTAATAGTACCTAAGTGCTAAGCTAAAACTGGTGCACGTGAAAACACAGACATTTAAAGCTTAGAAATTATTTTCAACATGTTATATTTAAAGATTGCAACATGTAATATGTCAACATGCACTAAATGTACAAAAAAGTATTGGGACACTTTGCTCATTCATTAAAAAGTTTTGTACTGCTTTTGTTGGAGTAACTGTCTATACTGTCCAGGGAAGGCTTTCTACTAGATTTTAGAGCATTACTGTGTAAGTAAGGAGTTAGTAGGCACTTTCTGCAGGCTTTGTAGTGGCTATTTCAATGGTGTAATAACCAATCCCATAACTATCACCTATTCCCTCTAGGTGAGTTACTGTTTTATGACATTGTGTGCTTAGCTACTTTTCATCAAGCTAAAGGTTAGCCATAAAGCCAAATTTCAAGAACTGGTATTTAGTTCACTTTTTGGCTACTCTAGTTTTCAGTAAAGTAAGTATTGTTCATAGTGGTGGTGAGTGAAATGACATATTTTTTTGTTTATATAAAATCTACATCATTACATTTATGACTGAATTGTGTAGGAAATATTAATATTTGTGTGCATTTACCATGTTTATCCTTTTAGGAAAATGATTATCTAAAAATTCTGTGCTGAAAGTATGAAATTTAAAACCTCTATAAAACCTCTCATTGTATGATTAAATCTATGTATCATTACAACCTTTTAATGCATAATAAAATATTTAACTGCTTTATGGGGATTCCTTGAATACACTATCCTGGCCAGTGCCCGACATGACCCTGAGGGCCTTCTTCAGAAACAGAAACCACACAAAGATCAAACTCTCCGTCTGCATGCACACAGTATATTCCCTTCACTGGTCTGGACCTGCACACTGCGCTTGACCTATAGCACAGTGTAAGGTCAGCCAGGTCACAGTTTGGCCCCTGGCCCGATTTTCTCAACTAAAAAGCAGGACATGCCTTTGAATAATGAATGGAGCTGGCCTGCATTATTCATTCAGACAGGCCCGGGTAACCGCGCACTCGTTCTTTCTCTGCGCTGCACTCCGTTCATTTAGGAGGCCGCATCACTTCAGAGCGCTTAGACACTATCAGTGCTGCTAATTAGGTTGGCTGAAATCTTGCTGCTCTCAAAGGGGTCGCCTGGCAATATTAGTTTAGGATTTAAAGCTTCAGCAACATAGCAGCACTGGAACCAAGCCAAACACACTGTGGGAGATGATGACAATGCTAAACTAGCATAGTCACAAAACAGCTGTACTGACCGAAGACACTGTCGAAGCTTACTCTCACACACCTGCTGTTACTTTTAATGAAGTATAAACAAATTATAAGCACATAAAAACCAGGTAGCTCCGAATTAGAGCATTCATTAAGGTATATTTATCTTCATGTTCAGAATATTTCATTATGTGAGGATCAGATTTGACTCAATAATGATCTGAATATATTTAAAACCTACACAAGATCTTTTATAAGTTTAAGGGTTTTACCATGACCCTTTCTATAATAAGGTGCTTTAAAGCTTTTTTGACAGTCACATCTGTTTTTTTTTACTAATATGGTTATCTAAACATCCACTGTTCTTTAAGGAACCAAATATGGAACTTCTATGGCCCCATGTTAGAAAACCTTTATGCAAGCTTGTTTGTTAAAATTTAACTTTTTTGACCTAAACCTTATGTACTTCCTTAAATGTTTCAACTGTTTGAGTGCTGTCATCACAAGGCAACATGTCATGTGAAGTGATTAAAGTGTTTTTAGTTAGCCTCAAACATGTTACACATATAATATGTTATGTACTGGAATTGAATAGAATTATGTGTTTCAGAGTTTCTGAAATTTCATAATGAATTAAATCTAATCGTCTGCAGGTTAGGCTTAACTCAGTCACGTGACGTCCCCAGACTTGAATGGTTTTGACAGTGGATTGCTGAGCTCTTGCTGGGATTTGAACTTATGATCTCCTCAAACTTTCCGAGCAGCAGTTAATCTGTTGTGCTACTCAAGAGTTGTGATCTTACACTCTAAGTAAACACAATTCTACGTACATTAACCTTTCTGTTCTTTATTAGACACAGATAATAAGTATATGGCATTCTTGACTTAACTAAAATGCAGTAGTAAAAATGTTTTTTAAAAATATAAAAGTTTATAATAATAATAATAATAATAATAATAATAATAATAATAATAATAATAATAATAATAATAATAATAATAATAATGTAGTGAGGGAAAGGTTCAGTGAAAAAAATAATAAATTCCCCCTTTACCTGAAATGTAGAAGATTGACCATGATATATTTCATGTGTGAGATTTGCTTTTTTAGATTTGCTCTGATACTAAGATCCTAATGTAACTTAAATGGTAAAATATAGAAGTAAGTTATATGGCTGTGTCCCAACTGCATATTATACACTTATTTTATATGGTATATGCTATGTTCAAATCCTTTAATTTTCCCAAAAATTGACAGTGCGCTTTATAATCTGGTGTGTCTCAGGTATGAATTCTATCTGTCAGGTTATAAGGAGCAGTAAAGCCACTCCACTGAAGTGCAGCTTTATACAGGAGTTTCAGTTTAGATCTCCAGCAGCATTAGCATTAGCCGCTAACTGTGCTAAGCGCTAGCTCTTTAGCTGTTCAGAGGTGAGTATTATCGGTTTCCCACTAATGCTAATGCTCCAGCTTTAGTGTTGGAGAAATTCAGGAATTTAAACTTACTGTAAATAAACAGTTTTCAGTAGAGAAATCTGTGTAAATTAACATCCAGCGCTCGACTGACTTTAAAAGAAAGTCTTTTTTTACATAGCTCAGCACTGTTATAGCATATGCAACTGCAGTTGACAAGAATATATGACATTACGTTTTATCTATACTACTTACTTCACTCTCAAAAACTAGTTAGTGTTAGTATTAGAGTGAAATTGGGATGCACCCAAATTTGTTTTTAGTGACTTCTATTAAATTAGCCTTGTAGCGCTAGTGTAAAATGAAAGAAGCATTTAATTTTAACTTTAATTTAAAATAATATTACATAAAAGCCAACATGCGTCACTGCAAGTTCTCCAGACGCCTCGCTGCTACATTTGCATCACTGTCCACCAATTGTAGCTCCTCGATTTGTGTTTTGCATTGCATCGTGGGATAACAAGACCCATTGTAACCACACTCAAAACAACCTAACCAGATCTGAGTATGTGGTTATTTGAGTATACTCAACTTTGACCCTTTTATCTATACTACATACTTCATGTTCAAAAACTAGACAGTAGTAGTAAGTAGTATACAATTGGGATGCACCCCAAATTAACTAAATTTTTTTTGTGACTTTTAGTGACTTCTATTACATTAGTCTTGTAGCTCCAGTGTAAAATTTAGGAGCAAACTTTCTAGTTCCATCAACTACGTTTGCTGTTTCAGTAAACCCTTCTTAAAGGACTGTTTCTTATGCCACTAACAGCAGGAAGTACGACTCAGAGTGTTGCCAGTCGGTGGAGAGATTCATGTCCCGCTGATCCGCCCTGTTCCCTGACCGTAATTCCCACTCCACACTGAAACAGGAAGCAGTTACCTACGGACTGCCGTCTGGCCCGAGCCCGCCCTCTTCGCGCCATCAAGCTTCTATATCCAAGGTGACAGCTGGGTCTCCGTAGCTGCGCAGACCCCGGGGTGTCCTGGGCCTGGGGTCTGTGGAGATGGACAGGGCGAGCGAGGAGCAAAAGCCTCTTGCACACTGAGCAGTGAGCAAGGGCCGTGTAATCCTCACCCTGTCAGCTCGGCAACTTCACCTGCATCTAATCCTAACCCGGGCTAATCCCACCAAACGCAGCTGCACACGCGCAGCCACAAGGGCCCTCATGCACTGCCCACCAGCCACTGCCATTAGGGGTGTCACTACACAGTAAGGTGGTGACTCAACTGTATGAATTTGTAAAGAATACAATAAATTGAAACTTTCATTATTTTACATACAGTATCAGTCAAAAGTTCAGACACACCTTAAATAAAATTTTGGCTTACTACATCATTCTTTCTGTTTTCCTTCATATTAATTTACAACATAGGAAAAAACGAAAAAAGCAAAATATTGAATAAGAGGGTGTGTCCAAACTTTTGACTGGTACTGTAGTATTCAGTATCACTATTCATTATCCACTTGTGAATACAGTGCATAATTAAATTAAATGCACTTAATCATTCACTACAGAATCATAATCCATAATTAAATTGCAATCCTCGCAAGGACGCAGATCCACACCCCTAACAGCCGCTCAACCATCTCAACAGCTAGCGCCTCCATTGCTACCACACACACACATATATATATATATACACACTGACACACACGTAAAAGAGCTGTTGTTTAGTAATGGCTTCATGCATCTGGTGCTTCCCATCATGCATGCTGTGTAATGGCACAAGATGCCCGGGGCAGTTAGAGTTTGTGAGTAGTGTAAGTGGGTCTGTCTGTACGTTAGAAGGTTCCTGTTACAGCAGTAGTTTGGCCAAAAATCAAACATGCACAGTCGCCAATCAGCCAAAACATGCTCGTTTTTTTAGCTTTGCACTGAAGCTACGAGGCTTACATAAAAAGTTGCTAATTAAGTTGCTAATAAATAAGGAAAGAAGCCACTTTAGTGAGTCTGAGATCCATGTGGTTTGTGATGTTTGAGGTATACAGTGAGCTCAGTGCTAACTAGGCCTACCATATATATGGACATGACCTAAAATTTTAAGTAAACTATGCTGACCTTAAAATTGCCTACGAATGAGCAGGTATGTCAGCTTTGTTAGAAAAAGTGTTTTTATTTAATTTATGTTTTATTCATTTATTCCAATTACAAATTTGTGAATATTCTTAATGAGCACTCATTGTAACTATATTATTACTTGAGAGGCATTCACTCAATATTTGGCAACTGAAATGATTTAGCTGATTGCAAAGCAACACTTCCAGTGTCCGGAAGAATAAGTAAAAAAAAATTAAAAAATATATATAAAAATATTTTTTATTTATATTGTGCTTCAATAAAAAAAAATATTCTGTGTTTAAGTTGTAAGTGTTGTGTAATTACTTTTTATTTGACAAGAATGAGAAAATTGAATTGGCTTTTAAACTTATTTAATGAAAAAATAAAAATAAATAAATAAATACATAAAATGTCTGATAATTGGCATACTATCGTTATAGGCAGTAATATCTGGGATATTATATCATATAAAAAATGTGTTATTGTGACAAGTCTAATGCTAACATTTAGTCATTAGCTACATTAGCTTCATAAATTCAGCACAAAACTAAAAAAAGCAAACTGTTTTGACTGACTGACCGCATTCAGAATAAGAGAAAATGTGAATGGACCTGTGCAAATCTGAATTTTAGCCAAACAATCTATTTAGCCTAGGTTTGTTCAATCTAATCTGTAAAGGGCCGGTGTGTCTGCAGATTTTCATTTATTCAGTCAAGCAGAAGCACATTTGATCATTTGTTTTATCAATCGGTCAATCTTCAAACGAGTGGAATGAGGTGTTTTTGGGTTTGGAATGAAATGAATGGAAACCTGCAGCCACACCGACACTATGCAGATAAGACTGGACAACCCGGTTTTAGCTGATCCATGCAGTGTGCTGCTTTGAGCAAGAGATGCAGATTATTATAGTAGTAAAGCGGAGCAGCTTCATGCACCTAAAGGCTCCAAGCAGCAGAGGCAGTACAGGGTGGGGGTCTGGGCAGCAGCCTGCATCAGGGCAGAGGAGTGGGAGGGGGACTCACTTTTCTCAAGCCTGTCTGCCAGGCGGGAGCACATGTTGGAGCTCATGGGCTGGTCCTGCCGGCAGGGTGACTCCTGGCTAAGAGGGGTCAACACTAACTGCTCTGGAGGAGCCCGCAGGAGAGAACAACACACAAGACAGCAAGTCAGTGAAGCCACAGAGCAACAGCTGGATATCTGAGTATAGTATTGTTTCAGTATTTAATTATAGTAGTAAAGTGTGCATACAGTACTCTATGGTGATATGAGTGTATATTAGTAGTATGAGTATGAGTGTATACAGTATAGCAGTGATTCCATGTTTTGGTCTGAATACTAAGTCCTTATTTCAGGATAGCAAGAATACAACTGGTAAATGATAAACTGATAACTGATAAATCATGCTTAGTATGACCACACACACACACACACACACACACACACACACACACGCACTATAAAAATGCGGAAAACATCTACTCTGGCTTAAAGCGAGAGTACATTTGGTTATATCTGTAAATAAAGCTGTGTCTTACATTAACTTTGTCCCTGCACACAAAAGGCACATCCTTCCTGAGGGAGTTTCACTTTTTTCTATTGTTCAGGATTGAAAGGGAAGTTTACTGTAAGTAAAATGAGCAAACCAAATGTGATAATGTAACAAACTCCCAGTACCAGCTTGCTACTGCAGGCTGTAGCTCTCTCAGGATTATAACACACTGCTGGTAATGCTACAGTTAGGAGTGTGTAGCAGATACATTTTCTTTTTTTGCACATAGAGAAAGGTTTTGTAATTAAGTGTGTACATCTGTGTTTGCTACACCAACTGTTCTATCATAATTTCCATGAATAAAAATGTGTAGGGTCAGCAGTGTCTCCTCCTTAAAGATGCACGTAAATGATCTGTGATATTTTTCTGTACTCTATCACACATGAAACTATGGGAGAACGCTGGATCCTGTAGTGTTGTGGTTATTAAAGAATGCAGTTTGACAGTACTGGGCTGCAGTGTTTGGGATATGTACCGTATCTTGTTTGCTCTGCATGATTATCTGCATGATAACAGGCAGACACAAGGATGGGTATTCAGGATCTGTGAGATATTACTTAACTACAGTGTGTTGGGGTTAAACTCAGAACAAGTAAAAAAAAACAAGACTTCTGCAAGGTTTGAACTTCAAATAAATGCTGTATGCATTTAAAAAAATAATCACTTATGACTGAGTGAGTTCTGCACTTAGTCAGAACTCACAGCAGAACCAGTTACAGCATCCAATTTAAATGGCGAGGGGACAATGCCCAGTCGAAGGCAGAGACAATCAGAATCAACCCTGTCCTTCTACTCATCAGAATTATTACACAACCCTTCTAACTTCTGCTTTTTGTTTCTCTTCCTTTCCTTTCTGTTTTCTCTATCTATCTCTTTTACATGTATGGAGATGCCCTGTTCCTGATGTTCCCAGCCTGGCTCTCCACTGCCCGCTGTGTTGTTCTCCGGCTCTGCAACCCTGCACTGATTACCATTAACACACTCAGTATCTGTTTCTGTATTAGCCATAGCTCTATAATTTGTGCCCATCACATTCTTATATTCATAAATTAGTACCTGTTATATTAGCCATAGTTCACATTAATTCTCTGTACTGTTTTGTTCTGTTATTTGTTTGTTGTTTGTTTGTACTGAGCGGGTAAACCCGAGTAGGATGGGTTCCTCGGACTGAGTCTTGGTTCCTTCCAAGGTTTCTTCCTCTTAAAGGGAGTTTTTCCCTGCCACTGTGTAACCATAAAATTGGCATCTCTGTGGTGCTGCTCATAAGAGGCGTGGACCTGTTTTTCCTGTAAAGCGGCTTTGTGACAACCTTTGTTGTAAAAAGCGCTATATAAATAAAATTGAATTGAATTGAATCTTTATGTCAGATAATGGACATAAAAACAGACCATCAGTGCAAAACCTAATTGCATGGGGGCAGAACTACAGACAGTAATACTCAGAGGCAAGACCAAACACAATCTTCTTTCAGCTGAAAGGTGAAACTACAGAAAGTTGAACACTTATGTTTACCATTCCATGTTTACAGCTGATTAGAACATGTTTGCTACTTGATGTATCGCAGAAAAGCCCGCAGATGTATGCACTGTCCTCCAAGCGCTCTCACTATACTATGTGTCAGAAAAGGTATGTGCTAGTCTTCAACCTACCATTGCGCATTGCTAATGGTGAGTTCTGATGAGGAAACAGCCTCAAATCACTTAACCGGTAACAGTTTTTACTGCATTGTCTAAAAGGTTTAATAAAAAATGATTGTATTATGTTATTATTTTACAGCTCTGGCAGGGACTGCGAGTAGAACTAAAAAAAATTAGCATCAGTCACGCAGTCAGTGGAATAGCTTTCTATTCTCAGCTCACAGGAAGCTGTAATTTGCCCGTCAGTCTTCTGCTGTTCCACTAGCACAATTTAGCTTATGATTTGTAGATTTGTAGTGTTTATTAGTAAAATAAGAACCTTGTGCTTCTTCATGCGCAGTATTACTCTCCTCTTAGCTGCAGTAACAGAGTGAAATACTGTGTTTACAACCTTAGTTTACACTCCAGTTTACTACTTTAGGTTAAATTGCTTCTCTTATTTAATGCCACTGATCTTTATTCCTCTGTAGAAAGTGTCTAATAAAAAATAACAGCACAGAGAAGCAAGTATATCAGTGTAGTGTGTGAAGAGCAGTTCACTATGTGGTAAAGTGCTCCCTCATGTGGCTAAATCATGTAAATGCAGATAGCTTATACTAATGTAGACCACTGAGCAATGGTGGTCATTTTGTAGCACCATCAAGTCCAAAAAATGACCACTCCTAGACACTGAATGGACATTCTGTGATTGACAGTGCCCCACTCTCTGAAATCCGTTGTGCTGGATGTTAATGGACACATATCATATGAAGTGTAATACTGCTTCCCCCCAAAGTGTGTTCATTTATTGTTTTTTTCTGAAAATAATGATGTTAAAAAAGATTTTACTTTGCTTTTGTTTGAGTAACTGTCTCTACTCTCCAGGGAAGGCTTTCTAATTGATTGTACCTATAACCCTATTACCTATAACCAAGATGTTTCTGTTTATCTGCTCCAGAATGTTCTATTGTATTGACGGTAAGGACTATGAACAAGTGAGTTTTTATTAAAATGGAAACTTTTTCTGTCTTTTTGAGGGAAAAATGGACTCACTTTAATGCATTAAAATTACACTCTGTTGTCATTTTGAAATCTAGATGGTTTCACTGGAACTGTAGTCACTAAATAAATACTTTCAGATTAATAAGATTAGGCTAAACCATGTAAATGTAATTTTAAAATACTTAACATACACACACATGACAACACACATCAAGTAGTTTTCTCCATTTCAAAAAAACAATGGTCTAATCAAGGGCATGGTAATCTTCATAAAACGTTTTAATAAAAAAACAATATTTGATGCCACATCTTGATAATGTATAGCAAACAAAAACCATACAATATATCGCAAGATTTTTTTTCTTTTTTTATATATTGTTTTTTTTAACCTAATTTTGCTATGCCGATTATCCCACCCACTCAGTTGCACTCCCCCTATCACTAGCAATTCCCTCAACACCAGGAGGATAAAGACTAGCGCATGCCTCCTCCAACACATGTGAAGTCAGCCACCACCTCTTTTTAAACTGCTGCTTTTAAAAAGCATTACTGAGTAGCATCACAGCGCACTCAAAGGAAAGAGCAGCAACTCGCTTTCGATACATCAGCTCACAGACGCCTGTGCTGCAGACATCACTCTAAAAGTGTGGGGGGTAGAGAGCGCCATATACCCACATAGAGAGGCCAATTGTGCTCTCTCAGACTCCGGCTGCGGATGGCGAGCTACATTACCAGGATTCAACCCAGTGGTCCCCTATAAATATTTACAGTGCACCCAGCAATCTCCTCATAATAGTGGAAGTACCTTCGTCCGCTGGACCACTCAGAGCCCCGTAATATAAATTTTAAAGCATAACAGTATGGAGTACAGTATTAATTCCCCCAATCTTGATGCAAAGCTGCATTTACAACATACAGACTGGACTATTGTCTGTCACGGGAGCTGAGCATGTGAAAAAAAATTGGTTTGTAAACACTAATCAGCAAGAGCCAAAGCAACACACTAAAGATGGCCACACATCTGCAGAACAATTATTTTGGCTTGTAAGTGAATAGTTATATAAGTCTGATGTTTTGGAGTCTCATTTAGACATGTGCTAGGTGTTAAAATTAAATCTACCATAGACAAACTTTCAATGTGTAATGAAGTGGAAGAAAAAGACCAAAAGTGACCAATACAAACGAAGCAGAAACACAATATACGGAAAGGCAAAAACTACTGCCTGAAGTTTTTGCACACCAGTGTGAGTTTTGTGATTAATTGCACCAGTAATTAATACTAATTAGTGCTAACAAAACGAATACAACACTTGAACTCTCAAGGCTTATGGTAATTATGTGAGTAACTGGGAAAACTTTAGATAACTTAGTAATTATTCAGGAATTAATTTTGAGCTACAGATTAAGTAATTATAACAGCAATTCACTCCATAAACTAACTCAAAAACCCCTTAGACACTATACTCAGTCTAGTCATAAGAAACATCACTTTTTTATAGGCCCTAAAATAGAACCCTGAGGGACTCCACGTATGATGCTAAACTAAACAGCTACCTACAATTGTTTCTGAATTATGATAAATAAACTGAACAATAACCTACAGTTAGGGTTACAGTGTTGAGCTGGATGTTTTACAATAGGTGTAACACTCATCCCTGCTGAACCTGAGTTCAAACCCCCACACGTAGAGGGCCTCAACCGTTTGCCATGCCACCAGTACTTTCCAGAAATAGGAACAAGGCGTGCGTGTGTCTGTCTCTGTTTCTGGAAAAAAGGGGCCTATTATCTGAACAAAAGTGAAGCTCTAAAGCTGACACAGCCATTATCTCTGCGCTGTCAGTCCACACATGTATGAGTATCTAATGCCTAATCAGCAGCTTGCAGCGTAGATTATGACCTGCCCTGTCTGGAGTTTGTACACTCGTGAATAATAACCGTGTATCAGTCGGCCACGCTCTGCAATCCTCACGCAAAGTGCTGACCCAGGGTGCACACCTAAAGCAGCACTTTATTCCCTTATCCTTATCTCGAGTGGTGAAGGGCGATCTCTTAATTAATCCACTCAAACTGTCACGCCCCCAGCAGGTAAGTGACAGCTGCCTCTCTCTGCTTCAGGCCTGTTTAAACAGATGGAATAGCAGAACGGTTCACACAGCAATTCACTGTGGAATGACCAACTTATAATTATATACTTATTTTCAATATATACCAGTGCTGGACAGTGCATTGAATTAATTAGAGTAATGCTATTTTCAAAAGTGAGGTAATCGAGTTTGTACATCATGACATATAGAACCTACCAGAGGGCATCACAGTAGTTTAGGCTTGTGTTTCTGCCCAGAAACATGTAAAAAATACTGATGTGACAGTGAATAAAATGTACAAGAATTGCCAATATATACAGCACTGGAAGAAAATAAAAGACCACTTAAAAATGATGAGTTTATTTGATTTTGCCAAATTGAAAACCCCTGGAATATAATCAAGACGATGATGGATGATCACAAGCCATCAAACCAAGCTGAACTGCTTGGATTTTTGCACCAGGAGTGGCATGAAATTATTCAAAAGCAGTGTGTAAGACTGGTGAAGGAGAACATGCCAATATGCAAGAAAACCAGGGTTATTCCACCAAATATTGATTTCTGAATTTTCTGAATATAAACTTGTTTTCTTTGCATTATTTGAGGTCTGAAAGCTCTGCATCTTTTTTGTTATTTCAGCCATTTCTCATTTTAATTTTTTCTCTGAATTTAATATATAACAATATCAACAAAACATATTTGGACAGTGACTTAATTTGACTTTTTGACTTAAAACTGATAAATAAAATGTATGGATTACACCCATGCTTTACACAGTCCCTCAGTTTCAACTACAAACATTCTCAAAAGTTCATGACTACCGATAAACAGTTTTGCAACCTGATGTGGCCTAGTCCCTCATTATGTCAGGGAAGAAAGGAAGCTGTCACGTATGTAAGCTGCTTCTGGGAAATTTCAAGATGAGGTCTAAATAAATATCCAGGCAAGTTAGGAAGGCAATTGTTACAAAAAAATAAACAAAAGATTCCCGTTAGAGAGAGAAGAAATGTGGAGTGACTCAATCAAAAATTTGGTACATTCTCAATAAGAAAGAATAAACCAGAGGGCATAGCAATACCTAAGCACAAAAGTCCAGTCATTTTAGACTGCTATTAACCATGTATAAGCCTGAACAGTCCTTGGGAAATGTGAAAGCAGAATATATTTCAGTACGGAGAAGAATTGCATTACTTGAAACATACCACACCATCTGTCAAACATGGTGGTGGGAGTATTACTGCATTGTAATATATGACTGTCAATGGTCATGGGTCAGTCACTAGTGTTTACGAAGGGTATGGCCGTTATTAGAAATCTGAATCTGGAACTATTCAGATTCAATATTCAAATGGACAATGGGCCAACCATATGGAAAAGCAACCGAAGAGCTTCTTAAAGCAAAGATATAAAATGTTGTTAAAAGGCTGAGTCACCTGACCTCAGCCCAATTTAGCTCACTTTTTACTTACTGAAGAGAAACTAAGAGCAGTAAGACCTACAAACAAGAAGCACTGAAGGCTGCAGTAAAGGCCTGGCAAAGCCTCTCAAGGGAGGAAACTCAGCATTTGTTGATGTCAAGGAGATTCAGACTTCAAGCAGTCATTGACTGCAGATAATTTTATTAATAGTCAATTACATTTGTCCAATAAGTTTGGTCCTCTGAAAATGGAATGGCTGTTTAACTAAATGGATGATATAGTATGTTTTTTTTAGTTTTTTTTTTTTTAGATTTAGAATTAAATCTGCACATACAAAAAAAAAAATTCCTTAAGATATAAGAAAACACCTTTTTAACTTTAATTCAAAGTAGTTTTGGTACATTGCTATTGGTCCAGTCCCTATAAAATGTAGACACAATCTAAAAGCATGTGACCATTTCAAATTAGGGAGAAGTTAACAAGAACCAGGTGATGTGATAGGTATCATATGCCGTATTTACGATTTAACTTATTGCAATATATTGCGGTACTGTAAGTAAGGCGATATGATTTTTTTTATTACAAGTATTACTTTTTAGGAAAACACAATTGTGCTATTATCCACTCTTCACTGTTATTCATAAAATATGAGTAAAAGAAAAATGACAAGCGATGTCTGTTCAAATGTCTTTTTTCACCCTGACCGGTTGTTGTGACTCAAATCTCTATCTTGCTTTGGCTCTCTATCGCTCTCTCTCTCCCTCCACACATTCCCCACTTTCACACATCAGATAGAACACATCACCATCAGCATGACTTTAACGGGCACCGATTCGGTTTACTGAACTGATTCTACATTCAATTTACAGATTCCCTGATTGACATATGAATCTTCTTATCTCCAGATAATATAATGACTGTTCCGTTCAGGGAATTAGTCTAAGGTCCACTACTCCTACTCAGTAATATAGTCTGACTCATCTAAGTGCAGGACTGGCAAACAGCAGCGAAAAACTGTCCACACGCCACAGAGAGAAAATGTGAAAGGTTCTTAATACAAAACACTACAGTAATTTGTGTTACGATAACGGGATTAAATTGTGGAAGGTCATTACTCAAGTTTTTGGACACATTTTCAGCCCTGTAACACAGACATATCAACTGTGTAAATGTACAGATAACAGGCCTAGCTAGCTCTTTTTTCCCAGATATTAATTTAATTATTATTAATTTAACATTAATTGGTGATGTTATGCCAAAACATTAAATCTCTATTTTCTGTGTTTAATTTTAAGACATATTTGATTTTGATTTTGGTTTTTTTTTCGTACTGGGTTAAAATAAATAAATCCTAATAAATAGACAGAAAAAAAAACTATAAAATGACTTGGCCTAAATTGCTATTTTTTCAATACACATCAGTTTATTTTGTTATTGTAATTACACTGATTTTCATTGAAATGCAATAAGATTTAATCCTTATGTAAAGATAGATTTTGGAGATTTGACATTTTATTGATTGATATATTTCTGAGAATAGAAATCTAGCTTTTAATCAGTTTAATCAGTTTAGTGTTTAACACTAAAAGACAACAGCAAGCAAAAAATCAGCTTGGGAACTCCCATACCTGTGTAAGTTTGGAGGTGTTAACTTGTGTGGTGGTCTGTGTGCTCATGGCAATGCGAAAAATGATCGAATTAAGAATACAAGCGAGGTCTGCTGACAGTGGATGCCAGATGGATCAGAAATTCCATCTAATTTGATTTTACAGGCATTTAACATTCCTCAATCTGCAATGTTGTGTGTGTACTAGGAATACACCATTGAAGGCATTACCACTCACAGTATACAGTGCAATCAGTGGGTGGTAATGACCGTGACGAGCGATGTCTGGTTAGAACTGTCCGTGCGAACAGACAAGCAACTTTGGCAGAAATAACATCCACATTCAGTGCAGGAGACCGCACACACATTCCACAGGTTAGTGCGGCATTCTTTAGCTTCGATACAACATGATAACTAGTTCCTGTCCCATGATGTTTTGACATGTCGTTTGATGTTTTGACAAGGTTACTAACTTTCTCCCTCCTCTGGTCTCTACTGCGCAGACTCTGGTCTCTGAATCGCCAAAATGGCGGAAGATTTTGGCTTCATTTTCATAGAATGAATGGGAACGGCGACACAGCGTCCATCTTTATATACAGTCTATGGTCATAGTAATATAATACAGGAAATTGACAAATCCTGCACCTAACAGCTGGGGTTATGCATAGGGCTCAGCCAGGATCTACTACTCACTCAACTAACAACAATAGCAAAACCACCACAATCTGATACTGGCTCGACAAGAATCCAGAAGCACAGCCTAACACTATGTTCATGGTCCATTGCCTCAACTGCCAAGTAACAGACCTACCAAAAAATAACCTATGAACACATAGAATCCCTCCTTAATCTAAGCTCACTTCCTTTAACTATGGCAACAACACACTTACCTAAGCACAATCACACACAATAAATCACATTATAAGTTGCGTGAGCAGAACACAGCAACCACTACCATCTGATACTGGCTCGACAAGAATCCAGAAGCATAGCGAACTATGTTCATGGTCCGTGCCTCAACTGCCAAGTACTCAGACGTCTACAAAAACTCATGAGACAAATTATTACAAGAGCAGGACCACACCAATCCCCTTCATCCAAACTTTAACACAAACTTCAGTGCAAGCTCTTCTCAGGGGTCATCAGGCAGGCACCTTCCTTCGTCAGTGTTTCGCTGAATTAGGCCCACGACACCTCCAGAAGGCTCAACAGTGAAGTCTGGCGTCCCAGACCCACCCCCCTCCAAGCTTGCTGTAGAAGCACAAACTCACTCCCTTCCCCACACAGCCTCAGCCCTTCTGAACCACAACCACTGACTAGATCTTTCAGCTACATCTAACAACTCCAACACAAACTTCAGTGCAAGCTCTTCTCAGGGGTCATCAGGTAGGCACCTTCCTTCGTCAGTGTTTCGCTGAATTAGGCCCACGACACCTCCAGAAGGCTCAACAGTGAAGTCTGGCGTCCCAGACCCACCCCCCTCCAAGCTTGCTGTAGAAGCACAAACTCACTCCCTTCCCCACACAGCCTCAGCCCTTCTGAACCACAACCACTGACTAGATCTTTCAGCTACATCTGACAACTCCTTCACTACAGTCCTTAGCACACGACCTCTAATTCCGAATTCAGACAGCAGTCTTGTGGCAGACTTCGCAACAAAGCCTCTAGTACCTACCTCTACCGGTCTAATATACGCTTGCCACCCACGCTCTCTCACCTCAGCCACCAAGTCTGTATACTTCAGCCTTTTCCTTTCATAAGCTCCATCTACCTCGTCTTCAAACGGAACAGTCAGCTCTATAAAATACACTATCCGCTTACTTTCAGAGTACAACACTACATCCGGCCTCAAGGTTGTAACCAGAATGCACTCTGGGATCTGCAGTTTACTACCTACATCCACTAATAACTTCCAATCTCGTGCATTGGCCCACTTATCATAACTGATAACCCTGCAAAAAAAATCATCCATCCACAGAAAACATGTATGGATGACCTTGCTGATTTGTTAGCAGGGAAGAAGCATCAAAACTTACTTATATGTTTAAACACAGCAAACTGGTTAGGGTTAAATCAACAATTAACAATATAGTAAGTGAGTGAGTGTGAATGATTGAGTGAGAGTGTAAGTGAACAAGTCAGTGAGTGAGTGAGCAAGTCAGTGAGGGGGTGAATGTGAGAGTGATTGAGTGAGTGTGAGTAAGTGAGCGAGTCAGTGAGTGTGTGAATGAGTGAGTGACTGTGAGTGAGTGAAACAATGCGTGCAAGTCAGTGAGTGAGTGAGTGAACGAGTATAAGTGAACAAGTCAGTGAGTGAGTGAACAAGTATAAGTGAACAAGTCAGTGATTGAGTGAGTGAACGAGTATAAGTGAACAAGTCAGTGAGTAAGTGAATGAGTATAAGTGAACAAGTGAGTGAGTGAGTGAGTGAACGAGTATAAGTGAACAAGTCAGTAAGTGAGTGAGTGAACGAGTATAAGTGAACAAGTCAGTGAGTGAGTGAATGAGTATAAGTGAACAAGTCAGTGAGTGAGTGCGAGAACGAGTATAAGTAAACAAGTCAGTAGTGAGTGAATGAGTGTGAGTGAACAAGTCAGTGAGTGAATGAGTGTGAGTGAACAAGTCAGTGAGTGAACGAGTATAAGTGAACAAGTCAGTGAGTGAGTGAACGAGTATAAGTGAACAAGTCAGTGAGTGAGTGAACGAGTATAAGTGAACAAGTCAGTGAGTGAGTGAGTGAACGAGTATAAGTGAACAAGTCAGTGAGTGAGTGAGTGAACGAGTATAAGTGAACAAGTCAGTAGTGAGTGAATGAGTGTGAGTGAACAAGTGAGTGAGTGAACGAGTATAAGTCAACAAGTCAGTGAGTGAGTGTGAGTGAGTGAGTAGTCAGTGAGTGAATGAGTATGAATAAACAAGTCTTAACTAAGGTAAAACGCTAACAGATGTACTGCAGTTACTGAGACTGCCTATATCAAGCTTTAATTTAAAAACATTTTTTAAAAGAAAATCTGAAAACTATTTGGGGAAAAAACTCTATCAGTCCCTATTCATTTTGGTGATTCTCTTTAGCGCCCTCTAGTGTCCAGTACCCTCACAACACACATTCTATTCCAGTGGTCTCCAGCCCTCCTTATAGAGAGCTCCATAAGCCTGCAGGTTTGTAACCTACCACACTCAGACAGTCTAGGCCTTTCTGAAGGCATCAGTGCGGGACAGGCGGGTATAACGTTATATCGAGTTGAGCTCTTCATGAGGAGGGTCTGAGACACTGCTCTCCTCTTTCTGAGCGCAGTAATGACTAGTCATGTCCAGCAGCAGCGGGAGAAATGCGGCACTGCAGCGCCCCCTGTCCGCGCGCTGTCCGCTCCGGCCGCGGAGCACAGCCTGTCATTGGAGCCGCCGACACGAAACGACGCGAGAGCTGTGAGATAGAGGAGCGCTGTGAGCGAGTCGGTGCGGGTCCGGCTGTGGATGAAGGGTGTTTCAGATGAACAGGCCGCTTGTTCTGCGCTGTGAATCGTTGTGTGTGTGTGTGTGTGTGTGTGGTTGTGTTATTAAGTGCGCGCGCTGCATGTGCACTGAGCGAAACGCACGCACACGCACGCTCACACACGCACTGCGCTTTCCAGAAACACGCATTCAAATGCTAGTTAGCGCTGGAAACGCTGCCCCCGGCCACACACACCCCCTCTGCCCCCCGTGTCGGGTCTCCTACCTCCCTCGCTGTGGATCTTCTTCGATCTCCGGTGAAAATACATCCTCGCCGGGGTGGCGGAGGGCATGGCCCGCCCGCGCGCGCGCTCAGGAGTAACACGGCCGGACCGAGGGCTCGAGCCCCGCTGACAGCAGCGGCGGCAGCACCATCGTCGCCGGCGTTCCGGTGATTTAGCTACAGATTTGGTGGGTCAAAGCCTCGTGAACGCGCTCTCCGCTCTCCTCTCAGAACAGCCTGTGCGCGCTCCCGTCGCGAATCCTATGACGTTACGTCAGTCCAAGCCCCGCCCACCGTGACTGCGAGGCTGCTCACACTGAGCTTTACAGCAAAACCGGATTAAAGCACAGCAGCGACCCAGCACAGATCAGAGATCATTACATTACATTTGGCAGACGCTTTTGTCCAAAGCGACTTACAATATTGAAGTGCAAATAATAGAAGAGGTTAAGTACAAAAATAATAGAAGTTAAAAATAAAGCATTACTGCTATTATTATCATTATCAGCACCACTTATCTAATACGTTATGTTAGCAGTAATGTATCCACAATAGTATGTTCAATGTTGTGGTAGCAGATGAATGTATAGCTAATTTAATAATCTGTTAATTGTTTTTAAATTATATTTTTATTTATTTATTAAGTCATGGATCATACATTTTATTTAATATTTTTAACAGACATTTTTCACTAACTTTGCTAGATTTCCAAGAAGATTTCCCATTGTTTAGTCATGTTTTTTTAACTGTGTAAGATTTAGACAGTAGTAGAGAACAGTTGGGAGTGTACAATGTTGCATTTAGCAACTGCATCATTATTTAATCATATAATACTTTTTTGCATTTGATTTATATTAATTATTATTATAATTTTCATAATCTCTGTCAAGACTATTATTATTATTGTTGTTGTAATTATTACATTTCAGATAAAAGAGATGTTAATTTCCTTGCTGATGATTTGATTCACGCTTTTAAGCAGGAAATTCACAAAACTGTATAGGACACTGACCGCCGCGCAGCAGAAGTGATGACCCACTGATACAGCGCATTACCCAAACACCAGCACAGCTGCAGCAAGCTGCATTCTTTAACAGCAGTAAAACTTTTAACACGTTTAGATTGTTCCATTTTTTTCTTTTCTTTTTTGCCTTTTTATTGTTCTTTTACTCAAATTTATTTGATATGGAATTATTTTAATTCTGACCTTTGTGTATTAATTTATTTTACATTTTCAATCCTACAGCATAGTTTATTTGTCTGTATATATGATTTAGGTGGATTTAGAATCGATTTCTAACACAGTCATAAAATACATAGCATATTTATATAATGTATCAGCTTCAAAATCTGCAAAAACAAAGGATGTTGGCTAAAATCAGAAGTGTACCAATTTACATAATTCATGTTTTTTACTTCAATACATTTCTTAATATAATACATCACTATGTGTCTTAGCATATCAGTGCATTATATCAGATGGTGATAGCATGCTAGCTTGTGGTTAAAGTGTTTGATCAGCTGCTTTCTGAGGCAAGGATTAAACCTATTTTTGGACTGCTGAGCATTCCTTTCAAAGCAGAAACTGGTCTAATACTAGGGCGAGTCCTATAAATAAGAAATCATCTTTACAAAGCATGGAGTGAAATACTTTTCTAACACAAAATGACCCAAAAACAAAATTAAATTTCTCAAAAAAAATTTTTGCTCCCTTTTTGTTTCTGCTTTAACTCAAATTTGACTAAATCTAAACCTGAATATAGTTCATTGTTACTCCCTCGCCTTTAAATATGTACATCAATATATCTGATTTTTTTATCATATTAGATTGAAATGTGTAAACCATTAAGGGCACATCTTCCAAATGGTGACGCTGGAAGCTCAGCTAATTTCAGCAGCAGCTCTGGAGAAGAACGAGTGCAGCACATTAATACAGGCATAACAAACCTCGCATTTAATGTCATTGTTAAGGAGCAAAGAAGAAAACCAATTTGCTTATTTTATTACATAGTAACAGAATACATATTCTTCTTAACTGTTTTAGCATCACATTAGAACATAATAATACATAGTCATATTTCAATGTTGTCATTTCTCATCTCATTAAATAGGAACTAAATAATTCGTTCTGGACTTGGCCAAAGACCCCTCACACTCTCTGCTGAACATTCAGACAAATAAAGACCACTCTGTCACATTCTCAGACACACACAACTCTCAAAGCATACACACAGAACCCAAACACACAGGCCATCACACACACACTCACAAAATATAAGCATATTCCACTGTCTGCACACAAAAAGTGAAGGAAATTGATTGACTTTTCCTAACATTTCCTTAAAACAGAGACACTGAAGTCTACCTGAAACTGAAACTGAAAGTGAATCTGAAAAAACGTACCGATTTACCACATTAGGAAGAAATGAGCCACTACTTCATAGAGAAAATTCACTTATTTTTCATCTTCACTGCAGAATTAAACAGTTAAAGAATTTAGAGTGGTTAGGATGTGAAAAACTACATTAGAGAAACTTTCAGAATCCCAATTCTTCACAGAATCAGACGTCTTAACATTGTTTTAGGATTGATTTCCCATAAACCTTTGTCCTGAAGTATTTAAAAAAATGCAGGGTAAACTGTAAATCTTTTTTTGTAATTTACACAGTTTCAATGACAAATTTTGGATAAGACAAACGTACAAATTTAGCTAGGACAATGATCCCACCCAATTAGCTGCTGATGTGTTCGAATGACCTTTTTTAGAACCTATTTTAAGCTGTATATTTTTATGTTGCAGGCTTGTTCCCATCCCCATCACACTATTAAACAAAGCTGCAAGTTTCTCTATAATGGATCAATTCACATCACACCACTCTGAATTCCTTTGTTTATGCAGAAAATCAGTTAAATGCCCTGAGTGGTGACCAAACAGCACTGTATGTATCCTGCCCGCTTCACACAGAGTAAATTCTTTTAGGATAAGAATAGCCTTAATGACAATCATCGTTCTCTAAATGTCTAAATTCAAATTGCTTGTTATCAGTATCCCCTATTTGCAATTCACATTTTTTAAATTAACAAAAAGTGTGCAGACAACTTTTAATAGGGGTCAATGTTTAATGCGCCACCTTGTTTACAGGTGTACTCCAGAGCATTTTCCAACCAGGTTCAGTGGGTGATTCTTTTCAGCCATCTTCACCAAGTGATTTGACAAATAATTTGACCTTGGGCGCAGTTCTTACTGTGTATGGACAGTATATTCCCAGCAACAGGCAGAAATTTAACAAAACTTTGTTTGTGAAACAATGTAAAGGGCTTATTATTAATAAAAAATAATAATAATGAAAGGACCTGGAAGACAAGGCCATAAGACTGAAACAATTGCACCAAAAACACCTCTAAAATGTCAACAGCAAGGGCTGGGTAAAGAGCTTAAACACCCAATATGCAGAAAGCATAATAATTAAGACTGAGTAAACTAGTAAAAAGGGAGTGGGTTTGAAAACAACCCACTAGGGTCTTACAAATAAAATATCTTCACTATCAAGTCGTTCAGTACCCTTCCACTCCTTTTCAAATCATTGCACAACCTGTTTAGAAGTCTGGCCCATGACAGGCCATAACCATTACCGTACGGGGCTGCTCCTACAAATGCTTCATTTAAAAAAATGCTTAATTGATTATCACTCATCACTAAATATTGTGACCATTGTTTCTGGCTGATACGGTGTTCATAAGCAGGTGAAAACAAAACAAATCAATCATGCACTCAATGGGTCAGACAATACAATAGTTAAATAATTCAATCTGCGTGTGCGTGTGTATCACCACACCTTTGCACCAGAAATGTAAATGACATTCAAACTGAGTCCAGCATAAGCCCATTTCTTCGTAATATGCATGTATGTAGTGTTTGTTAAGTGGCTCGTTACTATTTCAATTGATCATAAAAAAAAAACATGAACTCACAAAGACTGCAATGGCTAAAACATATAGAATCAATTAGAGCAGAGATCAGTCATCAGGCTAACTAGCACACTCTGAATGAAAATGTTCTTAAAAGAACGTTATCCAATGTTAAGAGCTTTAAAATGGAAGATTCCGCCATAAGAGCATTAAAACAAAGGACTCGGCTGCAAGCGCTTAAAAACTAAAGTTCGCTCTTAAAACAAATTTACAGGAGGAGCATCCTACTGTGTCTCATTCCAAACCCCCAAAACACAGGCATTCGTATATTTACATGTCCTCAGAGTCTTGGGTTCAGAGGTCGGTCTGTAAAATCCATTTTTTGTGAAGCCACAAAACTCAAAAGGAAAACTGAAAGCGAGACGGATTAGCTGTTGCTAACACTGATTCATCACAGTAAATGTCTGTTAATGTGACCCTGAAGCACAATGTGGTTGGGGGCAGGGGGTCACGCAAAGGAGACCAAGTGGACTGAGGAAGAAAGCGATAAAAGAGCTGAAAATAAAAGTCTAAAAAAATAAAGCTTTGTAAGTTATCTGTGTTGTTTCTTCTTCTTTTGGTTCTACGTTCAGCTGAATACAGTGGGTCTCGACAGATGAAAACATTGATTGAAGCGCTACATTTGTGGTCGGAAGCTTAAATACACTCATCATGAATATGAAATTCATGGCAAACTTGAAAAACTAGTTTCTGGGACAATCAATGAAAGACAAATTTTGCTCATGGCATTCATGTCCATTATGAGAGCATGTAAACGTCTAACCACAACTGTAAGTACAGGTGCCACCAACGACGGAGAATAGAGTCAGTCAATGAATTGGCCGGTGAGGGTTACTGTAAAGGGAGGGTGAGGACAGGGATAGAAAGCGGCCTGCCGTCAGTCTTGGTGTCCAGACAGAATGGGTTGCCTGCAGATGGGGCAGGTGTTGTTTTCTGAGAGCCAGCGATCGATGCAGTGGATGTGGAACTCGTGGGCGCAGGGCAGGCTGCGCAGCTTGTTGCCCTGGGCATACTCGTTGATGCAGACGCTGCAGGCCCGCCCCTGCTCGCCCTCCAGGCTGGCCTGGCCATAGGTGCGTGTGGCCAGATTGTCGATTTGCTCTTTGGTGAGGCCTCGTGGGTGCTCGTCGTCCTCCTCGTCGTTCAGCAGGAAGAAATGGGCAAGCCTCAGAATGGGCAGCGTGCCGTTTTCCACCAGGTTGTTGGTGTCTCGGCCACTGGGCCGAACGTCACCCCCGTTTGATCTCTGTCCCACCTCTCCTGGAGACCCACCTTCTCTTTCTGTCTCTGGCCCCTGGTGGCCTGGCACTCCTTCGTTCCCCTGGGCTCCGGGGGAATGGCCTCCAGTCTGGCCAGGGGCTGCACTTTCAGAATCTGCTTCAGTCTCCATCAGTGAACTCAGCTCTCCAAATCCAGTCATGATCTGTCTCAGGATAGAGCGCAGAGCGGTGGAGCTGGGCTCCCCCAGACCAGTCTCAGATATGCGCCGCAGAGGGATGCGGATGGTGCTGACGTAAGTGCGTATTCCTGCCCGCTCTGAGCGGGATATGGTGCGCCGAAAGCCGCCACTGTCACTCTCAAAGGTGACCGTGTTCTCAGCAGCGCGGGCTCTGGAACGCGTGCGGCTGGCTATACTGTCCCTGTCACGGTTCTCTCCAGGCCGGATTCGCCGCACCTGCAGGTCTAGCATGATGGTGGGATGGCGTCTTGCCCCACTTCCAGCTCCTCCTCCTGCTGCTGCAGCATTCTGAGCAGTTGCCTCACCCTCCTCCGTGGGTGGAGCAGGGTCTGTAGAGGCCGTCGCAGAAACAGCCTCAACGGCAGCCTCGCCTGTCTCCATTGCAACAGTCATGCTTCCGTCGGATTCTAGTGCAACAGGTGTGCCCCTGCTGGGGGAGGGGCTAGAGCTGGGGGCAGGGTTTCGGTCCAAAGGGGAGCGGCTACGGCGTGAGGACCGCGGCAGGCCACCAGATCCAGCCACCCTGCGCACACGGCCACGTGAACGAGTCCTGCTTGTACGAGCCTCCCGGCCAGCCACTGCCCCCTGCAGGGCAGACACAGACACAGTGTCTGGACACTCTGGGACTTCAGGAGCATCCTGCCCCTCGCTGTTTCCAGTCGAAGGAGCCGGGGCCTGTGCCAGACCCAAAACATTACCACCATTATTATCACTATCCTGGCTCTGGTGCTGAGAAGTGGGTGGGGGCTGTGGAGGAGGAGGCGGGGCCGGGTGGGGGAGAACAAGATTCCTTCTTAAAGCCGTGTACGGAGTCTGAGAGAGGAGAGGAGGGGTTATGGGCGGAGTCGTGCTGCTGCGAGTGCGCCGTGCCTGGGCCCTCCGCCCCAGCGTGGGCCTGGCTGTGGAGTAAGGGGCAGGGTGCTGGGTCGTATAGGGAACGGGCCTCTGTGGCGCACGTATAGAAGCAGAAGGCCGTGGAGACGGGGGAACAGGAAGGTCGGCAGGGTCTGGCACGTCGCTGTGCTCCCCTGGCTCAGGCTGCTCATGATTGATGTTGATTTCAAGGCTGAAACGAAACTCGCCACTGTTGGGGTTCGTGCGACTGACAGCACGCCACGTCTGGTTGCCGCTCTGACCACTACGGGTGGCATTTCCCGTGCGACGGAATGTGTTCAACCACTCCAGAAGAGAGTCACCATTGGCACTCTCTGTCCCAGGCTCGGCAGCACCTGAAATAAAAATAGAAAAGAGGATATTTTTGGCCTAAATAATGGGCTGTTAGGCCAGATCAGTGAAACAATCAATGATTTAAGCCCAAAGTTCAAAAGTGCTGCAAGTAATGATTATTTCTATCATAAATCAAGCGTTATTTACCAAAGCATTTTTAACATGGCCTATTTTTCACTAATTATTTCAGTGCTGCCACAAAACCCAATACATGCATTCTGAACCCTGCTCCAGCCCTCCCTGAATCCTCTGAACTCACCACTGCTGCCCTCCTGTCCTGTTTCACTGTTCTGTAGGTGTGCTTCAGGGCGGGGCTGGGAAGACACGCGCTCCTTAGCTCCATCCAGACGCTGCCTCAGCTCCTCAGCTGTAACCTCACCTAGAGTAAAGGAGATAAAAAGCACAATCTACATTTTTGCCTGTGCATCAATTAAAATTATGTCTCAGGCAGATGAGGCCCTATAAAAAGGTTCTCAGAGGCTACTTTAAAATAGTGTACTTCTTGGTGTGAGATCGTTGATTGCTAAATATGCCTCTACTATACACAAAAATGTCTTTTCGTGTATAGTAGAGGCATATTTAGCAAGTTCACAGTCTTTAAAAGTTACTGAACTAAGAGAAACAGTCATTTGTCAGCCAGCCACTATCGCCTTTGTTTGCAGTTGTGTCGTGAATAATAAGCCTGGATGGCTGTTTAGCGACAAATACAGGTTACATTTGACATCATTTCTAAATAAAGCAAGGTTTTAACACTGCTGATATAATGAGTTACATTAAATGAGTGCTCAAGCAAGACATTTTAAATACTGTGCCAATGTGTGTGTGTGTGTGAATGAGGTTACCAGGCGTGCCCAGCAGGTTGCTGTCTCTCATCAGCCGATACTCCTCCTCGCTCAGCTCGTTGATGAAGTGATAGTATGCCTCCTCCCGCCGAAGACGCTCAGCCTGACGGCGACGCTCATCTCGCCCGCCGGGAGGGTCCATCACCATGAAAACCGCTGTTTTTCAACAGTCCCACAAACAGAAGGGTTCAACATTAGAGCTGCAAGCCTATGTGCACTTACCTGCTTATTGCTGCTGATACAATGACCTCAAGACCATAACAAAAATGAACATCATTAAAGGTGCGATTACAAATGCCAGTATGTGAACTGCAAAATGACCATTATAAAAAAAAAATTTATGATGATAAGATCATAAAGAGCTCTATATTAATCTCTAAATAATGAAGAGAAGGTAATCATAGAATGATGACCCAAAGCACACTCGCTCAGAGGCTTTTCAACCCTAATAGCAAAACAAACTGTTTATGTATGCTTAAAGTACTTTCATAAGATCAATTAGACTGATTAAAATAAAAAAATACAAATGAAAGACAAAAGCTGACTGTCCTGCAGGACCACTGAGCAGAGCAGGTCTAAAAAAAATAGGCTAGAAGCATAGACATGAGACAGCAAAAATCACATTAAACGCACGCACTGCTGTCAGAAAACATGAAGTGACACCTTGATTAATTAACAAGACAACAGAGCTCCTTAATATCTCACACAGCAACCACTTGAAGGATGGCACCACTAGGTTAAATGAGTTAAATAAATAAAATAAATGCATACCAACATATACCAATCTCTCTGGATTTGCTCTAAACAACACATCTTTAAAGCTTGTTTGTAACAGGCTTTAAATATGTGGCCACCCTAACGACAGTAACACAATAACGCGAAAATTAACAATATATACGTAAATAAACCGCTGCCCTTTCTACACCAGCACCTCTGCTGTCTCTGACTATGGAGCTATATAACCTAACACAGTAGGCCAAGGCGAAGAATGTAAAGCAAGCAGAGCGACACGCTGACGTAGCCAGCGCAGCAGCCAATCAACAAGTCGATAGCGATGACTGGCACTTCGAATGCCCAATCAGAGCTGCCCGAAGGCGGTACGTGACTAAGAAAAGTCGGGCACCGTGTGAGCGTTTCTAACCGAGGCACAATGAAGAAGCCCCGACTTCTCTTTAAAACGTTATTAAAATCACACTTCACATGCAGCAATAACACGTGGCCACGTTATAGTACGACATGCGCAGACGAGGCCGAACAGCGAGCTGTCATTCTGTCTGCGCAGCCGGTTCTGCTGGTGTCGACAGATAGCCGCCGTGCTAATAACCAACAGCTAACCAAAAAGCGGGTTTGACAACCGATTAGACAGCAGACAGGTCCCGCCACGAACACACAGCTAAACACACCAACAACAACCCGGCCGCTTTCAGCGAAAGAGAGCCGCGGAGACACACATAAACCCGCCAGTCTAGTACCTGAAACAGCAGCGATAATATGGACGAGTCCTCTCTTTTTCCTCTTCGCTCTGATTACAATGTAGAGCTAAGATGGGACCAACGGAGCCACACACACTCGCGTCCGGCCGGCTACCTGACGCGCTGCACACACGTTCCTGTTCACAAGCACCCCCTCTTCTTCACCCCACACCCACTCACCCCAAACATTTTTTTTTTCATTTAATTATTTCAATTATTTATTTAAGAAAGACATTACTAGTTTTAATATTTAGTGGGCTCTTCAACTATAAAGACATTGGTCTTTTATTGTACATATATTGTATTATATAGTCTTCCTTACACTTATTTATAAGATTACTGGATCACAATGTTTCCCTTACATTTATTACTGTATCATACTGCTTCTATATTACTAGAATTTATGTACAATTACAGTAAAAGTAGTTACATTACAACACTGTACATCTGCAATATTCAACTGGCAATTTGAGTTTTTGTTGTACATATATTGGATCATACCATTTTCCTTACATTTTTTACTGAGATTACTAGATCACAGTTATTTCTGGAATTACTGTAAATTTGCAATATCCAACTGGGAAAAAATATTTTGTTGCACTGTGTATATATGCATATATGTATTATTATTATGATTTATTTTTAGTTCTTTAAAATCACAGTAAAATATTTTCCATTCGTATAGTGGAAATATACTAGAAATATAACTAGAAATGCCAGTAATTTTCTCTACATTTTTAAAGTATTTTAAAGCGTAGACAGGCACATCGCATATGTATTTGCTGCTAAAGCCTGAAATTGGTGCAAACATACTTTATAGCAAATATTTTTTATAATATTCCAATAAAATGTATATTGTCTAAAATTACTCATCTTTCTTTGTTGTTTTTTCTTTCACCTTTTCTATAATGTTGTCCTTCTAAATCTTAGCTAACACATAGCTGTGTGAGATTGGGACCAGGGTGTCTCTTGGTGTCAGTGCCAAACAAAGGCCATTGTTTTTTCTGAGTGAAGATCGTTGAAGAGGACGTGGAGTGTAGCTTTATACAGAGACTACACTCGAATGCTTAAGTAGCGAACGCAAGTTTAAGACGCAAAATAGTCGTTTTTTTAATTTCAAATACTCGTTTGGTAAAGAGTTAACATCCACGTGGTGCCTCCACAAAGCCCCAGTCTTTTCATTAGTAATGAAAAGTTCGATTCAGTTTGCCGAGTCGGTTCATTTAAACTCATCCGTTCGAAAGAGTCGAACGCACGATTCGGGTTACCTCGTTCTCGTAGCCTCTCTTGCAGAGTCATTGCATTTGAATGCAGAAGTCCCTAAGTGACATATACTGAACATCCTAAGAGCATCATTACAGAACAGTCTGCGAATCTCTGTTCGTTTATTTCACTTGATTTTTTCTTTATACTTTAATTAATAATTTGATGTTCTATATAACTATATCTGAAACAAATTCTAGAATAAAAATGTTAAAATATTATGAAGTTTATGAAATTGTTGTTGTGTTACATCAGGAGTTTAGCATTAAAATATTTACAGTCATGTACCCACAATCAGAAACAAACATGAATTAGCTGCTCACTGAAATAATCAGATTTTAGTTTGAATTTGGTATCAGTATTCAAAAATGAGTCTGTGCTCTTATGGGATACGTTGATATAAATATATAATTAGGGTTGCCCAAAGTGTGACTCCCAGCCACAACATGACTTATTAGTATTTTATATAATAACCTATTACATTTGTAATTTTATATATAGTGTAATTTAATTATTTTATAATTAAACACATTTTAACTGGAATCATTTGCTAATATGTTTAGACCAGCAGCATCAAACCCACCACAAACACACGCTCATCCTCCCTCTTCCTTTAAGACAATAGGTATGGTCATCTCTGGCGTGGACCCTGCAAAATAGCTTCCATTCCAACGGGGGTAAAATGAATCGGTTCAACAGACGAGTCAAAAAGAGCCGTTCAACGGAACCGGTTCACACGAGTCGGATTTCGGGGGTTTTCAGGCGAGCGACGGTTTTGCGACACTGCCGTAAGCGGAGCCTGCTCTCCCGAGTGAGATACCGGTTGCGAGAGAAAATCTAAAGGAACTATTTGGGGCAGAGCCACATATGGTGGTGCTTCACCTCAGCACACGTTAAAAAAACACGCTACCCCTCCTCACTCACACTCAGCCCGGGGTACATGTGGCGGCTGAGCTGAAGCGACGCGAGGGAAGGCAACTGATTGTGTGAGCGGCGCTGGAAGTAAGTTGCCTCCCTGGCGGCGCTTTAAAACAATCAGAAAAACACAAACACACACTCACAAACACACCCCGACCTGCCCACAGCCGCCCGGGACGATGGACTATGACTTCAAAGTTAAGCTGACCGGAGAGAGAGAGCGAGTGGAGGACCTGTTCGAGTACGAGGGATGCAAAGTGGGGCGAGGGACGTACGGTCATGTGTACAAAGCCAAGAGGAAAGACGGGTGAGTTTCACCACTCGGTGACAAAACGAGCTGAGTGAGGCCTGTGAGCCCTGCTGTCTGACTGTCTGAAAATATCAGAGAATGCCCCTGACATCTCTGCTGTGCTGCTACACCGACCGGTTCCGTGTCTTTTAGATTTACCAGCAGAAACAATAAACACAGAGTGCAGTAAACCTGCGAGTGAAGGCAGGCTGGTGCCACTGGTGTAGCTGGGTAACTAACTTAGCTGTGTTGTTGTCATTTATGGAGAGCGGCCCCTTTATTTTCTGTTTGTCTGAAAAAAAACGCCACACAATCAAAATTTGGTGTTGTGTGTTACCTAGGCATACTCTGCATTCATGGCATATATATATATATATATATATATATATATATATATATATATATATATATATATATATATATATATATCTTCTGTAATAAAAAAAAAAGCTTTTCTGTGTGTTCAGACTGGCAGTGAAAGCAGTCTGGTGTACGTGGTGTAGCTAGGTAACTTAGCTGTGTTGTCATTTATGAAGAGCAGCCCTTTTATTTTCTCTATGGTTGAAAAAAACTATAGCTATAAAACGTCAAAACAATCTAAATTTGGTGTTGTGTGTTACCTAGGCATAGTCTGCCTTCATGACATAACTATATATCTCTTCTGTAATAAAAACAAGCTTCTCTATGTGTTAAGACTAGCAGTGAAAGCAGTCTGGGTTCAGTGGAGTAGCATTAACTTGGCTGTGTTGTTGTTGTAATTTATGAAGAGTAACCCCTTTATTTTTTCTTCATCTGTCACTGGGGGTTCTGTAGTGTATGTTCAATCTTTTGCTAGATTTTCTGTTATGTGGTCACATTTCTGTATAGCTGCTTTGTGAAAATATCAGTTGTAAAAAGCACTATATAAATAAATGTGATTTAATTTGATAGCTATAAAACACCCTTTTATCGCAGTTTGTTGTCTGCCAACATGGCACATAGATATCTCAGCAAAATGAGCCTCTTGTGTGTTCAGACTAGCAGTGAAAGTAGTCTGGTGACAGTGGTGTAACTTGACTGTGTTGTTGTCATTTATGGAGAACAGCTTCTTCTTTTCTTTTTGAATAAAAAACGCTATAAAACGCCTCTTTGGAATCCAAATTTGGTGTTGCATCGTCTGCCATAATGGTACATAGATATCTCGTCTCAACTGTGTTGACAAGCAGTAAAATCAGTCGGATGTCAGTAGTGTCACATCGCTAGCTATTTATCCCTCCTGTAAAACGAGCTTTTCTGTATGTGCAGACTGGTGTGAGTGGTGTAAGTTAACCGATGGTGTTGATACTCATCCAGTGCACTTCCATTTACATCTATTAGGGCTACATGTTTTAATGACATTCAATCTTTTTTCAGTATATGTATATATATTAAAATAATAAAAACATACAGTAATTTCCACCACATTTCTTCTGAACTGGGACTGTGTTCTCTCTGGAGTGATTGTACATCTCACTAATGCTCCTTTTGCTAAATGCAATCAGATTCTCACAGAAATGTTCCAATATCAATGCTTTTTACTTTCCATAATTGGATTTTTATTGGAGGTGGCAGGTGTTTTTGCTAAGTATGTCTCTATAAGAGATTGCATAGTGCAAAGTGATGAAGACTAAGTGAATTAGATCAGTGGAGAGTAGCATAAAGAATATGCAGTGTCACATAAGGAAAGTTATATCACACATTTCCTTTCAAAAGGAAAATTTGCACTGTTCTTATTTTCCATTTTCAGAAGAAGGTGTCTGTGAGTTAATGTGTCAGAACTGAGTTGCTGCACTTTCCTCTGAGTGTGCTGGCTACTCGGTAATGCTACATCAGCAGCAGTTTGAAAAAGAGGCGGCTGACTTCACGTGTCAGAGGAGGCATGAGCTATTTTTACCCTCCTTGCGTTGTGGCATTACCTGTGATGGGGAATATAAAGCTGCCTTGCAGCTGAATGGGTGGGCCTAGCTAAATTTGGAGAAAATGTAGATTAAATAAGAATCTTAAAAATTAAAAGTTACTGATTTATCTCAAAAGGGAGAAAAGTACCTTTGGTTATTCGTTGGAAGGGATTTGTAATGCTTTGTGGATGTTTAGAAGAACCCATGGGTTATATGGTTGGGACTATGTTTAATATCTTAAAGAATTTATAATATTTAGCACCACTAGTCATTTTCTAACTATGATTGCTATAGCTCCACCAAGCTTATTAAAGTCTAAGACCGATGAAGAAGTTATCCAAGAGCAGAAATCTCTGGATGCACCTTTATTTTTTTTTACCCCAACTCTGTAGATTTTTGCCATGTTCTTCAGTCTAGGCTGCAGTAGTGCTGGGCAGTATACCAGTTTATATGGTATTTCCGTAGGGGAAATTAAAACCAGTATGCCTTTTTTACATACCGCCATACCGCTAGAGGCGCTGCGGAGGGCCATAAAGAACAGCTCCGCCGAAGAAGCACCCTAGCAGAGCTCACTAATGCTAGCCACTTGGCAACCAGCATGACAAGCCAACACACTGGAATTTCAGCTCTGTGGAGCCAAACGCTCTGTCCTGCCTGGAGAGTTCATGCTGCTATTCCTCAATGTGTGAGTGTTTTTATCCGAGTAAAATAAATAAAAAATAAACAATTATTTTTAAAACATTAATGTTGTAGCTTGAAGGTATGTTTTTTTTTTAACTGCTGGAAATTTTGGCTAATTTTAAAACTTTAATGCCTCTAATGGCTTCAAGAATAACATATTTTAACTAAATTAATATAAAACCTTACTTGGGACCTTGAGCTTTTGAGAAATATTTATTTTAAATACCTAAACATAGAGTATTTTAGACCCATTTATAGTGTTTATGGAACTATTGAAAATATTTAGTTTTGTAAAGGAAGCCATGTTAAACTTGTTGGTGTATTTTTTTTTAAGGTCTGTTATTTTACTACATTCTTCAGCTGTTTGTTTCTGCTAATGCACTATACGATTCCTTCATGTATTGTGTAATTTTGTGGGAAAAAGTAAACCCAAAAGTAATCAAAGCCTTTATTTAAACCTTTAGTGTTTTATATTATATGTAACAGTACAGTAAGTCACAAACCTATATAAAAGCCTATTTTTAATTTGTAATAATAATAAAAATACTGTGATATACCATGAAACTGTCAGAATCAGAAAAATACCATGATATACATTTTTAGCCATACTGCCCAAAACTAGGCTGCAGCAGATGGTGAGTTATCTGTATTGCTATCCTGTGAAGACTCCTAATGGTCTCACAAAGGCTGCATGGTGACATCACCAGGTTCCTGCCCTGATAATGTGTGTTTGTGCAGAAAAGCTGAGTGACCAAGGGTCTTGAAGGTTCCCTTAGCACCCCCGGAATCACTCCAAACATAGGCTGCATTTCTAGGCTGTAATCGAGGATCCTTTACTTCTATGCTTTCTACTACAAAAATTGCATTCAAAATGTTTATTTGTCTGCAAAACCTCCCTATTGGACTAGGACAGCTTTTTAATGTTGTACTTTATTTGTTTTTTGACTGAATCCTGGCTGGAAGAAGCTCTGTGTCCACACTAGGGTCAAAATCATACTGTGTCAGCTGCGACAGTACTGATCTGACTGGGTGAACACTTTTCTTTTAGTCGCCTAAGTTATATAACTTTTAAATAAGCTGAGGTTATGTTACAGCTCTGTGTCTGGGAACATCTTGTACGTAATGCTGATAAACGCTGTAAAAAAAAAAAAAAAAAAAAAAAAAGATAAACAAATACAGCATTGCACTGTAGAGAATGGATAAAAGAATAATATTACAGGATGATAGTTGTGGGTGATTATTGTATCTGGATTCAAATTGGTTACAAATCTGGTCACTTAAACTACTTTAGTAGGTGGTCTGAGAGGCATTTAAGCCTCATGGTAAGTGTAAGTGCATGTGGTTAAAATCTTAATCAAAACACAATCCTGATACTAATCACATGTGACCAGGTTTAAACAAAACGCATAAAGAGTTACAAATTCTTTAAAAAAAAATTCTCATTTACGATCCCATACATATTGCAGCAATAAAAACAGATAGTGGAAAGAGGTACTGGAGCACAACATATTGTTCTGCTTTAGCTGTGCTGTCATCATAGCCAATAAAAGTTTGTCTAAAGTTGGGCAAAACCCTAGATGCAGTCAATTAGCCAAGACATGTTTGGTGACTAAAGTTTGCTTCTTTTGTTTAGAGTGAAAGATGCTAAGCTAATTTTGCTAACAAACACTGAACTGTGATTAAGACAGACACCAAGCTCTTCTCTCCTGTAAAAAAAGAACTGAAGAATGCATCCAGAAATAAATGTTTTGAAGCAGACATACAATTGTGGTTCAGAATTTGCTTTAGTTTATAAATACAGAAATAAACTACTCCACAGAGTTCTATTGTGGTAAAGTCATTCAAGTTCAGCATTTCCTAGCAATTTTAGTATAGCATCTCCTGTTGTAAACTAAAACACTTCGGATACCAAATGTGCCTTGCCTGATATAATACATCTTGTGCATCCACTAGATAAAACTCTTATTATCACATTGTGAAGGGTAGCTTGTGGTTTCTTCAAGTCAAACAAAGAGGCAACTTATTTTTTCAAACTGTTGCTAATGTAGCCTTTTATTGGACAGCTGAATGAACTTGAAGGCGAGTTCTATTCATCAGTTATGTAAGGTCAGCTACTAGATGCTTGTGTAAATTTAGAGAGGGCATCTTCATTTTATTTAAGGAAGAACATATTTACTCTTTTCAGTTTCACTGACAGGAAGATTGAATATTTGGGCGTATTGCTCTTTGCCCCAGGTAATTTGTGACACTGAGGTTTCCACCCCACGCGGACACTCTAATTGTTTGCCCATCATTACTTCCATAAAGGACAGCCATAGTGGCTAACTAACAGCAAATTTCCTCACTAAAACACTCCTGACTGACCTGTGAGCAGATTCGGTTTTGGAGCAGCAAACCGGGCCTTCCAAAGCCCAGCCATTAAAAGTCCAGACAGTCTGGCGGCCGGAGTCTCGTTAAGACTCTTAAGTGTTTAAAGATGTTTTTTGTTCGCCACAGGAGCTGCTTGTTTACTGCTAATTTGTTCATCTACAGTTGGGCCTCAGGAAATACGTGTATAGCTCCGTGGGCTAGTTAGGTTAGGGACTTAACTCAATGCCTTTGTCTCATTGCCAGATCTGAGCATCCTTTGCTGCCTTGGTGAGGTTTTCATCCAGAATTATATCTGTGGATGTGCACTGCTGAGAAGAGAAGCATGTAGGTGGCTAGTTGCTAGTGCATTTTAATTGATCTCATTTAGATTCAAATTTATTTGGGTATGTGGAACGAGACCAACAAGGTCTTGGATGAAACCAACAAGTTTACAAGGCCAAATGATTTTAAAAGTGGAAAAAGGTTAACTGCTAACTCAAATTAAAAAACAGGCATGTGTTTATCTTTAATCAGGGTGTTTTGAACAGTGTTAGCAATATTTCTTTGGCGCTACTGTGTTTAATGCTGCACTGTATTCAACTTTGCGTTTAAAGTTCACCCAGAACTCCTTGTTTGGCCAAGATATCGTTCACTATGCTTTCCTAAAAGACCTAGTTTACTGTTGCTTATCAAACTGTGCTATACAGTGGTTGATGCCATTGTCTCACAATCGCCTGTAGTTTGTATAAACTTGTATAAATTTTCTTCAGATTCAGTTTGTATCTTGTGTCAGTCTGTCATGTGAACGAATATGTCTCGAAACAGCACGCGTGCGCACATTTGATGTTTCTGCACTTGTGACAACACTAAGCTTATGTATACAGGCAAAAAGCCACATTAATCCTGATCTGACCATTCACATTCATGTCATATGCCTATGAATCCAATACGTATCCAGTCTAGGACCACACATTTAAAAAGTGACAAAAAAGTCTCTTTAAAAAAACATCCCTAAAAAAACGAATCTATCACATTTTGCCAAAAAACAAATGAGTGTAATGTGTCATGCAATGTAATGTGAATAAAGCCTTAGTCTCTGTTTACACAACAGGTAAAAATTGACCTAATCCAGTTTTGTTTTTTTGTTTTTTACATCAAATGTGTGCTATTATAATCCAAACATGGCAGTGTGACTCAGTTAGAATTTAGACAAGTTTCATGTTAATCCAACTAAAAAATTACTAAGGAAAAGGAAGAATGGATAATAGTGGTTGTTATTTTTTATATATATATATTTTTAAATAAACTATTTCTGCGCTTTTACTTCACTTTTATATTGCTATATACCATACTAGTATGTTCATGTTGGTCTTTCAGTAGTAGCTGTGTGGTGTGTTCAGGGGGTGAGTGGTGACAGTCAGCTGATAGAAGGACATCATAATTCAATATTAGCAGGTTTAAGATCATCTTTGTCTTCTTTCTTTTTGGTATGTCTGAACCCTAAGCATCTCTGTCTGAAATACACCTTGGGCAGAGCACTGTAGGAGTCGGGGTAATTATTTGAATGTATGAATATCCAAAGTCATTAAGGCATTTGGTTATAAAGTGGCATATTCAAACAAGGAATTAGGTAACATAATGTTGAATATTTGATGTAGGTTTATTCAATTTGATAAAAGTTGATTCAGTTCAACTTCAATTAATAAAGGTTTGTACAGTACAAATCTGTTGCAAGTCTGCATTGCAGTTTTAGGTAAATTGTGGTACAATACTGTAAAGACAATAAACAAATAATGAGACCGGATGCATAGACAATAAATACACAATAAATAACAAAAAAAAACATAAGGATACTAATATGTACATGTACGTATTTGAATGTGAGCATGAAGGCAAACCAGAGTACTATATTAAAATAAAATGTGAAAGTGATTTGTGTGTGTAAATGGAGGAGTACAGAAAGTACAGGTGTGAATGCTCACCTAGACCAGTAAACAACAACACATATAAACAGGGTGTACAGTTCATTAGTGAGTTTATATTGTAAAAATTCGAAGATGGAAAAATAAGTATTGCTTTCTTCGTGTTGTAGACACCTTGTGTTTGCACTTGTTTATTTTTAATCAGACATTTTTCTTTGTAAATGGTTTAAGTGGGTTAAAATGGAATTGATTTTTGTTGCAATATGATAAAATATACTTGAGTGACTGTTAATATACTCATAGAAAAGACTATGTGTAGTCTGCACGTGGCAAAGCATTGGTATCTACTCTAATGCAGACTGTGTTTGGGGCCATGTTTTAATAAAGTCTGTTTTTGGGATGGGACAGTAACACAATGATAACTGAGGCCCTGTTTTTCATTTGCAGGAAGGATGATAAAGACTATGCTTTGAAGCAGATAGAGGGCACAGGGATCTCCATGTCTGCGTGTAGAGAAATAGCTGTGAGTGTGTTGGTTTGTTATCTGCATAACACATAAAATGTAACACACACCCACACAGACACACACGCCTGCACACATAAATAATTTTGTTGCCAGGCATATAACATTTTTTAAGCCAGTGTTACTCAATTTGGTCTTGTGTAACAAAGTATTTATAAACATTATTGAACAGCTAGTGATTAAGTTTTTACTTTACTCAGAACATGTTTATGTCTTATGTTGTCAGTATCAGTATAGTAATTGTAAACTAATTTATATCTTGTAAGTATAATATAAGTGTGTCTTTAGATGTGCTTTGTATAAGGTGTGTGTTTTGTTGCTTAAATACCTGAAAGACGTTTGAATGCATAGAGACTATTTTTATATTAAGCAGTTTGTATGTTTTCTTTTCAAGATTTCTGTGAATAACTGTATGTCACCACAATGTGTGTGTGTGTGTTTCTTGCAGCTGCTTCGTGAGTTGAAGCACCCCAATGTGATCTCACTTCAAAAGGTTTTCCTGTCACATGCAGATCGCAAAGTGTGGCTTCTCTTCGACTACGCAGAGCATGACCTCTGGGTAACTCAGACTCATAAACAAAAACACCCCCCCCCCCCAACAGACACACGTACTACATGTATGCATCTCCAGGCTCACCTCAACTGTGTCTGTGTGTGTTTGTGTGTCTCTCTGTAGCACATCATTAAGTTCCACAGAGCCTCTAAGGCCAATAAGAAACCCCTGCAGCTTCCACGAGGGATGGTGAAATCTCTCCTCTATCAGATCCTGGATGGCATCCACTACCTGCACGCCAACTGGGTCCTGCACAGAGACCTGGTGAGACTGTGTGTTTGCGCTTGTTTTTGTAGATTTTCAGGCACAGTAGTCTTCACTTTCCCAGGAAAACCAGAAGACAAACAGAGCTGCTGTATAAGACAGATGTCTTATAAAAATAATGACATGTTTCATGAGATTTTATATATATATATATATATATATATATATATTTTTTTTTATTCTTATTACAAGTACTTGTACGTATATAATGCTTTTGGCTCTACATGGTATAAAGACTAACCTCTGTGTGTGTGAGAGAGACAGAAAGAGAAAGCACATAAAGGTACTGTTAACCATTCTAAATGGTTTATCGTGCCATTTTTTGGCCTTTGTTATGAAATGTTTTGAAAGAAGTGGTGCTTAATTGCTGGAAATCTGTCAGCAGCAGACGTCAGGTTACTCACACGCATGGTAAAAACAGGCGAGCAGTGCCAGAAAGAAGTATTTTGCTCTCATTTTACCCGATTAACTGGAACTCTGATACTGAGGAGCAGCCTGATTTGCAGTAGAAATGTTTCAGATTTTCAAAGTGAAGAGTGCAAAATAATTAAATGCCATGTGTTCAGCTTTTCATAACTGCTTTGTTCAGCTCAAGTGAGCAAGGAAAGGGAAAACGTCAAGAAATACCCTTTAAACTGCACAGCAATGCTGACAGCTTTCTGTGTGTCCTTAAATTTATTTTATATATAGTTTGCTGTATAAAAACATTTGACATCAGGTCACACATGCATCGTATTGTGTATGCTTTTTAGGGTGAGGAGGACATGCATGTAACTATAAATAATATATATTTATATTGACAATTGCTAAGACTTCACTATATATTTATGGTTTAAACTTTATGGTTTAAACTAGTTATAATAATAGTATGTAAATGTATTAGATTTAAGTTAAAGAGGCCTGCAGATATAATTTTATTTAGCAATGTGTACTTTTTTCCATTAGGATGAGCAGCATTCTTAATGACTGGTATTAATCAGTGATTAATCAGAGTCCATTTTTTTACATGTTTATTTTTTCTGTGATTAATCAATCAATATTAACATTTTAATGTGAAAGCCCTAATGGTTACTAATGTAAATATTCAGACTCAACCAAGATAACTATTTATCTTGTAAATATATTTAAATATATATTAACACATTTATATTTCTATACATATTAAAATGTTCTATTTAAATTACATATATTTTTCCTAATAGCATATCAGTGTTAATTCTACTGTATTTTATTCTTAAACAGAGGCAAAGATGGCAAGGAATTATTTTTTAAATATTAGAAAAAACTCCAACAGAGAGCATTGGAAAAGCAGCAGTTTTGCCAAGAATTACTGACATAAAAATAATAATAATATAGTACATTTTGGACTATATTTTCCTTTCAATGAAAAATCTTAATTCAAAAGGCTGAGTAGTCCAAGATTAGACAAGATTATTCTCTCTTTGGGAAACTTGTACCCCCATTTGTATCTAAACTTTTTCTTTTTTTCTTTCCTTTCCAGAAACCTGCAAATATATTAGTAATGGGGGAGGGGCCAGAGAGGGGTCGTGTGAAGATCGGTATGACCTCGCAATTCTTTTATTTAATTCTTTATTATTTAATTATTCATTCAATAATTCATTAGAACATTAATTTAATAATGTAAATATGATATGAGACAATTGCATGACTTTGATTGATTGGATATTTGTGTGTTTGTGTGTAGCGGATATGGGCTTTGCACGGCTCTTTAATTCACCACTGAAGCCTTTAGCGGATCTGGACCCCGTGGTGGTCACTTTCTGGTACAGAGCGCCAGAGCTGCTGTTGGGGGCCAGACATTACACCAAAGCCATTGGTAAGTGTGTGGTTCTGTCTGTCTTATAAATACACTGCTCAAAAAAATAAAGGGAACACTCAAATAACACATCCTAGATCTGAATGAATGAAATATTCTCATTGAATACTTTGTTCTGTACAAAGTTGAATGTGCTGACAACAAAATCACACAAAAATAATCAATGGAAATCAAATTTATTAACCAATGGAGGCCTGGATTTGGAGCCACACACAAAATTAAAGTGAAAAAACACACTACAGGCTGATCCAACTTTAATGTAATGTCCTTAAAACAAGTCAAAATGAGGCTCAGTATTGTGTGTGGCCTCCACGTGCCTGTATGACCTCCCTACAACGCCTGGGCATGCTCCTGATGAGGTGGCGGATGGTCTCCTGAGGGATCTCCTCGCAGACCTGGACTAAAGCATCCGCCAACTCCTGGACAGTCTGTGGTGCAACGTGACGTTGGTGGATGGAGCGAGACATGATGTCCCAGATGTGCTCAATCGGATTCAGGTCTGGGGAACGGGCGGGCCAGTCCATAGCTTCAATGCCTTCATCTTGCAGGAACTGCTGACACACTCCAGCCACATGAGGTCTAGCATTGTCCTGCATTAGGAGGAACCCAGGGCCAACCGCACCAGCATATGGTCTCACAAGGGGTCTGAGGATCTCATCTCGGTACCTAATGGCAGTCAGGCTACCTCTGGTGAGCACATGGAGGGCTGTGCGGCCCTCCAAAGAAATGCCACCCCACACCATTACTGACCCACTGCCAAACCGGTCATGCTGAAGGATGTTGCAGGCAGCAGACCGCTCTCCACGGTGTCTCCAGACTCTGTCACGTCTGTCATGTGCTCAGTATGAACCTGCTTTCATCTGTGAAGAGCACAAGGCGCCAGTGGCGAATTTGCCAATCCTGGTGTTCTCTGACAAATGCCAAGCGTCCTGTACGGTGTTGGGCTGTGAGCACAACCCCCATCTGTGGACGTCGGGCCCTCACACCATCCTCATGGAGTCGGTTTTTAACCGTTTGTGCAGACACATGCACATTTGTGGCCTGCTGGAGGTCATTTTGCAGGGCTCTGGCAGTGCTCCTCCTGTTCCTTCTTGCACAAAGGCGGAGGTAGCGGTCCTGCTGGTTGTTGCCCTCCTACGGCCTCCTCCACGTCTCCTGGTGTACTGGCCTGTCTCCTGGTAGCGCCTCCAGCCTCTAGACACTACGCTGACAGACACAGCAAACCTTCTTGCCACAGCTCGCATTGATGTGCCATCCTGGATGAGCTGCACTACCTGAGCCACTTGTGTGGGTTGTAGAGTCCGTCTCATGCTACCACGAGTGTGAAAGCACCACCAACATTCAAAACTGACCAAAACATCAGCTAGACAGCATAGGTTCTGAGAAGTGGTCTGTGGTCCCCACCTGCAGAACCATTCCTTTATTGAGTGTGTCTTGCTAATTGCCAATAATTTCCACCTGTTGTCTATTCCATTTGCACAACAGCAGGTGAAATTGATTGTCAGTGTTGCTTCCTAAGTGGACAATTTAATTTCACAGAAGTTTGATTTACTTGGAGTTTTATTGTGTTATTTGAGTGTTCCCTTTATTTTTTTGAGCAGTGTATATGCCTGATGTTCAATTGAAAGAGCCACAGTGGAGTGTTTACATATGGAATCAGATTTTATTGACAAGAAATGGTTGCACAGTGCAGTCACAGAGACCTCTGTTCTTCTGTTGTGTTATTCTTATACACTGTCACACAGACATGTATGCATTTTTTCTACAGCCCCCTCTTTCATTATGTAATTTTAATATTCATGAGCTCACCATATACACCATTCTTTAAGGCTGTGTAAAAGCAACAAGGAGAAAGCCATTAATCTCTAAAAAATGAACAGTACTGCCTGTCTGTAGATTACTCAAGACCACATGGAGAAACCAGTAGTGTATTAGAAGTGTTCTGAGGACAGAGCACTCCAATATATATATATATATATATATATATATATATATATATATATTATGAAAAGTGCACATTTCCACCTCATTAACCTGTTAAGCATGGGGGCAGCAGTATTATGAATAGAGACTGCTTTGCTGCCTCAGGTCCACCATGGCATATGATTATTAGACCTATAATTCTGGTTTGTACTATCAAATTTTATGGAATTGTTTACAGTAGCAGAAGGTAAAAATTTGAAATTGTTAAGGAAATCTAGATTTTTACCAAGCTTTAAAAGCGAGTATGTATAATTGTTAAACTTTACATGTTGAAAATAAAATAAAACATGTAAAGTGTCTTTTGTATGTGCTACATTTATGTTTTATTTTGCACAGTATTTGTGTTTTAAACTATGCTTGAGTGTGTTCTATGTAAACAATTATTGACCTGGTGTTTCCATGTTATCTCTGCACTAATTGTAAAATAGTGCAGAGAAAAAAGTTTGTGATTATTTTTTATTGTCATATACCAAACATATATGCTGTATTCTTTCTAATATTTCATCCTGTTTTCTCTCTGTTTTTTCTGTACAGATATATGGGCGATCGGCTGTATCTTTGCTGAGCTCTTGACTTCAGAGCCCATATTCCACTGTCGGCAAGAGGACATTAAGACCAGTAACCCATACCACCACGATCAGCTGGACCGCATCTTTAATGTCATGGGCTTCCCTGCAGGTATTCTGACTGTTATCTTAGACTTACATCATTTAGATTTATACATATAACATATAAACATAACAAAATAAACTGTTAAAAGAGTCTGTTACCTTGTATGCGGATTTCAGTCATTTAAAGCTTGGTTTCATCTTGTTTGCAGATAAAGACTGGGAGGACATTAAGAAGATGCCGGAACACTCCACGCTGATGAAAGACTTCAGAAGGAACACGTGAGTTTGTTTTTTCAAAGTTTTTATCTACTGAAAGCAAATTAATGTTCAAAAGGTTGTAATCTGTTTTCATATTAAGTATTTTTGCTATATTTTTACAACTTGCAGACTGTGTACGTTAATGTTCTTAACTAGACAACAAAACATACTATAAATGTTTTTGTGTGTCAATATTTCACATACAGTGGGGTGAAAGTGTTTGCCCCTTCATGATTTCTTTTTCTGGTTTTCTTTGTATTGTATTGTTTTGTCACTCTAAAATGTTTCAGATGATCAAACAAATTTAAATATTAGTCAAAGACAACACAAATTAACATAAAATGCCGTTTTAAAATGAAGGTTTTTTTTGTTAAGGGAGAAAAATCCAAGAAAATCCAAATCCAACAAAATTCAAACTTACATGCATCCAATGTAGCAGAATTACAACAATTCGGAAAAGAAGAGTGGAGCCAAAATTATTCTACAGTGCTGTAAAAGACTTATTGCCAGTTATCATAAATGCTTGATTGCAGTTGTTGCTGTTAAGGGTGGCCCAACGTGTTATTCGGTTTGGTGGGAAAACACTTTGTCACACAGGGCCATGTAGGTTTGGATTTCTTTACCCCTTACTTGTCCCTTTTCTTGTGTCTTTGACTAATATTTAAATTGGATTGATATTCTGAAACATTTAAGAGTGACAAAAAATAAAAAAAAGAATAATTTTTTACATTACTGTTTGCTGGCAAAAACACAAAGCTATTCACATGTAAATATAATTTAGTGATTCTGTTAGTAGAAAATCACTTATTGTGAATTTATCTGCCTGCAGATATGATTGAAACTAAAATCGTGTCAATGGTGTTATAAATCTAAAAAATGTTTTTGCAGTCATTTAGCATTTACTTTTTGTACATTTATTTTATTTTCTTAAGGTGGAAGGCTTCTCCCTCATTTGAGTCTCTCAATATCACACATATTAGAGTAAGCTAACTGCAAATTCTGTTATGTAACAGGCAGCTGCTAGTATCTCAAGTGATGTAGAGGGAGTGCTGTACTACCCAGAGAGAGATCAAGAGATCAAGGCCAATTATGCTATTGGCACTCACAGTCACTGACAGCTGTGGATGTTTCTGTTGTCTCCAGCTCTGATCATCATTTTAGTGTCTTTATTGTTGCACTAGTCTGTTAATTTATCTGCAGCTTCATTTTATTGAAACATTTATTTTACTGAAAATAATTCTGATTGTGTTTGTTTGTGTATTTGACCTAATCTTAGATCAACATTGCCTCCTCCTTCTGTTGCAGATACACTAACTGCAGCCTTATAAAATACATGGAAAAACATAAAGTCAAACCAGACAGCAAAGCATTCCACTTGGTGAGTTGGCCTGAAATGTGATTCTTAAATGTGTTGAATAAGAATAGAGTGATTAAAAACTCTTCTCTTTCTCGTTCTTAGCTGCAAAAGCTGCTCACGATGGACCCAATCCGCAGGATCACGTCTGAGCAGGCCATGCAGGACCCCTACTTCCTAGAGGAGCCTCTGCCAACCTCTGAGTGAGTAACACACTCATGCAGGATCAGTTTTCTGCTTTTAACTTTAGGGCTAAGTCTGAGGAACATGAACTGTGCTCGCTGCCTCAGATAGACCGGCCCTGTCTAACCTCACTTGTCTGTTAGGATGTAATTGGATTCAGTGTATTCCTCTTAGTGTCTTTGCTGGCTGCCAGACCGCAGACTTTGACTTTGTACATAGTTTCCAAGACATTCCCAATAGAGCGGGATATATATATATATATAGGTGTGTGTGAAATAGCCACTTTGCAGGACGTGCAATGTCACTTAAGGCAATTAAATCAAACACGTCATGTTGCAAAGTTTTGATTCTTGACGCAAGGAATAGATACACAGCGCTCTCTCTGTGTTTATGTAAGTGACAGTCTGCTGCTGCCTGTGCTGCCTGTGACCCTTAATTCCCTGATTAAAGGGTTGAATTACTGTTGTTTTGCTGTTTTCCTCGGTTTTTGAGTGCTCGGTGTTGACTCAGCTCTTGATTGGTCTGGACGCCAGACAGTGCGCAGGTGGGGGTGGGGCTGGGGCTGGTGACGTCATGGCTCCTGCATTGTTTAATATTGCGATATATATAATCAAAAAACAGAACATTGCAATGTAACATTTTTCCAATATCGTGCAGCCCTATATTACAACATGGGTACTATATTTACTTTGTTTGCATATACTTTTTAAAAGGACATTTTTAACCTCTGTTTATCACTTTAAATTTACTGGTGTTTTTTTATAGCCTTTGTTATGATTGCCAAACTAAGCTAGAGGGTTGGAGGGGTATAAAGCTCCCCAGCATTGAGCTGTGGAACAGTGGAACTGCGTTCTCTGGATTGATAGTGCTGCAGTTAATACCTTTGAAATTACTTGAGGAATTGGCGACGGGCTTTTCTTGGGTCAGCTCTTGATGCTAAATGCAATCAAATCTTCACCGCAGTGCACTACAATTCAGTAGAAAGTCTTCCTTAAACAATAGAAACAGTTACTCCAACAAAAGGAGTATACACTCACCTATGATTTTATTTGTGTTTGAGGATGTGATTAGAACAACATGGTTCTTAACCTCACTTGGCTGTCAGAATGTAATTGGATTTGTCCTTTGCCTTATAGCGTCTTCGCAGGTTGCCAGATTCCTTACCCCAAGCGAGAATTCCTGACTGAGGAGGAGCCAGAGGACAAAGCCGATAAAGTAAGAAAGCTGGTCTGTGTTTGTATTTTTGTTTAATTGTGTTTTTTATGGAAGTGTACGGTTTAAAAACAGCGTCTTTTTTTGGAACTGCAGAAGAACCAGCAGCAGCAGGGGAACAACCACACCAATGGGGCGGGACACACAGGTAACCCTGACAACAGCCACGCACAAGGCCCGCCTCTGAAGAAGGTGAGAGTGGTTCCACCCACCACTACCTCAAGTGGCCTGATTATGGCCTCAGATTACCAGGTAACAGACACATACACAATATATTGCAGTTTATAAACACCTGTTACAGATTTATAGGAGTATATGTATGTGAGCACAAATAGACATGCAAAAATATATACCAATAAGCCAAAACATTATAAACACATATTGTCAATGTGTAAAATATGCAGGTTTTCCCACCCTGGGCCGACAGCTACTATAGTACAGGTCGCCTAAATGTTTAATACTGGTTACCTCACAACATTAAGGGCATTAAACCCTTGTCCTGTGTATGGGGATGCATACCAGCAGACCAGTCAGAGGGCCCATGCTGACCCTGTTCACTGTCTTAAATCCATTCTGGGCATTTTAGCTTCTCTGAAGTGTGGTAGAAGACTACAAGGTAAAATGTTCTCTTTTACATCACGTGGATGGCCAGGATCACAGGTGTTGTTTACCATCACTTCAGAAAGTGCTTCAGAAAGAGCTTTTCTGTTAGCTGTACTTCTCTACAGGAGAATACTTCTCTACAGAGAGTGTGTGTGAATTTGTGTCAGCAGTAGGAGCAACTTACAGTAGCTGAATGCATTTATTAGAAAATGTGTCCACAAACATTTGAACATATAGAGTAAAACTCATATCACTCTAATTGAGTGGCCTGTTTTGGCAGCTTGCAAAGTAAAAAAAAATCAGGGAAACAAAGCGAAGAAGTGTCATGGCTGAAAATCATTCCCCTTTTACAGCAAGCTGTGTTTGGAACACTTTAACCTGCTGTGTGAATGTGGCCATGTTTTGGCTCATCAGTGTAGATCAGTGAGTGCCCACACAGTACAACACAGTGACTGATTATTAGCTTTTTTTCTATACGTTTTTCCAGTGTTTAATGCCTGGAAGGATTAACAGACTGTTAGCTTTCCTCACTCATCACCTTATGTTTTTATAATTCCAATATCATTCAGCATTCCTAATTTCCAACTTCGATCCTAAAGATCCACAGACTTGCAGTGTCTTCTAGCACACCTAATCCAGCTCGTTCTACACCTAGTCCAGCTCCAGTTCGAGTCGGGCCTCGGGTCAAGTCGGGCTTGGGCAGAGAATCTAAGCTCGATTCTCAATTGCAGTCCTATTGATCTCTTGTTTTGTGAAGCTTTAACTAACCCTGTTAGAAACCTCCCATGCAACAGCTGGACTAGGTGTGCTAGAAGACAAGAAAATGGTCTGTAACGTAGGCGTCGGCTATTTAATGCTATTTTTGTTTTAAAGTTTTTATTTAAAGCTATGGCGTGATAATCACGATATAGCAACCTAACAAATCAAACTGTGTTTTGAAAAAAGGTGCACAAGTTTTTTTTTTCCACACTTAGACTATAGACTTAATATAAATATGGTTTGTTTAGAAATTATTTTCTATTCCTAAACTATGTTAAATTAGTTTAGAGAAAAGTCATTCAGACATGATCCCTGTAGCCTAATTTACCAATGTTTAGGCTGTGGATCATTGTTCGCATTGTTAATGAGAATTTTTTTTCTTAATAGGTAGTCTATGCTTCTTCACTGTAGCAATGTTAATTAACATCATTCTGAACAGATTTTGCTCATTCAAACAGCCTGAAATTTTTTTAAAGCTCAGTTTTTACACTTTGCTTACTCAAAAATGTTGGGTTTAATTCGGCCTAAAAATGACAGTGTAAAGAGAGGGGCCCGGTCTGCCTCGGGCAGAACGTGCTCGGGCCGGGTCAGGCTGGATATTTTGGACCCGATCTAAGCTCTAGTTGAAAACCAGTTATTAAGCAGTAAATGTCTTCGATTGCTTGACTGCAGACTGATTTCTGTTCCTTTTCCAGCGTTCAAATCCACATGCTGCCTACCAGAACCCAGGACCAAGCACATCACTGCCCCAGAGCAGCATGGGCTACTCCACTACCTCCCAGCAGCCTCCACAGTACTCCCACCAGACCCACCGCTACTGAGCCCACCCATGCCCTCCTGCCGCCCAACAGGGAGAATGTACTGAGGGAGGTGGATGAGGCTTTGGGACCTGACCCCAAAGGCCACCCCTACCACGTGGGCGCTTTTTCGCGTAGCGTTTACCATAGAGACACCACCAAGACAGTACAGTAACTAAACACAAACTAACTAACGACGCATCCATTCACCGTAACAACGGAGCTACAGCGGAACATTGTCCTCAGGCGAGGAGAGGAAACCTGAGGAAAGGAAAAACTGAACTGAAAGCAATTTGCGGCGCGGGGGAAAAGGCGGGAGGGGGGCGAATACATGCTTGTGCCATGGGTCATTGTTCCAGTTCCAGTACGAAGAGATTATGTGACCTTGCAACAAAAAAAGAAAAAAACACAAAAGAAAACTAAACAGCAGAAAAAGAAACAAACTAGTGATCTCGACATGTGGTACTGGACAGCTGCACTCAGATGTGAGACTGGTTTGAATTGAGTTTAATCTCCCTCCCCTCCGTTACAATAGAGCAAAGCCCCCCAGCACCAGTCCCACCTGCACCTGCCCTTCATCACTCAAAAGTCCTACAGCTTCTCCAGGACTAAAGCTGCTATGTGACTGCCAGCAGTGACGGTATGACTGTGTCTGTCTGTCTGTCTGTCTGTCTGTCTGTCTGTCTGTCAGTCTGTCTGTCTGCCCGCCCTCACTCACACGCGCACACACACACACATACATCTACTCAAACACACACACACACACACACACACACACACACACACACACAGGTCATTGCTGGGGACCGAATTTTCTGTGCTGGAGCTGCTGACTGGAGCATGATGAGTGCATCTAGTGCCCCCTGCTGGAGAGCAGCAGTAGTGTCCTCTGGGAAGTAGAGGAGGGGAGGGGGAAACAAGACAGAAACTTGAGTTTAGTAGTTTATAATTTAATGTTTTGGCTTTGTTTTCACGTTAGGAGAGGTAAACAGCTTCCGTTTTGCTGTGAGAGCAGCGGTTATGTGCAGTGGGTAAGCCTTAGAACTTCATGACAAAAAAAAAAATCAGTTGTGTGGACGGCAGATTGAACATGCATTGTACTGTATTGTAATGAAATATTTTACATGAAGCAAGTATCCTGACAATAAAGTTGGAAATGTTTAAAATGGGCTTAAGTACGTTTCTTGTGTGTGTGTGAGAGAGAGTTTTCTCTGTAAAGAACCTATAAATGCACTACCAGTAATAGACCTCATATTCAATAATGAATGAATCTACTTTCCACTTTTCCCCTTTTTCACTGAGTCAATTACGTCAACATTTATACAGGTAGACGTTTTTCGTAAAAGTAGAATTTTTAAAAATTAAGACCTATTGCTCAGCTTGTGGACATCATGTGTGCTTTCACCCATATATGATTTAACAATGTGTGTTAGTGTTCAAATAGTACATTGTATTTAATAGGCTTTTAAGCATGTAGACTGTGCCTTGTCTCAGGCTAGACTACAACATCATTTGGGATTTTTCTTTGTTCAGTGTAAAATTTTATCTGCATCCAGAAGCCTGCTTTTATACTACATTTAAGTTTTAAATATTTATAAACATTCATTGTAAAAACCTTAACTGAACTGGGTTACACAGGTTTTAAGTAATAATTCATTATTTCTACTCCCTTTAAAGCAAAAGGCAAGTGAGCACAGCCATAGAAAAGTGGGCTACCAACACCATCCACAAATTCCATGTTGTCGTTTTCAATGAAAACCAAGTATGTCTGTTTTTGTAGATTTATAGTTTACAACATAATTTGGGCCCAGAATGCCTTTAAAACATAATTAAAGACAACCATATTTTTTTCAGCCACAATAGCAAAAGGCAATAGCTTAAGAAATTGTACAATATGAGCCTATTAACACTTATACTGGCGTAACATAAAAAAATACATTCAGTCATTCATACTAGGACTGGGTGATATTGTAAAAAAAAAAAAAAATATCTTGATATTCTTCAAATATGTGGCCTATTCTCACTTTTTAGTTCTTACAACTTTTCTTTTTTTATTTTGTAAACAGACAGCACAATTTAAACTGATACACACACTATTGTTTTCTTTGCGTTTGATTTTACTAATAGTAACTAAAAAACCCATAAAATAGTTCTTAACATGTTTTTGACAGAAGCAAATGTCTATCTACTGAGATTCCCTCTGTCAGCTTCTATATGTAAAGATGTATAATCTCAATTATCCCATTATCCACATTAAAACAGTAGTTTGATCAAATAAATTTGGTACTTCTTTATGCTTTTTATAGCATTTATTAACATTTTTATGTTTTGTTTGTTTTGGTTTTATACCTTTTCTTGTATTCTTACACTTTGGAGCTTTACCATTTTACTTTGACCAAAAAGAGCCCACAGGGTACTTGGTACAGTTTTAATTTCAAGTTTTTGTTCTACTTCTTCTTGAATCATTAACGTGAGTAAAAATAATAAGAAAATGTATATGTATGTATATATACAGCTCTGGAAAAAAATTAGAGACCATTTAAAAATTATGAGTTTCTTTGATTTTACTAAATTGCCTCTGGAACATAATCAAGAGGAAGATCAAACCAAGCTAAACTGCTTTAGTTTTTTGCACCAGGAGTGGCAAAGTCTGGTGGAGGACAACATGCCAAGATGCATGAAAACTGTGATTAAAAAACAGGGTTATTCCACCAAATTAGATTTCTGAACTCTTAAAACTTTATGAATATAAACTTGTGTTCTTTGCATTATTTAAACGTCTGAAAGCTCTGCATCTTTTTTTCTCATTTTATCAATATTCTTATCTGGAATTTGGGAGAAATGTTGTCTGTAGTTTATAGAATAAAACAACTGTGTTCATTTTACTCAAACATATACATATAAATAGCAAAATCAGAGAAACCGATTCAGAAACTAAAGTGGTCCAGAGCTGTATATATAGAATATAAGAAAGGAAAAGGTAAGAGGGGGAAATGGTGCAGAAAGAAAGGGTACTAAAAAAAATCTGTTACTAAAACAAAAGTGTCAATGCTTGTATTGTATCATTTATATTAATGAGTTCACAATAGATTTCTTTTTAGCTTTGTTGGTCCTCGCAGTGCTGCATTCTATATTAATATCAGGTGAACCCCGTCTCTGCAGTAAGGTTTTCTTTGCTGTAATCTTTTCTAGTTAACTATACCTACTTACTTTCAGTGAAGTGGATGTGGCTCGTAAATCCTCTCCGCTATAATATAAGCTAAAACCCGCCTTCAAACAGCGCCCTTGATTTCCCGTCAATCATCCCGCCCTCAGCCTCTGATTGGAGCAGCGCACCACACGTCCTCCGTTAAATCCTTGCTCCTGGTTTGTGATTGGCGGAGGCGAGCGGCGGGCCCCGCCCCTGAGCGGATTGTTTGGAGTGGTCAGATGGAGAGAGGGGGACTCGCAGGATGGCAGCCCGGACTGGAGTAGCCTAGCCGCGGACAGACATGTGGTCGGAGTGAATCCTGAGGAAAACCCGAGCTCGGTGAGCGAAACAGCGCGTTTAACTGCGCGTGTTTTAATAATATACAGTCAGACGACTCCCCTGTACTGTTTATTTACAGTGTTTACACTTCCACCGCTGTTTTTAATGAAAACTATATCAGATTTGGGGGCAGAGCGTGTGGCATTTCCCTAAATCTGTGCAGATATATAATATAGCTAACTATATTACACTCACAGAGGGTGTCATTTCTTTATATATTCCTCCTTTAATACTGATTATACTGGGTGTAGAGAATGCTGAGGGGAAAGTTTCCCCCTATTTGAGGTTGATATGATTTTTTGGTGCTGTACTGAACGGATATATCTGGGTCACAGAGAGCAGCAGCTCTGTCGACGCTGCGATTTATTACAGCTGACAGCAAATGTGTGTTGAATTTGTCCTGTTTTGCTTCCACTGTACGGTTTAAATTACTTAAACTCTCACTACTGTGCTGTGTGACTCACTTCACACCTCTTTTGTTTTAATATTGGATGCTGGTCTCAGGCAAGCCTCGATATAGAGGGAAATTCCACGAAAATTTAAAAAAATCGATCTACGGTTCTAGAACAAAATAAGAGACCACTTCAGTTTCTGAATTAGTTTCTATGATTTTTCTGTGTATAGGTATATATGTGTATTTCTTCCCAATTAAAAAAAAAAGATTGTAATTTAAAGCATGTATTTGCAGAAAATGAGAAGTGACTGAAATAACACAAAAGACTCATAGCTTTCAGACCTCAAATAATGCAAAGAAAGTTCATATTCACAAAGTTTTAAGAGTTCAGAAATCAATATTTGGTGGAATAACCCTGCTTCTTAATCACAATTTTCATGCATATTGGCATGTTCTCCTCCACCAGTCTTACACACCGATTTTGAATAACTTTATGCCACTCCTGATGCAGAAATTTAAGCAGCTCAGCTTGATTTGATGGTTTATGATCATCCATCTTCCTCTTATGTTCCAAAGGTTTTACTTTGGAAAAATCAAAGAAACTCATCATTTTTAAGTGGTCTCTTTATTTTTTTCCAGAGCTGTATATGATGTAAACACAGTCATTTTAAATAGTTTTCTGTCAGAATATGGGTTATCTTTAATTCAGATACAATGTTTATAACACAATTATTATTATCGATTATTATTAAATGTCTTTTATTGATATTAAAATAGTGGTATTAAAAAAAAATTGTTTGGATAATGTTTTGCCTTAGGATACTCTCAAGAACATATGCATATTAACTCTCTATTGCATAGTGCTGCCTTCAGACAACAAACCAAATTGTAATTACACCATACCATATCATACCTTATTGTTTATGTATTTATTTGTTCATATATTTTTTTAAGTATAATTTTACAAGGCATATCTATGTCCAATACATTGAGGCATACAAATGCACCATAAATATAACATGTATGTAAGAGCTAGAAAATGTAAACAAGTATATTTGGCTGTTAATATTCTTACTATATTATTGCTGTAAACTAACTGAAACAGTTAGGAGTTTTGTTCATTTGTTGCTTTTGGACAACATTATCTAGTTATCTCATGTTTTGGGTGCTTCTTTGCTCTAAAACATTTGGTTCAGTTTGTTGTTAAACGTCAAAATAGAAATTTGTATTTGATATATCCATAGGGATATAAAAGTTTTATTCAAAATATTTTCCTTCCAAAAAGAGGGAGAATTAAAAGCATCCTTAAAATGACAATTAAGCAAGGCTGCATGATATTGGTAAATAAACTGTTTTCCTTTTAGCAATATACACTGCAGAATACAAAATACAGTAATTTTCTCCAGTCGTCAATGATCCAACGTATCACAATTTCAATATTGCATTCTATGTATCCAATACTGAACACTGGATAGACTGGAAATTAATGATATAGAGTAGATATAATCTGCCTGTTTCATACAGTATCAATCAGGAAAAAGTGTGACATCTAGTTAAATTGTGATAGTGATGCTGAAATTTGTATATCATGCAAATGTACAAATGCAAATATAATTTGAGCCAAAATTATACCTTAAAACTGTGATGAAACAATGTATCAAGCATCACAGAAACATTCAGAAGCATTTCATGCAGTGATTAACTTTGAGGCATCCTTTAGAAGCTTTTGAACATCTCAAATTATTCACAAACATTCTTTAAGTTTCCAAAGAATGTCTCTTTTCACGTCAAATAACTTTGGATGCCTTTATGTTTAAATCAAACTCTAACTGTTGTTAGAAAACTTCCCATTGTTAGTAACGTAAACTTGTATCCCGGTAACTGTGGAAGAAGTGAGACGCTATCTAGTGAGAAAAGTAGCACAGAAATGTCAAAACAAATGTTTTAGTCTTGAAGAAATGGGAGTGGAGAGACAATGCAGGAGACCTGCATCATGCCAGGAGTTATCAGCAATGCAATATTGATGGGATTTTACTCTACTTGACTTATGAATAGGTAATGCTGCAGGTCTCATACTGCTCTCTGCTCCTTAATGGAGCTGCTGTGGCAGATGAAGCAGGATGAGCACGGCCTTCTGTCTGCACACACACACACTCTCTCTCACAGACACACACAGGATGGACTTGATTAAGTTAATGGCCGTTTTAACACCCCGGGGCTGCTGTTTGCCAACGCTGGCATTGTGTATTCCGAACATGTGTGAATGTGAAGCGGTTTGGCATGTTGTTTGTGTCCGAGGTGTTCTGAATGCAGTGGACTCGGGACTTTGAGAGGAAGAGAAGAAGAAGGAGGAGGAGAGGGAGGAGGAGGCAGGAGCGCTTTTCTTTTATTTTGAAGAGAAGAAGGAGAGCAAAGGAGGCTGGGGGAGGGAGCGCCGTGCATGGGAGCGCTCCTCTGTTGCCGTGTGAACGGGCCACTATTGTCCCGGCAACCTTTCAGAGTGGTTTCCCTGAGGTCCCTGACGCTCACCCCTCCCCCACCTCCCTCTGTCCCACACACACATACACACAACCCAGGCCAACTCAACATCACTGTCCCATCCTGCCTAAACACATCCCACTGAAACAGAGAGTCCAGCTCAATTTGATACACTGCACAGGCAAACTCACCATCACTGACCCATCCTGCCCAAATACATACAGATCAAAACTGCACCCCGTACTTTTAAATAACCTACTTTACTGCACATTCATAAACACGTAACACAGGCTGACCCACCTTCACTTTCTCATCCTGCTCAAACACATCACACTGAAAAAGGCTGAATATAGTCCAGCTCCATTTGATTTTACTTTGGTGACCATATACACACACACACACACGCCAACTCACCATCAGTGTCTCATCCTGCCCAAACACATACGACTCAAAAACATTCTCCAGTTGCTTCACATAAACACTCAAGAAGATAACACAGCCACACACAATGCCTCTCTCATCCTGCCAAAACACATCTTGCTCAAAAATACTCTTCAGTTCGCTTTGATAGCCTACACTTTTGGTGCACACACCCACACACGGACTTACACACACGGCGTATAAAACAGCCCCACAACCCACTGCATGCTGCCAAAGCTCATACAGCTCAAAAATATGCTCTTATACATTTTTTACTTATAGATCTTATGGATCTATGGAGAAATGCATCCCTCATACATACACAATAAATATACACCACGTTTCATATCTATGGGGAACTCTGAGTTACTCATGAAAATATTAAGTAAATATTAATATATAAGTACAATAAATGTATCCCACTGATACTTATAACTGGATTAAAATATCGCTCAGCGTATGCTCTTACTTTGCTCTTTGTTTGTTTGCAGTAATTGTAAATATACTTGCTCTCTGCTGGAAACAGAAAAACAGAAGTAAACTGTGCAAAGCATTTTCCAGGGTGTTTAAATTGTTTCCAACCAAAACCACTTGAGCAGAAACCAAAGTCATAAGTACAAACTTCAGAGGTGCATTTGAAGGCAGCAATTGCAAAGAGATTTTGGAACCAAACAGTGTCCTCCTCACCAGCTCAAAATCTTAAACTGCTTTGAAAACAAGATATTATTTTTCCATTTAAAATACTTAATGGTGTTTTTACAAGTATAAACCGAGTTCCTGCTCAGATAAATGCCTTTAAACAGTATAAACAGTTGCTTAGGTACCTAAGACTTTTTACACAGTAAGTATTTAAACACTGGCCAACTCTCTCTCACTGCCAAACACACTCAAAGGAACAGCCCTACTTCTCTTTGATAGACTTTAGAGAGTTCTCTCTCTCTGTCACAAACACAAACACACACACACACTCTCTCTCTTTCTCTTTCTCTCTTTTAAATCCTGTATTTTCCTACACACACTCATAATAAGACTCATAAGAAGATGCGGGCCAACATCTCATTATTTTTTGCTTGTGCATCTTTATTTTTCATTTTTTCTTTCATTGTCTTTGACTTCTTGTCTCTCTGTCACCTTCTCTTATTCCTGTTTCCTCTTTTTCTCTCTTTGTCTCTCTCTTATACCTTTTTCTTTCTTTCTTTCTGTCTTTCTTTTCTTTTTCTCTCTTTTTTCTGCCTCTCTATTATTCCTGTTTCCCCATAGTTCTTTCTTTTTCTATCTTTCTTTCTTTCAGTCTCTCCTCATTCACTCTTTTTTTTATCTTTCTGTCTCTCTCGTACCCCATTTCCTTTTTACTCTGTTTCTGTCTCTTTCTGTCCTTATACTCTCTTTTTCTTTCTTTTTGTCTCACTCTCATTCTTCTTTCCTCTTCTCTCTCTTTCTGTCTCTCTCTCACCTCATTTTCTCTTCCCTCTCTTTCTTTTTGTCTCTCGCTCCAGTGCTCTGCTAATTTCAGTGTGTTGCATAATTAGAGCGGGCCGTGTCTACGCTACCGTCCACACTGAAGTCATGGCGCTGTGGAGAGACAAGGCTCCTAATGAACACTTTCCAACACACACACACACACACATATTCATACTTCATTACACAGGAACAACGGACATGTTCGCATGGGGCTTAATTGGCCTGTGCTGTCTCACATAGAGACTGTTGCTAGGTTAGACAAGCTTTACTGAATACTGATAAAAATTCTATTCATTCTAATGATATAGTTTTCCACACAACACACCTGAGTGCTGTAATTACTCATGATTTGTGTTTAGCATGTTTGTGTGAAAAGTCAAAACATTAGAATAGATTGGTTGTATTTATTGTTGAGTGTAATTGATTTAATTGGTGTCTGTTATTAAAAGAAAAAAATACTAATTGCTGCAAATGGCAGAGTAAATGCGTCAACACACGCTTTTAGTGTCTTTTTGCCTATTCTTATGGCAATACTTTTCTGCAAAGACTAGAAAAGCTGTAATTATGTGTCTTTGCACATTACTCCATAGGTGCAACTTAAAGGTGACTTATTATGTAAAAATCACTTTTTGTATTTTTTCTACTTGGGTCTGAAATGCAACTAGATGCAATCCATCTGTTTTCTGTGAATCAGTTGTTTTGGTGTCAGGAGTCAAATGCTACTATGAGCACCTTTGGATGGCTACCTTATTTACACTTCCTCACCTGTCAGAGCACCACCCACTGGATCAGGCAAAGAAACACATTTTTGATCATTTTGTTTGAGAACCTCAAGCAGTACACAGCAGGGTTAGCCAGCAGACTTTGTCTGACAGAGGGATCTGTACCTACTGTCAGTCCCAAGTCAGCTGATGAGAGAGCATGAACTAGCTTGTTTATGTTTTGCCATTTTGCACAAACTAGCACTAATGTATGGTAAACACTCTGCGTATATATGGCATGACCAGCAACAGCTTATTTGAATAAAAGTGAAAGAGCCTTTAAAAGGTTCGTTCAAAGAATATAGAGCTGGTGAGATATCTTTATGTGAGATTGATTTTGTGCAAAAAACTTAATGAATATGTTTTGTATAGCTCATAGAAGTATTATAGCTTGTGTAGAAAATATCCAATATTCCCCCTTTAAAGTAACTGAAGGCTTTTACTTGAACTACATATTTTAATGATTCCTTACTGAATTCTATATAGCAACTATTTGCAGTAATAAGTAGTACTTTTTGAAGTTTTCAATTGTAATAATGGAAAACACAAAATTGCTAAAAATCAGGTTTAAGTCTCTTATGGAAAAGAGCTTTGTCCACTGCAAACGTGGGTTTAAATGAAAGCAGACACATTTTTTTCTGTTCCTCTTGGGCCTCCTACCGTATCTGTCCTGAGGTTTGAGGCTCATGAGCAGATTTATGTAATAGATGAGTAGAGGCTCATCAGAAGATTTATATAATAGAAATATGTATAATTATATATTTTATGCTTCTTCTCTTGGATAGTGTATATTGGATCCATCCATAGGTTTGAAACTCATGAGCAGATTAAACCCAGCAGACCACACAGACCACGTCAGCATTCAGTGCCTGGAATCACCTTACCATATTACGCTGACAGATGTACACAAACAGCCAAGGTTGCAGGCTGGCTGCTCACTTTGGCATTAGGCCGAGGTTCAAGGTTGGGGTGTTGTATTGTATTGTGCCTTTGTCTTTTATTTGCTACTTGTGAGTTTTTAGCATTACATTATTCCTCTCTGCGTAATGAAAGGTTGTTTAGAGACACTTAGCTTATTAAAGTGCTTTAAAGTGCTAAACTGCTAAAGCTCGAATAGGTATATAGGTATATATAGATATATGTGGGCAAATGTGGCAGAATTTGTCTTCATAGTATTAGCTTTAAATCCAGATATTTTTCTAACTAAGGAACAGGAAAAAGAAAGTCCAGTTTCAAATTCAAACACCAGTCTTTGAACCACTTGAAAGCAGTGGGCATCACAAGAATACCTTCAACCAGAAGCCAGACTCTCATTGGAAGCTGTAGGAAGAGTTTAAAGGCTGTTATTTCTGCAAAATTAGGATCTACTAAATATCGGTGTAATTTTTTCTGTTGGGGTGCCCAAATTTATGCATCTGCCTAATTTTGTTTAAAGAATTATTGCACTCTTTCTGTAAATTATCAATGGTGCCCAAACTTTTTTATACCACAGTATATCTAAAATTATATTAGACTGGAATGTATGTATACAAATGATGGTTCATGATATTATAAATAGGCAATTATATCAGTTTGAGCATCCATGGTCAAAGTACATGTGGTGTTTATTTTCACTTTAAACATTTCAGATCAGTTTCTATTTGCTTAAAACTGAAACATATAGACATAAAATGTGTTCTCTTATTTTGTTAAATGTTAGTATACAGTAATAATGCTTTAAAATGTACTGAAATATGTTCTTTGTAGATACAACATGTAGATGTTTTTGTATGTCCTCATATATTCTTATATCTCTAATATGGTAACATTACAGGACAAGGAAAAAACATCACAACTTTCAGCAGATTTTATTCCTAGTTATTTTGGAGCGTTTCTATTGTTTCATTCATCTCAAATTTTAAAACACTGTAAAGAACTACTGACAGATTCAAATTATGTCAAGAATTGAAACATATGTCAGCAATATTATATGCATATATAGTACTGGTGCTGTGATTACAGATAGGAGATGGGTGTGTTCATGTGCTATTGTGTGTGTGTGTGTGTTCTTGGCGTGTGACATCATGGTGTATTGTTCTGGCCTCGTGTGAAGGACAGGAAGTGGGAGATGGACACAGAGAGGAAGAGGATGCTGGGAGCTGGGTGTGGAAGTGCAAAACAGGAAGCAGGAAGAGGGGCAGATAAGATGGCCGCTGAGATGCCTTCCCTTCCCTTCATCCCTTCTCTCTGCTTCTCTCCCTCATCCTCTGGTTTTCATCCCCCACCCCCCTTTTCCAGCCAATCACGTGCCAGATGGCCTCTCAGCTGGCCGTTCCCCCACAGGGGTCAATATTTTACAGCCCACAGCATTCTTCATCGCATCCAGTTACATGCACTGACATGGTTGCAGTGATCGGCCTAAAAGAGGCCATGGATTCACTCGACGCGCTGTAAAATCGTCAGAGAGCATCTGACTGGCCCATGCAGCTGCGCTCATTATGGGATGTAGCCATGGGTATCCTTAAAAACTCACTTTGTTGTAGGTCTGTTATGATTGCTCAATTTTACTCTTAAATGTGCTTAAAATCAAAGTTATTCACACAGTGATATGGAAGACCTATGTTTGGTTTTCTGAAGAACTTTTAAAACAAATGCTCTTATTATAATGTGTGAATATAATTTTGAAGTTTGAAGAACATCAGGAAGAACCCGTAAATTGGGCTGTGTTTTCTCTAAGCCTTTAATGGGTTCCTTATTATCTCGTTTCACTAGAGAGCCAACAGTGGTCGGTAGGACTGTCACAGTTCTTACATAAATGCCTGATTGGTAACCAACCATGAATATTTGTTTTATGTATTACTTTATGCAGAACACACATAATATGATTTACATACATTTTTTATATCAACAAATACGTTAAAACAGTTATCTGAGTATTGATCATTTGCTGGTATAGTTTATCATATCATGCTTCAAAATTACAGTTTAAAGGGGGGGGGGGCTGCTTTTATCATTTAATGCAAATGTATTTATTCCACTTAAGTTTATTTCACGTACTTTAGGTTAATTCGATGTTTTGTTTATTTTGAGAATTTGCATCTATTATTGTCAAGCTCATAGGCATACGGATTCATTTTCATGACTTTGTGTGCCAATATAATACAATAAATGAACTTTTTTTATAATAATATTGTGTTCATTATTACAGTTTTATTAAGTAAACATCAAAACATGAAAAAACAACCAATTAAATTGATGATTGCAATAATTTATTTGCCAATTAATTGTCAGCTAAAATGTCTTTATCGTAACCTAGTGGTGTGTGATTGGCTCTTTTTAAAAATGAAGACTGCACAAAGGAATGACCTTCTTTTTAGAAGATTTTTAGAGAATTCAAAGGTCAAAGAAATACTTCTCAAAATGTTTATACAGTATTATTCACATTTAAACAGACAGCACTTTAATATGGCTTTTAGACAACTATATGCAAAAAAATGACCTATGTTCTGATTGGTTGTCCTATATTTTACCCAATAAACAACAATCCTGGCAAAATATTTTAACATATGCAAGAAAGTATACTTGGTGCTTGGTGTATTGTAGGGCTGCTATAATAGCTTGACTAAGTTTAATTATTCAGTTTTTAAAAGTAAGCGGTTAAAGTTGATCTTCCTTAGTAATAATAAGTGGTTTGAATGATATTAATACATTGGATTGTTTTGTTTCCTTGTTTACTTAAAAAAAAAAATAATGGTAATTTCCATTCACAGGTCAGGGATGTTTGCCGTTATTGCATGTGTGTGTTTTAGCTAACTTGTGTAGAATGTGTGAATTCCCTAGAACTGGACAGCCGTAAGGATGAGCTGGATTAGTTTGACCATATCTTCTTTTGCTAATGCCTCGTAATCCAGGCCACACGAGCGTGATGGGGCCTCCTCTTTGGGGCTGCGATGGACTGGTGTGTTTACAGACTGCCAAACATGTCCCTGTCACCAGATGTGAGCATGTGGGTGATGGATTTGGGGCAGTTGTGTGGAAGAGTGTGATTGAGCTTTCGGGGTGTTAAAGGTCACGCGACTGTGATTGATGTGTGATTGAAAAAACAAGTTGGGAACAGCTGGGAGTGGTGGAGATGCGGTAGTTAAGCCCAATAAACAGTGTGTTGGGTAGTGGTGTGGTAAAATGAACATTCCAAGCCAAAACTAAAACTGAAATTCTAATCACAGTGGGCTGGAAACTGATACAGTGTGTGCTAAGTTTCAGTATGGTACTGGGGAAATGTCTTGTAAAGCTATAAAACAGCATTTATAACATTATTTTAAAACATTTCCCGAGCACTTGTAGAGGAGGCTGTTCAACACGTAGTATGTCTAACCAATTCCCCATTAAAGAGTTACACATTACGAAAAACACCTCTAAAATGCAAAAGCAGAGTTTCAAAGAAGAATATACTGAGGCCACAAAATAAGATGAGAAAACTAGCAGGAAACAAAAACATTGTATATTTTTAATTGCAGTGAATTATATGGGCTGTTAAATGTTGTTGAGTAGTGAATGCTATGTGAGCTATGTAACAGTTTGAATAGCCTTGACTCTGTTCTGACCTTTGGCATTGACTCTAAGAGAGACTGTTTGTGTGTGTGTGTGTGTGTGTGTGTGTGTGTGTTATTTTAACCATTTGCAAAGACCAGCTGCCCTTACTATTGTATGAATAAGGATGCACAAATGTGAGAATTCTGGATTCTGGATATTTTACATGTATACATCTGCTGACATACAAGTTTACAACTAAAAGAGAGACTAGGCACCTCAGTATAACTTTAAAACAAAAAAAAATGAGCTTAAATCATTTTAAATTAGTGTGGCTAGTTTCTGCCAATTGTATTATTGAGGTGTTGCTGGGTTTTTCTGAAATACAATAAATATGTCAGCATTTACTGCATTGAAATATTGGCAGATGCCGATGATTTAAAAAAAAGCAATTATCTGCTGATTCGTTTATAATATCAATCATCATGCATCCCTACTTTGAATACATTTAAAAATACACTGTTACCACCTACTGTCTTATGGTAAGAATTTAAGCCATGATATTCTTTTATGTATTTTTTATTTTGGTTAGGACAATGTTATGTTCCACAAGCAAAATTTACTGAAATTTACTGAATCACATTCTGCTTAAATGTATTTAGAGCCATGAAATAAATAATGTTGAAACAAGTGTAAGTTATGCCCGGCCCACACTATGGCATAATCAGGCCAGTTTTTAGGCTGATTTACTCCACTGACAATTACAAAAAGACTCCCAATGTGAGAATCATCTTAAATAATGATCTTCTCACGTTGTCTTTTGATGCCTGTTATTCAATCTTTAGCCCACCGATCTGTGCAGTCAGAGCTGCCCCAGTCCTAAATCATAAATATTTAGCATGTTCTATATTTATGACAGATATACGGATATACAAAAAAAACATAACTTGCCTTTTTTCTAACAAGTATTTTTTTAGTATATTAATTCATACTTCCCAGATTTACAGCTCTAAAAGACACAAATATATGAGATGCCTGCCTTTTTTTTTTGCTTTTCTGTGCAATGTAGCAGTTCACAAGAAACTCTAGAGAGGGTTTGAGGTTCGTAGCTCTCTCAGTCAGGACTCTTTCTTGTTTACATGCAGAATCTAAAAATAAGGGGTGTCTCATTGAAAACAGTGTGGTGTGAAGTGTAGTGCACATCCAGAAAATATGATTAATTCATAGCCTTTTATTGTAACATTAGAAATAAAATAATAAGCAAAAGTGATTTCTTCTGCATTTAAAGTAGATTGAAACCTGTAACAGTATGTGTGTTTCTCTCTGTATTTTTTTACATCAGGTGTGTGTGAGAGGTAATCATGCCGCTGGTGAAGAGGAATATTGAACCCCGGCATCTTTGCCGTGGGGCGCTGCCCGAGGGCATCGGGAGTGAGCTGGAGTGTGTGATGAACAACACCCTCTCAGCCATCATCCGCCAGCTCAGTAGCCTCAGTAAGTACACACACACACACACACACACACACCTTAATGCACAGTCATGTTCTAATGGCCCGAGGCAGTGTGGTAAGGCACGGTTCATCTTCAAAACCATGATCCCTCAATTTGCTCTCCTTTTCACTGCCAAGTGAGCCGTACTTGAAGACCCCTGCTAATTTTGGTTACTCATCGCTAAACAGGCATCAGGAATCGGCACTCAGTTTGCTGTGAGTTTACTGTTAGTACAGGCATCAAGTTTAATTATACACTGACATGCCAAATATAATGGGACTAGTATCCCATGACTTTTGCACAGACAATTCAAGTGACGATCATTGCCACCTCACTGCACTGTCCACTGTGGGTGGTAATTTCTTTTTTGACATATTCCTGGTACACATGTGACACTGTGGATCATGGAATGATAAATGCAGGCCATTACTTTGAAAATGGAGTGTCCCATCTATTTGACACCCACTATCAGGCTTAACTTTATTATTCACACCCCCTGGCCAGATAACACCTCATGACTATATACAGGTCTGAAAAAAAAGACCATATAAAAATTTTATCAAATTGAAAACCTCTGGAATATAAGAGAAAGATGGATGATCACAAGCCATCAATCTGAGCTGAACTGCTTGAATTTGTGCACCAGGAGTGGCATAAAGTTATCCAAAAGTAGTGTGTAAGACTGGTGGAGGAGAACATGCCAAGATGCATGGAAACTGTGATTATACTCTGGCGTTATACTTTTAAAACTTTATGAATATGAACTTGTTTTCTTTGCATTATTTGAGGTCTGAAAGCTCTGCACTTTTTTGTAATTTCAGCCATTACTCATTTTCTGCAAATAAACGCTCTAGGTGACAATATTTTAATTTGGAATTTGGGAGAAATGTTGTCCATAGTTTATAGAATAAAACAACAATGTTCATTTTAATCAAACATATACCTATAAATAGCAAAATCAGAGAAACTGATTCAGAAACTGAAGTTGTCTCTATTTTTTCCAGAGCTGTAGGTGTGTGTGTTACAAATCCTTTCTTTGAATTAACACAATCAATTTACATGCATACTGCTATTACAATAGTTTTGGCACATTAGTTAATATCTTCTCCTGTTAAAGCAGCATTATGTAAGAATTACTCTGTCCTGGGCTCCCCCTGCAGTCAGGAAGTGAAATTTGTGCTTTGAGACCTCACTAAAGGACAAGATTTTTACACACATTTATGGACAAGCAGAGAGATACAGAACCACCACTGAAAGTGTAAAATCATGGGGACTGATGCGTTAGTGTAATATAACAGAATGTTATGTACAAATATGACCTGAGTTTACACAGAGAGAGATAAACACAGATCTCACAAATGTTGTCCTGTCAGTTTTACCAAAATTACACAGTGCAGACAGCAGTGTATTAAGCCCAGAATGAGAATGATAGAGATTCCATTCACCCTATGACAGTAAGTGGAGCATCTCAATAAATTTGAAGATGTAAAATGCTACATAATGCTGCTTAGTGTCCTCTAAAACAGTGCAGTCACTGCAGGAATAGGAGCTGTTTAATATGGAGCAGAGTGTAACAGCAGAAAGGGTTCCAGATTTGACAGCTTGGATTGCAAATCAAATATACTTCATTTTGGTTCATTCTCAACCGATGTGATGTTTTCTGTTTCTGCTCCAGCGTTTAGCTCATAATCTCTTAGAATGAAATAAAAGGCTCTGTTAGATGCGATTAGCAGTCAGTCGTGTCGCCAACACTAGATAAAAGCTGATTGCCTCTGGACAGTTTTACAACATTAAAGCTCGACCTTAATCATGACCTGTCAGAATCATGACCTGTCAGTAAACACACATGTGTACTCAACTGTTAAAAGCAGTTTAGCTAAGTGATGGATCTTTATGGATGTTCTGTGTTTATGGTTAAGAAGTAAATCGCCTCATCCAGAGGCTCACAGAGCTACAGAGGAACTGTTTTTAGAGCTACTGATTTTTGACACAGATCCATTTTGCCCAGTAAAAAAATAACTTTATTTTAACCTCTAAAAAAGATCAAATCTTTAGACTTATAAGGCTTAGTCACTTTCCCCTCAACTAGTGTCCATTCGTCCTTTTAGCTTTTTATCTCACTTTTATCCATCTGTGCCCATACACTATGACCACACTCCAAAATCTGTTTTTCTTTTTAAGCCTTGGCTCCACCCCTTTCCTTAAGTGATTGTGTGTGTGTGTGTGTGTGTGTGTGTTGTATTGTGGATGCCTGTAGTGGGAGTGGAGAGGAAAGGGGCTTTCAGCAGCAGCTGTGGGTTAAATATAAATGACTGCACACAAAAGCTGGGGGGGGGGGGTACACATGGCCTGTGTGTGTGTGTGTGTTTTGTATATGTTAGAGTATGAAAATACACTGAATAAACAGGCATGGTGTATGCTCTGTGTGTGTGTGTTAAAGAGGGAGTGTTGTAGGGGTGTAACAGCACATTGTACTGTGTATACTGTATAAAGAAGTAAAGTACTGCGGTAAAAGTCTTTATCAGTAAAATATGTGCTTTGCATGTAATTGTACAAAAATATTTAAATAAGTGTAATTAAACAAAATAAGAAGAATATTGTTAGAAGAACAGTATTTTATTCCAAATTTTTACTTGATACTACTGCCTTTGAAATCCATCAGATGCCTGATTTAACTTATTGAGGTATTGATTAAATGCAGCTGTTGGATAATAACTAGAAAGAATAGAAACAGACACATAATCAAAGTTTATATTCTTGATATTTGTAACTTTTCCAATATTCTGATAATTTGATAAATTGTAATTACTTGGCTGGGTTTTTCAGAAGCTTATTAGCATAAAGATGATGATTATATAGTACAGCAAGCACCACACTAAGCACTCTCTCTCACAACTTCGATTTCTTAATAGCTCTTGAAAAATCTGGACAATATTATATGGACAAAATGATTGGGACATCTGACAAAAACAAATGAATTAAAAATAGGTTATTTGATGGAGTAACAGTCTCTACTTTCTAGAGAAAGCTTTCTGCTAGATTGTGGAGTGGTGTTGAGCATTTGATTTTCTTTCAAACGAGTGCTGGATGTTAATCTACACAGATTTCTCTTCTGAAAACTGTTTATTTGGGTGAGTAAGCGCTTCCGTTTATTTATAGTAAGATTAGATTTGCAATGTTCTCCTAAGTGTAGCGCAGTTGGGTGGCATTTACTAGCGCTAAGCGCTGCTATTGCGGCTAGCACTGCTGCTAACCACGGCTACATTGTTCTACACTGCTACAGTGCGCTACACTGAGAAACCCTGAGTGTTCCGGTAAGCCAGGGCACTATCAGCTAGCAGTTCGTCCCACATAGCTTGTTTTAACATGCAGGCTACAGTCCGATATACTTGCCTCTGAATGGCAAAAGAGCTAGCACTGCGGATAGTGGCTAATGCTAATACTGCTCCAGCCTGGAGAAACTTTACTGAAACTCCTGTATAAAGCTGTACTTCAGCAGAGTGGCTTTACTGCTCCTTACAACCTGACTGGTAGAATTCATACATAAGGTGGGGTTTGATTCCCAGCCTGGGTGATGATGCTGCAATATACCAATAATGTATAACTACAACAGCCCACTTTAGTGTCAGCTAAGTGCTCTATATATGCACAGTATATTATATATTATCTATACAGAATCATAGCCATGTCACTGCATCATACCATACATAATCATAAGTTACTAATTACTGTTACACACAGTTACTACATAAACATGCTGTCTCTGTGTGTGTGTGTGTGTGTGTGGTTTCACAGGTCAGGGTTCATAAAGAGTCTGGCCACTCTTCCTTCCTGTAAATATTTTCCTGAAACTGTCCTGCAGCCCTTTGTTTAAGTCTGCTGGTATAAATAGCTTTCATTGTTGGTTCTGTCATTAATTTCTGTCCTGTTCTTTTAATACACAGTAGAAGTTTAAAAATACACCTGGAGGTGGAAAACTAGCTGCATTCATTTTGACTATATTCCACATCTAATATATATACTACAGTCATATTATAGTAATTTACACTAATATATTTTGTAAAATAAAGTATGAGCTCATTATTTTGGGTGTTCTCTCCTGTGCTGTGTTGTAGGTAAGCATGCTGAGGATATATTCGGGGAGCTCTTTAAAGAGGCGAATATGTTTTATCTGCGGGCGAACTCCCTGCAGGACCGCATCGACCGGCTGGCCGTCAAGGTCACTCAGCTGGACTCTACAGTAGAGGAGGGTAAGTGCCTTCTGGGAAGCCACAGCTCCAGGTCATCACTCGATACATTTCAGTGTCAGCTCATTCAATATTATAGCTAGAGTTACACGGCCCTGTCCTTAGCTCAGCGACGCTGGATACCCAGAAAAAGGCAAATAGCAGCTTTTGTTTCTTTCTGTGTCCTTTGTCTTTTCTCTTACCTTCTCAGAACTGGTGTTACTTAACAGAACATTTAGTACAACTGCTTCACTGTATGTCCAAGTGTTTGTAGACACCTGTACATTTGACATTCTTTCTGAAATCACTATTAATTGGGTTATTATTAGGGCGTAATGCACTCCATATATCTCCATATATCCAGAACTGAAGTAAAATGATTAATGGACACATATAATCTGTCTCTAGTAAAATTGTGAATAGAAATGTGATTTTTTTTTGTGAAAATTTATTTTCCTGAAAACAGCAAAAAAGTAGAACCCTGATATTATAATTAGGGGTAGATGATATGGCACAATATTTCAGGGTATAATATAATTCATGATATTCAAAAATCTTGGCGATATTGGCTCACCCCTAAGAGGGCCCCAAATTCAATTTTGCTTTGCCAGCCTTGGAGGTCAATAGCAGTTATAAGAAGTTTCTGGATACTTTTGGTCATACATTGTGCTTGGATATATTTTACATGTATTTTACAGATGTACTAAAATAATGCACTTTGTTTTGTCTAGTTATGTGACAATGTAATACTATGTACCTATATTGGTCGGATACTGCCCAAAATACATGTGAGTTTTCCAGGTCTAATAGGGAAGTAGAATATTTGTTTTACAGTTTGGGAATAAAGTTGTTCAGATGACTGAATTGCATTCAGACAAATGTCAGATTTACAACATAGTTTAAGGGAGGCATGTGTCATTATCATCAGATGGCATCTTATGAATATTGAAAGTTATATTAACAGGAGATAACCAAGGTTGTTTTATCTGTGTCAGTATCGAATATGAAAAATTGGAATAGTACCACCCCTAGTTTTAAGAGACCTGTTTTGACAGTGCATAATATAAACAATATATTTAAAAGCATGCAGTGACTTTCCCTCTCTTTCTCTATTGTGTGTGTAAACAGTCTCTCTTCAGGACATTAACATGAGGAAGGCCTTTAAAAGCTCTACTGTCCAGGACCAGCAGGTGGTGTCCCAGAGAAGCATTCCTATCCCTGTGAAGGAGATGTACAACATCAGCGACAAACCTCCCCCTCTCAACATCCTCTCACCGTACAGGTGTGCACAACACTGCTGAGACTGATGCATTCTGATACAGTCTGTCAGAAAGTGCAGCACACTGACATGTCACTACCACACAGTGTCACTGCTGCTCTGAGAATAATGCACCACTGTAGTAATATTTGGTCAGTAGTGATTCTATGGTCTCTTTTTGGTACAGACACTAGATTGTCATGCTGAAAAAGTATCTAGCCCAAATGACGCATGGCAAATAACCTCAACTAAATCAGGAACAGATGAACATGACCATATGTTACCATTCTGGAAGCAAGGAGTGGGCTAGAGTGGTTGTTTTAATTCTCGCTGAAGGTTTGTCATATAGTTTTGGATAGTTTTAATAAACTCCTCATGGAACCCAAATTTATAGTGCACCTTAAATACGTAAACCCAGTTCACAGAATCACAGTGTCTTTTCAGTGTAAAGACTCAAAACAGCCTTTGTTATTATCTTGAATTGGATGTTGGATTCTGGATTAGTAGAACTATGTTCCCTGGATTAATGCTGCTCTGTCCAACATCATGAACTCATGGAACTCAGTACGTGTCCACTGCCACTTAAGCCCAGACACATCCTATTAATTTCAATGGAGAGAGCCACCGCATGCTGCGGTGCATGCTGGATTGAGTTGAATTGAACTCAGCCCTGCTCTCTGGCCAAAAAGTTAAGCAGAGCTCACTTTTATTAAAATAAATCCGGCCGCTGCAGGTGCCTTTTAACCAGAGAAGAGAAACTGAAAAAGGCAGAATATGGATTTATAGAACTATCGATTAGTGAGGTTGATTAAAAATTTTAAATCTTAAATTTATGATTGACTACATTTGTTGCTTCCTTTGAATTAAAAAAAGTCACAGACATGCCCACACATGGCGAGTCGAGAGATCCTGCACGGTGACATGCGTTAAAGAAAAGTGCTATTGGACACATACCGTAAAACTCTTGTCAGTAAATACAATCAGTAGTCACAGCAATGCTTTAAAATCTAGTGGAAAGTCTTCCCTGGACAGCAGAAACAATTACTAAAAAAACAGAAAAAATAACTTTTAATCTTTTTAATTTTTAATTTTTTATAACACATGATTTCAGAAGAAAACAGAATGAACAAGTGTTCCAATACATGTGTCCACATGACTCATACATAACATACAGACTATCCTCCACAGAGGCAAAAAAAACAGACCATAGCTTGAGAGGCTTAAAGATGGAATTTAAAATCAGAAGGAATGTAGGGCAGCCATGAATATGCAAGCATGACAAATGCAGCACATATGCAGGTTAATTCTCCAAGCCTTGAATATTTCTAAATATTTTATGTGCTTCAAATGGAGATTGATTTGCAGTGACATGCCAAGGGACAACAGTTGTTGTGCAACATAAGGTTGTGGTTTTATGTAAATAAATAATGGATGCCAGTACAGTTAGTACAAATGTTATAAACAGTCTGGTCAGTTCTATTGTAGAGATGTTTATGTAGCCCCTACAGTGTTGGGAGTAACGGCGTTAAAACTAACGGCGTTACTAACGCCGTTACTTTTTTTCAGTAACGAGTAATCTAACTAATTACTCTGACTGTAACTATAACGCCGTTACCATTTCCGACACCCCGTTACTGCACGTTACTTTATCCGCTCTATTAACTTTTTTTTTTTTTAACTTCGCTTTGCCCTGGTTAACCCCTCCTCTTTCCGGTAAACTTGAGCTTCTGGCCGCTGTGCCTGTAGGTTTACGTGGTTTGGCGTGGTGAAGTGAGGCACAATTGTGACGATTTGCGTGCTCTAATAAATTCAGTGATTGCCGTGGACAGGCCAAGTTCCGTATTAAGGACGTTAAGCTCTTTTTAGCTGCTCCGGTTTTTGTGGTGCTGCTGCTTTCTGTTTTAGAGCTTAGATTCTCTGCCCGAACCCGACCTGACCCGAGGACCGACCAGAAATCGGGCTCCTATTTTTATTTTATATAAAGCTCTGGTGTGATAATTACAATGTTGCTAAGTAACCAATTATTATTGTACACTAAAGCGAACGAAATAGCGAAAACTGAAAGTGAAAAAACATTTGTGTTAACTGAATCTAATAAAAACGGTAATTAAAAGGAAAAAACATAACTATCTCGAACTGTATTTTGTGTTTATAAAACTAACGAACTGAAATTACTGATAGAATACCCTAATTTTCGTGTTTAATTTATTTATAAGCGCTGTTGTACAGCGGAGTTGTACAGCAGGCGGGGTTGTGCCGAGCGCGCGGCACCTCGTGGTCCGTTCTTGTGTAAAGTGCTCGCGCTAGCCGCAAAATACGACAGAAAACACTGAGAAACTGCAGAACTATGTATGGGATTACAATATGAGCGCCAGGCAGATGAAAGGGAACCAGCAGATACAGTGTGTGAGAACATTTACCTTTGAGTAACTCATACCAGAAATCTCTCTCTGTCTTTCTCTCCCTTTCTCTCTCTTTCTCTCTCTCTTTCTCTCTCACGTTTATTAGATTGATCTCTCTGATGAGATGTGTGAAAACTAATAAAAACTAGCAAGCCCACCCTAAAAACTTACTGAACAGAAAAAATTAAAACAAAATAAAATTAAATTATAATAAAAATGAAAAATGTAATCACGTAGCTCTGGGCGCATGTGAAGGCCTCTGCGTTTGACTTACAGCACTGTGTGTAGCTGTTCTTAAAAATCATTTAAATTAAATAATAGTTCTATGCTTTTATGTTACAGTGTAAATTAACATAATTCTGATTACCGTATTTTTCGGACTATAAGGTGCACTTAAAAACTTTTAATTTTCACAAAAATTGACAGTGCGTCTTATAATACGGTGCGCCTTTTGTATGGATTTTACTCGTCAGGTTGTAAGGAGCAGTAAACACACACTCCGTGCAGCGTTATAGAGAGTTTCAGTGCTATACAGAGTCCAGAGCCGTGCAGCTCCGAGGCTGGAGCAGCAATAGCATTAGCTAGATGCTAACCGCTAAGCTAGCTAGCTTATTCACTGTTCAGAGATCAGTATTATCTAAATTTTACTCGTCAGGTTGTAAGGAGCAGTAAACACACACTCCGTGCAGCGTTATACAGAGTTTCAGTGCTATACAGAGTCCAGAGCCGTGCAGCTCCGAGGCTGGAGCAGCAAATAGCATTAGCTAGCTTATTCACTGTTCAGAGATCAGTATTATCTAAATTTTACCCGTCAGGTGTAAGGAGCAGTAAACACACACTCCGTGCAGAGCCGTGCTGCTCCGAGGCTGGAGCAGCAATAGCATTAGCTAGATGCTAACCGCTTAGCTAGCTAGCTTTTTCACTGTTCAGAGATCAGTATTTTCTAAATTTAGCACTTTTAATACTGCTGGAGCAGTATTATTAGAGTTAGATGCTAATCGCTAAGCGTTCACCGTTCAGAGGTGAGTTATCGGCCTGTAAGTCTGTGCTGCTTTGCCTGGCTAGCATTAGCTAGATGCTAAGCGCTAACTCTCTCAGAGGTGAGTTTTATCAGCCTGTAATCTGCTTGTTTACCGTGTTAAAACAAGCTACGGGGGACGAATCGCTAGCTAATATCTCACTAATATCCAGAACACGCAGGATTACTCAGTGTAACGCTGTCGTTTAAGTTTGGGTTAACTCATAGGCGTAGGAACCGGGGGGGATGTGTGGGACATGTCCCACCCAATATTAGAAACAGGTGGATTTGTCCCCCCCAAAAATGATATCAGTTCGCTCAGGTCAGCTGTACTATTAATGAGGAGACAGACCGGACCAATCACGGAGCCGGTTCAGGTATTAAGTCACGCCTCTCAGTAGAAACAGCCAATCAGCTTGCTGGTTTTGCGGCGCGCGGAGCAGAGGCAGTTTGCTGTTGGGGAAGCCCCGCCCCCTCGCTGTGAGATTTAGCAGCGGGATCGGGCTGCAGCAGCTTCAGCTGATTTTAAAACAGAGATGAATATACGGAGATTTTTCTAAAAGAAAGGTAACGATAGGCTAACCACTTCAACTGTGATGATATGTTTCTGATAGCTGGTTAAAAATACACGTCTCTGAATCAGCACACAGTTTAAACCCACTGTGATTAATAAACTGCAGCTGTGTTAGTGTGTAAGCTTATCTTTGGAATTAGCTAGATTGGGAGTCAGGGTTAAAGAAAAAAAATAAAATATATATGTAATGTTTCCCTGTACCTGATCAGCTAATCACTTTAATTTTCAAACTGTTTATTCATTTAGGATTACAGGACTTACTGTGAGCTATAATGAACGAAAATTGATTTAACTAACTAGTTATCTAGAAGCTGGATGTAGATGATCGCCAGAATTTCGTACAGTACTTTAAGTTGGTAGTTTAAAGCAGTTACTTAACCCCGATCACTGCCCTAAACTAGTGTTTTCCACCTGATCAGCTAATAAACAGTCATTTACTGAGTTTACCTGTTAAAATCCTTTAGCCCCCTATGGAGCCTAAATTAATCATGTATATCCACCAGAGGAAGCTCTAGAATATGCAGAACAGGTTTAATATGCAGTAGAATATATAAGAACTGGGTTGAGAAACACTGCTGTAACGTGACTTCTGTTCATTTGTATTTCACAGTAAGACCACATATCCTGACGTTTATAAAAGTCTCTATGCAACGTAAAGTTACATTCTTTTACATAAAAGGACACCATCTTAAGAAGAGCTCTCAGTAGAAAAAAATAAAAGTGCAGGAGAAAATGTAAATATACAACAGAATTGACATGCCAATATATAATAATAATAATAATAATAATAATAATAATAATAACAATAATAATAATCTGTTATATTATTTTAAATATTAGGTGATAACTCAGACATTGCTTGCATAATTTTTCTAACAACAGTAGCTGTAATGTGGAGTAACATGTTTAGGTTTTAAAATCACCTTATAATAATAATTTACTTTTAATTAAAAGTAATTTCCACAAATGTTGTTCTAGGAAACTATTGGGTGGGCTTGGGTTCATATTGGCAAATATGTCCCCCCCAATATCAAGCCCGCTCCTACGCCCTTGGGTTAACTTTACTAGTTTAGGTGACTAGCTAGCGTGCTAGCGGATAGCTATGCTAACGCTGGTGCAGCAAGCCTTAGTGGACATCTGGAAATCTAAGCTTACTGTAAATAAACTGAAGCACGTTACTCACCCAAATAAACAGTTTTCAGGAGAGGAATCTGTGTAGATTAATATCCAGCACTCGTTTGACTTTGAAAGAGCTAACGTTAGATTTGTATACTGAGACGCTCCACCGGCAAGCGACCACCCCCGGTGGGGGAAGGGAAACATGGCGCCACCCCTGTTCACTTTGATATAGGCACCCTTTCTAGTGTCACTTAACGCGCCTTATAATGCGATGCGCCCTATGTATGGAAAAATAGCAGAAAATAGGCGTTCTTTGATAGTGCGTCTTATAATACGGTGCGCCTTATAGTCCGAAAAATACGGTATATTTCGCTCATTCAATCAGCCCGAAAACTGACAGTTTATGGGGCGAATCGGGTCGGGCTCATAATGACAGTTCATGGTTCATTGGTTTGGGACCGATCTAAGCTCTATTCTCTTTTGGTGAAGCTGTTATATTAATACCATTTTAACGGTCATTAAATTGTTGTTTTTGTCCTTTATTTTGTTTTGTTTATATATACATATTTCCTTGGTTTGTTTAATTTCATCCCCAGACATGTTTTTCCGTTTTTTTTAGTATTACAAGTTTTAGTAATTTTCTTTGGTTGTGTGGAGAATTTCGTTTTATTTTTTTGAAATTCGTTAGATTATATTTTTGTCAACATTTTGGGTTTATTTTCGTTTGTTATTTTTCTAATAGTAAATGCATAATTGATTTCCTTTTTTTTGACGGGCGAATAATAAAAAGTAACGCTATAGTTACTTTTACTGGTAACTAATTACTTTTATAGTGGAGTAACTCCGTTAGTAACTCAGTTACTTTTTTGGAGAAGTAACGAGTAACTATAACTAATTACTTTTTCAAAGTAACGTGCCCAACACTGAGCCCCTAGTCCTAAAGGGCTCATATCCTACATAGTGCAACCTTGTTATCCAATGAAAGTAACCAGGTGAAAGAACACATGACAGTGTGTGAGTATGTGTATTGACCTCTGACTTTTCTGCCTCTGCAGGGATGATAACAAAGAAGGGCTGAAGTTCTACACAGATCCCTCCTACTTCTTTGACCTGTGGAAGGAGAAGATGCTGCAGGACACGGAGGACAAGAGGAAAGAAAAAAGACGACAGAAGGTCAGATTTCTCTGTTTTCTCCCTCTGTCACCCCTACACATGTTTCTCCTTCTCTTCAAACCAGTGTTGGCTTGCTGTGTGACACTCGCACTGTAAGCATTATTGTCTCATTTATGCCTGTTGATATTTGTATGGAACTGGAACAGGAGCAGAGGCGGTGCGTGGACGGCACGCTGCAGAGGGAGGTGAAGAAAGTGAGGAAAGCTCGAAACCGCAGGCAGGAGTGGAACATGATGGCCTTCGATAAGGAGCTGAGGCCAGACCACCGGCATACACACTCGCTGCACAGAGGAGCTTCTTCTGAAAACTCCATGTCTCCAGAGAACAGGTCAGAGAATAGGCCCACAAGCATACTGAATACATGTGTGGACATGATCACATACAGTACTTACAGATGTCATCTGTTTTCACACCTTCAATCAGGCCATGCATGTATTGTAAGCACATTTTGTCATAATAAATCATATACACTCTTTTCTACTAGATTAATATCTTACCTTTTTCTTGTATTTTATTGTGTTCATTATTTTCCAACGATTGCTATTTGAGGGCACAGTGCACACAACAAACAAACATTATATCTTTTAAATGTACTGTTGTACTAAATGAAACCTAATATCATACTCTCTTTTGCATTGATTGTAGAGGACACGGACAAGACCACATGGATCATGGCTATCTAACCATGCCCAACCATGCTGGTCATGCCCACACATACTCTGGCCCTCCACCCAGTATGGCAGCCCTCTCAGCTCATGCCCATATGGGTATGGAACAGGACTATAGAGCAGCATCTATGGCCTATCGCTCTGGCACACTGGGCCGTCCACATCAGGCCCCGCCTCCTCCTCCACCCACAGAGACCATGAACGGCTCCATGGCTCTTCCACCTGTGGACTACAGGCAAGTATAATCCAGTGAACTAATCTAATGTTGGTATAATGGCAGTCATGATCTTAATATTGACCCTAAGTGGAAGCTCCAAAAAATATATTAGTTTGCCAAGTAATGGTCATACACTGTATTTCAGCTGAAAGTGCTGCCCTCTTGTGGTGGAAACCATAACTATATGCTATCCATTATCCATGACAAATGTCTTTTTCAGTACATCTAAATATATATATATATTATTATATATATATTATTATATATAGTATTATTATTGGGAGTGACTATTTGAATGGTAACTTATGGTATCTTATTTGCTGGTAAAAATATAGCTAACTACCTAGGTAGAGCCTGGATTCATGCATTAATGTGGTAAGCAATGCCAAGTCTCTTGTTATTCTGTAAATAAAAATACAAAAAGATACATATGGGAAAATAAGTACGTAGATTTTAAAATGGCTATTGTATTCAAACAAATCTAATATTTAAGTGTAATTGAGTAAAAAGGAGATTGTAGTTGCTAAATTGTGAAAATTAAATGAAATGCAATTTTAAGGAAAACCTCAATCTCAATTTTTATTGCTTTCATTTTTACATAATTCAAATTTGAAAATGTTGACATTTGTTCTTTAGAATGTTTTCAGTGACCTGGGTGCAAATAGCTTGTTGCATTATTATTTTAACACCTAGAACAACTTCATACAGATTGATTTATCATATATGGCATATGTTGCTTAGAATTTCTTTTTTTCTTTTTTGTACAGTATGGATTACATGAATTCAGCACCTCCGCCGCCACCACCAGCTCCTCTCATCCCATCAGCCCAAACAGCCTTTGCTATGCCCCCCATGGGCCCAGTTCCACCTCAAGGTCATCCAGGACCAATGGGTGCGGGCACGAGCTACATGCCGAATGCTGTTCCTACCTCTGGACCAATGGCTGCTCCCCCTCCACCAGGTCCCCCACCTCCTCCGCCCAGCGCTGCTCAGTCTATCACTCCCAAACGGCCATCTGTGCCCAATGAGGCCCAGCCTGTTAACGACGCTCGCAGTGACCTGCTGGCTGCCATACGTATGGGTAAGACAATGACTGCAACAAACTTAAAATCAAGTGTAATAGTAACTCACATTCAGGTAGTTATTTAATGTATATGTATAGGGACACACAGATTTTAGAATTCTATTGATAAATGCCAGATAAATGCTAAATACAATTTCTGACAAAATGCTTACATTTTAGAAATGTTAAGATATAGATTTTAGCAGATACAATATGTACATAATGTATGTAATACTTATATGACTTTATATGATTTCAGAAACACATGACGCTGTGATTTGTGTGTTATTTGCTTGCACAGCTTTGAAATTGGAATGTTACTTATTACCATCCCATGACTTCTGGGATGTCAGTATATAATATTCTTTTTCTATATAAAAAACAAAATGCCATAACTCACATAGTGCACTAAGGTGTAGGTAGCCATTGTATATTTAGCCAAAACTGTGTGTTCGTTCAAATTCAAGGGAAATCCACTGAAGTTTTTTTGTTAGCTAAAGTAAAAAAGTATATGTGTTAATATGTGTTTTTGCACTTTGCAGGTATTCAGCTAAAGAAGGTGCAGGAACAGCAGGAGCAGCAGGCGAAGCGGGAGCCAGTGGGCAACGATGTGGCCACCATCCTCTCCCGTCGCATAGCTGTGGAGTACAGTGATTCTGAAGACGACTCGGAGTTAGAGGACAATGACTGGTCTGACTAGAAGGCACACAGAAAGAAATGTTCACTCACAGCCAAGCACACAGTATCTACAGCACATAGGCATCATACGTTCTTACATATGTGAATAAACCCACACTAGGCTGCCTCTCCAGCAGTGTACTTACAGTATGTTTTAGATCAATAGTAACTTTCCCTTGACTTAAAGCAGCTGACCTTTTTTTCTGCTGACCTTCTTTTATAATGATTTTTAACAAAATGGCTATGAATTGGCAATATGAGTATAGTGTATAGTAAGAGAAATGATGTATGGTGAGAAGATCCACTCTGGGGCCAGTTCCATGAAGTTTGGGGCCTGCCTATATGGGAATAAAGCTCTGTATAAGGAGGTATGGGATGTGGCTCAGTTAATGGTCAGTATAAGCTAGATCATATGAGAGCATGCTAAGGCTACGTTTACACAGCAGGTGGTAAAAATATGGTCAATTTGTTTTTTTCCTCATATGTGATTCATAGGTGTTTCATTAGTGTGGCCGTGTAAACACATTGAATCTGAGATTTTCAATTCCAGTTTGGGCCAATTCAATATATGGTATTGAGATCTGAAGAGCCAGGTAGGAATTAATGCGGGTTTTACATGAGGAACATGGACATGAATAGATGGGAAAATGGGAAACAGCGGTGAATAAAGGTTTCATTGGTGGATTGATGTCTCTGTTCCAAAAATATTAGCAGGCTTGTGTGTTTATTCTCACAGCCTCTCAATGTATCTGATGCACTTACACTATTACACATACATTATTGCATGTTTTAAATATACAGGATTTAATGTCATTCATGGGATAAGATATGAATCCATATGTGCGTGGGGAGAGTTTGTAAGTAAAGTTTAGGGTGCAGAGTGAGTTTATATGGGGTGCAGACTACAGACTTCCCAAGTCTCACAGAAGCTGCGGGAGTCTACCGCATATCAATAACGGCTCCCTGATGCCCACAAGTCTGATGAAATCTCCCGAAATCTAAAACGAGTGGCCCAAGGATGAACACAAATGTGCACACAGGCAACACATACTGTTTTTCCCCTCCAGTCGCGTGTGGGATAAAGAGGAAGAGTGTGCATATTCATGAAGCGCATGCAAAACTGAGAGGGCTCTGAATTACCTGTTTTCTGCAAAGAGTCTGTGAGGCAGCCAATCAGTATTCAGTGAGTAAGAGAAGGAGCATCATGGCTCCCATCAAAATTCATTTCACCTCTGACTACTCTAAAGTATATCCATGTCTGATAAAAGTAATTTTTGCAACTTGGGATGTCTGAGATTATGTTCAGTTCAGAAAAGGGAATGAATAAACCTATAGAAGGAGCAGACAGCAGAGCAGTGACTGGGGATTAGCTACTGCACACATGCACAGCTCTTTGTCTGTATGCTGCTCCTCTCCTGGATCAGAGGAGACACTGAGAGAGAGAGCTGTGTCTCTCACAGCTGGTTTAGTGATTCTCCTCTGTGAAAGCAACTGTAGTAGCTGCTCACTTGTTTGTAACTCACTAGAGGTTCTGAAAGGTTTTCAACACTGGTGTCAAACCTATCCTTAACAAAGTAAAAGAAAGATCCAGTGCGAAGGCTGTCTGATTTGCTGCTCAAAATAAAAGTTTATAAACAGTTTATGCTTTTTCTGTGGTATAATTTTTGGTTGGGATAAATCTACCTGTTGGTGATAATCCCCTGATTCCTACACCAGTGCTCACAGCTCCATAATGCAAGATATGCATGGACTGGCTTTTATCTCTGTGGAAACATTCGCTTTTAGAGCATTGTACTTTACAGAGTTATAGAAGTTTTATGTAGCTTGGCTCAAACTGCTGCTGTTTTTTTTCCTTCCAAAACTAGTAGACTGGTGGATTAGTCTGTGCAACCCCTATATCAGATACAGGTATCATTAAAAAGATTGTTTGAACAGCCTACCTAATTAAATCTGATTTAGTTTGGACAAAAAAAAAACTGGGAATTGGGCCACTTTTTCCTGCTGTGTGAATGTAGCCTGGATGAATAATTTTACAGTCAAATCAGTAACGCACTCTCAGGCGTGTTTGATCAGCACCGTCTGAAGCAGAGAGAACTGTGAGAGATGAAGGAGTGGAACAGGGTTGGCTTGGTGACGAACGTGTGAACTCTGGTCTCATGACAATAAAAAAAAGGCTAAAATGAATCATGTGGCGTCTGTTCCTGACCAAGCGCCTCTCGTCATGGAAAGAAGTAACTTGCGGGACTTGTGTCTCTATGGAAACAGTACAGCTGGGATGCAGATCTCCATGGCAACAGCGGAGTGGAGGTAGCCAGCCAAGTGATCCACGCGAGTGAGCGAATAAACAAGCAGAGGCAGAGTTATTTTTAATGCACAGCACATTCTTTTAATACAAAATTAACAAGATCTCTTAATTCATTATACTAACCAAAGCAATAAAAAGAGAATCACTAACACCTTGGAAAAATATACACCACGTTCACACAAACATCTTACAATGTCTCAGTTAATTAGTGCATGTTGATTATCCTTTTTTTTTTTTTTTTACATTTTTAAATAATATTTTGCAGATAAGTAACTTTGTTGTGCCATTTCTCGTCAAAAAAATAAAGTGCATTTCACAGTTAAGACTACGCATACATCTACACAAGATGCTGTAACTATTGCACCCGCCCCATTCCTCAGATCATTCAGGAGGTCTGGGTCAATGCAAGTTCAGTTTCACTATTTCATTTGTAGTCCACTCAGCAACTGAATACCACGAGGAAATTTTGCTTGTGAAGATTCCCCCCTCATCCCAAGCCCTTTTTTCACTGTCAATACCTTGGATTATGTCCGTTGTGACATCACAAGGCCACTCTGCTATCTGCTGTGACATCAGAAGTCGCTCTGCAGTCGATTGTGACATCCTGAAGCGTTCCGTTAATCAATCGCGACCTCACAAGTCTCTCACTCTGCAATCAGTATACAGTGGATTACAGCGCATTGGTTACAACAGTTCAACAGTTAAAATCAAAAGGTTCATACAGTTGGCAAACACATCCATTCACTGAAGCTTCCCGTAGTAGTAGTGCCAGTTATGGCTGGCACTGTTTTGGGCAGTAAGCACTTGCTTGATGTGATGTCATCATTTCAATAATTTGACATTGATTAAAAGATTCAGTATTATTAACATCACATGTGACTTATGTCTTAGCTCTTGTTAAACACACTGGCTATAAAGTTAACCAGTTCAGACTCTGACCCCTGGAGCCCCTGAAGCCCATTGAAACCCACTCTCCTCTCCTTGTCTTACTCACACTTCTGCCTGTATGGGCTGCTGTACATTGATCTTTTCCACTCAGGTCAGATACAGATCAGCACTCACCAAGAAAAGGAGACAAGGAAACAAGGTAATATGGGGTGAACTGGGACACAGTCCAAGGTTATCTGTTGCTAGGAGCACCATGACTATAATGTCACAATGTCCCCCTATTGTTATTGTTGCATGCCTTATTTACAGGTTCAAAAAAACAGATAGAATAACCTAGCATACAAACGAGTAAAGTACTATTCCTTTTTTAAAGAATACATTCAGAAAAGGCTGTACAGCGCATCGGAATGCAAAAACGGGACTCTCACAAATTTCAGGTGGAAACAAGGCAGAGGAACAAAAAATATATAGAACCTTTCAATTAATATAACAAAATAAATTCTTCTTCATAGCTCAAGAATTTCCCCCCCTTTTTTGCTCAAGCGTAATTTAAAATTTCTCAGTCATCAGCATCATCGTCATCACTATCAACAAATTCGTCATCCTCAACCCATCAGGATAAGACGATGTCTGTGTACTGTCAGCGTTCATCTAACTCATTTGTAGCTCAGTAGAAGAGGTCACTCAGGTCAAGGTCACGTGGGTATGTCATACCTAAAGGCAGAGGGAAGACTGCTAGCCATTGTGCCCCATGCAGGTGTTTGGGGGAAGAAGCCACACAGGAGATGCCTCCCACCTGACCCCTGTGTCCCTTTAGGTTTTTGTCCAAACATACGCAAACACACACACACACTTTCACACACCCATATATATGCATGCACGCACGCACACACCAACACAATCATCATGCAAATCATATGCAACAGTATAACCACACCTCAGTCACACACATCCACACACATACAGGTACAACAGGTACAGACAAGCTTAAATTACTTACACACTACATGACAGTGTCAAAGATTCACAACAGCGAATGCACACTGCTGAACAGGTCACATTGAGGGTAGAGTAACAATCCATTTGTATTGTAGTATAAATGACCAAGGCTGGGGCACAGAACTGCTTTGTTAGCGCAGTCGTATCTCCAGGACACATCATTGCCTGGGTTTAGGCTGCAGCGATGTTGTGTTGTTATTTTTGCGTTTTTTTTTTTTTTTGTATTTATTGAGGATCTGAACATGGTCGCAGCGATTTCTGATATTAGAGGTGGTTGCTTTGCTGGGTGAAGCTGTTATTGCTGCTAAAGTATTGCTATAATTTGGTGAAACGCTCAGAACACAGTTATTGCTCGCTGATGAGTGTTACAGTGGTACTGAAATGGACTGGGGAATATTGGCATTGCAGAGCAGCACTTAAAGGAATAGTCCAAGTATTTTCTATAAAAAGTGTATTTTGCTAAATATTTATTTTGGTGAGATGTGCATTTGAATGAAGGCCTCATCCACACATATCCATATATGTTGCATTTTAGCATGCAGACATTTTGGAAGTAGCTTAAATATGTATTACTACAAAAAAAATTAAAGTGCAAATACTAAAAAAAAATTTTTAATTTTTTCCACTTTTCCCCAATTTACACAGCCAATTACAAAACCCTCTCATTAGGACTCCCCCTATCACTAGTGATGTCCCAACACCAGGAAGATGGAGTGATGTGGGGAGAGAGCGCCATCTACGCACCCAGAGAGAGCAAGGCCAATTGTGTTCTCTCAGGGCTCCGGTAGACGATGGCAAGCTACATGAACAGGATTCAAACCGGCGATCTCCTGATCATAGTGACAGCATTTACACACTTAGCCTGCTGGACCACTCGGAGCCCCATACTGAAAAAAACTTTTCTGCTAGATCAGGACTTCATGTTTTAGAGACAGTGGTGTAGCCATGGCAGTGTAAACAGTCCAAAGGCAGCATTTTATTTTCTGGCAGGAATCAGACTTTAAATCTGAGATTTAAGAGAGAGAGTTAAGGTGTAGATATTCACCTGTTTCCTTCACGGCATAATCACAGATGCTCATCATTTACTGATATATACTGGCCTGGCATGCTCTAGTTTCCAGTCCTTTTTTATGATTATGATTTATGACATGAGATTTTTTAACAATACTGTTGTTTGGATGAAAGGTTTAAAATGAAAGAGAAATTGAGGCCTAAGACATGTTAAAAAGGCAGCTCCTATAGACTTCTGCGGGTCACAGATTGCAGCCATGTTCTGGTTTAAATGATTCTGTATATCTGCAGTTACGATGTGTGAATTATAAATGAGTATTTTGTTTAACATATTTACAATGTAGATTAGCAGCACTGAAAGGAACAGACAGCAGTTCTATGCCCACAGAGGCCAGAGGGTGGACAATTTATGTCCCATACCTTAAATAAATGCACTTATAAAAAAGCAGAAAAATACATATTGGACTATTTCTTTAAGCAACAGATTCTCTGGAGTCATATTTAGCTAAGATTTGCAAGCTTACCAAACTATCTCTAAGGTTATAGTACATAAAGGCTAAACTCTGATTTGCTGTTCTTAATAAAGCAGAATCTTCCTCAGCACCTGGTTGGTTTGATTGGAAGACTGGGTTTTAAATAGTTTATTAGGTGATGATGGTGGTTAGACCATTTCTATATTTTGGTAAGTAGCCTATTAATAGCTTTTTTTTCCACTTTTTAGAAATAATATGTAAATTTCACCAATTAAATGATGGCACATGTTCACCAGTTAGACTAATAGTAATAAATTAGGGATGCACAACTATGGGAATTCTGAGTTAATGCAAATAGCCAAGTGTAGATCTGAAATTGGGACTAAATATAACATATTTGTTTGTTTCCAAATGGAGTAAAAGTATGTCTGTCACGATAAACTTTTTTTTTTTTGAACAATGTATTGTCCTAGGATTAATGTCATTTTTAAGGCATATTGTGCCACTAACGTAATGATAATAAAGTAGCATAAGAATGCAATTACACATTACTGTTAAAAAGCAAAATTTAATTATTAGGATTGTGTGGACATTGGAATTGGAATATAAAATTGTTAAAAATCTTAAAAATAAATAAAACATAAAACAAATCATAAAATAAAAACAATGTCACTAGACCAGGTCAATTCACATTGCTCTATATAATTTGCTCTTCTTACTAAGCAAACGCAACGGACAGTATTGAGGTCAGCAAAAGTTATTACTATTCACAAAATGACGATGTTCATGTTTGAACGTTAAATTAATAGTCATTACTGTGACAGGCCTAGGTAAAATAAATTAAATATACAGCTCTGGAAAAAATTAAGAGACCACTTCAGTTTCTGAATCAGTTTCTCTGATTTTGCTATTAATAGGTATATGTTTGAGTAAAATGAACATTGTTGTTTTATTCTATAAACTACAGACAACAATTCTCCCAAATTCCAAATAAAAATATCGTCATTTAGAGCATTTATTTGCAGAAAATGAGAAATGGCTAAAATAACACAAAATATGCAGAGCTTCCAGACCTTAAATAATGTAATTAAACAACTTCATATTTATAAAGTTTTACGAGTTCAGAAATCAATATTTGGTGTTATCCTCCACCAGTCTTGCACACTGCTTTTGGATACCTTTATGCCACTTCTGGTGCTAAAATTCAAGCAGTTCAGCTTGGTTTGATGGCTTGTGATCATCCATCTTCCTCTTGATTATATTCCAGATGTTTTTAATTTGGTAAAATCAAGAAAAAACATCATCATTATCTCTTGATTGATTGTCTCTTATTTTTTTTCCAGAGCTGTATAATTGATGAATGAATCATCAAATATTAATTTGAAATAAGGGTCAATTCAAGCAGATCTACTGATATGAACATGATTCCGATATCGTGGTGCATCCCTCATAATGAATGCTTCTATGTTATACTGCATTGTGGTCACTGATCCATAATAACCAGACTGCAGCTCCAGTATCTGAGCAGGAAGGTCACTGCGTCCGTGAGCAACAAAACTACATTGTACATTCAGGTCTGTCCTCATGTCACTGAATAATAAAGAAAGCTTGCTAATTTGCACATACAGGAGTGCCATGCAAGCCGCTTAGCCTTTTTCCATCCCTCCCTGATAGCAGGGAGAGGGCTTAAGTTACAGCGCACTTCACACAGACCCCCGCTCATCTCAAGCCCCCGCATTTATGCATGAGGAGGATGCGGATGGAGGACATGATTTCGCAGTAAATCTAGACTAAACAAAGGCATTGATATGGGTGGGATGTTCGCCGCTTGCTGAGCGGCTGTGGATGGGGGGTAGCAGTGTTATTGGTTATTGTTAGCTCTTCATGGTCTTCTGTGTTAAGGGGGGGGGGTTAGGTCTTGGCTTGGGTAAAGGGTTTAAAGCGAAAAAACACCAAACAGCCAGCAAGATGAAGCGAGCTTGCCCTGCCCGGGTTATTTTTAGCTCTCCACGGTTGCTTGGTTTTCAGTGCACGTTCAACATGCAGCAGCAGCAGCATCGAGACGAGATGAGCAAGCCCTCATCCATCCACTCCCCTCCCTCTGTCATCCTCCTCCTCCTTCTTCTCTCTCATCCATCCACCCCCCCTCCCCTCCCTCTGTCATCCTCCTTCTCCTCTCTCTCTCACTGCCACTGAGGCCAAGCCCAACAGTCGCAGCCTCTCAGACTACTCAGTGCGTCAGTTAACGTCTGGACAACATTTATCTACATCTTATGTACAGCCTCTAGCCTCTTACCACGAGATACGGACATTAGCATTAGGTGTGGAGGCCTGGGTTTGGGAGAAGGTCACGTGGCAGTGGTTTGGAGAGAAGTTCACGAGAAGGGGAAGACAGAAAAGGGAGCATCGTGCATTTAGGCGTGGGTTGTTGACTATTGTAGCTGGAGCTGGAGTCGTTTTACCTGGAGAGAAGTAGCTGCTACAATTAAAGGGACACTCTGTTATGCTTCCTGAACCCTCTTCAAGATGGGAGGAGCTTCGGGGACTTTGGGAAGAGTTTTGGCTTGGAAGCTCCTCCCACTTTTAGTAACACTCACCAGAAAGGTGAGATTTTGTTCTAGTTCCTAACCTAGTTTATATGTGTTTTAAAACATAATAAAGGCAAGGGATGCGTGCTAATTGCGTACTAATTACTTACACTAACTTAATAGTAATTGGGTATTTCATTAAATAATAGAGAGCCATAGCTGAGTAGGCTCAAAGTATGCTCAAATACCCAATAAATAAACTTCTTTCTTAATATTAATATTTCTTACATTTCAGACACAGCCATTATCCCACAATGGAGTTGTGCACCAATGGAACCATAATTTAAAAAAAAAATAGCAGATAACAATGCAAATGCAGTGGCAAAGACAGCAACATTGTGTCAGTTCCAGTTAGGACATTAATATTTTCTAAACCTTCACTATTAAGATCAGTATATAGTATACCCTATTAGTGCACAGTACGCAGTTGGGATGCAGCCATGCTTCTGCTACACTACAGATTGAGTGTGCCTTTTTCCTGACAGGAAAGCCAGAGAGAGCCAGAGAGAGAGAGAGTGTCCCTTTAAGTGATTAAAGTGAGATCTGTGATTTTAATCCAGTATGAATCTGTAGTGCCTGTTGCCTTTAAATATGACAAATAGGCAAGAGCAAATTACTTTCCACAACTTGCTGAACCCAGAGCTCCCTCAGTAACACTCACGCTAATGAAATAACAAACTCCGCTACCGGGCACGGAAGTGCAGCATGCTGTTATTGTTATTGAAGGCTGCACTTTGTGAATAACACTGTAGTCAACATGTGGTCTATGACTAAAGCATCTGTAGAAAAAACAGGTGCCTTATCCTAGTGGTTTTCAAACTGGTCCTCGGTCTGATCCACTGCTTTATCATTCATGAATTAGTCAGTCAAATAATTTACAAATGACTCACCTGGTAAAACTAATCCAGCTCAAATAGTGCTAGGTCAATTCACATAGGACTGTTGTAACCTGGGGTTAGGTTGACAGTCCATTGGGGAATTCACAGTCTGGGAGTAAAATCACAGAGACACCCAGGTAACGATTACTTTACCACACCTCCCCATGTAAAACTAATTCCATCCAATTAGTTTATACACCAGAGGCGCAATTCCACAGTTCCCTAAGGTGGCTACAGCTCCGAGCCCATTGCCAAAAAGTGTATGCAGACATCAGACATCGCTGGGCGTCCGGGCCCTTTGTGCCACACTGGCTGGGACACAACCGCAGCACACCAGCCAGAGTGCCTTCTGAATCTCCTGGTTGCGGAAGGCATAGATGACAGGGTTGATGACGGAGTTGTAGGTGGCAGGCACCAGCGTGGCGTAGGTGTACAGCGGCGGGTAGGTGTAGTCGGCCACGAGTGAGTAGACAGTAAAAGGCATCCAGCAAGCGGCGAAGGTGCCCAGGATGATGGCCAGCGTGGAGACGCCCTTGCGCGTGGTGACGTAGTGCGGAGTAGCAGCCAGAAAGTGATGCTGCAGGGCGATTTGATGGGCATGGCGCATGACGATCTTGCAGATTTGCACGTAGAGCTGCAGCATGAGGCCGAAAAGCAGCAGAAATGAGACAGACAGCACGGCCACGTTGTTTTTGGTGAGCGGCCTCACCACGCTGCACATGGCCTCCTGCCCCAGGCAATTGACTCCCGTGACAGGCAGAAGGCCTAAACACAGCGAGACGCCCCACAGCAGCACCAGCATGGCGTAGGTAAAGGCGGCTGTGCGCTCAGAATTGTACGTGAGCGCGTAGTACAGTGACAGGTAGCGGTCGATGGTGATGGCCAGCAAGCTGAAGACAGAGGCCGAGAAGGAGGCCACCACCAGACCGACAGTCAGCAGCTGAGCCGAGTCCGAGCGCAGCAGGTAAGCGAAGGCAAAGTGCAGCACCAGGCCCACACCGGCCAGCAGGTCAGCCAGTGCCAGGCTGCCGATCAGGAGGAACATGGGTGCCCGCAGTGCAGGATTCTGCCAGATCACCAGCACCACCAGCGCATTCTCACAGGCAATTAGCGTCCCCGAGGTGCACAGCACAATGTCCCACGGGTTCACCAGCAGCTCCGGTGGAGGCCGTGGAGGCAGAACAGCCGCTGGAGGGAACGTCCCGACTGTGATATTCTCCATGCTACCGCCGCCACTGCTGACCCACAAGGGGTCAGGGGTCAGCCAGCCAGGGGCGACCGACACCTCCTCACTCATTGTGCCTCCCGTCTGAAAGAAAATACACACATACAGTATACAGAAATATTGCAAAGGTGTACACTGCTCAAATTCTCAATTTCAGACACTAACAGGGTGTAGGACAAATAGTTAGGTCCTCCTCCAGTCCTGGTGACCGCCTCACACTGCTCTGTCATACTTTCACAACATTTCTTTCAAATGAGCTAAATGAACTGCTTCCCACACACTCTTCTCTGCTGTCCACCAGCCTCCTACAGTGCTCTTCTTTCCCACACAATTCTCAACACATTCCAATAAACTCTCAATGGAATTTAAATCACCTGAACTTCTTCACTTCTAAGCCCACTCCGTCGTCTGCGAGTGGGGAGGCATTATGGATTGCTTGTTTTTGTCAGCAAGTCATTTGTTGCAGTTATCCACAAAAAGGTAGATTTAGGTGCCTTTAAATGCATCCGGCACATGTTATCAGTATCAAACTGCAGGTCTGAACAACTTTTTACTGACCCCTTTTTTTATAAGAAACAAGGCTGTGCAGTATCACAATATTTACCATTATCATGATACATCACAATATGTTACAACAAGCATATTATCAGTACTTAAAAAAGACTGACCAGCTGCATGGTTCACTACGCATAAAGATTATTAGTTGTGGTTAATTGGATTTAAGACAATACAGTATGTAAAAATACTAAAATACTAATAGATTTTAGTAGTGTTGTATAATTTACATCCACTGTTTTTTTTTTTTTACCATTCCAACAGATTCAGACAAAATAAAAGTTATGACATATTGTGTATTATGTATCATTCCATTATGCCATACTGTCCACCCCAACATAAATTCATTTTAGGTGTTTCTGCAAAAATGCACATTAAAATATGTGTTTCCTATGTGATTATTTCATAATAAATATTGTGAATAAATCATATGAACATAAGCTTAATTAAACTTTAACATGTTATTTTAAATGATTTTGTTTGAATTTTATTGCCATAGCAAATAGTTTGCTAGTAGACTAATCATTTTCATAATGTAACTAAACTGGTTCAAATCAATTACCTAACAAAACCATATTTTATATATTTTTTTAATTGTAATATAATATTTAGACTAGATTTAAGATTTATTTATTGATTAAGATGATGAGACGTTTTGATTTCACTTGGCAAGGTGTACTAATTTATAATGTATTAATAGGTGTTCTAATCAATTTATTGATGAGTAATGACATTTCACAGTTGTTTATTATAAAACTGTTTAATCATTAATGTGCTCTTGAGACGGTGGTATGGATTGCCATCTCTGATTTATTAAGCATAATATACAGTGTGAAAACTGTGTTAGTTTTTATACTGCAATTTTAGGTTGAATTTTAGTTTAAATTTAACATTTAGTATACAATGTAATCGTAAACCTGCTACTCAGTCTTTTTCTGAAGCTAAACTTGTTGCTGTAAATGTGGTTTATGAATCTCGTGCACGGAAAACGTGAACTGCTGTGTTTACAGCTGCTGTTTATTCTGGCACCACTTCAGCCTACATTACGGAAAATGGACCAGCAATGAACATTCTTTAAATATATGTGTGTATTATCTTTAGCAGCACACTTATCATTAATGCTGTTATGATTATTATTATTATCCTTACTGTTATCAATGCAGTAATAATACTCATATTAATCCTAATAACAGTGTGTAGTAAGGGAACACTTGTGACATGCAGTGATAACAGGCTTTTTCCCCCCATTGTGTAACTGCCACTGGGGCCTACTATAACAGTGCTCTGAACCTTAGACCACTTACTGATAGATTTAGATAAAAGTGCTTGTTATTTTGGAAATATTTGGATTGCAATTTAAGGGTCTGTATAGATATAAAAATAAAATGTAAGAAAATTATATGTAAAATGTAAGACAATATGAAGAGCCTACAATGAATGAATAGCAAAGCATGTTTATTGTATTTCGTTTCGTATATATTTATTTATTTGATTGATTATTGATTGATTGAAACGGACCTCGTGTTAAGCACATGCAGGTTGGTTGGTCGCTTGTTGGTCGCCAGCTTCTTGTGTGAATTTTCAGTTCCACCTTAAATGGTGCAGCTCCCACGTTCTAGCGCCGTATAGGCGTTATAGGTGCCTCAATGTAAATGCTACACCTTTTAAGGTGGAACCGAAAATTCGTCAGATTGTGGTTAATAAAGAAACCCGGCAACAGCAAGCAGCAGGAGCGTTATCTAGGCACCGCTGCTGCACGAGCTGCACCCATGCGGAGACGTGGAAGTGTGGAGGGAGGGAAGAAGCACCTGTGGTATTAAACCGGACTAGATTAATAATCTCTGATTAATCTTTTAGCTCCGCTCGCTCGCTCAGCGGGTCTGTGTTTAACCTGCTGTGTAAAACGCTGAATAAAACCCGCCCCTTTCCCCCTAAATGTCCCCTATTGTCTGTAAACCCCGCAGCCCCCCGGCCCCGGTGCGCCGTACCTTTGCTGGGTGCGGTGACCGGTCAGATCCGCGGCTCGGCTCGGGGTCTCTCCATCTTGCGGTCGGTGGTCCCGGTTCACTCACGGCGAGCAGCGCGAGCCCAGTGCTCGAGCATCGCCGCCGCCTGCAGGGAGGGGAGGGGGGCTGGGCGGTGGAGGAGGGAGAGGGGGGTGAAGAGGGGGGAAATGACCGATCAGGAGGCCTGATCACCAGAAACGACCTGCTCACTCAGAGCCGCGCCACCCAATCTACCTACCGCTGCTGCTGCTGGAAGAGGAGACGCGCGCGCGCTCCTTCCAGAGGGCGCGTGGAGAGACTACGCTCTGAGTGATGAGTGGGGTGGGTTCTGTTACTGGGGGTCGGCGGTCAGTGTAACCATTATCACTTCAGTTTTCTAACCGTTTGAGGCTAAATCCCCAAAATAGAAAAATGAGTACAACACGTCTTTGTTTCATGTTTTCTATTTAGAAATGTGAAGAACAGTAAATGTATTTGTATTTATTTTATTTTTTTTCTAGATTTTCATCTCTGCTCCTTACCTTAAGTGAGGATTTAGGAAAAAAATAAAAACGAAATATTTAATTAATTTTCAAATATTTTTCATTTTTGTATGTTGCATCAAAAGCAGGTTTGATTACACTAAAATTCAGATTTTGAGAGGTATAAATGAACAACTAAAATTAAAAATGAAAAACTAAAAAACTAAAACTAAAACTATGAATTAATAATAAAAAATAAAATTGGCAAAAAAGAAAGAATTGTGTAACTGTCACTACAGCCTACTGAAACAGTACTCTGAACCAATTGTAGCACTCACTGATAGATTTAGATATAGTATAAATACATAACAATAAAATAACAATAGTCTTTGTTATTTAAAAAAAACATTAGAATTGCAATTTAAGGCTCTGAATTGATATAAAAAATATATAATGGAAGAATAACAGTATTATGTTAAATGTTTAAAAAAAAAGGTTTTACATCAATTTTTGCTATTTTCAATTTTAGCCTCATATAGTCAGAAAACTAAATTGATAACGTTACACTGACTGTTGGCATTCAATTCGACCTATTAATTAATTCTTACCTACTTAACTAACCCCTCTTTACAACACAGTTCAACTCATTTCTGCTCATTTCTACCTTTGCATTCCTGCTTTGAAATTACAGATTTTCTTGGAAAAAAAACTCTCACCACAGAACTCTCTAAATCCCCATAACTTGCAGACTGTTGCTTTAAATAAGATACTGTAGGGTAATTTACCACAGCATGACTTAGATAAAACTCGGATGTGAGAAATCTCAGAACATGAAATGATGACCAATGAGTCAGAGCTTAGAATTTAAAATATATTAAAGTTTACTTGAAAAATAGTTTCAGCATTACAGATATATAAAAGGAACAAAAATTAAAAGGTATATATTAGAAAAGAGTAAAAGTACATCAACGAATACAATCTCGATAGATCAACACATTCGCAACCCAGAGAGAGAAAGAGAGAGAGAGAAAGAAAGAGAGAGAGAAAGAGAGAGAGAGAAAGAAAGAGAGAGAGAGAGAGAGAGAGAGAGAGAGAAAGAGAAAGAAACTAAAGCCAGTCGAGGGACAGAGAGAACTCCTCAGACTTCATCCAAGCAGTTATACATTTTGCAAATGACATGTGATTGGGCAGAACTTATCACTATGATTGTGTCAGCAGAGTCCAGTTAACAGCATGTTGTCCAGTTTTAATGACGTGATCCGCTCCAGCCTGTCTGAGCAACAAGTTCTTATCATGATGTTGTTCAGCTCTGTGTCCTTCATGAACACAGCAGACAGTCCTTAAGTGTCCTAAAGTCTGTGAGAAGATGAGAGGAAAAGAGTGGATGGAAAGATCTTCTGGCCTGTATACGACTTTACGCCGTGTAGAACAGGCAAGCGCTGGCTATCTGAGGAGAGGTTCCCAGCACTTCACTCAGATAGTTTGTTGTCTCCTAGTTCATATGCACTGGTCCCAGAACAGCAGTGAAGCTTCTCTGCCACTCAGGGTCACGTTCTCCTCACAGCTCTCATTGTTGATGAAAACACTCTGTCCTTCCTGATTCCTGAAAAAGTAAAAACAACCTCCAAAGCCTTGTCATAGTGACAGTTAAAAAGAGAGCAGAGATCATAAGGTTATTAAGTGAATTACAAAGTGAACAGTAAAAATAATAACTGTATATATATATGTATAAAACATTTAAGAATAAGAGTGTGAAGGTGTGGTTATCTCCAATCACACCCTTCAATACTGTGTCCAACAAGAAGCCGATTGTTCTATATTCTATATTTATATTCTCCCTGAGGTCGTCTTGTGTTGCATGTGTGGTTTATATTTACCAAATAACAGTCCATACAGAGTGAACAAAGCAGTGTTTTGTTAGCATGTCGTTTAAGGGGATTTTCTTAATGGCCCCTAATAAAACCCATTTTTGCTAATTCAATAAGCAACTCCAGCAAAAAATCCCTTAAGAATTCAGAGACGTACAGCATTATCTGTGTAAAATGGTTAATTATAGACACTGATATTTTATTACAGTGGTGGTGGAAGCAATTAGAGGTCACAACACAAACATAGCTATCCACAATGACTCGTTTAGAGGCTTTTGAGTGATTCTATTGACTTGTCAAACCAAAGCAATTTCTCTCCAAAACAATTATTTAAAGACTAGAATAACCGTTATTGGAAGTCAAAGTAAAACATATTCCAAAACATTTCTTTTGGTTCATTCCTCACAGAACATGTGATGAATGTTAAATAAGTGACTTCTATGGTTTTTAAAATATACTTACTTGCATCAAAAATTTTATTTTACAAATGGGGAAAATTGTGTATTGATTTTCATATTATGTGAGTCTTTTAAGTTATGAGGAATATATCAAGGTTATAAGGACATATTACACCCATCATGCATGAGCACAGTCTATTTTCTTGTTTGAAATACTATATCCTGGTTTAAATAAAATGCTTAAATAGTAAAGCAGCTCAGAACGTGCTGAACCAACACACCAGAAATAAATTAGGCAGAAATAAATTAAACATTTGAAAAGTACAAATCCATCCAAATGATTCTTACACTTACATTTCATAACTAAATGAAATGCATTATACCTACACTGGCTAAGTAGTGCACTAGGTTTCAAGGTTTCAGTGTGTGTGTGTGTGTGTCTGGGCTGAGCCTTTTTGCAAAAGTCGAGCATCAGATTGCATCTTCCTTGAAAGTTGCTCACTTCACTGCTCCCCTGTGACTGCTATTCTGAGACTGAGCTATTAACAGCATGCTGATCTGTGTCATCCACTCCCCCCCCCCCTCACTGTCATCCCGCTTTTCTCCTCTTCTTCTCCATCCTCTGAAAGCCTCAGACGCCCTGCATCTCCAGCCTCCTGTCTGTTCAGGCTCCATGTACCAGTACATGTCACATGGATCTACACAACCTCTACATCACACAATGTTTACAGATCGATACAGTCACAGACACTCAACAGGTAAAACAACACCTGCGTCTTACAGCAAGCGTCTTCCTGTGTTCCTTACAAGTCTGACCTCACCATCTCCAATTAAACGATCAATCAGAACTCATTCAACACAACCCAATCGCTTAGCCTGATAAAGGCCTAAACTGAAGCACATTACAGAGGCTTTATGACCTTTTGCTTATAGAGATACTTCACCTTACAGCATCCTCATTAGATACTCCACAACATCTTCAGTCAGAGTCAATTTAACTGTCCCAGTTTATTTGTATAAGGTAATTAATGTAAATTATTGTGAAACTTAGCAACTTTTGATTAGATATTAAACTGTCAGTTGAGTTGACCTCCCTTAAGCTATATCCATTCTTATTTATTTTATTAAACACTAAATAAACACAATTGTTTATTAAACATTGCCCTATTTTATCAGATTTTTTGTTTTGATGTCTCTTTCTGAGAGGATCAAGCCACTCAGAGACACACTTCATTATATATTTACATGAGCTGACCTTAATTAATTGAGGCTTTAACAAGCAGTAAGTGGAGCCACTGTGGACCTTAAGTGATCACCAAGAGGCCTCAGGGAGAGAGCGTGAGTCATCACTGGACAAGCCAAGGTGCCATTCAGAAAAGTGGCGCTTGATCTATCTGCTGACGCAGGCCTGGACTGGAGTGGAAATTTTATTTTGAATTTTGAACTGGGCTACAATTCAGGCTCAACCCTCTAATAATATCAGGACTACAGATCATGTCTGAAATCATGAGTGACATGACCATGTCTTGACATACTTCTATTACATATAGTACACCTATTCAGGCTTTAGCTGTGGAAAACTTATTTCGTAAGCTTTAAGAATCAAAAACACAGCAGTCAATCAAAACAGAGCCTGTGTACTTAAAGAATGAAAAAAAAAAGTCTAGTTAAATTGTTAAATGTGAGGTCAGTTGGGATGTAAAATGTTGGTAAAAGCCTGAATTTATATAGGGCAGTTCACGGATATTAGAGTCAGAATTTGTTTAAACAAGTAGTGATGTCTAAATAGTTCAGTGTCTCTAAAAACTACATTAAAGATAGTTATGTCATATTCAGTAGCTACAAATACAGAATTTTATGACGAATCCGACTTGTGTAGGACAAAACAGTGCCTGAAGTAATCATTGATATTTTTTACATTGACTTCCAACAACAGTAAAGTTTTTGTCTTTACTTGTTGTTGTTTTTTTTATTGAATTGTTTTGAAGATTTAAGGCTTTTGTTTGTTAGGCCCATAACCCTCACTGCTCTCTGGGTACCACACCGCTCCGGGCATGTTTGCTCACTCACAATATCACTGTGTGTCTTCTGAGGTTAACCACAGAGCAGGTATTATGTCATTTTACATTGGTCACATATCACTGTTGTTTGATGGACTGTTCTCAATCCAGAAGTGAAAATGAGGTGTTTAAAACCTCCAGCAGCACTGCTGTGTCTGATCCACTCATTCTAATCTGGATACAGGATTGTGGACCAGAATGGCAAGACTAACTGATCTTAATGACTCTGATAGAGGGTTCATTATTGTGTCGGACTCATGAGGAAAAAGGTCCTTAGAAGTCAATCACATGTCACTTTAGCTCTAGAACTAGTTCGGTCATTGTGTTCAACCATTAAGTGTACTTACTGTTTTCTAACATTTCAAGGTCAATCATAGACAAAAAGATAATAGACCTTTTGAGACCCCACATCTATTAAAAAAAAAGGAACTAATTAGTCATGACAATACCACCACCTTCATGTTTCTACACTTACTATCTTATCAGCTGCTCTGTAATGGTCCTGACCACTGAAGAACAGGGTGAAATGAGGATAAAAAAATATGCAATATAACAGAAGGTAAACAGTCTGTAATTCTAGAACAACAAAGTGCTCCCATATACTCAATGGAGCTGAAAAAAGAAAAAAAGTGTAGAAACAAGGAGGTAGCGTTGATCATTTGGCTTATCGGGGCATGTTTAACTGTCTCCACCATGATGATGATTATCTTGATGCTTGTGTATGAGTATAAAATGTGAGATAAAACAGGAGCAACTGATCCTTATGTAACTGAGAAAGCCAGCGAAGAATCAATTAGATCAGTTAGATTTTGCGTATTCATCTATCTGTACTAGCTGCAACACTGATTGACCAAACAAAATAAAAAAAACAACAAAAAATAACACTTGACATATATGTCTTGAACTATACACTTTATTTTCGTTTTCTTTAAAACAGAAAATTATTTCACAACAGGCCGTCTCAAGCAAACCCTCACATTAACCTGCCAACACCTACAAAACTGTATCAAAAGTGCACCATAGTGTTATACATATTTTCAGATTCAATCTTTGTTTTCACCTATAATCAGGAATATTATAATTTCATAATATTTATACAAATACCACTCTGTACAAGGTAGAAATACTTATACCCACAAAGCCCCCCATTACTTTGAGCTTTAAGCCCCTCCCCCCTCTTTTAGGACACACCCCTATTTCCCCATGCACAAGCCTTTGGTCAAATCAAACTCACAGGCTTTAGAAAGGTCGCAGCATGAAAGGACAGTTGACGCCTGTTGTATCTATCGTACAACCCTTTACACTTAGCATGTTTCTGCTTCATGATTCACGATTCGCTCAGTGGGAGGAAACATTCTCACAGTGTACACACAACCTTCACACGACTTTCAAACAACCCTGGAACTGCATCATGTCCAGACTGCCACAGCAGACTTGCGGGGGAAGGCCGGGGACACGTGGGAGTGGTGGTGGGGGGTTTTGGGCCAGCCTGCTCAGGTGGGATACAACAGGGCAGGCCTGTTCCCCAGGTGTCCAGGAGGGGGCTCACTTTCTAACAATCTCAGTCTCTGGACTGGTAGAAGAGAATGTAGCCCGACTCAGAGTTCTTGGAGATTTCCGAGGTAAGTCCGTAGAACTCTTCTATTGCCTGGGCATCAATTTTCTGCAGAAAGAAACAAACAAAAAAAGACAGTTAATACCAGAAATCAAACAACAAAACAACAGTGAGGTTTATTTTCTACTGTGAATGACTGAATGTACTTTATATTTGTTTGTTTTTCATGGATACTGACAACATAATTCAGATTTCTGTGTTATTAGTTCTCATAACTGAGGTCCTCTTATAAAAAATGTTTCTGGCTTAGCTAAGAATAACTGTTTTAATTTACACAACTGAATGTACTTGTGGGTAAAACTGGGATTTAAAAATGGATATTTGTTTGTTTTTCTCAGTTTTTTTTTACTGACAACATACTTCAGATTTCTGTGTTATTAGTTCTGGGAACTGAGGTCCTCTTATAAAAAATAGTTTCTGGCTTCGCCATAAATAACAACTGTATTTACATTTACACACTGGGCACACTGTGTGTTATTATGTTGCTATTGTGTTGCTGTTTTCTTTGTCCGGGGTGGAGTAAATCAGGCAGTTAAGTTAAGTCTAGTACTGGTGTGATATGAATTTGCAGAAAACATGTGGATAAGTGTACAGCTATGTTTTCTGTTGCTTTTTTCCAGAAAGGATTCAGTATGCTGTCTTTTGTTTTTAGGCTCATGCTACTTTAACCCTAACTAAGCCCACATATCCGAGAGCAAAAACTGCTGTAAAAACATGCCAATTCACATCCTTTAAAAAGAGTAGAAGTAACTTTTTTTTCTATTTAGAGACTAAGAATCTGAAAATTTCAGATAATGCATCTATAAAGTGTGAATGATACACTACCAGCCTTATAAGCCAGAAGAAATCTGATAGCTAGTGTCAATGCTGGGAAGCAGAACCTACGGTCTGCACTAATTAGTCTACGCTACTTATTTAGAATTTACAATGGCTGTATGATGCTTCTGAATAATGCATGCAGGCACTGTAGCGAGAGAACATTGATGGATAAAAACAGAGGGATGTAGAGGCTGAAGGATTTTACACAGTAATACAAAATATTACATAACATGAACTAGAATTTGAAAGTTTTAGGGCAGAATTAATACAATACAATCAAACTAAAGCCTGATTGTATTTTTTTTATGCTAGAATTATAGGACACATAACAATTAGAAACTGAACAATTATTGCATTATAATACTGGAAATCAAGTTCTGAGCTACATTTTCCATTAACAAAAGCTCTGCCCTGGTTCAGGATATTTTCAGATTTTATTTTGCATAAAATAGTACGCCACTAGATAAAGCAGCTCACCTCTACAATGTCATCATCAAACAGCAGCCAGAAGTCATGACTCTTTACAATAGCGATGTAGTGTCCACGATTGGGCCCACTGTAAACACAACCAGGTTAAGAATCAAAAAACACATCAGAAAAATGTAATGCCTCTCTCTAAATTTACTACAGCACTTTTCTCCCCACACCTACCTTCCACAATGCACCACCACAGCCACCAGGTCGTAAAGCCTCTCTGGATTAGTGGCGTCTCCGGATGTGTTGAAGAGACGGAGCTCCAAGGGGAAGACCACGCGGTAGCTTAGCTTAGTGTAGCGCTGAAGCTGCTCCATATACTTAAACCTCTTCAGATGAAGGGCTAAGATCATGGGTAGCTTTTTCACCCTCATTCTACAATCACACACACACACACACACACAAACACACACACAAACACACATCAATTACATTTTTTACTGAACATAATAAAATTCAATATGAGCACAATATTAAACTGTTGCCTGTACGGAGTTTGTTTTTCTAGGTTAGCCCAGCCAATGCTTTTAGCTTTGAGTTACTCAAGGAAATCAAAATAATTTGAATATATTTCCCTAAAAGTTAAAGTAAACATTTTAACTGAAAGGTCTAGGGGTGTAACAGTGTGTATATATATCCTGAACTGATGAATGTAATGCGGAACAAAAGTTATCAGATGCAAAACAATATTTCTTACAGCTTAAGTAATAAGATCATCTTATATGGTTTTCAACTTTCACAAAATAGATCTAACTGCATAATCATTCAAAAGAAAAACACTGCTTTAGTGAATAAAAAAAATACATATATCCTTAAATCACTAATTAATAAAAATGAACATTAAAATATTAAAGGGGGAATGAAATAAAAAATTGTTTGTTCAGACAACACCATGCCATAGAGGGTTAACAGGCGAGAAAGAGTGTTTTATGTGATGCTCACACTACCATTGTCACCTTTGTGTACTGTAAAGACTCAACAAATGCCAAACAATAATTAGTAATGAATTAAATAATATATAGACATACTACCATTACTAGTACTGATAATAATAACAAATGTGTAGGTGAGTGAGTGTATTAAACATCTATTGAAAAGTCTAATTAAACCAAGAACAAACTGAAAAATCCCATTGTCACATCACAAAACAACAACTTTCTTTTTTAATTATTGATCAAACATGTCCATCTGGGTCTGATTCAGAGGAGAAATTCTCACCTTTTGTGCGCCTCCTGTTTACTTCTACATTCCTCACAGTAGTATTTGTATTCACTGCACAGGGTCTCTGTGTTACTGAATCCCCTATAGAGATGAGAGAAGAGGAAAGGTCCTGTATTTAGTTCAGTGCTGGAGCTGCACAGTATGATCACACACAACACTAAGCTGAGTGTGAACACTGACAGACAGAGACAGACCTGAGGCAGTGTGTGATTGAAGTGTTCTGCTCAACATCCACAGACAAATCCAAGAAGTCCTCATCTTTGCTGCTTATCTGTGAGAGAGCAAAATCCAAAAGCATCAATCAGATGACGATAAAGCAAATCACAAATAACAGAATCAACAGATGCAGTTTTAGATTTCATACTGCTCGCCCTGACTGTCCATTAGTCAATACAGACATTTAATAAGACGCATTACCGTCTCGCAGGTGAGGCAGCGCGTCTCATTGGTCAGCGTGCCCTGGAAGATCTCGTGTACCCAGGTGGTGGCCGGTGGGGAACCATTATTCTTCTGTGAATCGAGTGTGCCGTTGGCCAGTTTTCCATTCTGTTTATCCTGCTTCCTCTCCTCCTGGAGGAGGTCAGCGATAGTGTTTAGCAGGTAGTTCAGGAACTCGTGTGCATCCTGTTGCATGTAGTTATCGAACAGCTCTGTGGGGGGTAACAGGAGGGGACAATGTTGATTAAATATAGTTGTAGTGTAATTACAAAAAACAGGCCTAGCCTTGGTTCACAAACCTTCTCAAAAATAGTTTTATTTAGAAAAAAAACACCTTCCTTTATTTTCCAGCTTAACCCAAAAATGGACTACCACAAACAATGTCCTTGTACTTTGTAGTTAAAAAATCTAAGAAAACTTTAATGCATTGAGCAGATTCTTAACAGATGCAGTTTACCACATTATCATTACAATTCTAAATTGAAAATTTAATGATATTTATGTTTATTATCTGCAAAATTATCAGAAATAACATGTTGACAACTACTCAGATCCCTCACTGTTTTTTACTTCATAACCTCCTGATAGTAGGATGCAACCTGACAGCTGTACCATCAGGAAACACACTATGAGGTTGTCCCTGTTAAATTTATGACTGCAATGCAGGCGGATCTTGGGAACGAAACTCTTTGTATGGCAAAAACTTGAAAATGTTAATTACATCCTATGACTTATTATTACTTAATAACTACATATAAAGTATTATGTTGTATTCTAGTATTTAAATAAAGAATAATATACATAAAAATAAGAAAATAATGAGCAAGCAACAATACAATGGCTAACACCTGACATTTAACAGTAAATTAAATTTAAGACCTAACTAAGTTAAAGAAATGGAGAGCTGACACTCATAATGACCATTTTATCTTCAGCAAAAAATATTGAGTTAATGTCCATATAGGTCTGTCACTATTATTTTTATAATAATTGCAATAAATTATATTATCGTTATAAAACCATTAAATTCCACTGACCTTAACGATGATATAAAAGCATAACAGAGCAACTACACCTTTTTAACGACAACAGCATTATAATTAATGTATAGTTTGGGAAATACATATTTTTTTCTTCATGTACTGCGTGTCCATTTATGGAATGATAAGTCATTAATGTAAATATCATGACAGGCAATATCGGTCAGTGCAGCACTGTTTAACTTAAAGTACTGATAAATACAGCTCTGGAAAATAATGAGACCACTTAATGATGATGTTTTTTCTTGATTTCACCAAATTGAAAACCTCTGGAATTTGATCAAGAGGAAGACGGATGATTACAAGCCATCAAACCAAGCTGAACTGCTTTAATTTGCACCAGGAGTGGCATAAAGTTATCCAAAAGCAAGGTGTAAGAATGGTGGAGGATGCATGAAAAACTGTGATAAAAAACGAGGGTTAATACACCTTATATTGATTTCTTTGCATTATTTGAGGTCTGAAATCTAATAAATGCTCTGAATGACAATATTTATATTAGGAATTTGGGAGAAATGTTGTATGTAGTTTATAGAACAAAACAACAATGTTCATTTTATTCAAACATAAACTTATAAATAGCAAAATTCAGAGTAAGTGATTTAGGAACTGAAGTGGGTTTTTTTTCCCAGAGCTGTATAAATATTTTTATACAACCTGTAGCTCTCTAAAATTGGTATCTTTATATGTCGTATTTTCGGTGTCTACATATTCAGTCTTGTCTGTGCTCTCTCATTACTGCATGGACCTCCCTTCATTCCTCTTACCATTTTCTTTCCGTAGTCTTGTGATGAACTTCTTCGGGGGGATAACCCCCACCTTCCTCTTCTGGTTGGCGATGCTGTGGAACAGGTCAGCCAGGCAGGTGAGCAGGTTCTCTTTACGCCTCGGCTGACTCCTGTAGGCCAAGATCTTCTCACGAAACGGCCGGCAGAAGTACAGAGCCTGGAGCACGGAGTTGCAGTAGCAGGTGTTTCCAAACTGCAGGTCAAAACCCACACGTAAACACAGGACCAAACAAAGCCAGGGGGACACAAATTTAAGGCAGTAACATGGCGATGGGTGACAAATATAAACGTCTTTTGCTTACATTGACCAGTCCAAAGTAGTGCTCGTTGACAGGGAACTGCTCCGAGCCAATCTCTTTTTCCAAAGCGGAGGCATTGGCGCCCTAAAACATAAACAAACAAAAAAACTGTAAATAAAAGTGTATGTGTGGTTTCATATGACAAAGCTTTCACTAAATCAAACAAGGCACTGTATCCAATATACAATCACATAAATTCTACAGACTTCTCTGTAAAATTCCAAAGTATTTTAGACCTGAGTCTAGAAAATTAGCCCTAAAACGCAGCAGTACACTGAGCTCTGCATTAGGCATGTGCCAATATAACAATGTAATTCCACAGTAACGGAGGTAACTGGTTTCCTGGGTCGTTGTCCTCTCGGTACTCAAGATAGCATGTTGGGTATGAAAGGACAATAATATGACCTTTACCATGAACTGTGAAGGTGCTTCAAAGAACAACACACAGCTAAAACAGCCGTAGAAACATTAATTAAAGCCTCAGAACACAGAGTTGCAGTATATACAGACCAGATCTGAGTAACTAAAAAAAATCTCTGATCAAAGTGTAAAGTGCCCTATGTGCCAATATTGTGTGTTGAATATTGTGGTATACTGTATTGCTGAGCAGCAGCATTTAGATTCACAACCATAACATCCATCAAAATGTATAAACCAGTTTAATCAATCAAAAATATTGCAAATAATGCATTTAAAATTCTCATTGTTTTCAGTCACGGCATCCCAGGAATTTGACTATTATTCATTTTTTAGAACTGACTTCGTACTGACAATGACAGGAGGGATGCACAGAGATGAATGTTTTTGATTGAAACCGAAACTGCACACAACTAAACATTTGGGAAAGCACTGAACACATTTTTGAACACTGAACATATATAATATATAATATTCCAGCTGTTTGTGATTTGTTTGCGTTGTCAAAAATATTATTTGGTCTTTTCACACAAAAAATACTTTTCCCCCCATTTTCAGACGAACATTCAGAACATCCCTAATTGAACTAATTTCTGTGTGGAAATATAATACTAATATAGAATACTAATATTGATCACACTTCCCATATCAGTGCATTCCTATTGTCAACTATAAAAACGATACTTCAATTTGAGAAAAACCTTTTTATAATATGAAATATACATACAACAAACTGAATGCTATTTACCAATACCAATTACCAATGCTATTTAATCATGTCAGTGTAAAGCAGTGTTTACCTAAACCTAATAAAACCTATACCTATAAGTACCACAGTTTAAAACATTATTTACGTGGCCTTGGTTAAATAAATCATTCCTTCAATTCAATGACTAATTTTTCAAAATGTAATAAATTGTTCCCTCAATAAAGCATCCCTTCTAAAGAGAGGAAACACATTGGAAAATTGGTAAATTAAGGAGAAAATGTCTCTAAATATGTTTCTACCATGATATTTTAGAGGGAGTTTTCATATCATGGCCTACTACAGACAGCTGTCACCATGCAGCTTATAGGCTCCATTCAAAATCTTTAGGGGAACAGTTGTAAAAACTTTTAAAATAACAATGTAATCTGTTTTTGAGTGGCGTCACCTCAAAAGCACCTAATGCGTACAAACGACTTATATAGCCAGGACTTAAATAAGCCGTTCCCACACATTAGGAGCTTGTTGCCATGCTTTAATAAGTTGTGTCGTGGGAATGAGATCCTAACGCGTGGCCACAGCTTATTAAGCCATGGGAATGAGATCCTAACGCATGGGAATGTCATCATAACCATTGGGGACGACTTATTAGGGTGTGGGAATGAGATAATTATATCATGGGGATTAAATTGGGAGCCAGGCCTTAATTATCTCATCCCCACACATTAGGATCTCATTCCAATGCTTTAATAGTTGTGGCGTTGGACTGAGATCCTAATGCATGGCCACAACTTATTAAGACATGAGAATGAGATCCTAACGCAAGACAATGACATCTTAATGCCTGAGGATGACTTATTAACGCTTGGGAACAAGATAATTAAGTTGTGGGGATGACTTATATGGCCTGGACTTAATTATCTCATCCCCACACATTAGGATCTCGTTTTCTGAGCTGTAGTAGTCCTGGCATGAGATCCTAATGCATGGCCATAACTAATTTAAGCATGGAAAAAAAAAATCTTAATGCGGGGGGACGACTTATTAAAGCGAGGGAGCGATCATAGTTAATAAGGTGTGGGAATGATCCTAATTATTAAGCTGTGGGAATGAGATCCTAACGTGTGGGGACGACTTATTAAGGCGTGGAAATTAGATAATTATATTGTGGGGACAAAATCGGGGGCCAGGCCTTGATAAACTCATCGCCACCCATTTGGATCTCATTCCAATGTTTTAATAGTCGTGGCATGGAACTGAGATCCTTACGCATGGGAATTACATCTTAACACATGGGGACGACTTATAAAGGCGTGGAAACAAGGTCTTAATACGTGGGTATACCGATCCTGATCCTAATTTGTGGCCACAACTTATTTAGGCTTACACGTACATGGTCAGGACTTAATTATCTCATTCCCACGCCTTAAGAAGTCTTCCCCATGCATTAGGATCTCATTTCCATGCTTTAATGAGATCCTAATGCATGGTCACAACTTAAGACGCAGTAACAAGACCCTAACGCAAGGGAATGACATCTTAATGCATGGGGATGACTTGTTTAAAACACATGGGAACAAGATAATTAAATCGTAGGGTCGACTTATATGAACAGGACTTAATTATCTCGTCCCCACGCATTAGGATCTCGTTTCTATGCTTTAATAGTCATGGCATGGGAACGAGAGCCTAATGCATGGCCACAACTTATTAAAACATGGGAACGAGATCCTAATGCATGGACACAACTTACTAAAACATAGGAACGAGATTCTAATGCATGGCCGCAACTTAGTAAAACATGGGAACGAGATCCTAATGTATGGGAATGACATCGAATGGGGACGGCTTATAAAGGCGTGGGAACAAGATAATTAAGTCGTGGGGATGACTTATATGGCCACGACTTAATTATCTCGTCCCCACGCATTAGGATCTTGTTTCCATGCTTTAGTAAGTCGTGGCCACGCATTATAACATATTTTTAACATGTAATTTCAGTTTGGGGGGATCCGTGCTGGTTAGCGCATATGAACCCCGTGCATTTCTCACTGCTAGCTCGAATAGCTCTAATAGCTAATAGAGCTATGCGGCTAAGCTACGTTCCGCCGAACTGCACATCTGAAAAAGCTAAAGCGCCAGTGTTTGTTAGCTGTTTTTCCCCCGACTTCTGCAGCGTTATTTAGTGATTAATCGTGTATTTAGTTGAGGTGTGAAACAGACCTGTTCAGTGCTGAACTGCTAGCTAATGAAAATCCAGCAGTCTGGAGAAGAAGCCTGACTAACCGCAGAGCTCCGCTTTGCGGTTACTGGGTCAAACAGCTAAATCAAACAGCGGTGTGAATCCAGGAGACACCAAACACACTCCACTAAACACGATTTCAGCACGACCCGGGCGAGCAGCGGCGGAGGATAAGACATTTACGATCAAAAACATGACAGGAGCGCAGTTCGCAGCTGCAAATCCTAGGCATAATCTGGCAACCCTGAGGAGCAGAACACCGCTCTGACCTTACTAAAGCCCCGAAAAGCCCCAGCAAACGCGGCCGAGCTGCAGAGACAAAACCCCCCGCACACAGACACAGAAATCCAGCGCGCGGCTGAGTCAAATCTACTCACCATGGTACAAAAAGAGGCGAATTTGGAAACTGTCATTAGGATTTCCATTCGCCCAGCGCCATCTTCCACCCAAACCCTGCGCGGAGGCGAAGACGACGAGCCGCCCCGCCAGGTCTTAGTGCTCGGGATTAAACAGCGTTCAAACACACACACACACACACACAGTCACTCACTCATACACACCACATTATAACTACTATACTCTACAACACCTGCACACCTGTATACACACACGCCACCTGTAAAATTCTGTATATTTCCACAATTAAATAATAGCAAAACTCGATTAATGCTCTAAATCTGCGCCTGTTCTTAGTTAAATTAGTTAACCCAGCTTGGTTAACCCTTGTTCCGTGCTGCCCTAGTAGTGTATGTTATGTTCGTGTATGTAAAAATAATACAAATTATTAGAACGTTAGAACAGTAGTGTCAGTATAATCAAATTTGAATAGCCTAAATCATCGCTCTGTCAGGATTAAGTTAAGGCAATATAGGTGATTAAACTTATATTTTTTACTAACATTATATATTTTTTGTAAATTATATTTTTATTACTTTTTTATACAGTTGTAACACTCAAGTAAACGATGAATGTGCGTCCAGATTGTACAATGTGCCCTGGAAAAAAAAAAAATATCAGGAAAAAAAATAGAGGTGGTAACCCAGGTCCAGAAATTAAAACTCCATTCCAGGGTTTTGTAACAAGAGCCGGGGCGGGTCTCTGAATAGCTCAGCTGCAGCAGAGCCACTCTGGCAGTTGGTACAAAACCCTGGAATGGATTTTTACTTTCTGAAAAAATAACACGTAAAAACAGGAAAAAAAACATTAAAACAGGGAGAGTTTTGCGATGGGTAGCTCAACTTGAGAGACCACACCTCTCGCATTTATATCAGCTGATGTGTTTATTTTACACAACTCAAACATGTGATTATAGCCTCTCAAATATTCTTCTTACAACAAATTTAGATGTGAATCTTTACGTTTTCGGGGAAAAAATGCTTAGTATAAATAAAACACAAGCCTGCGTCTATACAATCTACAGTGGCTACATCCTCACAAAATAATATATTTTAATCAAAAAATAGATCTGGCAATGTCAACACTGCTGATGACAGGTATATATATTTTTTTATACAACTCAAACATGTGATTAGCCTCTCGAATATTCTTTTACAACATCTTTGGGAAAAATATAGGTAGGTATAAATAAGATACAAGCCTATGCTTCATTACAGTGGCTACATCTTCACAAAAAATGTTAATAAAAAAAAACAGAGCTGGCAAAGTCAACACTGCTGATGACAAGTTTAGTTTCTCTCTTTTTTTGTCAGGCGAGTCGCGTGGGCTCCTGTAGTGTTCACAAGGCCGAGCCGAAGGACCCCGTCGTTCTCTTTCTGCTCTTACCCGCCATCTTGCGAGTAACCGGGGTAAGAAGAGCTCTACAGATTTCAGTAAAAACACTGTTTAATACCTGTTTTATCAGTCCGTGCTGATCTAAAGCGGTTATATATGTTTCTCCTGTGTGTGTGAGGGTAAATGTGCGGTATAAAGCGGGTTCTGGAGCGATAATCGAGCGGGTTGTGTGAGCGGGGAGTTCGCGTGGCTCCCATGTGGGGCTGGTAGCTGTTGGGAAAGCGAGGCTGCGGGGAAGATTCTGAGCTGAAACGAGGAGATTTATCAATAATCTCAGCGTCTGTAACACTGCTGAGAATAGCTGTGTGTTTGTGTGGTTAATGATAGTTAATATGAGAGGTTGGTTCACTTAATGTTGTGTGGTTTAGTCTGATAGATGTGATGAATGTCAGTGTGGTTTAGATGAGCTGGGAGTTTAGGGTAGTGCTGCTGCTTCATGTAGCGTTAGGTTAGCTTACCTAGCTAACCGCTTTAGTTTGAGTAGTGTTTTATTCAGCTTTATAAATTTCACCCCACAATATGTTTAGTGCAGATAGGGACTTGGTAGAATGCTAAATCCAACATAAGTGTTGCCTACAAATCTTGATTGTTACTTGGCTATACAAAAAGGTTAACTAACGTATCTATTTAAAGTAAAATCTCTAAATAGTTATTAATAAGCAAGTCAACTAAGCTAGTTTTTTCTATATCCTATACATTCTTTTGTATTATCAGTTTTTTTTTTTATTCCACACAGATGCACAATATTGTTTTATGACAAGATTATTACATTTTAGACGTGAAGTTTTGGTGTTCAGACTACAGATTGATTGAGTTTCTTCAGTATGATTAGACTTTATTTTTTTAAGCTTGTCAAGAAAAGAGAATAAGAAATTAGATTTTGGCTCAGTAAGTACCATTTAAAGAAGCCTACATTTGTGCTCTAGTAAACTGATATATGTGCATATTATTGGTAAATACCTTATTTTGAGGCCATTTCAAACCCTCCCAATGTCCTAAAATACTTCTGGAAGAATGTCCTTTGGCAAGATTATCAAACTTAGGATGCCAAGTGTTCTGTGAAGTGTTCAGACTGAATATTGATTTCTACAGTGTGACCACATGTTTTATACTGTCCAAGATAATGATACAAAATAAGCATTGACTAATTGAGTACATTCTTACAATTCCTAGTAAATATTTGTAGTTTATTTTAAAATGCACATTATTGGTAAATGCCTTGTTTTAGCTTGTAATTGTTTGTTTTCTAGTTAATTCTTCTTTTAAAATTCTCATTGTTGGTGAAGGTGCTTTTAAACCTGCCGACATCCTTAAAGCGCTCGTAGGAGAATGTTATTTGGCAAGTTATTAAATTCAAAACGTCAAGTGTTCAGTAGCCTATGTTCAGACTGAAGAGACTGTCATGATGCTCAAATAGAAATCTGAAGAAAAACACTGGGAATATGATCGTTTGTTTCAAGAATATATGTTTCTATTCTTCTTAAATGCTAGCTGCTCTTTAGGTCGTGTGATTTTTTTTTTTTTTTTTTTTTTTTTTTTGTGACCCAAAAACTGAAAGCTCCAGATTTTCTTGAAATAAAATAATCACGTCACATTCAATGTCTTTTAAATGTGGCATGATTTTTCCTTTTGTTTTAAGAGAATTCTAGTTATTTTAAATAAATGATTTCCTTTTATTTTAGAATAGTTTAGGTTTTCTTTTGATTGCCAAAGTATGTGTGTGTTTTGTTCACATATCTGCCAATAATATGGGAAATGGTGCATTACACTAACAACTGGGCCCTCATCTTTAGTTTTTCTCAACTAACCAGGATACTTGGGTTTTTTAGTTATTACTCATATGTAGTCTTTATAGCAGTGGTCTTGCTCTTTATTACTGGATTGTTTTTTAATAAATTTTTTTCTCTCTTCTCTTTAGTAAACTAGCACCATGACGAACACAAGAGGCAAGAGGAGGGGAACCAGGTACATGTTTGCCAGGCCCTTCCGCAAGCATGGTAAGTTATTCTAAAAATTTCATTTAAGGTTTAAACTTGTTAGTATGGTTTTACAAATTGCATTATTGCTGTTTTATTAGAGAGTTCTAAGAATACTGTTTTAAAAGACATAATGTTTGCATTCTGTATAATGTCTACTAAAGCTGTTGTAGTAGAAATTAATATTCCTTTGTTTTCACAGGTCCAGTCCCTCTGTCCACTTACATGCGCATCTATAAGAAAGGAGATATTGTTGATATCAAGGTGAGCAGGCTTTGTGATTTGATGCGTTCACTTATGAATGTGCATTGTGGAGGTGTCTAATATGTAACTTTTTGTATTTTTCTTTTAGGGCACAGGAACCATTCAGAAGGGCATGCCTCACAAGTGCTACCATGGCAAAACAGGCCGTGTTTACAATGTCACGCAGCATGCTGTAGGCATCATTGTCAACAAGCAGGTCAAGTAAGTATTGTTTGAAAGATATTCAATAGAAACTAGTTAATGGAAAGGTGTGCTCTCTTCTTTTCAACTGTTATGAAGTCCTACTGCATGATTAATTTCCTGTGTTTGTGGTTGCATTGGTAATTTTGTCAAAGCAGCATATTTGAGTGGCTGAAAATGTAGGAAAGGGTTTACATTAATGTAGATTTCATTATCAGTATATTGAAAAATGTAAGCTTTATATATTGGTTATGTTATTGGAAACAAGCTGTGCTCATTCTAATGCTTTTAACTGCTAGCTAGCAGCTAAGGTTAGCCCTAAGCTAAGTAATGCCTCAGGCTACAACATGCTTGACGGAATACTGTAATACAGACGTACATTTTGTTACCTCCTCACTCACCCCATATTCACTTTACCATAAGGGCATCCCTTGTCCTCTGTGGCCATTCATGTGGGGTACAGCAGTCACCCTTATGCACCCTGGTCAGACTGCACTATGTCTACACCAGATCGTCAATAAGGAAACATGTTTTTATGGTAACTTTGAAACTCCTCGCCTGGGAGTTAGCTTCCACTGACTTACATTATTAATATTTCCTTCAAGGGGCAAAATCCTGGCAAAGAGAATTAATGTGCGCATTGAGCATGTGAAGCACTCCAAGAGCAGAGACAGCTTCCTGCAGCGCGTCAAGGAGAACGAGAAGAGGAAGATGGAGGCCAAGCAGGCCAACACCTGGGTGGAACTGAAGCGCCAGGTATGACAAACCATGTTTAATAATTTTAGAGCTTAATTTCATTACTATGTTGACTTGTGCACAAATAAGTTGTCTGTTGTTTCAGGTTGTAATATTTTGTGATATCACTCTTTTCTCTCTCTCTGTAGCCTGCTGCCCCTCGTCCCGCTCACTTTGTCAGCACCAAGAACAACGAGCCCCAGCTGCTGGAGCCCATCCCCTACGAGTTCATGGCATAAATCTGCTGACAATAAAATTGTTTATAAACCCAATACCTGTCTGAATATTTTGTTTCTGCCTACATTTTTATCAACCAGTGAAGTTTAAAGCTACAGATTGCAAGCAGGCTATTAAAGGTTAGTTTGCAAAACCTTGTATTTTCAAAATGAGAGCTTTGCAGGTTAAGGCCTGCAAGTCAGTATTTGTCCGTTTGTTATTCATTTTTGAAATGTGAAAGCAGCTGGACTCGTTAACCTCATATAATACTCAAATTAACCAAAAAAAAGCTTGGATCAGTTTCTGAAAATTGATGCCAATGCAAAATTGAAGCAGTTTTTGTTTAAGAAAATCTTATTTTTTTCCTTTATTATGGGCACACTATTTTTCAGGTTAAATGATCTAACATGCTACAACAATTTCATAATGTGTATATTTTATCATTTTGTTTAAGAAATTACACAATTATATTTATATTTTATAACTTAAAATGATTAGTTAAAACCGAGCTGTAGAAGCAACTCATGCTATTTTAAAAAGGAGTTTTATTTCCAAAACTAATCTAGCTCACCAACATTCTGTGAATGAGGTCAGATGAGTGAACATAGATTCACACTGTCTTGTGAGGCTCTCAGGATGTTTAGTATATGCTACTTAGGGACTCTGATTGCTGTAAGGATCTTTATATGTCTTTGAAAGTGCCTGTGATGTGTCTTCATGGGCTCTTGGTTAAAAAAAAAAAGTGAGATACATGATGTCTGTATTACAGTATTGTTTTTCCTGCACTAAATAGAGAATTTAGCGACAGTAAACATGGTTTAAACTTGAGCAAATTAGGCATGCCTAATCTGTTTAATTATAAAATGTAGCCACTGGTCTTGGAGCTGTTACAATCCATTGCGGTGGTTTGGTGATAGTCTTGGAGTAGTGCAATATGACTCAGTATGGAATCTCCAGTAGGGTTAGTTCATACAGTGCACACTAGGGGGTAGTGTTGACTCTTTTTCTGAAAGATATTTGTAACCTGAGTGTAGTTACTGAGAACATGGTAGTAGTAGTGTTTGTATTTAGTGGGAAATGTTTCTCAGATGGTAGTAGTAACAAGTGTGACTGAATAAAGTGATGTGCATATAATACAAAGGCTGTATAAATGGGCTAGAGAAAAATACAATAATTGATGCTGTTACTTTTAAAGCAAATTAAATAAAACCATAATCATTCTACTTTAAGAAATTGTGCAGGCTGTTTAAGTATACTTGCTTTGCTTTCCTGCTGGTTAATACAGGTTTCTATGTGGTTCTTGTATGATCTAATCTGGTTTGATCACTCTGGGTGGTACAGCTATCAGGTGGTTGCTCTTGTATTGCTAAGTAGTTGCTGTAGTTTTCAAAGTGGTTGTTAAATGGTTACTAGGTGGTTGTTATGGTGTAGTTATAGGTGACTGCTATGGTATTTCATTTTACCATGATAATACACTACATGATGGTCATAAAAAATTCACCTCCATTGATTGTGGCACACATTTACAATGTGACATTGTTTCAATAAGCTTCTGCAATGTTACAAGATTTATTTAAATACAGTGTGGCATTAATTTTTCACTAAGATCTTGTATTGATAATGGTAGAGTCTGACCACTGCACAAAGTCTTCTCCAACACATCCCAAAGACTCTTAATGAGGTTAAGGTCTGAACTCTGTGGTGAACAATCCATGTGTGAAAATGATGATCTCATGCTCCCTGATCCACTCTTTCAAAATTCCAGCCTTAAACTCTAATCCTGTCATTGTGATTTTGGAATATGGTCGTGCCAGTAGGGAAGAAAAAATCAATTGATGGAATAACCTGGTCCATATTCAGTATATTCAGGTAGTCAGCTGACCTCATTCTTTCAGCACATACTGTTGTTGAACCTAGACCTGACCAACTGCAGCAACACCGGATGATTTCCTTACTTAAATCCAGACGGTGGCCAAGCAGTGTATATAATGGTGGCTAGGATGTTGTTTTGGTGTCTTGGGTGGTTGCTCAGGTATTTAAATGGTTGTTGTGCTACATTTGTATTTAAATTCTGACACTTGGGTGCCAAGACTTTTGGTGCCTTTTTATTCTAATGGGAAACAGGCCCAAAATCATCCATTGCTTGGCGGAAACTGTTTGTTCAATTAAAAAGCTGTATACAAATCCAAATTGCACCAAACTAAACAATCAGGCGTTAGAACAGTGCCAATATCTCTCAGTCTGTGGGACTAGTTAACAAAGAAAAATCCTGCAGAAAAATAATAATAATAAGTAATATAAATAATTAAAAACAGAACAGTATAATTACTACAAATACTTTGTATATGATTAATCTAATGAAAATCTAAGTGCATTAAGATTTTTAGCAGTCTATTCAAACCCTTACTTGCAGTGTCATAGAATCAATACTGAAAGTATGACTTGAAATTGGATTTTTTACTGTTTTCTCAGAATAGAGAAATGAAACTACTGTTTGTGCTTTAGTCACTAAGCTACATATGCAACAGGTAGGAATTAGAATACTGTGTTTATTGTTTTAGTCATTGTTTCAGTCCACTGTTTTTACTATTATCATTTAAGTACTTTTACAGGTTTAAGTACATTGTTCAGTTACTCACTGCCTAAACATTACTGTATTGTCTAGTTTTTGTAATAAATTAAAAACAGATTAAATGTCAAATTCACACTGTTAATATCTATTTCTGGTGATAGTATTCTCTGAAGTTCAGTAGCTGGTTTGTGTGAAGGGTTAAATACAGTCTGGTCTGAATAGGCAGGAGTGAATGATTCTTGAAATAGGAAAAAAGTAGCTAAATCAAATTTTGCAGGATTTGCTGATACGTTTGTCTGCTTGTTGCGTGGGCACACTCCAGGCCCTAATATCTAATGCTATGTGCACATAGAGCTTTGTGTGTGTGTGTGTGTGTGTGTGTGTCATATGTATGCAAGGCCCACCTTGCTCTGTGTAACTAGAGTGAATGGCTGACTGGATATCTGACAAATATGTTATCTCACCCACCTCAGTACTTTACCCAATATTTACTTCAATTAGGGTCAGTTTCCTGAGATAGGCGAGTGAGAGATGCCTGATTTAGTAATATTTTCACAGTGTGGTAGTCTCACTACACACCTAACATCCAGCCTTTATGACTATTGAACCTCTATTGTATTTCATGTAATACAGCATGGTGCCAAAACCCTTACATAAGGGCCCATATTAGGGAACAAATAATTTTGCTCACTTTCTATAAATGAAAGACTTTAATAAGTAATGTATCTAATGTTTTAAAATGTACATATCACCTCCCAGTCCACATATGGAAACTAAGCTATGCTCTTCTAAGCTCTGGTCTTTTCGGAGAAGCTGCATTTGAAAATTTAAACCAAACAATATGATGGATTATCTATATTCCATGTCCTCTAAGGCACATTGTTTGTGTATATATGTTGATATATGATACAAAATAGTGTAAACCAAAATCTGTGCACTATATAGTGATTAGGGCACAGATTTGGACCAGCTATTGTTTTTAAAATGTCATAAAAAACAGCATATTGACATATATCTGATGTTTACAATGGACTGTTTTTTGAATGAGGCACAATACAGGGCGGCCCTTCAGAAAAAGTTTACATAATGTATATCTAGGTCATAAATACACATTAACACAAACTAAAAGGCTGTGTCTAAGGGAAAAAACAGTTTTAAAAACATATTTACAACTTTATTGTATACAAAAAACACAGAAATGTCATTAATATACTTGAAGGCAAAAACAACAAGTACAGTTTTAATTGAAGGTTAACAGCTGTATTTACTCCCAAGCATATTGTGACTACTATTAAGATTAAAGAAGGTTTATTGTCATTTACTCATATTTACCCAAATTCTCATACAAGTATACAGACAAATGAAAAGTAAATTACTATAGCTTAGTAAAAAACAGATAAAAAATATATTTTTTAAATGTAGATGCAGTTGTGTATGTAAACAATAATAATAACACTTAGAGATCATAATACATACATGCATACATATATATGCACATACACATGTGCATAAAATATTTAGCAAGTCCATTTACTGCACAGTTTCGATGTGTAAACAATAATAAAATATACTGCTATTAAATAATAACATGCATGTTAAAAATATTCTCCAGCTAACATGAGAAGCTAAAAATCAACAGGTTTTCTGTTCTTTTACTAAGTACAGGGGGGGAAAAAAGCATTAAATTAATTGTCCATGATATTCGAGTGTATACTATGAGTGCATCTGATTAAGATTAGGCTGAAAAATGCTGAAGTATTTCTATAATCTGCCTGACCCAGATTGATACCTAGCAATGCTTCATATTCACACAGCTCTCTTCCCATAGCGCAACATGCATTTACTACATTCTCTGGACACACAGGCCTCGAATGATAACACGCAGGGTCAGTGTGTTTGGTGAGAATGTGTAAAAATGACCAGATAACCTCACTGCATGCCATGCCTATCCAGTCTCAATCCAGGGCACAAGATAGTGTCTGTAGTGCTATCAGGCTGGTGTTGTTATATCCATATATTTAACCCCTTGGGTGCAGGTGGCCAGGTCTAGCAGAGGTAGGGGCCAATGCTATCCATCAACAGGTGACATGTTGGTCTGGTATTGATCAGTGTTGTCTTGCTGGTGTAAAGGTTCAGCTTGGTTGAACTAGGCACCTGCTTTAGTTATTAAATTACGTTGTCTTCACTAAGATGTTTAGGATGAGAAATAAATTCATAAGCATTGACAAATGTGTGTATATATATATATATATATATATATATATATATATATAAGAATTCTATTACTTACAAGCAATGTTGATAATGTAGTGACATACCAATATCGTATTAATAATTATAAAATGTTTATTTAAATGTATGCAAATATATTAAAAACATTATATAATGTTACTGTCCAATAAAAAGCATGTATCTTCAAAACAGCAACTTTACAGCAGAAAGAAAATTCATCAAGAAATTTTGGCACATTGTAAGTAACAGTTTGTGTGTTCAAATTATGTAGTAAACTAAAAATCAACAAAAATGGAAATACTTGTTTTCATTGGACAGCAACATAATACTTTTTTCCCCCTTTGGAACACTATCTATGTAGTCTTGGTCCCTTTAACAGTGCATGCCTGCTAAAAACTGTTATTTTGACTTAATGAAGAAATGTTATGCCTTTAAAACAAATAAATTTATTCTCACAGCATGTAGCATGTAGCAGATGCCAATTTATGAACAATATGTCTCCGTTCAATTAATGATTTTGAGGCCCTTAAACTTATGTAGTTTCTATTCATAACACCTTTATTGAGCAAAATTCAGTAAACATGTACTAGGAATGCTCTTTCATGCCTTATATCATTGTTTTTTTTTTCACTTTTAACCTTTTAATGCCAGCTATTTTGTCAATTTTCTGCCTGATATTACACACCTAAATCTTAAGGATATCTATTCAAGCATTACTTAGAAAGGTTTCCATTTTTGATAAGTTTGATGATTATGTGAATTGTATTTTTTTTAAATATTAAAAACAATTTAATCAGATCTCCAACTGTAGATAATAAAAATATAGTGAATAAAAATCACAAAAATGGTGCTTTCCTAAGCTTCATTTTAAAATCAGCATTTTTGTGAATACAAAAGAAACATGTAATGTCCTCCAAAACTCCAAAGACTTTACGTCTAGTTTTTATGTCTATTTTCAAACATTTAGTTTTTTACTTATTAGGTGGAGTAGAGAGTGAACAAGCAGCTACTTCAAGTTTCCTGTAGGAGAGTATCCAAAGGCCTTAAAAGTTTTAGAATGTTAATAACTTATTTTGCTGCAGAGAAAAAGGGATTTATATCACCTACACATGTAGCCCATATATGGACCAATGCCTGTTAAGGGGTTAAACCAAATATTTACATAGTTTTAAATGTGATATTTAACACTCATGCATAGTAAATTGATACAATCTTGTTTTTTCCATACAAAGTCTTATGTGATGTGAGTAATGACATAAGCTGTTCATAAACATTCAAATACTGCTTTAGAAATACATTATTCAAAGTCTATAAATGTTTTACGAAGCCCTTATGTAGGTACCATTCAAATAATACTTGTTACCGGGTATTCTCAGTCCGTCTATTTAGCTAAGTTTTGAAATGTTAACATGAAACGGCTGCAGAAACGACTGTGGGGGCAGAGTAGTGCAATAGCACTGGGGCAAATAGCACATAAAAAACGCTTTATTGGGCCCCTCATATAGATACTGAGACAACTGTACACCCATGACTCACAGAAAGATCCAATTTCCTAACAACGCAAATCTCCAGTTAGCATCCATCAGCACTACACACAGCCCTTTTACCTATTTATCCCCCTCCTACTGATAATGCAGCTCCACCATGGTAACAGATCCATGAGAAGCTATAGCATGATACATGTAAGAGTCATAACTCTAAAACTGTAAACAGGTGGCCTAAAGTAAACCTTTAGGTTAAAGTTAAATGTCAGACTGGAGTGGGGCCACCATGCTATAAATTGTGCTTCTTCTTTGTGGTTTCCTCAAATCAGTGTCTCTGAGAAGAATCAGACACTAACAGTGTATTATTTTTGTAACATTTTAAAATGAGCCAAAAAAGCTGCCCCAAGCTTATTTTTGCACAAAATTCAAACCCATATCACATGTGTATTAATAATATAAACGTACACAGTGAAAGTGTCTTTTAGAGGTTGCATTTATGAAGGGGAGGAGAGAGTGAAATATCTTTAAAATATGCAATTGTATTAATAAAAAAAATACATAAATATAAACAAGTTTACCAAAACCAATAAATAGACTTGATTGCCTTTATTACTAAAAGCCTTAATGACATGTTAGAATTATAGATGAGAGCACCACCACAAACTGATATTTACAAGTGAGAAACCCCATTTTTGATGAGTTGAAAGTCAAAAAATGAAGTAAGTACAGACTACTGGTATTGCTCACCTACTAACACATGTCAAAACAGAAGTATTTTCCCCAGGGTGTTTCTGTTGTTTCTGACCAAAACCACTTAAACAGAATGTACTTATGAGCCCATAAACATGAAAATCCAAGGTAGACTTGATTTAGCACTAGACTGCCTTCAAGGCCTTCTCGGAAATTCCTACCTATAAGGTTAGAGGACGAATTACGACTTGACATGGATTCGAGTGTTTTTTGTTGGGGTGGAAATGGATGCCTTTTGGAAAATCCTTTTGTTTGTACTTTTGGTCAATTATCATAAAAACAGGAGGTTTATTTTGCCATACTCCAAGAGAATGAAGCAAGTAAGATATGCATTAGTTAAGCGATGTTTTTATCCCATTAGAACCATGAATTTTACTTGACTTTTAAGCTTTTTCAAGTATTGCTAGTTATTTTATTAGTTAGCTAATAACAACCTGCAGGTGTTCCAAGTGTTGTAGCAATAACAGAAGTATGAGCAGTTGTCTGCATCAATGTATTGACCTCTTGTGAGACTGACACGCCCCCAACTGGGAAACTTGGGGCTTATCTAAAAGAGTTTTCCACTGGTAAATACGAGTTTGTGGTGGCGTTCATGTGCTCTCATCTCGTAAATACAATATTTCCGACACAATTTGAAGGCAGCATTAGACAGGTCAATCAAAGACTGTGGTGGGAAGCAGATTAACCAATAGTTGGTACAAAAACAGGTACATGAAAACCAATAGTAGTGATGAGAAGTCTTCAATAGATAGGGAAAATCTTTTGTCATCTTTTAGAATTTTGTGTTATAATTTTGTATAATGACAGAACCATAAAGGACCATTTAAAAGGTTAAATAGTTCTTTGCCTGATTAAAATATAAATTACTTTTTTGAGAGAGTAAGAAACTTAAAGCAAATAACATATAGATTTAGATGGTAAGAAAAAATCCTGCTTGCTTTTTTGGGTGATCCCTATAGAATTTTTACCAGCATGTTAGCACTATGCAACTTTTTTATGCCTTTGGCTGGTTGGTGTATATAAATAAGTGTATCCCTTTAGACTTTTAATGTAAGAGAAAAAAAAGTGTGTGAACGTAATATGAACATCATAAAAAATACCAACTGATCACCCATTAGATTTGTTTAAATAAAGTAATAAAGTTAAATTGAGTAATTGCTGAGCTCTAATTGGAGCATGCCTGTGAGAGGTGCCTGATTGGGTTTTTCCTCCCACAGCACATCCAGAGGTGCTGAGAGGCGCTGACTCATAGCAGTTACTGATTGAATAAAGCGAGAGTAAATAGACTCAGGGGAAGAGGAGAGGTGGTGGGGGGGCAGTGGGGAGTGGATGAAAGCAGTCATGTAGTGCGAGCTCCTTAATCATGCCCGCTTGACACTCACAGATTGAGGCCTTCAAGCTGGGCGGCAGCCATATCGACCAGACGTTACACATTAACCACTGGGACAAGCAAACACGCAAGATGGCGATAGCACGACTAGACATTATGCTGTCTTCTAGCCCCGGACATGTCTCTCGATCCGTCTCTCATATACAGCTCTGTCTTTGAGTCTGTTTAATTAAAGACAGCTTTATTAGCTTCAGTTTAAAATTCAAAACAGATTAGCATGACTAGCCCAAATGTACAGTTCTGGTAAAAGTGTTTAATTTCTTAGTAAAACATTATTAGAAACATTAAACACTATTATTATTAAACACTATTGATTAATATTAAAATATACAGCTCTGGAAAAAAATCAGAGACCCCTTCAGTTTCTGAATCAGTTTCTCTGATTTTACAATCAGATGTTTGAGTAAAATTAACCTTTTTGTTTTATTCTATAAACTACAGACAACATTTCTCCCAATTTCCAAATTAAAATATTGTCGTTTAGAGCATTCATTTTCAGAAAATGAAAAATGGCTAAAATAACAAACAAGATTCAGAGCTTTCAGACCTCAAATAATGCAAAAAAAAGGTCATATTCATAAAGTTTTAAAAGTTTAGAAATCAATATTTGGTGAAATAACCATTGTTTTTAAACCCATGCATCTTGGCATGTTCTCCTCCACCAGTCTTACACACTACTTTTGGATAATTTTATGCCACTCCTGGTTGAAAAATTCAAGTAGGTCAGCTTGGTTTGATGGCTTGTGAGCATCCATCTTCCTTCTAATTACATTTTAGATATTTTCAATTTGGTAAAATTAAAGAAGCTTATCATTTTTAAATGGTCTCGTATTTTTTTACAAAGCTGTAAATGTACCGTATAAAACCATATATACATTTTTTGTTGGGCACAGATTTTGGCCTCCACACTTTGTGCACACCAATCTCTGCGCACAAAAACACACACACTGTGATAATGAACACATATGTCCGGAATTGTGGGCAGCCTTCGGTGCAGCACCAGGAAGAATTGTCAAGACTTGCTCAAGGACACAACAGTGGCAGCATGTTAAACCTTAGTACTAAAGCTACAACCCTGTTACCTGTAACCCTGTACAGTAACCACTATGCCTCCACTGCACTAAATAACTTTCATAAATAAGTAGGTTTTACGTCACAGCGTCTATTATTTTAATTTTCCAGAATTCTCCTCTTGGGAGCCTGCTATTATTATTATTAGTAGTAGTAGTAGTAGTAGTAGCTATCAGCTAACACCTAAATCAAGTGATTAGTTGATGGATTTGTAAAAATACACAAACACATGCACACATAAACAAATTTAAATAGCTGGCACTTTTAGTTGTAAACAAGCGTGAGATACAGTGGTGCTTTCAAGTTTGTGGACTCTTTAGAATTTTCTATATTTCTGCATAAATATGACCTTAAACATCCTAAGTCCTAAAAGTAGGTAAAAAGAACCCAATTAAACAAATGATATACAAATATTACACATTTGTGAGTGGCAAAAAATTGAGAACCTTTGATTTTAGTATCTGGTGTGACCCCCCCTCTTTGCAGCAATAACTGAAAATACACGTTTCCAGTTATGATGTTCATATGTATGCAGAAATATAGAATTAGAACAATTCTAAAAGGTTCACAACATTTCAAGTACCCTTATATTATTATCGGATTAACTGATAGATACATTTGCCTCACAGCTTCAACACAAAAATAAGTAAGCAAATTTAATACATAAATAATATTACAAAAGAAAAATCGTATGAATTGGGTGCACTGTTCCTTTAACACCTTTGTCAGAAGGCTAACATGGAGGCTTTAGGCTTAGCACAACAAACCAATAAGGCACACACTGTGGCAGGGAGCCAGTGTTTGTCTTTTTTTAGTTGTTGTTTGTTATCAGTGCAGACCATGGTCATTCAGATACAGATACAGAGTTTTATTGATCCTGTTCACAGTCGGTGGAAGGGCTGGGACGCTCAGCACCGGATGAGGAGGAGGAGGAGGAAGGGAGGGGATCAGATAGCAGGATAGTTGGCCTCTGTGTTGGCCAGGGTCAGATGAATACGGTGTGGGAGGGGTGTACCGGGTGCACTGCTAAGGTCTTGATCTGCCCTTAGTTCTGTAGACTAATAATAACTATGTAGACTCACTTTTGCCTTATTTTACACAATGGAGGCAGTCTACAGAATATCAACACATGATTAACAATGGGAATACCCAGTCCCATCAGAATATTATGAACACCTCCTTGTTTCTACACTCCACTACTGTACATTCTTTTAGTACCACTCATCGTATGGGATGCACTTTGTAGTTCTATAATTACAGACTGTAGTGCTTCTGTTTTCTGTATGCATTATTATTCTCATTTCATCCTTTTCTGTAATTGTCAGTAGGACCCTACAAGACCATAAAAAAGCAGATGGACTGGAGGATGACCCACACAAACTGCAGCAACAGATGAGCTTCAGTCCCTGATTTACTTTTACAATGTTGGCAGCTATTTAATAATAATTTTATTTCTAATATTTTTCTAATTTTCTACCAGTTTAGACAGCCAATTACCCAACCCACTCATTAGCACTCCCCCTATTTCTAGTGATGCCCAACACCAGAAGGGTGAAGACTAACACATGCCTCCTCCAATACATGTGAAGTCAACCACCGCCTCTTTTTTTTAGAACAACTAGAGCAGCTTTGCGGAGTAGCATCACAGTGCGCAGTGACTGCGTTCTGATACAACAGCTCACAGACCTTGTGTTGATCGACATCACCCTTTGGAGTGATGTGGGGAGAGAGTGCCGTCTACCCACCCAATTGTGCTTTCTCAGGGCTCCGGTAGCCAATGGCAAACTACATGAACAGAATTTGAACAATCGATCTCCTGATCATAGTGGCAGCGCTTACAGTGTTTAAAAACTCCAGCAGCACTGCTGTTTCTAATCCACTTTTGTATGGTATGCTGACATGCCAAATGTCATTCTCATGCCAAGGTGCTGTGAATTAGCAGAACAGCAGAGTTTGAGCACGGCCTGCCTGAGATATTCTATTTTTTGAGGGTCCACAGTGTCGATCCAGAGTATCACAGATGAACTCTAGAGTCACAGAGTCAATGCATTTTCCCAGTTCACACAATGAAAACTAAGACAGCAAGAGACAGCGAGAAGTTGCAGATAAGAGAGAAGAACATGGAATATTTTTTCTGGAATTAACTTGGATGGGTCACAGTAAGTGGTAGGACAAGGCTTTGAGAAATTACCCTAAGTTTAAGGATTCCCAAACAGGGCCATTTTGGGACACAGCTTCAGAATGCGAGTAATTGAGAGGGTTTGCTGTAAATCAGACTATCAGGAAGCTGTACATGCCGTTGATAAACTGTGATTAGTGTCATAAATTCCACGTGTGTGTGCGCGTGTGTGTGTTTGTGTGCTGTGTTATGATCAGGTCTGGCAGTCCTTCAGACACAGCCAGGCACATTCATACCCTACCAGGAGCCACCGTTGACAGTTTAATGCTCTCATCAATCTTTGTCGGGCAATCCCGAAGACCTTCATCCCCAATCACACGTTTTACAGGCCAGTGACGGCAGTCTGGTGGGCAGCCCTAACAGAGCCTACAACAAGACCTTTAGACAAGAGACAATTCATTTTACACAAACCAGCCATGTAAATATTAAAAAATATCAGCCTTTCACTTTAGCCAAGCATTATGCATGTGTTTTCTTTCTCACTCTATATCCATTTGTAGCCATTGTCATGATTCCAATATCTAGGCAGAAGTGCCGTGCAGGAGTATATCTAGGGGTCGGGGGGTTCTTCTATTTCACTTCATTTAGTTTTATTCCAGTACAAAGGAAACCAGTGTAAACCCATAAACTCTAAAGTGTACACATACTGATGATATCACATGAAAGTAAGTTTGATTATTGCTTGTTTGTGTGAGGTATACCTTTCTGAGGTTACCATACTCATGATGTCAATCTAGACATATTTCATCTTAACATTTTGCAATGCAGGGAGTACAGTACATTTATGTACAGAGCAACAAATACAGAGTTTTTAAACATTTTTGTTTACTACAGAGCTGAATAAAGAAATCTGTCCTCAAATAAAAAAAAACCTAGTCATATATATATACAAAGGATTTAAACAGTATTCACATTCATTACTTAAGTATAGAAGTATAGATACTTGGGTTTAAAATACTTTCATAAAAGTTAAAGTATCAACTAAAAGCTTTTTATTTAAGTAAAAGTGTAAAAGTATGGTTTCAAAACTATTTAAAGTATAAAAGTAAAAGAAATGTAAGGGTAAAAAAATGCGATTCTAAGGACAAAGGCAAGGCCGCAATCAAACAAGTCAAAATGAAATAGGAGTAACAAGGCTTTTTTAAAGAGTAGAAAGTATAGATAATTGTGTCAAAATTTAAGGAGTAGAAAAATAATTACTCCAGTGAAGTAGAGATTATCAAAAGTTTTACCTAAATAAGTACTATAAGTACTTAAACAAGTATTTACTTAAATACTTGATACCTCTGTCCACATACCAAGAGTTATAAAAAAACTCTACTATTAAAATGTACATTAATATTTGATATCTCACCATAATTGTTTGGCCATGCTGGAAATAGCATTTACATCCACATTTGGCACATCCTGCTTCTATTTTGGTTCTGACTTTAGAGGGTTTTCATGGGGTACTTCCTTATAGGAAGTCATTCCTCTTGACCACTGTCTTCCTCCTCTTTTCAGGATCGAGCTATTACATGTTTGGGTTTAAGAAGACAAGGGATAATCAAGGAGGATTCTGTTTAGGGACAAGTGACCTTACAGAGGTGGCTTTCCTGAATCTTACATACACTTTTGTTTTATTTTTTGTTTTGCCGTGCTGTCTGTTTAGTTGTAAACTATCTATATGGTCATTGCTCTTAATACATCTATCATCTGGAAAATCAAATAAAGATATTAGTTTACAATATAACAACTGACATTATTTGAACACAGTATTAGTGTCAAAGTTGACTATTTTACGGTCAGTTGGGTTGTCACATGATGCAAATGAGTAGGTATTTTCTTCTGATAAAATATTGTAAAATGTCTGAAATTATTTACACACATTCACAATTTTGTATGGAAAAATGTTGTTAACAAAAAATAGCTGAGGCAGGGTTGCCAGGTCCAACAAAAATATCCAATCCAAAGTCAGTCTAAAACCCTCCCTTCAGTAGAGTAAACTAGCCCAAAATATATGTCTGTCACATGCTTGAAGCAAATGGCAAAACAACGATGAGTGTACGACTTAGAATTGCTTAGTATTGCTATTTATCATAAAGTCACTTTTAAAGTTTCTGTTTTGCACTTTCATTTTTCAAACATGTGTGAAAATATTATGACAAAATAGAAACAAAATTAAATCTCTTCATTTGCAATTTGTCACTTAAGCACAGGTCATATGTGACAAAAAATAATAATAAAAGGCTTTTTATCATTTAATTTTATTACCATACGGGTATTTTCCAGTCAACTCTAAAATGAAAAAGCTAATTAGTTAATAAAAATAAAAGCTTCACTTTGGCCTTGCCTTTTCGTGATAATATACATAATAAATGTCAAAAATGCAATGGTAATGTTTTTATTTATTAGCTCTTGCAATGGGTTACCTCTTATAGTTATGTTCTCCTGGTTCTTATTGTTGTAATCAAGGAACACTGATTTTAGTCTGGACTTCTACACGTTTTCGAACAAGCTCAATATGGCGTGAAAACCGCGAATCTGGCAACTCTGAGTGCTCTCCCCCGCTGTTGTGCTGATGGTACGATCCATTGACTACATAAGGTATCCACCTCAATCAGACCTTCCGTAGGATTAACAATCTGGCCTACCTGCTAACAGACACTTGACTATAAGATTACAACTGACTTAAACTGTCTTTATCTAAAAAAGGACGTATATAATCAGCCCAGTACCATGGGTGAACGACTGAAAGACCCCAATAAGAGCTTTGCATGTCTTTACTCTGACTGCAAGGCTTCTTTCTCCAAGTCCTGGAAACTGGAGGCTCATTACTGCAAACACACTGGAGTGGTGAGTGAGACAGGACTGAGGGGTCGAGAGACTGTATAGCATATTTAATTAATATATTCTGAATGTGTTCTTTATTTTATTTTAACTCTAGAAGTGACTTCTGCCTTTAAAAAAGGAATTGGTATTAAAATGTTTCCCTTATCCTCACAGAAACCCTGCCCTATAATAATAACATATATGATCTCAGGTTCATCATGGTTGTCTCCATGTCCCTCTCCAGAGGCCGTTTGCTTGTGACAGCTGTACTAAGAGCTTCTGTACCCGGTATCAGCTCACCCGCCATCAGCTGAGCCACAGAGGAGAGACCCCTCACCTGTGAGTACCGCAGGATCTTCTTTACTGGCTCCTCCGCCTGCAGCTCTCCTCCTCACTGCTCTTCTGTTTCTCTGTGTTTCTGAATCGTGTAGGTGTTCAGTGGACGGCTGCGCCGAGGCCTTCTCCACCATCGGCAGGCTGAAGAACCACGTCTCGCGCGCGCACGAGAAAGAGCAAAAGCGCTATGTGGCAAGTAGTCCTGATATGCGTTCAGGGTCTCTCCCCATTATAGAAATGATGCACTATATAGTGTGTAACCAGTCTCAACAGTACATTCAATTCTCTGTATAATTATAAATACCCTGCTAAAAGTTCAAGTTCAAGCCCAACCAGTCATTCAGAAAAGCATACTCTGCTGGTTGGCAAGCATATGAGATGTTACAAAACTTTATATTAAGGGTACGTTAATTAAGAGTACTTGACTGACTGACCGTCTTAATTGAATATATATATTGATACTAGTGAAGACCTTATTTATCACAATTTCTCAATTTATTAATAATTAAGACATTCCTAAACCATGTAGTTTGCGTATTACAGTAACAATAAACTGTTTGTGATGTTTTTTTCCCCTCTTTTGGATGACCAGCTGTTCTTGAGCAGGATTTTTTTTAGCAGGATAAACACCCAAAATGCATTGCAAAATGTATTATACAGATTTTTTTAGATTCAATAGCTGTTTTGAATGGTTTATTCATTAACCCATCCACTATTCACAATACAGCATTAACTATATAGTGAACTGGCCTAGAGTACAACCAAATCATCTTTGTGCCACTCTAAAGACTTCTTACACAACACTGCATTGCATTATGGTATACGCTGGAAATTCTAGCGTACATAGTCTGTACACCACATTTTGTGATGCATTATGGGTGTTTGTTAGTGAATTTTATATAGGGAATAAAATGTACTATCTTATGATTTTGAAGAGCACTACAAAATGACAAAATAGTTTTATATTTCTGCAATAGGGAGATTACTAACGCAGCTAATGTTTACAAGAAATTGTATTTCACCATATGTAGTGCATTATTTGTTATAGGTATTTTTATATAGATTCTGAATGCAGTGCTAGTGTTGTAATGCATTATGGGTACTAACTGTTAATCCCTTATACACATGTTTAAAGTAGTACTATGCAAATTAAAAGTACACAGTAATCAATAGTATGAAATTCTGTTTTCTTGCCAATACGGCAATAATGGTAAAACAAAGCACGGGCGTGTTTGAGACTACCAAATTTTCCAAAATGTAAATGCTAATGGGCTAAAGCATTTTAACAGGCATTTTAACAAGTATTCACTACAGTTGTAATGTTCTGCACTTACTGTAGTTATTTGACATGCCCTTTATTAACAGTGTTAATTCATTTACTTTGTATTTTGCCTTTTTTTTTTTAATAGTGCAACTATGAAGGGTGTGGCAAGGAGTTCTGCAAGAAAAGGCAACTGAAGACCCACCATTGTGAACATACAAACGAGCTTCCTTATGAGTAAGTATGAGCTGCTGTGTTGTCTGTTATCCATTACAATTTTTGTTTTGCTCACATGTACTTTCAGATGCAAATTTGAGGGCTGTGGGAAGAAGTATGCTGCCTCCAAAGCTCTGAAAAAGCATGAAAAAATGCACAACGGTAATTTGTCACGCCATTTAAAACGTTTGGCCATATTACTGGCGTTTAATTCACTTTGTCTTTTCCCATACCAACCATAAATGCATAGGTTATCCATGTGCTGAAGAGGGCTGTCTCTTCAAGGGAAAGACTTGGACCGAATATCAGGCCCACAGGAAAGCAGAGCACAGAGGTAGGCTTCCATAGTGTAAGGCTGTGCCATTATGGTTTAGTTTGATATTTTGTAGTTTTCCCCAACCTGCATTTATTGGAAGCTGGTATTTGTATTGAAAGCTTCAATTATAATCAGTCTCCAAAGTAATGTTGCCTAGCTAAAACTGGAGGACTGATAACTTTGAGGCAAAAGGCTGCCTAAATCTTAGGTCTGTTTGGTTTCCATCCAAAATTTCTATACCAAGTATAGAATCCACAGAGCTGGGATTTCTGACATTAGGTCAAGTCTTGGAATAGATTAGCCTTAATCTGGGTCTAGAGAAGTTGACTTCAATGGTTAATTGGAAGAGAGTTAAGGTGTTTAGCCTAGTCAATACAAAAAATGACTGTTGGCTACATTTGTCTCTGTGTAAAAGCCTACTCACAATTTCTGACTGCAAGAAGGGATATTGTTGGTTTAAAAATATATAAATAAAAAATATCCATACAATATCAATAGGCCTTAAGTAGTTCTGGACGGTATGACCAAAAATTTATATCACAGTATTTTTCAAGATCATGTTATTTTTCAAGATTCTGGTGGTTTTACTGTATTACGGTATTTTTATTATTTAATTGTTTTTTTTTTGTTTGTTTTTTTTGTACGACTGGGCTTTAATATAGGCTTGTGACTTTACTGTTAGGAGTACATATATAAAACACTAAGGGCTTAAATTATTATTGGGTGTACTTTACATAATTACACAATATATAAATTCACATTTTATTACCAAAAAAAGAATGTAAACAAACCTTAAAAAGAGATGCACCAACAACTTTAACACGGTATTTAGGCTCCATAGAGCTAAGCTGGCTGTGCTGTTCTATGTATGGGGTATGAAAAATACATACTGGTTCTAATTTCCCCTATGATATACCATATGAACCGGTAAACCAACCAGCATTAGCCTTAAGACTAAATTTAGTATTTAAATTTAGTAGCTTCTTACACCAGACATGTTTGCTTTTCAATCAAAAGCTCAACCACCTGCCTTACCTCTTTGTTTGCAGAGATCTTGCAGTGTGGAGACTGCAAGAAAGTCTTCTATGTCGCCTGGTTCCTGCTGAAGCATAAACAATTTGTTCACTCTGGTGAACGCCGTGTATTTAAATGCACCAAGGAGGGGTGTGAGAAAACCTACACCACCAACTTCAATCTACAAAACCATATTCTCTCTTTCCATGAGGGCAAGCGCCCTTTTATTTGCTCTCATGCTGGATGTGGCAAAGCATTTGCCATGGAAGTGAGTGGGTGTTTTTCAGTTTTTCTATTTGCTAAAGTGACTTCTGATTTGTATAGTCTCTAGATATCTGAAGTTTTCTCCTAACTTTCAGAAAAGTCTCAAGCGACATGGTGTGGCTCATGATCCTAACAAGAAAAAAATGCAGGTAAATATCTTGGAAAAACAAGTGAAAGGATTAAATTGAGAAGTTGATAACTTTGAATTTATTTTTTTATTTATTTGACCCCCCAGAAGACCAAGCGGAAGAACGTTCCATCAAAGGCTAAAGCTTCAGATGCATCTGCATTGTCAGCACGTTTGAAGAATGTCTCTTTAAACAAAGCTGCATCTCAGAATAATCCATCCCCATGACTGCCCACAGGACCAGCAATCAAAATGTCCCATTTAGTATTGAATTTTCAGTTTCTGTATTGATTTCAGTTTAACCCCATGCTAATAAACCCACACTTTACTGCACCTGTGGTGGCTGTTTGAGTTTCAATGTCTGATACTTAATGTGATCATGGTTTTACTGACATTAAGCCAAACTTAAACCTCTGATACACTGTACATTGCCAGTGGGTCTAAGTGGCCTTATTGACTCTTTTGTTTTTGCACCTATGCATGTTTTCTTTGGATCAAATCAGAAGTTTGAAAATGTGGGATACATTTACATTTGGGGGAAATTTCATGTGCACAACAAACTCTGAATATGCTCTCTGCTTATTGGTAGCAAGAAAGTAAACACGGGAAGGTCCTGTGTGTGAGACTATTTCTGTGAAATTTTTATAGATGGCTTTTAGCTGTAGTAATTTGGGTAATATACCAGATTAAAAGATTTGGCCACAATTGTCCAGTTCCAGAGCTAGAGACTGGGCCAAGAAATAAAGCCCACTTATTGTTCACACATGCCTAAACAAATTGTGATTTTTAACTGGTTAAAAAGGTGCAGATGTAAAAACACTAATACCCTTGGGTCCCCATGTGTGGAAATGAAATATGACCAAAGTTTGGATATTAACTTGTTCAAGCTTTCTGCCAAGATGAAGTGTATAAACAGGGTTTAACTATCCTACACTATGTATCCGTTGTAAAGCTACATTTTAAGTCTATTGCTGCAGCTATTAAACATCAATATTTAATGAGTTTGCAAACATTTCCCTGTTAAAACAATATACACATTTACCTTATTGTGCCTCTTACAGGTTTCATCCAAACTACACACTATATGATGTAAAACAAATAGTGACACTTAGAAATTAGTACGTGTGGTTTGGGATACAGCACAGCAGAAAGGTGGAACTGGACTGAACTGACATTTTTGTTTTTTGTAGAATCATGATCGTTTGAGTGAAAAGGTGCTGAGACAAAAGTCTCAAGGATTTTAACATGTTAAAAGGGTATCACTAATTTGTATATAAAGTTAGTCTAAATGAAGCTTGTAATTATGTTTTTCTTTAAATAGCGTGTTTGTGATAGAAACCCCAGAAGCAGGCCTATTCCAGACTAGCTAATGACTTGAATCACTCAAGTGTGTGATTTAGGCCTGCGGTTCTACACCATGCTAAACGCTTTGACCGAAACATCAGCCGCCCCCACACAGTCACAGTCTAAACAGAGTCTTATCTCGTGTTTTCTGTGGGAAAGAATTATTTATTAAACACTGTACACATACACATTTAAACACATGCACGCGCCCACACACTCTCTTGCACTCACTCATACATACGCGCACAACATATAGAGATAACATATATCTATATACTGTATAAAACCCCCGGCAGGGCGGACCGTTGGCCTGCGCAGTGGTGGAAAGGCCTTAAGGCTGCTCTCCGGAGGGGTGTGGCCTCATATGGGCGTGGCAGGGTTTTCTAAGGCCTGGTTTATTCAGCATCGAGTGAAGCATTCAAGTTCCAAACTCACATTGACAGTATGGCGCCTCCGTGGCGGAGAAGAGGGGATGGACTGACGGACACAGGACGGATCAAACGCTTAGATGAGAAGTTAATCTCAGGGAGTGTGATGGCTACGCCAGGCTGCCCGGCCAGGAGACCACGGTGAGCGCCAGCCGGCTGCGCTGCTCCTTCAGCATAGGCACCAGCGCAGAGTGACTCATGCCCGCTGTGGACAAACCATTCACCGCCACAATCATGTCACCACACCTGAAGCCAGAGACGAGAACATGACTCAGTATCACGAGACAGGATTAAACTTTTCTTCAGTGTTTGTTTAACAGAAAGAGTGGGAGGTTCAACCAATATTAAAATGATCAGTGCAGATTCAGAAGGATTTAAATCACTAACCACTAATCAACAGATTAGTATGTAAACAGACTGAAGTAGTACCTGCTTTTGGTCCACTTCCTGTGATCCCCTAGCTTACATATAGGGGAACTGTGACTGCTATAGAACATATGTCTTGTTTTTTGCCATTAAAGTATTTTTTATTCTTTTAATTACAGTTTTTTATGCATATGCCACAGAATTCACACCCATTATTTGAACCTTCCTCGTGGCATCTAAAACAGAGCAACTTATTATCAAAATATTACTAGTTTGCTGTGACAGTTACAGCCACAATACTGCCGGTTAGTTTACCACACTGTGACGCCACTAAGACTGTCAATGTAAACAATGAGAATAATCCACTCACGTAAGATAACCTAAGTAGTTATTATTTAAAATACAATAGATGTAAATTTTAGTGTAGTAACTGTTTCTAGCGACAACTCACTGATAAATGTGCTTTGGTTATGACATCACAGTCCTTATGAACTCAAAATGGGCTGCTTTTACAACTAGGTTTCCTCACATGGCCTAGGTATTAATAATTTTGTTCTTGGTTATGATGTCACAACCATGAATTTAGAATGGGATGCAGTGTTCTTCAGTCCTGGTCCTGACACCCTCCTGCCCGGCATATTTTTGAGGATTACCTGCTCTTACACATGCCATGCAACTCTGAAAGGGCTTGTTAATGAGCTGAATAATTGACTCAGATGTATTGGGAGAATGGGACGCCATACATTCAAAGGACAGGGGGCACCAGGACTAGGATTGAAGAACCCCGGACAAGGTAATTAATGTGTTCTTGCTTATGATACCCCACCATTAGGAACCCAGAATGGGCAGCTTTTGCAGATTAATTACCTTATATGGACCTGAGGTTAAGGGTTTTTTCCAGACCTAGGTGCGCTTTCCTTGCGGGTTTGGTGTGTCTAAAGCCTTTTCCTAAAGAAAAGTACTGCACAATTGATGCAAGGTTCGGAAAAAGATCTTGTGTGTAAAAAACAACGATAGTGAGCTAATCCCCCAAACGAGGCCAGAATCAGTCCTGGAGGACTCATTTATTCAGGAAAATACCATGAATGTGTTGTTGGTTGATTGTGATGGTGTTGTTGATTGTGATGTTGTTGTAAACTGTTACTGAGTTTACTCACTTTAGCCGGCCGTCGTAGTAGGCGGGCGTTCCTAACACGATGGTTTTGATGAAGAACGCCTGATTGCTGTGATTCTCCTCGTAACCCCCAACGATGCTGAAGCCCCAGCTGCCAGGGTGACTTCGTCGCAGGATGATCTCGTGGCTGCTGTGCAGGTAGCTGCGTCACACACAGAGAAAGAGATGAGGAATTAGCGGACGACTAAAAAAGACAATATAGAATCAGTGGTAGATATCTGGGTCAAAATATTGGTTTAAAAGCAGGAAATGATAGTCAGGTTCACAGATGGACATAGAAGAAAGGACAGCTGCAGGTTGGGAGAAGGAGGAGGAGGAAGAGGGAGAGAAGGAGAGGGGAGAGGGGGAAGATTGGATGGAGAGGGGTTGGCACAACAACAAGAGAAGGGAAGGAGACAGAAGGACAGAGAGGAGAGGGGGATGGCGGAAGAGGGGGGAAAGAGAGTGAATGAGAGACGGAGGAGACGGCACTGAATGCCCTCTGTGTTCTAGCATCAGTCTGAGAGAGAGACAGAGAGAGAGAGAGAGGGGAGAAAATGAAAGAAGAAATGAAAAAATAAATATGAAGAAGAAAACATGAATAGAAATATGAAGGAGCAATAGAGAGAAGAAGGGAGATGAAGGAGAGGTAATATATATATATATATATATATATAAAGGATTATATGTGTGTGTACTGAGAGAGATGAAGCAAAAGTCCAGGGGAAAAGAGTAAAAAAGATAAATGAGACACTTAAAGAGAAGAAAAAGAAAATAAAGAAAAAGGGATGGGGAAAATTAGGACAGGTTGAGAGTAGTGCTGGACGATATGGCCAAAATTCATATCACGATATATTCCTTAATTTCGGTCGATACGATATAATTCCGATATCGATATTAATACTTAGAAGGCCTCAGAAAACTGCTAAGAATCCCTGCAATGGAAATATGTACCTACTAGGGGTGGGCGATATGGCCCTAAAATAATATCACAATATTTCATGGTATTATCGCGATAACGATACTCTTGGCGATATGACAAAAAAAAAAAAAAAATTTATTATTGTATACGATATGATATTGCACACCTTTAAGATATTAAAAAAAAACAATAATTTCAGCAGATTTATAACAGAAGTCAATATTTGAGAATTACATGATACTAATAATAATAATGCACTCCAAATATCTCCATATATCCAGTATTAAAGTAAAATAAATGACACTTTACAGATATAATCTGTCTCTAGTAAATATTTAATAGGAAATTAGAAATGTGTGAGTTTTTCCTTTTGCTTAAAACAGCAAAAAAAATAGTACCCTGATGTGATAATTAGGGATGAGTGATGTGGCACGATATTTCAGAGTATAATATCGTGATATATGATATGGCACACCCCTAGTACCTACTACTGTCTACTTAATTTAAGTCTTTGAAACCTCCTTTCACGAAAACATTATAATACTTAAGAAATAAACAATAGTCAAGATAAATCAATGCTCAATTTTATTTGCATATAGCAAAATAAAAACATGACATCCCTATCAAACATAAGCCAATATAACTATTACCAATAAAAAATAACTTAAAATTAGGATAGAAGCAGAGCTTCTTAGTCTTTTGTAAACAAATTTAACAGATCAAAACAAAAGTGTTCCAACTAGGATAAAGAACACAAGAAGCCTTTATACACATAAAAGCAACAAGATTTCCCCGTCAAATAAACAAACCTATAGGCTTTATCAACTATAAATAACTTAGTTACAATATAAGCTACAAAAGTGCTTCAGCCAAAATACAACTCTTTATGAACATAAAAGGAACATGATATCCCCGTCAAATAAACAAACCTAAAGGATTCATAAACTTTAAATAACTTAAATAACTTACAACATAAGCTATAAAAGTGCTTCAGCCAGTATAAGGAAAATATTGTATGTAGTGGAACTGATTGAGGTGGTGGAACAGATTAGATGTTTTAACGTTACCGCTGCTGGTCGGCTCCACTCTCCGGCACAATTTGCAGCAAACTGAAGTTTAGCAGACCTTCGAGAGTCGAACCAAATCCTCACCACTGAATTAGACCTCCCTCCTTCAATTAATCACTTGTGGAAGCGGCAGGGGCATTCATTTTGCATCAAAAATGTCCCGCGCTGGGAGCCAAGAGGACCCGCGGCTGACAAAGAGGACCCGCAACTGACCGCTGACCGAGCGGACCCGTAGGCGGACCGAGCGGACCCGTGGGCGGACCCGAGGCTAGGCTAGGCTCGGTTCCGTTCCGTTCCACTCCAGCGCGGAACATTTCAGATGCAAACCGAGCCTACCTTAACCTTGGATCCGCTCGTGCCGGCTCCGTTTGGCTCCAGCGCGAGGCATTTTAGATGCGTAGCGGACCCGAGCCTAGCCTAGCCTAGCCAAATCTAGCCTAGCCTAGCCTATCTGGCTACGTGCCTATGTGATTACGTCATCACGCACAGAGATAGTCCAGCTACGGAAGCTGATTGTGTTCAGCTGTGCGGCGAGCTGACGCCAGTAAATCGCATGTCCGTGACAGATCTGTAAATAATACATATCGATATACCACAAAAATATATCACCGTTATTGAAACATTTCTTATCGCGATAAATACCGATATCGAATTATTGTCCAGGCCTAGTTGAGAGAAAAAGTTAAAACAGGAACATAAAGATGAATGAAAGAAGGGGAGACAGCAGCATGGAACAAGATGAAGAGATAAAAGGGACAAAAAGATGATGGAATTGTATATAGAGAGAAAGAGTGAGATGACAGAAAAGAAGTGAGAGGTAGAGGACGTGTTAGAAGTGTGAAAACGAGGAAAAGAAATAGGAAAGAAATAAAAAATTAGAGAGAGGGAAAAATAAACCGGGGAAAATAAGCATGTGGGGAAAAAAAGAGTGAGAGAGAGGGAGCGGTAATGAGAGAGTAAAAAATGACAGAAAAAAATGCTATGAAGGAGAGATCAGAGAAGGAGAGAGAGAGATTGTGATTCCACATCAGGTCACTTTCAATGAAGCATCAGCCTCCATCAGAAAGCGGTAATCCGCCCTCAGGCCTGATCAGAACTGAATAAATCTGCTGAACGCTTAAGCACAGACTTTATACACACGTCTCCTCGCGTTCTCTTAATCAGAATAGCTCCGCTTCCTCCAGCCTTTAAAGAGGATGAGGCTCAGATAAGGACATGTGAAATAAGTAGGTGAACTTAAAACCTGGCACTCACGGCTCTCTCTGGGCCACACTGCTTCCACTGTTATTTGGATCGCTGCTCACCAAGGTGAGGTGGCTATTTTCAAGCATCCCAGCGGAGCAATTGTTACCGGTCCAAAAAAAGAAACGCACAGTTCAGAAAGTACATCCTATTAAAGAGCTGTCTCTCAGCCACCAATCAGGGCCTGTGATTCTGCTTTGAGGAGCAGAAGAGCTAAATGCAGCATCTTCATCTTCCCATCGCGTTCCTCCAGCACCTCCCGCATTGTTGAACACAAATTCATTAACCCAAATACAGAGCAGCCCATATATCGTCTGTGTCTAAGCTCTACTTGTGTAGTTGTGTACGGCAGCTACATGCCTAATGTAGCTAACAAACAACAGAAATTGGAAGCTCAACTCTATGAGCTCTATACTGCCTTATAGTCCACCTCGGACGTTCACACCTTTGTGACCTTTGTTTTTTTGGTTGTGACTTTTTTTTTGGTCGGGCAGTGTACAATTCCTGCAAACAGAACTAACAAAAAGCTGTGCCCGAAAAATCTCTGTGCGGAGAGCCATGTATCCATAACACTTCACCCTACATCTTATTTCCATACAGGAATTGGGACACCCTAACCCTCTGACTAAACATATAGAAAAACGATAGGGCTAAGTGGTGAGATTGGTCAAATGTTCTCTGGTGCTATTTCTAAACAAAACAGATAAGTGGTTCAAAATTTTCTCACATTTTCTCCCCAATAAAATCTGGCTACGTGCCTATGTGATTACGTCATCACGCACAGAGATAGTCCAGCTACGGAAGCAAAGCCAAGAGCAAAGCCAACTGTGCTCTCTCAGGACTCTGGCAGCTAATGGCAAACTACATAAACAGGATTTGAACCAGCGATCTCCTGATTAAGGTATGTCAAGCACTTTTTAACAGTTACACTTAATAAGAGTGTCTGCTAAATGACATAAATTAATAAATTAAAAAAAATTGAGATTACCGAAAGTAAATAGAGGCACATGTTTGATGTTTAAAGCTATGCTCATATTACAAGCCTTACTGCTATGTCTGAAAAGATCCTAACTGATTCTGCATGAAGTGCAAAATGCTGAATGGAGATGGTAATGTGAGTGATAAATAAATAAAAATGTAATATTTATAAATAAATATTAAATACATTTTTACATATTATCTTAAAATAATCACTTTATTTTTTAAATAAACATTACTACGCTCCTTACCATCTCTTTATTTTGACACAGGAAGTTGTTATTCTGAGAAGTTGAGTCAAAATGTTGCAAGAGAAGCAGTAAAAAACAGTCATTTTTGTCCTCTACCCGGTGGGAAAGCGCTTTAACAGATCTGGGACAGGTCAAGAGAGAAACTGGGTTTGTGCCACTTAAAGCCTATACTGTTAAATGCAGACATTAGCATGACTTTCCACAGTGCTGAGGTATATGCTTCCATTACGTGTTAGCTGTATTAGCCTTATAGCGCTAATTCAACATATTTGATGTTTAATGTTTGATTTTTCTCTATTATTTTAAGATGTGGTACTGACAGGGTATAATTCTTACCTGGGGAGGCCAAGCCACATGACCCAAGATGGAGACCAGCTGGCGTCATAGTCACTCTCGTGGTGGGGGAGCAGCCCCTCATCGTGGCCTGGTTCGTCCACCGTGCTGACCTCCAGCGCTCTAAGCTGGACGGAGCTGGAGGCAGCACTGGACTTGAGGGTGCCCACTGCTTCACTGTGGCTCAGGCAGGTCAGGTCTTGACCGTTAATGCTTAGCAGCACGTCCCCTGAGTGGAGAAAAAATAGGGCTAATTAGTCAAGATTAAATTGTCTTTACTGTGCAGTGTGCAGACTGTGCACACTGCTCCACAGCTCAATGCTGAGGACTTTATATCACTCTAACGGTGCCAAAAATGTATGTGTGGCACATGTATGTTAGCAATTGGTGCATCTTAAAGTAGTGAAAGGCACAGTTTACAGTTTAAAAGCCCAGAAGCCCAGACAGCTAACCTAACAGGTCACAACACAAAAGCTTATTTACATATGTATTTAAGACTTTAGTCTTAAAGGCACAGAAAGATTGAAAAATAGTCAAACAGTATCAGTGTTTATGCACACTTAATCTGGAAACATGTTAGCTAGTTTGGCCCCACTCCTGGTGAGGTGTTCACGGTTTTATTTTAGAGATATAAACACAGTGTCTCTACTGTTGGGTTTAGAATTATAGTTCATTTATGCTGAAATACTACCACTCCATACCTCCCACTCTCTATCTCTCTCTCTCTCTCTCTCTCTCTCTCACACACACACACACACACACACACACACTCAGCCCTCATCTGTTATTATTAGTGGATTCTGTCTATGTTTTGTATGACACTTACCAGTGGACACTCATAAGTGATTGACCCCACCACTATAAATATAATTACATTAATATGTATTTTGAGAAGCATCAAATGACATGTTTTATATTATAATGCAGTAGCATCTTCTTAAAGATATTTAAAAATATATATATCTGCAAGAATATCAGTATTGCAAAAACACCTGAAATATTGTGATATACTGTGATATACCAGGAGCATTTAAAATCCTTTAATTTTCCCAAAAATCATCAGGGCGCCTTATAATCGGGTCCGCCTTTGGTACCTGTTAGGTTGTAAAAAGCAGTAAAGCCACTCTGCTGAAGTGGAGTGTTATACAGGTGTTTCAGTTTAGTTCTCCAGCAGTATTAGCATTAGCCGCTAACCGTGTGAAGTGCTAGCTTTTTGGCCTCCAGAGGTGAGTATTATTGACCTGTAGCCTGCTGCTAAACCCTGGAGCAGCATTAGCATTAGCCACTTACCACAGCGCTAGATCTTTTGCTGTTCAAAGATGAGTATATCAGACTGTAGCCTGCATGTTTACCATGTTAAAACAAGCTACGTGGGATGGACAGCTAGCGGAACATTCAGGGTTCCTCAGTGTAGTGCTCTTGAGCGGCACTGACCACTAATGCTAATGCTCCAACTTTAGTGAAAAGCTGAAAATAAACAGTTTTTAGGATACAAAATTTGTGTAGATTAACATCCAGCACTTGTTTGACTTGTCTGACTTGTATGAAATGTTTTTGTTTTTTTTATTACCATTTTGTTTACTTAGTTTAGCTTTACAGGTCTCACCCGCTGAATTAGAAGTAAAATTACTAGTTACTAATTAAAAATTAAAAATGACTAATTGCTAGTTACTAGTGTCGCATAAAATGCGCTATATAATCCGGTGCACCTTATGTATGAAAACAGACCAGAAAATAGACGTTTATTGATGATGCGCCATACAATACGGTGCGCCATATAGTGCGTAAAAAGCTGTAATTTTAGGGCAATATCATCCACCCCTACTTGAAGCCATGTTAAACCATGTTGCACTGTTCACTAACATGGATCCAGAGTGGTGATGTACTAGATGAACTACCATCTTCCAGAGAGCAAACAGTTCCACTGCTCCTCAGCTCAATGCTAGGGGCTTTATATCTAATGGTGCCAATAATTCACATAATGACTAATTTTCTAATTTATAATTCACTAATTTATAATTTGTACATAAACTACACCTACACATTACATCTCCAGGAACATTTTACACATCCCGTTCTAAATCTATAGCATTAATACAGCATGGAGTAGCTCCTTTGTAGCTCTAACAGCATGTCTGGAGCTGTGTAGCTGTTGAATCAGCAGAATGGTAGAGACTTTAGTGCACGATGCTGGATCTCTGGATCTCTTCATTATCTGTGCACTTGATGACCCCGCTCTGTAATTGTGTGTGGTCTGACACTTTGTGACTGAGTTGCTGTGGTTCCTAAACACTAGGTTTTTTGTAATAGCACTCCCATCTGATCATGGAATGATCACATATATGTAAAGACCAAATATATGTAAAGACAGACTGCATGACTAAGAGCTGAATATTATTATTATTATTCAGGGACTGAATGAAAAAGCTGCATTTAGTGGTTTAGAGGTGTGTCCCAATAATTTTGTCCATATAATGGAAAAACACAGAAAAAAAAAATAATACCTGGAGCTCAGAGAAAAGTATATTGTGTGTACCTGCCAAATGGAACATAGCAGTTTATCTAAATTAAATTACCTAAAACGAATACAGAACATTAAAAAATTACAACAATCTCATAAAGAGAAATCATGTTTTCACTACTGCAACATTATTTTTTTGTAGTATTACCATTGTAAACTTACCTTGTTCTAAACTACAGGTCTACAGTGTAATGATGAACACAAGTGACAGGATAAGCAGTCTAAGAAAGAATGATGATGGCATCACTAACCTCGTTTGATTCTTCCGTCCCGTGACAAACAGCCATGCGGCTGGACGCTGGTCACGAATATCGGCAGCTCCCCGCTCTTACTGCCCCGTCCTCCGGCCACAGTCATCCCCAGCGACTCGTGGGGCTCTTTCTTCACAGTGATGTGTTTCTCTTTGCAGGTCACACACTGAGAGAGGTCCTGACAAACACAGAAACAATTACAATGTAAGGAGAGGGAAATCCTTTTCCTTAAGTGGCATTGATCCTGACTGCAATAGGCTTTCGGAATGTTATTCCTGTTATCCCTGGAGTGTCAGCACTGCTGTTCCACAAAGTCGATCACTGCATTGATCCATCCAATAGGAGTAATTAAAACTGTGGGCGTGAAGGAAAACTGGAGGTGAACCAATAGCTCCTGTAATACTGGGTGCTCTAAGTTAGTCTGTTTGAGACCTACAATGATAAGTCATCAAAATCAATGACATGAAAAATATGTTGAAATGGGTTTTTAATGTTGATGCATCGGTTTCCTTACAAAACATGCTCTATAATGTTCTGACAGGCTGCAGTACACCATGGAACATATAGGGAGCAGTGTAGCTTCTACTGTTTTGTTGCAATATTGACTCAGCAAAGAAAGACCTCCAAAATAAAGTATTACATTAATTTACTGATTATTGATTAGTCAATAGGGTAAATAATTACAGAAATGACCAGAGACTGCAGCCCATGACCATTTCTATAATTGATTATAATCTGTTGACTTCTATTCAATCAATCAACTAATCGCACCATTATGTCTGTTGTGTTTAGTCTCACTTAGCCTCACCACAATAATAGCAGCACTATTATTCTAACTACTGTTCATGTGTCCAGCATTTTCTGCCTATCTGGTGCAGCAAAGCAGTTGGAGCCATATCGCCCCCTCAACTTCCTGTAGTGTACTGAAATCTGTCAGAATAACTGTGTTCACCACATATTATGTAGGGCTTTTTTAAATGTGTTAATAGGAGCCTAATGGAGCTGTATCCAGCCATTGGGAGATTTATCGCTAACTACATTTCTTGTAATGCACTGCAATCCATCATAATGATTGTTTAGGCTTCATATACTTTTTAAACAATACATTTCAATGACTTTTTATTACCAGATAATCTTTAAAACACCAGTGAAGACATGGATAAACAATAATATAAACTATAATCAAAATTGATAATAGGCCTAAAATTATGTATAGTGTTATATAGAACATTTATAGTTTTAAATAAATAACCTTTATCCATAATAACATTTTACACACACTCACCCTGTGAGTGGAGGAGCGGCTGAGCTGCAGGCTGGGTGCAGGACTAGGAGCGGCCGTGCGGGGAAGAGGCAAGAAATGTTCATGGCACCAGCTCTCGCGGCCCGTATGTACAGCCATCGTCTGCTTGGCAGGACGACTGATCAGCAGGTTAACCCTCTCTCCACTGGCCTGAGGAGTGACAATGGACAGATAATTACAAAGACAACAATATCAATTAATTACAAAGATTTATTACAAAGACAACAACGTCACTGACTAATGGTAATTTACTTAACACTTAATACTTTAATGCTAACATGCTGTGATGATGGCTGGTGGCCTGTAGCGTGCTCGGCCTTGCTGTGTCCCTACTGCTGTCCCCATGTGCTCAGCACAGCCAGACAAACAGAAGCAGGTCAACCAGTCACAGGCTGCATCCAAACCGCAGGGAGTAATTCTCAAATCAGATTTACTTCCTTTCTTTACCTGATCGGATTTGTGGGCTAAGACAAGCTGTCAGCACGTGATCTTTTGCTGAATTGGTCTTAGCATACATAAACATGGTCCAAATTTCTGCACACAAGGTCATATTAATGAAATGGACTAGTGAAAAGAAACTCTTAGGTTTAGCAAACTAATGTCGTTCAGAACGTCTTAAGCTGCTTTAACATTAAGAAGATTTTTTTTTTTTTTTTTTTCGCCCAGGCCATAAGAGACCTGTATCTGTCATTTGTACAAACACACCTGTGTCCTGAAAAGCCCTGCGTACTTCATGAACTAGTTCAAACCACTGCTGACCTACTGGCTACACAGGATAAGGGATAATGGTGTGTGGAGTAAAGCTGTGATGAAGAAAAAAAAAGACTTTTAACTCTATTTGCGGTCACATACCCGTATATACAGAATATTTATCTTATTTATACATTGGCTTAACGTGACATTTTAAAGTACATATTAAAATCTCGTAATCTGGAAAAAAGGTTTTGTGTTTACATAGAATGAAACCAATCATATCAGTATCACAACAGAAAAAAAAAATATCAGCGCAAATTATCTGGTATAAAAGTGCATTAAAAACGGGTTATACCTGGTGGCTCCAATGCTTGTGTATACAGAATATATCTGAATAGGGCTTATCTAAATAAAAAAAAACAGGTGTAATCTAGGGATGCACCGAATATTTGTCAAATGAAAGTATAAGAAATAAGTGAAAAGACAGAATAATTTACACAGAACATTGATTCATTTATTTTAGGCTATATTGCTACGTTTCCTTCCGATTTTCTTGTGAAGTGAAGGCACTTACTGGATTTCAATACATAAAATGGAACAAAATACCTATATCTATTATTAACTCGGCATGTAATCCAGCTAAGAAAAACAGTTAGCTAGCATCGCAACTAAGCCCCTCCAACCCAATTGAGGCTGGCTGGGCTGTTGTGTCTGTTGCTGTTTTATCCTGGCTGTTAGCAATCATAGGTAAATTGTTCCACCCCAGCAGAGGCTGTTGCTTTGTCTGCATTCTTTACATCAAATAAAAAAGCCTTCTGCAGGGCATGTACCTGCAACTTTATGATGTATCAAAACATCTAGAACATCTGTTGTTGTATCTGCTGGGATGTAAAAAAACACATTTGGACTGTTCAGTTTATGCAATGGTGAAAAAGTGGCAAAATAAATGAAAACGTGTGAAAAAAAGGTGCAGTAATCACCTTTGGCCAAATATTTCATTTTATTTGGTTTCAGTTTCAGCCAAAAAATGTTCATTTTGGTGCATCACTAGTGTAATAGATGCTATTAAAAAAGTTTAAGGGGTAATCTACAACCCATTGAATGTTTACATACACTTACACATTACACTTACATACACAGATTAATATAAGTATGCATAGTTTTTATTATATATAAACTGCTTTAGAAAAGATTTTGCATTACGTTTCATCAAATGGGTCGACTGATAACGACCACTACATACTCTACCTGTATAATCTGTGCAGCTTGTTCAGGCGTTCCGTGTCTTAAGTCGTGTTCGTTGACCGCCAGGACTCTGTCATTGCTGCGCAAACGTCCGTCCTTGGCAGCCAGGCCCCCGTCCAGCAGGTCCAGTACGAACACGCCCGCCTCGTCCGTGCGTCGCACCAGCTTGATGCCGAGCTGTTCTGTGGACTCACGTTTGTGTAGCGTGATGCGCATGCTGGCGGGGCTGCCCTCTGGTGAGGACGGGGTTGGGGCTACAGCAGGGGGCCGGGCGGTACAGCGGCGCTCTCTCAGCACGGTCAGCTGCAGTGTCGCACAGGGCCGACCCAGAGTGGAGCGGGCAAAGCTATGGGGCATGTTACTAATGTCCACGTTATTCACCTACATAACAATAAAAAAGAGAATAGATGTTTTAAACTAGAGCACAAATATTAGATTTCATAACAACAGATATCATTCAGGAACTGGTTGTGTATAAAATCATAATTAAATAAATAAAGTTCCAATTCATTGATGCCAAACTGCCACTAACACAGAATTACTGAAGCCCAACACTTTTGGAGAAGAACAGTAACTACTGATTCTACTAGATTGCCCATAGTGACTGTAAACACATTGAGGGATGGGGATTTTTAACCACGGATGGTAGTAGGATTATATTTTCTCTATAAACTCATGACATGATCAGGGTGTATCATCAGATATTAGGAAACATTTTAAGTTAAAGCACCAACAGCTTGTGTCAGCAAATCTTCAGTATGTTCTTCCCACCATTATTCCCCAGTCCCATTTCCACACCCTGGGTTGCCAGTTATAGAGAATAGCATGCAAACAGTGTGCAACAGCCATGGCAATAGATAAGCTGGCTATTTTTTTACTGACAGGTAATCACTGATCTTCAGTAAGCTTGCTAACTAGCTGGGTATTTTATCCAATATCATTAGCGTAGTAGAGACGTGAATTTTAAACACTGACATGTATATATTCACTTATCAGCTACAGAGTAAGACTCGTGGTGCTTGTCACTGCGTGTCAATCTGGAAATCTGCATAAGCTTTGCATCAGGGGAGGAGTGGGTTGTGCAGAAACCTCTATACAGTGTTTGAAAATTGACTCCTGTAGCAAAACTGACACTTATGCTCGCATTAATTACTAATCGTTCCTTTAATAGGCAGAGACAGAACAGAGAAAACATCTGTGCTATTATATAAATTAATTTTGAAGACAAAGCTGTAAAAATACATCCAAGCGGTGATGTAGTTTAAGGAAGTCTGAGAAGAACACGTACATGGTTGTTCAAAAAGGGAATAAAATCACAGAGGACCCCCAAAAGAAATAATTTATCCCAGGACACCCTGAGAAAATAATCCCATCCGGATAGGGCTTTAGATTCAATTATTTTGAGGAATTAGTGGATTTTCCATTTAAAATAGTTAAAACGGCTCATTATAATAAAGACAGCTACACGCTCCTGATACTAAAGAACAAAACAGCTACAGAATAAGCGAATGTACTGAGTAAGCACTTAAAGAACTGTCATGCTGTTCTATAAATAGATCTGCTGACAAAACAGCAGCATTCAAACACCTCAAACATTTTGTTGGCCAAGTTCTGTTCAAGATGTACAGCCAGTTTATAAAAGGGAAACGGAACTGTAGCGGAAAGCTTTACCTGTAGTATTTGGTCACCAGCCAACAGTCTTCCATCTCGAGCAATAACACCATCCCGGTACACTTCCTGAATTACAATGTTTATGAGGGGGGTTTCATTGCCCCCAACAATACTGATACCCAGTTCTACATAGGGGTTTGAGCGATGGACCTCTATGGTGGTGATTTCACCTTCTGGCAAAGAGGGGAGCTTCACACAACCTAGGAGGCACAGAACACATCTTTAATTACAAGCATCACTTGCTGTACACTATTATGCTAGACAGAACAAGGAACAAGGCCAAACAGCTGATATTCCCTAATCGTATCACAATATTGTTATGTCGACAGCCTGCAATATACAAATAAGCCACTAAACAATCTCCATTGTTTTAATTTCATTGTGTCCTGTGGTAATTCTGACCAATCACAGTTTCAGGAGAGTGTTTTTGTTGTCTTGTTTGTTATGGACAAAATAATGTAGGTCAATCATTAACCACGACACACTGACCCACCGATTTTTAATGTAACGCAAGGCACGCTGTAATGTGGAGCAATATGCCTGAAACAGTAGTATTACGTCAATACCCTGCAGACCTAATATGAAACCGAGTAGGGCACGGTAAAGTCATACCCTCCTCAGCTGATAAAGGCAGAGACTCAACAAAGTCCCATCCAGAGGAGGCGGAGCTTCCTGTCCGGAGCAGGTGGATGCAGGGGTTACTGAGAGGACGCTTCACTCGGGTGGGGACACACTCCAAACCATGGACAACTGATGAAGTAAGACACAGGTCAATTAAACAGACAAACTCACACCCACATTTTATTAGAAATGAGTATGGTTTATCTGTTAGTTTGCTGTTAATTAACTAAAACAAAACTAAAACAAAGACATTTTATTTTGAGGTAAAATAAGAAAAATGTACAATCAGAGTACAACCTTTAGATTAATAACTCTCCAGTTACAACAGGCACGGAGTAATATTCCTTTTTTATTGGAAAATATCTGAGTTTACAAATGATCCACAAACGATTTCTCAAATAAAACACATGAATATTTTTAAGATAAAAATTAAGATGCTCCTATGAATGATCTTAGGTAGCAATTTTTAAAAGATAGAAAATAATCCTTATATAGTCTTAATCATTTGTGGTAGTTTTCTTATGTAGCCTTTACATAACATAGCCTTTTATGCAGCATTTTACAGCTTATCATGAAGGACAATGGATATCATTATGGCAGAAAAACAATGAACTGAGGTGTAACATTGAATATAGAAACAGTATTTTAAGAATAATCCTCATTTTATTCTTGTAAAATTAGACATAATCTAACTGTAATGTTGAGAAAATATTTAGGAATTTTCATACATATTGTAATAACATTTATTGTTCTTTGAATTGTGTGAAAAATTGCGTCATATTATTAACATTATTATTAACATTATAACTTTTCTGAGTATAACATTAATTATAAATTAAGGGTAAGACAAAGCACATCTAAGAAGAAGAAGATGACACTGAAGTTGAAAAACTCCATACACAGACCAAATTGGACCCCTAACAACTCTCCAAAACCTGGTAAACCACCAACATTGTCCAATCAGATAAACAAGCCTAAACCTAAAGATTAAAAATCAAGCTTCCCTCTGCCTTTAGATCTGAAAACATATGCAGGAGTTTGTCGATCCTTCCATTGTGAAGGGACTCTACAGTGGATCTGAAAGGATATGGAGCTGCTGTTTTATCCTATATAAATGTATATACTGTACCTACAGCTAATGGAGGTTCTGGCCTTTTTTTGTGTGTACAGACAGTGGTAGTGGCCTGTTACGTTAATGTAAACTGAAAAGCATGTTCACTTGCATTTAAGCATTTGAAAATCTTTCTGTAACCAGACTTGGACAGGCAGTGCATTATCACACACAGTCATCACTAAGGTGACTCACTGTCCTCCTCTGTGCTCTCTTCAAAGGCAGGGTTGTCCACCCCCGGCTCATCCGTCCACATGGTCATGCCGCTGCAGGCGTTGGAGCCGGCCGGAGGGGACGAGCTGCTCTCCCTCAGCTCTGTTTGCGGTGACTTGGAGGGGTCAGTCACCATCGCTTTGTCATCCAGACACTCCACTCGCGTGGCCTCCAGAACAGCCCTCTGACTCTGAGTCCCAGGACACCTGCACACACACACACATTCAGTTTAATAGGATATAGAGGACACAGGGAAATATGTTCCTACAAACATTCTTCAAATATGTTTTTAAAAAAATGATTTAAAAACCCAGCGTTCTTACTGACAGTATAGTAAGAACTGGCTGACACTCATTTCAGGAACTACAATATAGTGCTCCCCTCTTACGCAATTTACCTTAAAATAGTCTGTGCCAGTAGAGAGTTAGAGAGCACTCTGTGTTCTTATTCAGCACCAGCTGGGAGGATTTACACTTTTCATTTCCTAATAGACACCTGACTCAGTCTCTCAGTCAATTAATGGAACCAATTAATTACTCTGGGGGAGCCGGGGGTGGGCGATACAGCCGGAGTCTACTGTAAAACTGTCCTGGTGCTATATTTACTACAACATGCATTACACAGTTTATTTTTAAACTGAAAAGATGTGTATTATATAGCATGCTTAAGCATGATTAAGATATTGCTTAAATTATTTGAATGAATCTAAAACAACAGATCAATAACAAATGACTGATAGATAATACATAATATGGAATTAGTATCAGTTGAGCAAAGTCCGGGATGTGGTGGCATGTGGTGGAGGGTTTAAAGAACAGCTAGTAGAACAGACACATTAGTGACAGTGATGACAGTGGGAACTGTATACAGCAGTGTTAGGCTTATCATAATTATCAATTTTGTCCGAGAAATAATTGCACTTAACATTGTTATTGTCATTTTAAGATCATTTTAAGCAATGAACTTTTAATTATTAAGAAATTTGACACTAGAATTGGGATATAAAATAACATACAAAATAAAACTGTAACACTTTACATTGATGATCCATTTTAGGCCTCATAGATGGTCACCTGACATTTAACTCATGTTCAACAACATGTCTATTAAATGTAACTGAACACTACAGTAAAATTAAATGATTCTCTATTAAATGTAATCTGAACAATAAAAGCTTAATATTTTAAGTTTAAGTTTAAGGTTAAGGTTAAGACTAGGTTTGGGGTTAGATTTAAGGTTAGGGTTAGATTTTAAGGTTGATTCATGGTTAAGGTTAAGCTAATGGTTAAGGTTAAGTGTAGGGTTAGGTTCTATAGAGAATCATTTACATTTTAGGTTATATTAAATAGACCTAGCATACCATCTATGAGGCATCTATAATGGACCATCCAAATAAAGTGATACTAATAAAACATACAAACATAAATAAAATATATGAAAAAATAAGCCAATGTCTTTTTTAACAGAGTCAAAGTGATGGCTCATCCTGTTCTCTTCTCTTTTTTATTGAGCTCAACAAAATATATTTTTTCTAAGTAAATATTGGTGGTTTCAATAGTTTAAACCCTCTGCTTGTCCCTTACACCAGGTTCTTTCTGTGCCTGTGACTTTTGTACTGCAAAATGTAAATGACCTCTGTTTTGATTGGTTGCACTGCATCATGCCTCATTAGCGTGGCGGTCTGGGCTAAAATGTGCTGAACAAGCTGTCAAGATCAGACTGACATCCTCTGGAACACCAGAAAACATAAATTAGCTGCCCCTTGCTGCAGCCTGACTGGAAGGCTGCAGTCACTTTCAAATAGTCATTTTTGCAGCCTTTGCTGGGACAGAGGTGCAAAAGAACACACACACAGTTTGTCTTGTCCCTGTAGAAATACTGTCTCTGGAGCAGATAAACATGAACCTATATGGCTAAAGCCAGGTGTGGAATAGAGGGGCATAAAGACCTGTGAGGATTATGTCTAATTGTGTTTATTCATATGCTATTTTATGTATGAACTGTGAAAATGTCTTAAAGAACATAAACTTTTTCAGAACCCATTTAGAATCAGTAAGCATTTGAACGGTCACTGATATGTGAAGCACATTAATATTCGTATGTTAGATTCTGCTCAGAATGGTGGTTTCAGACACAAACAAAGAGAGAGTTGAACAGGTTAAAAAGTAAGGATAAGCAAGGAATACAGAATAAGCTGTGCAAGATTCATACACTTCATTCTGACTGTGAATAATAGATGTTTAAACGGTTTGCAATGTAAGTGTTTGAGGCTTTAAATGTAGTTCTTTATGTCATTCCTTAAGCCTCCAGGCCTGTTTCTGCAAATTCCCAGCTCCTTCTTTCTCTGTATGTTGGACAGAGCTCATTATAGTAAATCCTCTGCGATCTCTGGAGACTTGCCTAGACCTTAATAACACAACTTCAACCAGAGGCAATACAAAAATTCTGAAAAAAAAAAAAATTCAATAAGTACAAACATCTTGAATCTAAGCTAATAAATCTGAGACTCTAAAAGGGATGTCTTATAAAATTCTTGACAGATAATTTTACAACCAACAGGAATTTATTACTTAAAGTGATTTTGCTTTTTGATGAGAGACATCTTTCATAGTGAAGGTTTGAGCCCCTATAACCCAACCTTAAATTATACTGTCCATAAGTTATATTGTCCACTTGCAGATGCAGCAAGTTAAGATGCAAAAGATCTTACAAAAACGAAAGGATCTTACAGAAAGCCTACAGTTTGTCCTCAGAGCCTCTTCATTGAGTCTCGGCTCAGCCACAGACGCTTGGCACAGACTACCAGGGAACCTGTGCCAGCCTCAACACAAGCCAAACCTGAACGTATCCAAAGCGCCACAGCTCAGTTCATGCTGTAGCCCAACCGCTGATCCAGAAAGCCATCCAACTAATCTCACAAACTACTCGAAAAATCCAGCGGGCCTAGCCAAACCTCAACTAACTCCAACATCCAGTGCGATTTTAGCCACTCACCATAACCCCGGGTTACCCTTGGCAGTCTCACAGAAGAAGTGATTGAAAAGGTCTCTGGAGTTGAAGTTTCCCAGCATGGCTGTGGAGAAACATGGAGCAGCAGGGAGCCAACACATGCAGCGAAGCCGCTAATCTACCGTCACATGACTGAACGGGGCAAATAATCCCCTGATGGGATGTCAGATCAGCCCTGGTTTGGCCTGCGCTCTGGAGAAAGCGAACAAACTGATACCAGTCCAGCACTTAAACACATCAGATCAGTGGAGCACCAGAATGTAGATCACGTCCCTTCAGTGCACAGGGCACGATGAGGGATATCTTCTTGAGTACTCTGTTAAATCCTGTGGGAACTACATTAAATCCACAGTTACAAACAATTACGTAAACCCTAAAACAGAACCTTGTGGGACTTCTCACAGTATGCTAACTGAAACAGACCTGCACTGGGATTAACATTTAGGGTTCATTGTGTTAACCATTCAAGCTATCAGTCTTTTAGCAACCAAACCCTGAAATTACAAATTACTATTTTGGGTGTTTGTTACAGTTATGATTTAGTGAAATGTGCATTTTTCATATCATATTTATGTTCCACATATGACAGTTTTGCTAGTGTTTGCACATAGCCGTAAATATATGCATTATTTTACACTAGAAATCATAAGTGCTTTAAGGTAAACACCTTAGAAATCCTTATTGTGAGTACATGCTGAAGATGTACAGTGGACTAGGCCAACTACTCTTGCTGATAATAGCCAGATCTAGAAACATTTACATTTATCTGATGTCCAAACATGTTGATACATTGCACACCACTGAGAAAATAACTTGGTTAGAAGATAAAAAACACTTTCTTAAGATTCCAGTGCTGTATCAGTTACCTGTTAACAGTTAACTGTTAAATCATTTTTAGTCCAGAATGCACATCCCTAGTCTATAGTAGAATACTGCTACTTCTATTTCTAAAGTCATCATTCCTTGAGAGCAAAACTGTTTCTATTTATATAGTCAAAAGTATAGGAATATGAATTTACAACCATGTAAAAAAAATCCCCACAATATGTTTTTTTCGGAATAAATAATTGGTAACATTTGCATAAACTATATGTCCAATTTTCAGTGGAAACCTCTTCTAATAAATGCATTAAGATACTTAAAGCCATTACTAACCATTACTGACACAGATGTTTAAATAAACATACAGCTTGTCTAGTCCCTGTAGAGAAGTATTGTCAATAAAATAGGACTCCCTTTAGCAGATAACCCTGAATCTATCAACATCGTGTTCAATGCCAGGCAAAAAAAGCCCCCAGCACAGAGCTGTGGAGCAGTGGAACTGTGTTCACTATAACGATGGCACTTCATCTAATATTTTTGGGATGTGGTAGGAAGTTAAAGGTGACTTGTCCTCACAATAAAATCATCACAGTAAAGCTACAAAATCTAGTAGAAAGCCTTTCCTTGAGAATATATACCGTTACTCCAATTAAAACGCTTATTTTATAAAGAAACAACGAAAAAACAGCTGTCCTAATACTTTTGTCCATATAGAGTAACTAGAATTAGACAGATTATAATGTAGACAGATTCAGACCCAATATAGACAAGCCTATATTAAAAACAACCAGTGCTTAATAATTGTATAGACTTGTGAAAAACAAATAATAGCCCATCATATCATTACCTTCAATATATCATCATTTATGTATATAATTTATAAGAACATTTATCTATTCATGTACAGCTCTTAAAAAAATTAAGAGATCAATTTAGATTCTAAATCAGTTTCTCAGATTTTGCTATTTTTAAGTATATGTTTGAGTTTAATAACCATTTATGTTTTCTTCTATAAACTACAGACAACATTTCTCCCAAATTCCAAATAAAAATATTGTCATTTAGAGCATGTATTTGCAGAAAATGAGAAATGGCGTAAATAAGAAAATCAAGTTGTAGAGCTTTTAGACCTCAAATAATGCAAAGAAAACAAATTCATAAAGTTTTAAGAGTTCAGAAATCTGTGAAATCAGGTGGAGTAACCCTGTTTTTCATGCATTTTGGCATGCTCTTCTTCACCAGTCTTACACACTGCTTTTGGAAAATTCAAGCAGTTCAGCTTGGTTTGATGGCTTGTGATCATTTTTAAGCGGTCTCTTGTTTTTTTCCAGAGCTGTATATGTTTTACTGATACAATGCAACTATTCCAGCTGATCAACCCAGCTCCTGATCTGTACTGTGCAACTGCCTCCAAGTGCCATCGCAATTCTGCCCTAATGTAATGCACCCCTGGGCACAAGAATAGAACTGCGAGTGAATCCGCTGTACTCCCTGTCCCAGTACACTCCAGTGGGCACACACTTCTGCTTCAGCTGTGCCTGTTGTTAAAATGCGCTCTGCAAGGTGAGCGTGCGCTGTCGCACGCTGTGTCTGAAGTGTACACTCTCGTGTAAGCTTTTATGTACAGGGTGAATTCTACAGCTCTTCTTAGAGCTAACATCCCATCCCTTCTGAGAGCTGTGAAAATAGCAACACAGAAGTTGCATAATGTTCATGAATCTTTTACAGTAGCTGTACTGGCGATGCTGTGCCAGGCGAGTAATGGCTTTGTGAAAAGGTTGACTAAAAAGGCTGATGTAGAGCTACACAGCAATTCAAATGTAAGACCTTGAATTAAATGGACGCAACAATAACTATTATACTATTATTGTTAGTAATAAGCACATATTAATTCATAATAACAGAATGTTTGGGGATATAGGCTGTTGCACATCTAGTTTAATGTGATAAACATTCGCAATGTTATAATAGATATTGCTATTTTTATATGCTGATGTCATGCAAAAACCCTGAATCTCCATAATGAAAACTTTAGAGACTACTTAACTTTCAGTAGAAATCTAACTTAAAAATATATTTAAGCATTCCTCGTGGTTCATTCATCATCGAATTTTAACACAATGTTAAGAAGAATTGCCAGATTCTAGAAACAAGTGTAAAAAAGGGAGAGACAATATACCTTTTTGCTTCAACATTCACTGGTATTGTTTTAAGCTCCACTGGCCATATAAAAGCACTGTGTAGTTCCATAATTACAGACTGTAGCCTTTCTGTTTCTCTGCATACTTCAAAATTCTCCTTCAATGGTCAGAACCATTCTAAAATGGTCAGAACCCCACAGAAATACCACAGAGCAGCTATTATTTGGGTGCTGGATCATTTTCAGCACTGCAGTAACACTGGTATGGTCCTGGGGTGTCAGTGTGTGTTGAATGGATCATATACAACAGTGCTGCTGGTGTTGTTAAACACCTCAGTGTCACTACTGGACTGAGAATAGACCATTAAAAATACCATTAGGTGTCCTGTGGGCAGCTTCTTGTGAGCACTGATAAAGAACTGGAGGATGATCTACAAACTGTGCAACAACAGATCTTCTGTCTCTGACTTTACATCTACAAGGTGGAGCAGCTACAGGTAGAAGTGTCTAATTGAGTGGACAGTGAATGGACACAGTGTTTAAAAACTCCAGCAGCACTTATTTTTGGTAGTCGATTAATCTGATGAGTATTTTTTCGATAAGTCGATTAGTCAGTGATTATTTCTGGCAGGTCCTCCGTCACTAAAAATGATGGAAACAGCTGAACATGAGATTTAAAAGGCTTTTAAATGTCTAGATGTTGTTTAAACGTGGAGAGTACTGATATTTAGATTAGTGATTAAATATGTAATATATCTGTTGTGTTTGGGCACTTTTGGAGACATAGACTAAGTTAAGTGTAAACTGTGTGAGTGAGCCATTTACCCATCTCCCATTGTGTTTTTGTCCCCAGCACTTTGTGTAATGCAGGACTGGTACAAATTAACGATTAGTCGGCAAGGAAATTTGTAGTCGACAAATTTAATTAATCAACATTGACGATTATATCGACTAATCGTTGAAGAACACTGACAACACCACCACCTAAGAATGAACCATGGATCATGGAAAATATTACCAAAGAATTATAAAAAAGTATGCAGAGAAACAAAAGGACTACATTGTTTAATAATATTTTTATTATAATATATGTATAATATATTTATTATTATAATAAAACATAATTATATTATTTATAGAATGTAATTACAGAAGTGTTCTTATATGGAAAGTAAAGCTGATAAGATGGATAATATATTAAAGAATATAAAGTAGTATTCTAAATGGACTGTGTATAAGTAATACAAACTATTCATATACTGTAATTTGTGCATGAGTATTGATATGTGTGTAATACATTGTGGACCTACACCAACATAAGTACATGTTATAATATATGCTACAACATATAAGCACAAACAGGTGGCACAAAGAACCGACAGTGTGTGTGTGTGTGTGTGTACCTGTGTTTGAGGTGAGCCTCCAGGTCACAGCGGGGCATGCTGAGTGAGCAGACCGGCGCGAGCGGGCAAGTGACAGACAGTTTGTCCAGCAGTTTGTGCACCAGGATGCTGGAGCGTCTGCAGCCGTGCAGTTGCAGCCGGGCACGGTCCAGCGGGCAGAAGTCTCGCTCCTGCAGGAAGCTGCGTAGGCAGCGGGCGCAGAACGTGTGACCGCATGGCGTGTCCAGCGGCTGCACCAGCGGCTGCAGACAGATGTGGCACACCAGGTCATCGTCCACCTCCAGGCGGTAGTTATACAGGTGATTCTCCCAGGACCGGTGGATCTGACCGCATTCCGGACACAGCGCGTCCAGAAGAGCCTCATTCACCACTCCAGCGTCTACACCTTCGCCCAGGCTGCCCATTGCTCACAGGCTGGTAAATAAACACTCGAGGGGTTGTTTATGGGGGCGTCCGCACCATAGGCCTTAGAAGGAGTCAGGCAGAGGACGGCCGCCCCCCAACAGACTTAATGGCATCCCTCTGAAAGAGAAAAAACTTAGATCAGAGATGTTACAATAACTCAAAAACCTGATTACATGAGCATTAAAACTTTAGCAGTTTATATGATGAGACTGTATTTTATAATATTTTAATGATCCTACTGGTGTCCCATATTAAGCAGCAGTGACTGTTTACATTTGTATTATTATTTTAATATTTAAAAAATTATAAGTAGTTTGTTTTTATTTTTTCTGTAAAGTTTTCACTGTCTAGCTTTTTATTATTACTTACACCACAATTGTATACTATTGAAATGAGAATATATTTTTTTAAAGTATTACTAGCTTGAGTTCAAACAAATGCAAATTGAAAATGAGCAAACTGAAATTAAAGTAATTAAAAATGTTACCTAATTATTGTCAACAATATCAGTATAGTGCATACAGGAAGTGAGTTCACATAGACATTACAGACAGAACTGGTGGAACAGACAGACTAACACAGTGACCAGTGAGCAGGTAGACAGGTCGGGAGAGAGAGGTTGTTATGATTTCTGATCGAGTAAGAGGCTCAGTGTGTGTGTGTGTGGTGTGAGATTATGCCGTGTGGCTGTGTGGGGTTACTCCTGTACACTAATCTGACAGTGTAATCTCTCGCTCTCTCACCGGCTCAAATCTTCCAATCCAACAGAGAGGGAATTATCTGGGATTGAGGCAAGCAGTACCAAACAGAGAGAGAGAGAGAGAGAGAGAGAGAGAGAGAGAGAGAGAGAGAGAGAGAGGCAAATGAAAGGAAGATAGATGGACAGTAAAGGGAAGGAATGATGAGTATTGTGGAGATAAGAAAGGAGAGACAATGTGACTTAAATAAATAATCTAAGAGTAAATAATCTCTTAGGCAGATACAGATTTACAATGAGCTGAACACAAGACTACATCTCAAACTACACACCAACAATAAACATCACAACTTAAAGCTACACCTCACAACACAACACATTAACTCCTAACTAATACTATATTACAGTATCAGCACACATTTTCACAACTCCACTTTTGCACTTACTTTTCAGTTATTAACATCCATGCTCATGAAGTTATAAGGAGTGTTTAGGCTTGGACTGCTTTTCTTATGCTTTTCACAATACAGATATAACAGACCAGTCAAAACAGAGGGTATTTACATACATACTGTATGTCTAAACACCCCTTCCAATGAACATATTCAGCTAGTGTTTTTTAGTTGCTTATTCATTATTTTAGGTAACATTTTTTTCAAAAGCTGGATTATTAAGTAATGTGATTGATATCAGTGTATTATGTTGTATGGTGTGTTTGAATGTATGTGGTCTTTTTCTATAGGATGCAGTTTCTGGTTGCCTAAGAAAATATTCCTCTGGTGGGACAATAAAGTAAAGTCTAAGTCTATTTAAACTTATATCCACTGCTGACTGAATGGGCGGATGTAGATGCAAATAACTTTAAAGAAATAAACTCAAAGCAACTCACACACTGACAATAAACACAAAGCAAGAGAAACAAACTGACTGTACTACAGCTAACTGAAAAGAGGTAAGTAATAAACTAAGACAAAAAAACAAACTGGGAGCAATCACTAACAGACATGTAACACGCATAAGACCAGACAAAATAACACAGAAACAAAGGGGCTATACAGACACTGAGACAGATAAGGAACACCTGGGGAAAATAACAAGGGGGCTGGGTTACCAATGAGACAGGTGGGAACACTAATGACTAGGCGGGGCTATGTGAGCCATGTGAACACATGAGGAAAACAAACAGACAGGAAAAGCACAGAGACAGACCAGAAAAGACATGGTCAGGTATGGACTTAAAGTGAACAGTGTATAAAGCCCCCCAGAACTGATTTTTTCTGTGTCCTTGTTGTATTGTACATAAAGTGTCTCCCATTCTTTTATATTTATAATCTTATTTTTCTGTACTGGTTACACAGGTTATCACCTTTGTGTGATTTATTAATATTCATGTGTCATTTGTGTGGAAATGGTTTGGTTTTTGGAGGAATTATTCTCAACATGTTATAGTGTGGTGAACATTATGCCCAAGAAAAAACAAATTAGTTTTGTTTAAAGGAGCAGCTTGACAACTTTATAACACTATTTATACAACCTAGTGAAAGCTATTGCTGTGAGGTTTGCTGAGTCTGTGAAATACCACAAAGACTTCAACTCTCTTATGTATACTTACTATTAAATATGCATATATTACTCAGATACACAGATAAATGTGCACTATTAAAACACTAAGCATAGCAGGCTGTGTGTTTTTGGTGTAACAAATTAACAGTGATACTTCAACATTATATATACTGTAAGTCACATCAAATCATATGGTTTATAGCCATTTCTTTTAAAGCAAATTGGGAACTGCGCTGTTTAGTTATATACCCCAGCTTATATCCTTAACTGTATGCAATTACAGTACATCCCCACAGCAATGCTCCAAAATATCGTAGAAAGTCGTCTTGCCTGGACAGTAAAGACACTTACTCCAATAAAAGTAGGATAAACTATGTTTTAATAATCTTGATTTAAGAAGCCACGATGCCCATACAGTTTATCGGCCTTAAAGGCTCAGTAGTGAACGAAACCGGTGATGGAGAGGATGAGGATAGTCATGTTACGACTTTTTGATAAATAAATACAAATAAATTTTTTATTTATTTTTTATTTTGATCATTCATTATTTTTGACATAGTGGGCAAAAACAATACAGGTAATATATATCCCACACTACCCTCCATGCTTCACATGTATCCATGGCGACCAACCTCCAGCATCTTCATGCGTCCCCAGCCAGCATCTTCATGCGTCCCCAACCATCCCATCATCCACTATCCCTCCACTCTCTCGTTCTGCACCTTTTAAACGACAGAGCCGCCGTCTGCTACGCTCGTGTCCCTCTGACTACCTGTCTCTGTCTCTTTATCTTTGCAGCTGGATGTGAATTATTCATGAGGACACAAGGCTCCTCTGTTCGAATAACAAAGCCCTGTCATCATCTCATCACACAAACACACACACACTGTATATCGCAAGTGCAGAGCACGGCCTTGAGCACGCTTCATCTCGGGCACATTGTTGTAAATGAAGAGCCACCAATGCACTTAACTCTCGTCCTATTTTAAACAGTGGACGGCACAGCGAGGGATTCCGTTACATAAGCGAACGGGAACATTAAATGGCCTTTGGGTGCCATCCAGGAGAAATTATCTGTACTCTTTTTGTCTCAGGCAGCACTTTCTTCTCGCAGGAGTGTATGGATGAGGCTGAGCAACAGTCACGGCTTCAAGGCCGCTCTGTTTTCACTGTGTCTCTTTGTTTGCCATCAACTCTGGACTATCAGGATAATGTATCTTCTTACACAGTACAGTATCACAACATGCCCTTGACTGATTAAAAGGAAATATCATCAGTCTTTCAAAATATCTGTATTATTACACTGTTATGAAGTGGTGACTTGATGAAGGGGCTCAATCATGGTGAATAAAACCCTATGTCTTAACACTTCTAAAACCTGCATTACAAAATATTATAACACAAAATCTTGAATGGGTTCAAATACATTGTTTTATACATCTGTAATAAGACTTTGGCCTAAAACCTATTTTTGTATATGTTCATCTTCATCTTGCTGCACTCAGAAGAAATTAACCAACAGGAATAAAATATGGTGGGTAGTCATGCCAGACTGCTGTCTTGGTGAAGACAACCAACAAATCCATGTAAGACACTGTGATTCACTGTCAGTCAGTGCCAAGGTCAATGGTTTACTGTCACGAGGCATACATCCAGAGGACCAGGTGTCATGGGCACCTAGTGTGGGGTGCAATTTCTTAAGATGCCAAATCACCTTTTGTCTTCATTACAGGCGTGTTAACAGTCCAGCGTTACTAGTATTAGTAAAATTCAGCAACCAGTGGTCCTGCTCTTTTCTGAAAGCACACTCTGGCACACTATATGTCCAACAGGACAATGCTCATACACACTGCTGCTGCTGTCTTAAGAGCTTGCCTTGAAGACACAGATACTATGCCATGGCCAGCCAGATTATCAGACTTCTCCCAGACTGAAAATGTATGGGACACTCCACCCAACCACCACAAAATCTGCAGGAACTGGGAGAGAATATTCATGCTGCATGAGATGGGTTATCGCATGCCACCATTAGGAACCTCTACAACTCCATGCAGAGAAGTCTGGCATGTTGTGATACACGTGGATAACAAACTAGTCTTGTATGTGTGTAGCCTAATTAATATGACAAATATTGACTGATATTGTTCATATCAGTCATTGCAACTTAACACTTCCTTCTGAGTGCAACTATTTTTATAACCACTTCTTTGATGATGAGGGTATGTACTGCTGTTTCACCATCATCATTCCATTAGGGATCTCATTTATATGAAACTCATTCACAAAAAAAAAACATTTGTATGTTCACTGGTGGCTTTAAATAGTGCAGAAATTTGTTATATTTGTGTTATAGACATAGTGACCCCATGGTGATCCAAGGCCATAAGTTACTATTAAAGATAGAGCATTTCAAACCACTCTGTATGACTTTGTTTACCTCTCAGTGATTCAATTATTCCCTTTCAGTTCAGGTTTCATTCTCTGAAGAGCATCGTTCATTGCCCTAAATCTACCCCAAAACCAGGTTGATCTAGGCAGAGAGCAGCAGTACGTAACATGCAGCCATTTCTGGAGAGTCGCCTAAAATGATGTGCAGATTGAAGGCTATTGTCTTAGTCAGCAGCAGAAACAGCATAATAAACCCTGACAGAATGATGACGCCTGACGTCACAAGCTCATTGGAGGCTGTGTGTTTGAGGGGGAATGGAGGATGTGTCACCAGTCACACACTCTCCATTCTCCCAAACACAGAGTCCATTCACTCAAGCACACAGCCTCACACACATTCCCCCTTAATGCAGAGGCAGCCTTTCCTCAATCACACAGTCTCTCCTAATGCAACATATTAGCTTCACTAACAAGCTCTGTCCTGGACATGCTAACCTGGTTAGCATCCATTTCATTTGCAATTTCATTCCATGTCCTTCACTCTACCAAACATAAAAAAACATATAGAGCATCCATCCTATAAACAAACAAAGCATGCATTCCCATATATACATAGCATCCATTCCCATAAACACACACAGACACACATACATAGCATGCATTCCCTTATACATGTAGCATCCACCCCCTAGCTTACCTATACAAAACACAGCATCCATCCCCATAAACACACAGCTTCATCAGCCAACCTACATACATCCCATTGGTCCCCCTAAAACAAAGCATGCACCCCCCTCTGAACAAAGCAGGCATCCCTATAAAAAAAACAAGGCACACACATGCTTTTTCAACCCGCATTCTCCACCAGTGCCCTAACACATATTATCAATACAGTCACTTAAATGCTCATAGCAATGCATCCCACCTCATCACCTAAACAAAAAGCATCCAGGAGCAGCAGCATCCCCCTAAACAAAAGCATCCCACTTACCCTAAACACACAGGCTGCACAGAGGCTGCATTCCTCAGCCACACACCTTCCTAATGCAATGTCTCATCTGAGAATGCTGCTGGCCAGCTTTATCCAGTTCAGACATGCTCTCAACTTCACCCTCATTCCCTTATACCACATCCTCGCATTAATGCACAGTTTTAACAGCACTGACAGCCTTTAAATCTACATTAGACATGCAGACATCCCACCCAGTTCACCCTCATTAATTACCCATTCAACCCCTAGCATCCATTCCCCCAAACACAACCTGCATTCTTCAATGCAACAGCCTCCATTCCTCCATCCTACATCATACCACCATACATCACCATACATCCTCCATTCTCACATCACAACCTCCATCCATCTATCCATCCCTCCATCCCTCCAATTAACCCTCAACAAAAGACAACAGTGTCCCTGTTCATCCTGCATCCTCCTACCTCTCTCCTCGTGCTCGTGCTCCAGTCACCTAGTAGTTCTCGGTCACATCCACCCCCAGCCCCCACGCTCAGCCGCCCCTTCGCCCCTCAGATCTCCCCCAGCAGGCTCCGTCCTTCTCGGCCATCAGTTGCGGCTCCTCTCCGCTGCTTCAGCTCACTCCAGCCTCTCTCTCCGGCTGTCGGTCTGACCAGCCAAATCGCGCCCTCTGCCCCGCCTGATCAAAACACGACCTACATGCTGGGTTTTGCCCTGTCACAGATCGTAATACGCATAATTACTATTTATTTCCCAAGTCTAGTCACACACATACACATTTCAGTCCAAAAATTAACTAATGTCATTGCTGTATTTAGAAACTGCACTACGATTCTCTACTATTTCAGCGCTCATTCGTTCAGGCACACAGCCGCTCAGCTATTGGTCCTAAATTGGGTCCTCACGGGTGAAAACAATTTGTAGTCTTTGTAGTCTCTAAGCAATAATAGAGGAATCGCTGTAACTGGAAGTTAAAATCGTCCGTCAGTGTGATGGATAAGGATACAGCCAGTGAGTTGGAGAGGTAGGTCGTTTAACAGACGATGTTAAGCTGTTTAAATGTGATTTAATCGGGGAAATGGGATTTTAATGCTGAGCGAAAGCAGTGTTAGCCTGTTAGCTTAACGTCTATTACTGCAGAACTGAACATGAAAACATTAACCTAGCTAGTTACCTGAATATTCAGGCTAATTCACTTACATCTGGTTTGATTACATGATTTAAATCGCATATTTTTGCAATAACGAAAACCTAATGGAGATGTTGGATCTCGAACTGATCTGTGTGGTGAATTTTAAGTGTAGCTAGTTAACGTTAACATAACGTAGGTTAGCTAACTAAGTTAATTAGCTTGCTTTGGCTTCATAACAGAGGTAAGTTAACTAGCTAAGCTACAAACTGATCACTTGACAGCAGGGCAGGGTTGCCAGGTCCAAGAAAAATATTCAGCCCAAACTCAGTCTAAAACCCGCCCTTCAGAAGCTTAAACTAGCCCAAAATATCTGTCTGTCACAGGATTGAAGCAAATGGCAAAACAACTATTAGTGTACGACTTAGTATTATGTTTATAAGGGGTTTATTATCCGTATTGCTATTTATCTTTAAGTCATTAATAATATTGTAACATTTATGATTTATTTGTTTTTTATAACAGTTTTATATCCCAGTTAAGAACATTTATCGGTAATAGTAACAAAATTAGCAAAAAATAAATAAAAATAGAACTGACTTTTATTTACTTATTTCTGTTCTTGCCCCCCCTGAACTCTCTTCTCTCCTCTATAACACTTTTTTCATTGCCAGTAACTGGTTAGCTACAAACTAGGGGTACACTGAATATTTTTTTGTTTGAAACTGTACAAAATGAAATATTTAGCTAAATATCAAACGTGTTTTAATTTGCAGGTATTCATTAATTTTACCACATTTTTAGCTATTGCATAATGCAATAGCTTAAAAGCATTTTTTCTATTGCAAATATTTTTTGTTTAAATTATGTGGTCTTATTTGGCTAAACACCCAAATAATTATTTTTTTCTCAATAATAATTTTGGTTGCAAAATATGCAACCTTTTTACATTCAAATACTGTATTTAATACACAGCACACACATTGACATTAAATATGATTGATGTGTTAAACAGTCAATGTTATTAGAAATGTAGATAGTTACTGCCTATTTAGAAAAAAAAAAGTAATTATGTGTGTAACATAGTGCAGCACAGTTGCGGTACACTAACAGTAGCAGATGAGAATTAGTGCCTGTTGCAGTTTGAAATAGCAAAGGCTTATTGTCCTAAAAACAGTTGTCTCCAAATGGTAAATTGGCAGTAGGGGAAAAGTATGAACATGTTCTTAGTATTTAATGTAACTTAATGTAAAAAGATTCTGTTCTGATAAATAAACAAAAAAATATATAAGTGTATAGAAATAAATGTTTTATTCAGCATTTTTTTGTACAATAATGCATATAATTGTGCAGTATATTCAGATAATATAATAAGAACATTATTTTAAAGTGGATTGGCACTATAAATATTCTATATGTACAGTTTAGTCTTACAGAAAACTGTTACCAACCTGGAGATCCTCTTTACAGCAGATATTGATTCCAAAACACATTCGATACACCAGACCCCTTTGTTGATCCTATTCAGTGATAACAAACACTGAAGGCAGCCTGTCCAAGCATTCTGAAAACATTAGAAGCTAAAGCTGGAGCAGAATAGGGCTGGACCTAAACTCTAAAGGGTTGATTACCACTGATTGGAGGAGGGTAGAGTAGCATAAACCCATACTTGAGTAGATGCATTAAACAGAATCAAAAGCAAAATACAACATTCTTACTGTATTAGCACAAAAATTATATTTTAATTGATAGAAATATTAATGGAAATTGAAATTAATTACGTCAAGTTTACCCAAAAAGTAAAAGTATTATCTAAAAAACACTCAGAGAAGGACAAATCAAAGCTGTGCTTGAGCACATGTAATTATTTAAATGTTATTAGTTACTCCTTTCCTCTGACACTGATACAGTGGGTGTGCTATGTGTGAGGAATGGACTGTGTTCTTGCCGCTGAGGCAGCAAGTTTCTCGGGCACCTGTTTTGTGAACTGCGGTCAAAGGGCAGCTGTGGACAGTTGGTGATGCCACTAAGAGGTGGTGACTCAGCTGCTGGACTGGGTCGCTGCAGGACACACACGTGCATTCATTTCCTGTTGTCTGTTTTATGGACACTGAAGAATTAATCCATTCTCCTCCTCACAGACGTGCAGTTGAAGAACTCCTGAAAGAGGCCAGTCGAGCCAAAGTACGGGCAGAGACCATGGGGCCAGCGGGGTGGTGAGTCATTGGTGTCTATAACCTGTTTTTATTAATTCTGATGGATTTTTTTTTTTTTCCATTAAATAGTATCATTTTACAAATGTTGAGCAACAGACAGGTAAAAAAATGAATGCAGAAGAAAAAGGAGCAAAATATACAAAAAATTGTGTGGATGCAGTCATCTTTACAGACAAAGATAGATAGGAGGAAGTGTCCGCATTCAATGCACACCTTGCAGAAAATCCAAAAAACATGTTTCAACAGTCGTGGGCTTAACATGGTAAATGTTAGCAGTGATACATTAAACTTTTTGTTTATTGAGTAAATAAACCAACCAAAATTGTTCCATGTGAAGTCCAGGTGTGATCCACTTTTATTGAATTGTCTTTTCAGCAGCAGTACATGAATTTCTATAGCTTTGTCTGAATAAAGCATAAAGCAGGGGTGGACAATATTTAATCGTATTCAGTTTTATTTAATACAACATTATCATCAATACACCCATACAGTGCAGTGTAAAGTTGTTAGGCTGCCTCTCAAGTGCAATGATAGAAATGGATAAAAGGGTACGTAGTAGTAGTAGTAGTAGTAGTAGTAGTAGTAGTAGTAGTAAGTAGTGTAAAGACGACAGCCAGAGCACAAAGAGAAGGCACAGGAACTGTAAATACAATAAATATGAATAAATATGTGTATAAGCAGGAACTGCAGCTCAGCCAGAGGGGGACAATTAAAGTGACATCGGTAATTACTTTACTAATCAATAAACGTTTGTCAAAATATGGTCTCTAAGTGATTGACAGCTTAGGTATTTAGGTTGTCTTAATTTGTGTAATTAGTAGTTTAAAATATATAAGATAAGTCAGAACTGTTGTGTAAATTATATTGCACTAAATGTTTGTAAACAGATCACAGATGTACGGTATATTAACAATTTGTACAGTGCATGTAAGCATTAGCAGCTTAGTGTTAATGAATACTAATTACATCATAAATGTTTATTAACTATTTATGTTCTTATTTTCTTTTTTATTTTAGCATAGATATAATTTCTATATCTATAACCCTAAACAATTGCCTTTACCATACGATGGAGAAATATAGGTCAATTCTACAAAACCTTTTTACAACCAGTGTGTAGTAACTGGTTAAAATGTGAAAATATTTGTTGCTGTATTGTGTTTTTTTTATTTTCTTCTAATACTTTTTCTTTTGAAAATCAAATGTATTTTATAACAATATATTATACAATCTGAGACTATTATAGCATACTATATTTATTGCATTCTAAAATCATAGCATAATATTCAGCTCTGGAAAAAAACAAGAGACCACTTAAAATGATGAGTTTCTTTGATTTTACCAAATTGAAAACCTCTGAAATATAATTAAGAGGAAGATGGATGATCACATGTCATCAAACCAAGCTGAACTGCTTGAATTTTTACACCAGCAGTGGCATAAAGTTATTCAAAAACAGTGTGTAAGACTGGTGGAGGAGAACATGCCAAGATGCATGTAAACTGTGATAAAACCAGGGTTATTCCACCAAATATTAATACTCTTAAAACTTTATAAATGTAAACTTATTTTCTTTGCATTATTTGAAGTCTGAAAGCTCTTCATCTTTTTTGTTGTTTTAGCCATTTCTCATTTTCTGCAAATAGATGCTCTAAATGACTATTTTTATTCGATAACACACTGTTTACAGTGTATCATTTTTCATATATTCTTTATCTCAAATATAATAAGCTTGAAATAACAGCATTTACGACTCAAGTACCTAGAGGTGTATAGTATCGGAGCTTTCTGTTGTAGCCGATATTGTGTGTAAGAGCAAGTATCGGTGCTAATACTGATGCAGTGTTGGTATACTCTTGTGAGTATGCTGACTACCGAGAGTATGTTATTGCTTGCATATAAGAGCTTTGATTTTAATGTGTGCCGTTAGGTAATGACTATGAACTAGTTAACAATAATGAACTAGCACACAAACAGTATAATGTATATTTTATGTTTGATAGGATGAAGTGCCCTCTGGGAAGCACCAACAAACGGTTCCTGCTGAACACCCTGCGCTCGTCTGCTCTGGAGTGCCGCTCTGCTGGCCAGGCAGCTACAGAAAGGAGAGGAGACACTCGCAGGAGGGACGGGGATAAACATCGTCACAGTGAAGACAAAGAGCACAGACATAGAAAAGACAGAGAACACAGGACAGAACACACCCGCTCTCGTTCTCACTCAGAAAGGCACCACACATCCTCTAGGAGTGCTGTAGCATCCAGAGACCACTCTCCCCATCAATCAAACAGGACCCGCTCCCGCTCACCTGTCAGAGACCGGTCAGCGCTCAGGAAATCTAGAGATCGGACTCCAAAATAATGCACCGCTGGAGAGGAAGAGTCCTTATAAGTCTAGACTGCTGTGTACAGCAATTAATCTCTCAGTGAACACCAGATATCTTAAACCCTCTTGTCAGAAACTTGAACTATTTAATTGTTGTTATGCTTTTTCTGTTGATTTTTCTGAGAGGATGTACTGTTTAAAATTGCTTGCTATATAAGAACGTATGTACTGAGAATAGTTTATTATCTCAAACAAATGTCTCAAGTAATGAATAAAACCATAAATGGAGGTTGAACTTTTTGTGGGCAGCTAAACATTATTTTGAAGATTTGTTGATTTTATTTTTAAATTTAATCTATTTTAATATACAGCTTATTTTAAATGTGTCCTTTTGCTTAAGGGATGCCATAGCTTTGGTTTCTTGAGTTTAAGAATTCTCAGCAGTTATGTGTCACATGTTCAGTCAAAAATGTATCTGTATTTGATGATACCTGAATAAGTAAACATGTTGTGGTAAATATGCGTTGTGAAAAAATGTATCTCCAAAAATTAATGGTGAGAAAACTGACAGAAAAAAGACCTAGCAGAGTTGCCAGTCTGCTATACCCTTACTGTATACACTGGATATTGTATACCCTCACAGTAGCAATAAATTGTATCTCACTTTTTACTCTGTGGTGTTGCTATATCGTCAGACATTTGCCTTCCTGTTGCTGTCTGGACTCTGAAAATATTTTGTACATATTTTATTGTTTACAGCTCCAATTTAATGCTGTTTTGCAAAAACATTAAATTGGGGGAAAAAAAAGTTGTCACTAAAGTTACATTCACGTTGTTTCTCTCTCTTATGGAGAAAATTCACTGCTGTAAGAAGGTTAAGGGTAATATTAAGTTTTAGTTAGGTTACATTTAGGGTTAGTCAGCTGAATTTAGGTTAAAGTGTAGGTAACGTTTGGTTTAGCTTCAGGTATAGATTAAATTTAGGTGTAGTAAGATAAGTATTTTTGTCTTGAATTCAAATGTTCACTAATTGGATGAGTCTGTGCTCACTGCAGCCTCAGCTTTCTGTTCTTGTTCTTAATTGGGTTTTTTAATAATTGCATGACTGTGTACAGGTACATCAAATATACATATTCAAGTATAGAAACTGTTGTGGAAATAACACTTTCATACATTTGAAAATATAATTTATATATTATTTCATTTAATAACATACTGGTGAAAAGATGCGTAGTATTTTTATAATTATGGATTATAGCACATTTTAGTCCTTTTTATTCCAAATCCTAATTATCAGCTAAACACAATGAGCAATACACAATTCAATAATTAAATACATACTAAATTATAGTACTAATATACATTACATTACATTACATTTGGCAGAGGCTTTTGTCCAAAGCGACTTACAATATAAATATAAATGTAATGGCCGGTCTAATCAGAAAAAACTGACAACAACTGTTTGATGTTAATGTAATTTAAATTGTGACCAGGCATTTTTACTGAATTGCATAAAATAATTATTTATCTATACAATTGTATTATTGGATTTTAAATGGGCCATTTTTGTTAGCAAACAGTTTCCCATCCAAAGGCCACTCCAGCAGCTCATCTTTTAAAGATTTGTCCTCTCTATACAGATTTTGCAACCTCTGTCAAATGATGTGATTTATTGCTCTGTTATGCTTCTTTCCTGGACAAGTTTGAATTCAATTTAAAAGTCATTATCGTTGCTTTTACATTACTCTCCGTTGGTCATTGTTTGCCCAGGCTTTCGTTGTCGCCACTAGGTAAGCAGGTTTTATCGCCTGACACTGACATGGGTTATGCGTGTTCTCGTCAGACTGACGGACTGCTTATTGTCTTAAAAGCAGGTAAAAAGCTTTTCCTGTAATCTGTCCTGCCTCCCTTCCACTCACCTGAAGAACTACATAAACATAGACCTGATTCAAAACTGGATTCAGGTCTTATTCTCAGTCATTAGGACATCATACACAATCTAATGCCTACTGTAACATTACTGAAAGTTTCTTATCTGTATTAAACTTTTTTAGCTTTTGTAGCAAAAACATTTTTTTTTAATTATGTATTTTGTTTGTTTAATTCTGGATAGTATAAAGAACCTTTAGTAGGCTTCCATAGGGAAGAAATAGACATTTTTTGTTATTTTTTAGATGTTCATTTTACTAAATTAAAATATGTACATACAAATTACTTCCAATACATTTTCAGAAGCATTCTTCAAGCGTTCTTTAGAAAATGTTCAAAGAATTCTATTTGAATTAAGTTGAATGTTTAAATGGCTTTTGCCTGGTTAAACAGGTCTTCTTATAACAGGAAAGCTGGAATAAAACATACAAATAGTACAAGTCTAATCTTGAATAACAATTTTGCTTACTGTTGTATATATTGAAAGAATATGTTATTATTTTAATTAATATGTCAACAGACAAATATTTTTTATTTAAAACAATTCATTACTAATGATAATGATCAATGATTTTATTATACTACTGTGTTTATTCATTTTAACCCTCCTGATATGTTAAAATATATCCATAGCTAGGCTTAATTAGTTTGATTAACATGTAAACAAAAAATGATTTAATTGACTGAATAACTTAATTTAATGTCTTTAAATAAAAACTTTAGCTAAAGATAATATTTATGAAGTTTTTTTTTTCTTTTTATCTATGTTTAAATTATTAGAACATGGGAAATTTAAATTCACTATTATAAATTGCAAACTTGTGTAAATTAATACAAGTAGTTTTAAAAATATAGTTTTAAAGTTTCAGATAATTTTGTACCTGTCTGTGCCTTGTGGAGAGATCTCTATGAGGTAATATTACATCATATCAAAGTTCAGAAGCACATATTTCACGAATGTGTTTTTTTAACTGTCGTTCTGCACAGCGTAAAACAACATTTAATCAGTTAACCCCTAGAAACAGCAAACACTTTGCATTTAAACATCACATCCTGTTTCATATTGTGCAATTTGCTCACATTTTAATCCACCTTTTTGGGTTTGTACTTTATGTTCCAGTGCTTTAAATTCTGCGTTTGCGTTGCGTGCAGGCCGACTCTACTTTACACATCACTTAAGACCATTAGGCCTCTCATAACTTCCATGGATATGCCATCAAACCACGTCTCACTCACGCTTCATAAACCTCATTGTCCGGCTCCAGCATTGTGGCAATCGCCGCGGATAACTATTTCCTTCCCTTTCAAAACGAAGTCATATATAAACACCATTAAGCGCCGTTCCATGGCCTGGTGTGAGAGGAATGGGTTTGCTCGAACTTTATGGCAGAGCATGAGAGGCCCATTTAGATATGAGAAAAAGTACCATGATTGCTTTTGAAGAGGTCCATGCAAACACAGCATTGTATCACAGATGGTCTCGAGGCAGCCAGACACGGCGTAAAAAGGCCAAGCGCGCTTTCAGCGATTTTCAGACATTGTAATGTACCTTTCATAGACTGCTGTTCTAGTTATGACATTCTGACTCCAAAATGTGATTGCTCAGCCCACACACACACACACAATCACAGCCTGAGCTGAGTGTTCACCCCCATCTCCACCACCAACATCACTATCACCAGCATCACCACCCATCCCTTAGTGGACTAATTGAGTTCTCCTTCGCACTCCTTGATAATTGGTTTATGCCGAACATCTTGGCTTTATTTAACTACGAGGGCTTTAGGTTAATGGAGCGTGAGGCAGGCGTGCCTAATGGCAGGTAAACCTGGAGGCTCTGGGGAAACAGCTAGAGAGGGAAATGGGCTCTGATTGTTGCCCGTGTCCATAACAGACCCGACACGGGACTGAGTTAAATGGGCCATTTCATGTGTGCATTTTTGACCTCTCACGCTAAGATACCATGACCTGTCTCCCTTCCACTGCTAAGCTTGTTCCATATGCTGTATTTTATTGATAATACGTAGAATTCACAGTATCAATCAAATTATCCAATTTGGGCTCCACCCATGAACGTATTCTGAACTTCATCAAACACTGTAAATGAAAGAATTCAGCAAACACTTGTTTGACACTGTGACCATCTGTGTCTGAATTTCTCCCATTGTGCCTCACTGTTGTTGCCTTTACCACATTAAGGAAGGGTCTTCCTACTTGCTACATGATTAAAATCATTTAATAATGACTAGACATACCACTCAAGACTATAGTCTGAAAGAGTATAGCTCAGGTAATCAGGACAGGACATCAAACAAGAACTAGATATACACACAGCAACAAAAACACAGTAGCACACAGAAAGTGCTGATTCTACCTATTGAGCTATCTTACTGTGGATACTGTAACATGAAAACTACAGAAACTCATCTCCTCTGGCAGCAGATTTAAATGTTCATTTTTATTTTTAACTTGCTGTACTTGTTTTAACTTTGGGAAGGAGAGTAACATAATTTCAATCCTCTGTATGTCCTGTACATATGCAGAATTGACAATAAAACTACTTCACTTGACATGTCTTGACTAAACATTAGGTCAGCCGGATTACCATTGGGGAATACTTGCTTACACACCACAGACAAAGTCCATCAGTCAAGACCTGTATGGTGTGAAAATACATAAAATTAGTGTTGGTTTGGGGAATATAATAATGAAAAACACCAGAAGTCAGTGGCTACTGAATGTTTTTTTTTTTGCAAATACTCAGATACATACTTTTCTCAACCAGATAAATCTTATCCATGTCTTCAGTAAAGTGTCAAAAACTTGTCAATGTGGAGCAGTATGTTTACTGTGAGCTAATATTTGTTGTTAGAAAACAAATATTTCAAATAGGTATTTAAACAAGTTATAGACAATCAAATACACTTTGTGTACAGTATAAACTTCAAATCATTGTTTTTAAAAAGTCTATACAAAAAAAACTAAATAATTTTACATTAATTGTTTTTCCTTCAATAAATTTAGTTTTTTGTTTATTTGTTTTTGGTTGGAGGGCATACACTAAAATAATTTTATATTCCCATCTACTAACTAGGACTCCCCTATCAAAGTTGGAGTTAGCCTTTGCCTTCTCTTTGTCTCCAAGTATCCTGAAATAAGCCACTACCAGCATGTTTTCCAACTGCTACTAACATAGTGTCACTGGACAACTGAACTCACTCGAAAGCAAACATTAAAGCAACATAAATGACAGCAAGCGGACAGTGAACTGTATGTACATACACAAGATAAGTTCGAGAACATCTGTAATTACGGTATAAACACATTCATAGGTTGAGTAAAAATACAGTTTAACCTACAGTGAGCCTCACAGCAATCTGATTTTTTGTACTGTGCACAATTCCCATCCTCTTTTTCTGTGACATAAAAAGGTAATGTAAAAAAATAAAGTTAAAAGAACAGTGGAACAAAATCCAATTATCACTAACCTCTATTTAAATTTCTATTCCCCAGAGCTTGACTTGTATGTATTATTGGAGCAATGCTGTGAGGATTTGATTGCACTGAGTGACAAGAGTTTTCAGGACAGAATGTTCATCACGACCCCACCCAACTTAATTTCCAACTCTTTAACTAGTGCTGTTTATTCAAATCACCAGAGAACTGCCAATAAGTTCTTCTGTTTTCTGCTATTAGTTCAAAAGTACTATTCTATTGGCAATCCTTCTCTACAGGGACTAAATAAGTTGTTTTTGTAAAGTAGCTGAAGGCATTTATTAGAAAGGGCATTATTTGAGCATGTTTTCTACGTATAGCCTCATGTACGTTGTCCTTTTTTGAATTGTGTAATTTTAGCTAAATGAATATAGTTAGTTAGTGACTAATTACCCAAAAAATCTACAATCAATCAATCAATTTTAAAGGGGCACCCTTTCAGGCACATACAAAAAAAACAAAACGAAAAAATGATGGAAGAAAGACATACTTGTCACAACAGTTTTATATATACGGCCATGTTCAACTATTGCTGATGCTGTAAAACACCGACTATTTATTATGATCAAGAAAAAAAGGAGAACCCCGGTGTAAAATTGACTTTGGGTGTAGTAAAACATGATAAAAAGTACTTACCTTTGTTTTATAGCCCACCTTCGCTCTTTGAAAGTTATTAATGCCTCGATTTAAATGTCAGGGCTCTCCGGATTCTACCAAGGAGATGTGGAAGTACATTGAGCCTGGATAACGGTGTAAAAAGCAATTTATTGGGGCATAATATGCCCCGATACGGCCATTGTACAGTTTGCTGTTCAAAAAGCACAAACTTACTGGATCTAAGAAAGCTGTGGGAGAGTGGAGGGGGGCTATTCAGCAAAGGTAAGTACTTTTTATCATGTTTTACTACACTCAAAGTCCATTTTACACCAGAGTTCTCCTTTATGTACAATTGTTTGTATTGACCCACTGATTTTGAAATGTTCACACAACAATGATGATGAGACTGCTAGATTCTAATAGTGTACAAAAGTAGAATTTTAAAGGCTTTAAAGGTTTCTTCTTCATTTTTGACATCCCTCTCCTTCTTTTCCTGTCTTCCATTATTATTGTCCATCTGTGCCATTGATTTCTTTCGCGTATCCACACTGTCTTGATAAGCCAATTACTCCAACAACGTGAATCGATTGATAACAGTTTACCTCTGTGGTACATTTGCTGTTACGTAATATGAAGATATTTGACAGCATTTTAACCACCTTTGACACATGCGTGTGAGACACTACACCCCTGGCGTAGCTGAGTGCAGATGCAAGAGGCGACTGCAGGTGTAGCCTTGCTAGTCTTGGGCAAACACACATGTTTGTTAAGGCCATTGATCTGAACATGGCCAGTCCTGTTCAATTATTGGTGAACCGTGGGGCAAGCCTGAAGGAAAAAAAAGACACTGCTGTCAGCCTTTTGTGTAAACAGTGACACCAATGGCCAGGTGAGGCAGGGTCACATGGTGCGGGTGGACACACCTGTGAGGGCCTAAAGCGGCGCCAGAGCGCAGGTAGAGCACAGGTCCGTAAACGCAGGGCCAGGCAGTGGCAGGAATGAATCGGGAAGAGAGCTACTACTCGGCCGGCCAAATCTACAAAGATTCCTGCGCCTACCAGAGGCCTCATACGGAGGACTACAGCCAGAGCCCCCCGCCGTGCCTCTACATGGGCAGACAGGGACAGACCCTCTACTCTTCGCCTTCCCTGGTCGTCCAGGAGCAGCATAACATCCCAGATCTCTCACCCTACCTTCCCACCAGAGAAGATCTACCGATGGGGCACCTACACAATGCGCAAACCCAACAGACCACCCTGCAGCCCTTTGGGGGTTACGGAGATTCCCTGGATCTCTGTCCAGAGCGAAACAGGTGCCATCTTCCGTTCCCCTGGATGAAATCGACTAAATCTCACACGCACGCCTGGAAAGGACAGTGGACCGGTAAGCTGTGTACTTTGCCCATCAATTGCTATTAGTGAGTTTGTTTGTTTTTTTGTTTAACTCCTCAAAATCCAAGGTTCTGTATATGAGGGTCCGTACCACAAGACCACTTATTTGGGAACATATGATTTTTACACTGGCATAACCAAATTTATAGTAGTTACTTCGTAATAATGGCGTAATATATACATGCGTAGAGTTCAACCCTGAAAATTAAATTGACATCTGAAATTTGAATTGTGTTAATTTACAAGTGAGTGTATTTAATGATTATTATTTGACTATTTATTTAATTTTTGTTTTAATTTTTTTTTTTCTTATTCTTGTTTGGTCCATTCGCTTTTTGGTAAAAGAAAATAAGTATCCATATTTGTAAAATAACTCAATTGTATAAATTATATAAAGGTCTCAGCAAGTAGGGTGACTGTAAGATATTCTTTAAAAATATTTAGTATTCTTTAGCAAACAATTATTAGTTTGTAAAACAAATAAAATAAAATTTTTTACAAATAATTAGATAAAAATTGTTTAAATCTGGAGTAATGAAATACATTTCAGGACATTAAATTTTGACTTGGTTTTTAACTTTCATAATGCAAAAAAAGAATGTTTCTGTAAAATGTTGAAACTACAGAAACAAAAACAGTGAGTTTGTTCAATGTTTGTTCAACACAACGAACAACAGACTTTGGTGATTTATGTTCAATCCCCGGTGGAATCCATGTTGATATAACAAAAAAACTTGCATACATTCTAAATTAAATGTCTACTCTCAGTAAGTGTACATGAGCTTAGATTACATTTAATATTTCCAGTTTATAAATAGTTTCAGTCATTTTTTAATTTAACTTATTTTTTAATAAAATATTTGTAGTTCCTTGTTTGCTTCTTCCTCTGAGTTTCAGTCTCGTTTCAGTAGTTTTATAATCCGGCGGTAGCTCTCGTCTCTTTTGTTTTGTTCTTTGTTTTTTAAAGAACAAGCTCTGCCAACTTTAACCACATCTAATTTTGTTACAGCGGCAGAGTCTGTCTGCAGTTAAACCACACACCAATCCAGGTACAAGATCAATGCCTACAAACCCACAAGATCAAACTGCGTTTAATATGTAGGAGGCAAAAATACACAACTTAATGAAGATTGATTTTGTTTTTCTATTTCATTCAGTTCACGTTGTACAGTAAGCATGGCAACAAATGCTCTTTGGACAGTACTATTTTGTCAGTTTTAATATATGTAAGGACACATTTAATAGATTTGTATTTTTTGAACTGAGATGTTTTTCACTTATACTTGAGGATATTTGTGAGATACAGAAGCGAATCAACTTTTTTCTTAGTTCCATTTTAATTTAACACTTAATTTGATTGTGCTGTGTTGTGTCGCACTTCTCACTCGCTAGATTTATCATTTTATTTCAGTTCAAAATGGAAAGAACAGACTGTAACAAATGTACTAAGAACTCCACTGCCTTTCTGGCCTTTCCGATCAGGGGTTTTAAGTCCTGGTGAGGAAAATTTGGGTAGTTTCTCAGGGTAGTTACAGGAACTGTGCATTAGGGACTCAACATTCTTCAAGTAGGAGATCTTCCGGTTATTCAAAGTTGCTTTACAAAAGCCTCTGGTTCTGAAAAGAATATTACTACTATTACTACTAAAAAGCCAATGTAATGTGTACATGGTTATTTTCCTGGTTAAATGGGTCTTCAAATACAATAATATTCTCTTGTAGGGGATCTGCAGAATTTGGAGATTTGTAAGAAATTTGTAGAACATATTAAAAATGTTTAATTATATCTCCAAAAGGGTTTGGAGTCAAAAACACACTCAGTCCTCACTAGGTTTTTTTTTTAGGAATTTATTAAAAATATTTAAATTCATTATGTATATGTTAGAGCATGCGTTGTAAAGAAGTAATTAATTCTTGTTAAATAAGTAAGTGGAAGCTTCCATGTAGTATTTTGGTTATGGTCCTTAAATGAAACGGTCCTGCTTAAAATGTTTTATAAGTTTTCTACAACCTGAGGAAAAGCTATTTAAGGGTTCTTCAATAAGTGTTATCTTTTTATATACAGGCAAATAACTATTTGCATGCCTAAATAGTTATTTGTCTGGATAAAGATTGTTTTAAAAACCTTGCAGACAGTTTTTATAGACTCAAACCATCAAAAATGCATCAAAAAGAAAATTCACTTTCAAAAACCTGTTTTCGGTACTGTATAAATGATTTTTTTTCTGAGTACATATCTCAGCGACTACTTGAGCAAAATTGCTTTTTCTGGACGGTGATTTTGCTACTTTTTGACTTCTGCTTCTTCCATTTCATTAGAACAAATAAAGATTGTTATTCAACATAAACAACTTATTAATTTCTTAAGATTTTTTTTTAATTGTTAATTAGTGAATAAGACCTATCTTACACAGTTTAGGTAAAAATGTATAGTGGTTACTTGATGAAGATAAGCTAAATAACTACATACTAAAGTGCTTTATTAAGCCTAAACCAAAGTTAAAATGTGCCGCTTCATAGTGAGAGTTGTTTTGGAGAATTTGAATCCTGCTTTGTGTAAAACCTTTGTTAGACATCAGATTTTTAAATGATATTTATATATATATATTTTTTTACTTGATTAAGATCAAATTCCAATTTGAGCTAGAAATATGTCTAAAATTTATTTATAATATATTAGAATGTTATAATAATTCACACCAATCACAGTGTTTATACACCAATTAGCCGTAACATTAAAACCACCTGCCTAATAGTGTGTAGATCCCTCTCATGCTACCAGTGCAGCTCTAACCAGTCAAGGCGTGGACTCTGAAAGTGTTCTGGGGTGGTCCTTATGTCACTGTTTTTTCACTAATATCCACTGCGTATCAGAAACACCCTTCAAGACCTGCCCGATGTTTTGGAGATGATCTCATCCAGGTATCTGGCTGTCACAATTTTGTTTTAGTCAAAGTTACTCAGAACCGTTTGCTTGCTGACAAACTTAAGTCCCACTACTTGCCCCATCCCATGTCCCACATATGCCAATGTAACAAGATAAGTAAAGTTATTACCTTCACTTGTCACTGGTTTTAATGTTATGGTTGTTATGGTGTATAAGTTTAGATCAGTTACAGCTGTGGTTGATCATGATGACATTTACAAAACAAATGATGTATTTAATAATAAGTTAAGTTGGTGTCTAATTAAATCTATTGTATGTGTGTAATAATCTAAATGTATAGTGTATAGTGTTTTAACTTATGTAACATTTACACATATGCTGCATTCTCTTAAATATTGGAGAGCTAGTAGAGCATTTGGGGAATAGTGGATTATTAGAACTTGGACAGCAGTAAAGAAGATGCATAAAGCATGGTGAGCAAAATAGAGTACAAGGGGCCAATAGAGTATGAGGGTGCAGTAAAGCATTGGATGGGCAATAGAGTAATGGGAGAAAGTAACGCATGGGTGTCCATGTCACTAGCTAATGAGGACAAAAGGGTATTTAGGAAGTTAACAGTAGTGAGGAAATGTTGAATTAGAGGAGTGATAAAATACTGGGGTACTAGAATGCAGCAGGAACAGTGGAGTAAAGAAGGGAAAAAGGAGCATAGTAGTGCAAATATGGTCTGAGAGGCTCTAAGAGGTATACTAATTATAAGGGATAATGCTTTAAACTCCATTGGCCCCTTGTACTCTATTTGCTCACCATGCTCTATGCATCTCCTTTACTGCTGTCCAAATTTTAATACTCTATTGTCCTCCCAATTGGCTCTTTATGCTCTATTGGCCCCAACGCTTTATAAGCCCCTAATGCTCTGTTGTCCACTCAATGCTTCGCTGGCATCTCGTACTATACTCTCCACCCAATGCTCTACGGGCTTCCTATACTATACTCTTCACTCAATGCTCTATTGGCTACTCATATTATACTGTCCACCCAATGCTCTACTGGATTCTTATACTCTATTGTCAACCAAATGCTCTATTGACCCCTCATACTCTGTTGTCCACCCAATGTTCTACTGGCTTCTCATACACTATTGTCCACCCAAAGCTATATTGGCTCTTCATACCAAATATTCTATTGGGTCCTCATAATCTACTGTGCACCCAATGCTCTACTATCTTTGTATACTTTTTGTCCACCCAATACTCTATTGGCCCCCCATACTCTATTGTCACCTCATACTCTGCTGTGAACCCAATACTCTATTGACCCCTCATACTCTATTGTGCACCCAGTGCTCTATTGACCCCTCATACTCTATTGACCCCTTATACTCTATTGTACACCCAATACTATATTGACCCCTCATACTCTATTGTGCACCCAGTGCTCTATAGACACCTCATACTCTGTTGTGCACTAAATACTCTATTGACCCCCCATACTATATTGGGCACCCAATGCTCTTCTTGCTTCTCACTTTTACACTCAATGCTTTATTGGCCCCTCATACTATACTTTTCACTCAAAGCTCAAGTGGCTTTTCATACTCTGTTGTCCACCCAATGCTCTATTGACCCCTCATAATCTATTGTGCACCAAATGGTAATCTACTTGCTTCTCATTGTCCATCTAATGCGCTGTGGGCTCATTATATTATATTGGCCCCTCATACTATACTGTCCACCCAATACTCTATTGACCCATCATACTCTATATTTTCTACCCAATGCTATTGATCCATCATAAAATACTATCCACTCAATGCTCTAGTGTGCTTCTCATATTGTAGCTATACTGCTCCATGCTCTATTCCTATACTCTGCTACCTGCCTGTAATGCTCTGTTGCCCCCGCAGGTCCGTACCCCGCGGAAGTGGAGGACAACAAGCGCACGCGGACGGCGTACACGCGCGCGCAGCTGCTGGAGCTGGAGAAGGAGTTCCTGTATAACCGCTACATCTCGCGGCCGCGGCGGGTGGAGCTCGCGCTCACGCTGCGCCTCACCGAGCGCCACATTAAGATCTGGTTCCAGAACCGCCGCATGAAGTGGAAGAAGGAGGAGGAGCGGCGGAGGCGCGCGGACCCCGAGCAGGACGCGTCCATCACCTCCGGGGAGCACGAGGACGAAGAGACAACAACCACGAGCACCCGCGCGCCCTCAGCTCCACGAGACCCAGCATAAACACACACACACACACACACACACACACACACACACACACACACACACACACACACACACACACACACACACACACACTCATCAATTCACACAACTCATTAAAGTGACTGGCGCCTTAACGGCGTTCCTGATACTGTGACGAAGCTGCGCCTCTCCCATTCGGCCACTAGGGGGCAGCACAAGCTTAAATACATATACTGAATATACACGGAACCTCACTGTTTACTAAAAGAAACACTAGGCCAGAGGCCCAATTGCATACCGCTTACACCTACTAACTCATTTGTGAGTAATAAATATATAATATAGATCAGAAGTGTTAAAATATCCAAGATTCATACTGTGTCTGAAATTATTCTAGCCTTGGGCTAAAATGCTAATAGTTAACAACAACACAGACACATGCCCAGTAATAAGCTGTAGATCATTTGGCAACTTTAGGACACTGATACATTCATCAGGACTCTTTCTTTACTTTTATGTTTAAGTGTACAGCTGTTCTCCAGATACCATTCTTAGCACAAACAGCAATTTCATGGTCAGAAACTGATCATTCAATTTGGAATTTCCTGGACCTCAGTAGATAAGTAACAAGGGACTTATCAGGACGGGATTGGTTTCTCAGGGGGGGCGTCTGTGAAAAATATTTTACACTTCTACTCAGTGATAAAACTCTTGTATCCGTACTGCAATTGAAAAAACAGGAGAACCAGTGAGTTTTTTTGGCTTTCTTGGGCACGTGACATCACGTGCAGTAGCTCCTCCAGTTCCACTTGCTGTTGTGTTTACATGGATCTCCGTGAAAACCCGCACCCAAAGTGTAATTATGGTGTGTAGCAGTGGACAAATAGCTATTTTATTAAATGCGAGGTAGTTCAGCCTGTAGTTCAGTAGGTAATTCAGCCTGTCATTTTCTGAGAAGACGTCTGAGAAAAACAAGTACATGGTTGTTCCAGACAGGAATAAAATCACAGAGGATCCTCCATAAAAGATAAAAATACCCCAGGACCCCCTGAGAAATTAATCCCATCCGGATAGGGCTAAATAAAGATTTCAGAGATTGTCTGTCAGATATGGTCTGTCATGTGACCAAAAAGTTCAAAACTTAATGTGATTTCTTGCCAACGCACAAATGTATCGAAGGTGTGTTGCTAGACAGAATACGGGTGTTATGGGACCATTTGTTGTGTGGTAATATACGTATGTAGAGTGTACCTGCTATAGGCAACTGTAGAAACATTCAGTTTTCTACTAATATACTATACTATATACTATAATATACTACTATAGTAATACTATACTATAGTAACAAAAAAATTATTATCTGATGGCCCAGAACACCTGAACTTTCCTTAATCTGGCAGAGGATCAATAATGTTGACACATTTGGGTAAACAGGCCTGCAGGTGTGGACTGGAGCAGACCACATAATAAGTGCATGGTAAAGTGCAGAATGTAAACTAATACTCTTTCACAGACACTGTTTTAGTTGTTGCAGGTAAAAAAAATCTGTGAAATAAAGTGAATAGAGATTGTATGATGCTTAAATGTTCATTATCAGCCCAAACGTGACTTTGCAGACATTGCAAATGACTGTAAAATATGTATTATTATATGACTGTAAATAAAAATCTTTTCTGTTCCTCAGCAGCTTTTTGCTTCATTTTAAATGTGATACAAAGCCATTACAGACAAAATGAAGGCCTGAAAAATAATTTAACACTTTTATCTGTTGAGTCTCATTCAAAAAGGATTCACTGGCGGTTTTAGTATTATTTTTATTTTTTAGTGGAGATGGTGGAGTAGGACAAGGCCATGCTTTCATTAATTGCAACTAGTTTGATTTATTGGATGGCACGGTGGCTTGGTGGTATGCTCATTCACCTCTGTGGGGTCTATCTGAGTGAAGTTTCCATGTTCTCCTTGTATACATTTCATCTGAAGACTTGTGTTTTCTTCCACAGTACAACAGTCTAAACATCAAACTAGTGTTTGATGAATATACTATAGAAGGCATTATCAAACAAACAAGAACCTTGGGAGAAATCACAGTCTTATTCAATGCAGAAGGCCCCACAGGCATATCCCACAGTTCAGTGCAGTGTTTTTTAGCTTCTGTGGGACACAGTTCCAACATTATTACCATATCTCACCAATGATTGCATAGCTGAAAATAATCAAATTCTCATAACAATGTTCCACAATCTAGTAAAAGGCCCTTTCAGAGGAGTAGCCAACAAATAACCCTCCTTTTAATACCCTTGATTTTGGAGAAAACATTAGATTGAATGATGTCCACAGACTTTAGTACATATAGTGTATTTTTATAATTACTGCAGTAATATTTGAATCAACAGCAACAGCACCATCTGAAGACCAGTTTTTGCTGGTTTCTGGTTTTGGGTGGTCTGAGTTGGTCTTTGAATGTCAAGGTGGTTAAAAAGCTGGTCATCCAAACTGGCAAATTGGTTAACCAGCTCTTGACCAGCATTGGTCATGGCTTGATCAACTAGCTTGGTCAAACTGGTCAATTTGCTCGATCTTACTGGTCATGCTGGTCATCTAGCTTGGGATACTGATCATGCTGGTCAACTAACTTGGTCATACTGGTCATGCTGGTCAACAAACTTGGCCATACTGTTCACCTAAACCAGTGAGGCCAGTTTAACCCGGGTGCTGGTTGTTCAGCAGCGGTAGCCGGTGTTCAGGTCTCACAGTTTATTAGTGCTGTGCTCAGCGGTAGGCTGCAGTATTTGGCGCATGCGCAGTGAGCAGATCTTCTTCACCTCCTCTATCCCTCTGTCGCGCTCCTGCGCGCGCTCCCCGTTCACTCTATCTCGCAGCGCGCGCCCAATCGTCTCCGTGCTGTTGGCGCGCGCGCATATGACAAACGGGAAGCCGAAGCGCTGACGGTACCGCGCGCAGAGATCCAGCAGCAGCGCGCGCTCGCCGGAACTCATGGAGACCAGACCGGCCGCGCGCTGCTCATCCACAGAGTCACGAGTCAGATTAACAGCAGGCAGAGAGAGATCAGGATGACACCTGAGTATCCCCTCTTTACCTGAAAGAAAGAGAGAGAGAGAGAGAGAAATACAAAATAAGTAAGAGACAGTGTGAGACAAACCAGTGTGTGGACAAAACCACACAATATAATTTATTATAAGAAATTTCTAATATTACTGACTTATTCCTTATTATTAAACAGTTATAAAGTCTCCACCCTCTTATTTCCTTTTATTGTAAATTTTTACTACTAATAATTGTTAATCCTGTAAATAACTCAATTTCTGTTGTACTGTATGTGTATAATCCTTCTTTTATGTTTTATACGCTTTGGCAATAGTTTTGCTTATTACATTCATGACAATAAAGCACTGATGAACTGAACTGAGAGAAAGAACGAGTAAGCAAGACAGGGAGAGTAAGAGAAAGAGTAAGAAATAGAGAGACAGAAAGAGAGAGAGAAAGAGAGACAGGCAGAGTAAGACTGAGACAAAGACAGCCAGACAGAAAGAGGGAGAGGGAGACATACAGAAAATGTGAGAGAGACAGACAAAGAGATAGAGTGGATGAGAAAGACAGACAAAATGAGCGAGAGAGACAGACAAAAAGTGAGACAGATGGACAGAGACACAGACAGCAATAGAGAGACAGACGGACAAAGACATGGACAGAGTAATGGAGAGACAGACAAAAAGAGAGACAGGCAGAGAAAGTACGAGAATCAAGGAGAGGAACACAGAGAGAAAGACAGACAAAAAGTGAAAGAGAGACAGACAGACAGAGAGAAAGACAGAACGAGCAAGTGGGGGATCAGACAAAGAAAGTGAGAGAAACACAGAGAGACAGAAAGAAATACAGAAAAAGCAAGAGAAAGATCATTAGAGGGTCAAACAGAGAGAGAGAGAGTGAAAGAAACAGAGAGTGTGAGATAGACAGACATAAATTGAGTGATCATCTAATATTCTGAGATTACTAACACTATTGTTGCTAAATGCAATCAGATCATCACAGCAAATGTGTCCCAGCATTATATTTTAGAATTTATCACACACCTTTTGTGATTCACAGTGAATTAAACTGTTCATTCTTACATATCATGTGCACAGAAAGACTGACAGACACAAAAAAGACTGACCAGAGTGTAGGCTTGCAGAATGCCTGTTAGCTTCTTCTGGTTAATATTATCATATCTAGCAGTTTGTGCTCTGTTAATTGCTTTATGCATAGCTTAAATCATTGCACTTTTATACAGTAGCTTAGATGAGTTTGTATTAATCTCCCAAACTTAGTCCAATACATTAATCATTAGGTAGATTTAATGAAGACAAAGCTATAGACTTACCTGATTCGGGCAGACTGTCTATAAACTCTGATATTTGTGCCTCAATATCTGAAAAGCTCTTAAAAGGTCGGTGTGCCCATATTGCAGCTGGTATGATGGGACATTTCTCCACCACGTTGCCAAATATTTCCAGAAATTCCTCATATGTGAGAGCGTTCACTGTGTTGATGTCCATGTTGTCAGTATCTCTTGAGTGGTAAAGGAAATAAGTTCTGGGGTCAATAGCCCCTGGTGCATATTGATGTGTAAACACCATAGTGGAGACTTTAGCCCTTCTGTCCAAAGACCCGACCACCAATCAAACTCTGGATTACTTTTTTCAGCAGTTAAAAAAGACACCCGAAGTTTCCAGCTTTGTCTGACAACATATTCAATTATACAGAAATGTTTGCAGTTGCATAGGAAAAAAATCGCATTTAGGGGGTGGTAATATGAGAATTTGTCATATCAGAGTACATTTACAGCTTTAAATTAGTACATTTGAAAACCAGGGAAAATAAGAGGAACACATCACAAGTTTTCAAATTTGCAAGCTACTACCAGTTTATTTAAATAAAATACAAAAAATGTGAACTTATGCTGATATACAACATCTTAATGTATCTTTCAATGTCTATACATAAATGTTTATTCAGTGCAGAATTATGGATTAGTAATTCAGAATTTAACTGTAGAGGGTTACAGAATGGAATACAGAAAATGGATAAGCTGCATTGTTTAATGCATGAATAAACTTCAGATAAAAACATTTACCTAAACATTCTGTAATATTAATGACTATGCATTAAAGCTAAACATTTGTCTAAAGCTGGTCATTCCTTTTAGGATCCTTATCAGTCTGATCTCATCATTTCAATTCAAATAAAAGAGTTTCCTTTTTTTTTGAAAATCCATACAAGGTTCTTAAAAATATCAATCTGTGAGGATACTTTAGAATGAACAAAATATGTGATGGGAAACAATACCTAGAGTTTATCAATTTGAAGTCAGTGCACAGTTCAGGTTATTGAAAAAAAATGAAGAAACATTAATATATATTAAAAACTTTTTAAAATAATAGTAAACAGTTTGAGAAATTAAAGCTAGATATTTGAAGATTACACTGTGAGACAAGTTAGACAAGTTCATTTCATAAACATTTTTGAAAGATGCTACACAGTCAATACATATACCAATAATCTGTGAAAATGAATGAAAGTGAGTTTTAAACTTTTTAAGTATTGAATAAATACAAAGATGACACTGCTGTAAAGGTTTGCATTAGATTTAAGGAAAACAACATATTACAGTAAAGAAAAAACCTTTCTCAGATCCTCCTTTGATCCAGCCCCATGTTCAGTAAAACCCTGCATAGTGCTGCCCTCTGCTGTGTGTTCTTAGCCTTAGCTCATTAGCCTTATAATGACCAATGATATTCACTTAAAGTCCCTGTCAGGAATTCTCATAACAGTGTCAGACAAAGTGGGAGAGAATTGGATGTTTTGCAGCTTTAACAATGTTTGCATACTACATTTATATTTAAGAAAAATAGTACATTTCTTTTTTGCAGTATACATGCCTCTTAAAATGAACAAAGAATAATGTGTATACTGAAATTCTGCAGTGTTATGGCTTCTCTGAGTCTAGCTTAAACATGAAATTTAAAAGTAAGTCCCTGTTTCGTTTGTTTCAGCTTCGTCTCTGACTGTGTCCTCTTCAGTTGTTTCAGGCTTGCTGGATGAGTCCACTGGTGACGGGTGACAGGCATCTTGTTCTTGAACCATTTCAACAAGCTCCAAAGTCACTGATGTGTTCTTGTAAATAGAATCACTGTTCTGCTGCCCTCCAGTGTTGTAGTAGAGCTGGAAAACCAAAATGTGTTTTTTTATCTCTTATAAATCTCTCATAAATCTCTTGAATAAGCAGAGAATGTCGTCTTTTCATGCAAAAAGGATTTTTTCGATTTGAAGGACTTACCTGTTCTTCAACATCAGTCAGCTGGCATTCCATGAAAGAAACCAGCTTGGAGAAAGAGGGGCGGTCTTTAGGCTCCAGGGCCCAACATCGGCACATCACCTTATACCTTAAAAACACAATGAGACAAAAATGAAAACACCCCCCACAGTAAGTCATTTCTAAAATGGACCTTGTCTTGTATTAGTTAGAACATTAGCTTATTTAGTTTTTATACTAAAGCTAATGTAGCTAACAAATATTAAAAGCTAATAGTTTGCAATCTAGCTAGCTACATAGTTAAATTCTCACATACATGTGTTACATCTTTGAAGGATCTTTGATCTTTGCTGTGCTTTTTTTGTTCAGAGCAGGAGATGCTAGAATGATAATGCTAAATTTGAACTGTTTTTATTTGCCTTAATATCAAAAAGCTACTCAAAATTACTAAATATGGAAGGGTTAGAAAAAACACCCCACGACTGACCCACATGGCAACAACTTAGTCTCAGTTTCAGTAGTAAAGAGAAGAGTTAAAAGTCTTAGAGGTGAAATGCACAAGTAATCCAGTAATCAAATAATTGCTAAAATGAGAAAATAAAATAGCAGCTTGTCTGGGTCATACAGCACTGCTGCTGGACAACAAAAAACAAGGGTGTTCTTAAACCTTTGGTCAGCAGTGTTATAGTCTAGGGACTATGCTGCTACTAATTTTTAGCCATGCGGTACACTAGACTTTTGTCCAAATATGTGACAATTTATGCACAGTTTGCACAATCCTCATTGATGAGAAATTCCATTATTTGTTCCATACATTCGTCTTATAGTGCTACTGACAAAGTAATCATGCAAACTTTGGAGATCAAGATATTCAGTGAACACAGTAAATAGTGAGTGACACTTACACAGATTCAGAGGTGTAGTAGGGCTGCTCCATCTTAAAGCCTCTTTCAATCATAGTATAGAAGGTGTTATCCACTTTTACACCAGGATATGGAGTCACACCTGATTGAATGAGAAGTAGAGTTTGAGAAATCAGTTTGGTATGAACTATAATTTTTGATAGTCCGGCATACTGTAACATGGTTATACCAAGAACACAGTTATCAGAATATTAAGCTCACTCACCTTGTGGAGAGTCTTTAGCCTGCTAAATGTGAGTGAGTGAGAAAAATCCACAAGGTGTTTCATATCTAAAAAAGTGCTCAGACTGACTAAGCACAGTGTCCTAGGGTTTTGATTCACTATTACATTCACTAGAGCTCCACTTTTTTCCATTTTATTTTTGTCCAGATCATCCATGTCTATGTTTTTCTCTCGCTTCCTTTAAGAATTCTTTAGGCCAATTTACTTGTGGTTTTGTACTGAACTCAACAGTGCCATGATCTCTGTGATTTATCAGGTATTTGAGGTATCGGATAAACATGTAAAATGATTACAGACATCAATCTAAAAAAACAAATCCAGTTAAAACAGGGTTTAAGACTATATCTCCAGTGGTCTGTTCAAAGACAGCGGTCTCTGTCTTTGAAAGTTTGTCCCATTGTCCCATTGAACTGTATGATCTACATGTTATTTCCGTTTTAAAAGCTCTTGCTATTTTGACTGTTAATGTGTCTTCACACATGGGTTTGTGTGCGTGTGTGCTTGTTTATTTATGTACCCAGAGAGAATATCTCCCACAACAGGATGCCGTAGGCCCACACATCGCTCTGCATGGTGTAAATGCCCTTGAAAATACTCTCAGGAGCCATCCATTTCACTGGTAAACGTGCCTGCAACAAACAAAAAATACACAGTACACTACAGAAAACATAATACAGCACAGATAAAGCACCAGTAAATACATCATCCCACAACAGCTTTGACACATGAAGCAATAGTCTGCCACTACTGATATGATTTTGAAATTCTAAAGCATTAATTTACTGGTAGTCATACTATTATGTGTACTTACATTTCCTCTCACCACATAATTAGAATCATTTTCAATGTCTCGCGCAAGACCAAAGTCTCCGATCTTCACCAGCCTGCCTCGTGTCACTAACACATTTCTGGCTGCCAGGTCTCGATGGATGCACTGAAAATGAAAAATTGTGTCAGAATAAAAATCTGGAGGGTAGTAAAGCATTGTGCCAGTTAGACCCCTATACTGTCAACTGAAATGATTTAATGCATTTCGGGAACATTGGAAAAATTACTTAATGTTAATAACAAAAATGTAAGTTGGACAAATGTAGATTATGTTTCTCAGTAATGTAAGTATATAGTATTTTACACTGTAAAACAAATCTAAATCTAAAAATTATCTCTACATGGAATGTACAGTTCTAAAATGTTTCTTCAAGAGTTATTTAGTAAATGTTTAGTAATGATTCTGTATAAAAAAATGCTTAAATAGTTGTTAAAATGTTTCTGTGTAAGTCCTGGTTCCAGGTTACAAAATCAGAAGACTTTAAATGAAGCAGCAAGGCAAAATAAAACTTCAGATGGAGAGATAAAATATTCCAAATTACGGATGCCCCCGATCCGACCATGTGATTGGAAATCAAGGCTGATCACATAATCTCCAAAACATTGGAGTACTCAAAATCAAATCCCTATTCCAAATCTAACACTTTAAAAGCAAGCAGAAGTTAAAAAAATCAGCATCTTAACATGCTCAGTAATTACGTATCAAAGTAGATCTATGAAAATTCAAAGATCAAATATCTTCATATGTGGTCTTTTGAAATTATATATATCTTCAGAGGTTTCTCAAGTGGTCCAGCATTGGTCTAAGTACTGGTCATAATATTGGATGTTCATTAGTTTGATTTCGGGTAACATCTGTTAGACCTTTATCTGTTGATTTAACAGAACTAACAGTTCCAAGCACTTTAATGGATTCAGTGATATTTGTAGGAGCTCAAAAAGAATCAAAGCTACTGTGTGGGGATAAGACATACATTACAGCATACAAAATATATAAAGAGGCTTACGAAAGATGTGAAACCCCAATAAGAGCCTGTCACACAGAGAATATAGAGTGCACACATTGGAAGAGGAAGTACTAAACAAAGAGCCGTATTTCTGGGAACCACACTGACACTTTTTATCAGAGCTACCCGGTATGTGCTGTGGTGTGAATTTGTGAAGTTCATACCGTCTATTACCGTCTATCTTGATGTTTCTTTTAAACTTGTGACCCTAGCAGGCCTCTTCTCTGGCTATTTTAATCATCATTTGTGTTGAGCTGAACTTTTACTCCTTTTCTTTTTAAAATGATTTTACTTTACTTTACTACCCCACAGTAAAAGTTACCCAGCTTAGATCATTATACCACAGAGTGAGCGTGTGCTGTTTTAGGATATATTTAAAACAGCATCAGGATTACCAGATTTATGATCAGTTCTGAAAGCTCTTCTTGATGAATTAGATGGTTCTTTTAACTTTAAATTCAGAGTTTGTCTTTTTATCCACTTACTCACTCACTGCTGACAGCCAAATGTGCAAATATCTGCTTTTTATAGAGTGCCAGACTAAATCTGTGTGGAGCAAAAAATATGGGTGTGAGAAAATGCTGGTCCACAACTTACACTCTTGGAAGAAAGAAATTCCATGCCTTTAGCGACTTGATAGGAAAAACTCAGAAGGTCGTCGTAGGTGAGAGTCTGCAGTTCTTCGTCTTCACTTTCAAATAGTTCTATAAAATGCAAAAAAGGTATAAAGAGTCTCAGCATCTTCAGTTCTTTAGATGTTTAGACAAGATCCTCCAAAACAGACTAAAAGATCCCCAAATTAACCCAGATCAGAGCCAAACATTTCCAAACAGATGAAACCCCGCTGACTTTCCAATGTACAGTCTTTTATAACACTAACATTCAGTCAAACAAAATTTTACATTAAACTAAATTATTATTATTAACTAAACGTACTATTGAGAATTTTTGGAATAAAAACAGCAGTAAGTATAGAGCTAGTTCTCTCAAACATTTATAATTTTTAATGATTATGCTCTTAGTTTATTCATCCTCAGTAACAAAGTAACCCTGCAGAAATTCCAGTGATGGTTCAGGCAGAAATCACAATACTACCCATGGTAAAAGATTACTGCTAAAAGTCAGAAATTAAAGCTTTTATCTGTCCACTAGCAATGATCAAACTGCTATGCTTTATTCATTATACATTTACCATAAACTACTGGTGTTAACTACTGTTAACAAAGGCAGCTCAGGTCTTATAGTACAACACATCCGGACACTTTCTGGATGTGTGAGATTGCGCAGTCAGATTGGGTTTTCTCGTGTATTATTTTGTCATTCATGTTGTGGAAGTGTGTGTCAGTAATCTAAGTGTGTGCAACAGAAACCTCAGTGGGGCCAGTTTACAGTTTATCTCAAACACAAATGTTATGCTTATGAATTTAAACAGACATTTAGATATCATAATTACTATGTATTAAAGGTGAGTGACATGGCCCTATCCTCGTATCACAATCATTTTTAGAATATACTACTTTTAAAAAATAATAATAATAATAAAGTTTTATTCAGTGTAAATAAGAAACAAAAAATCGAAAAATGTTTGTCTATTCTGTAAACAGTAACTTAACAAGATCCTGATTTTGTATTAAATAATAAAATACAAAAACAAAACAAAAATAATATAATGTAACAACAAATATCTACCACAAAACTAAAGTGCAGCATGTTTAATTCATGCATATAAACTGTAAACAATAAATAAAAAAATTGCAACATAAATACAAAATATTCTGATTTTAAGAATAATGCAAAACAATATGGATTTTTAAAAATTGTCAAAAATTAGTCGAAAATAGGGTGTATGATAGAATATGGCACACCACTACTATTTATGTCAAGTTTTTAGAAATGAAATATTTTACCTTCAACTGAATATCAACAAGCCTGTTAGGCCTGTTTGCTACTGTTTGCTACTGCTAATGACCAGCTCAGCCTATGTAGCCAGCTACTTGTAAAAACTTAATTATACTAAGAACAAAGAATAAACTACATTAGGGATATGTTGTCCTGGAAATATGAATAAAAATTCATCACTGTTTTCAGTAAAAATAAAGTTTTGGCTTGTAACACTAGTATCATTTTAGGCAGCTTACCATACATTTACACTAATATCCTATTCTCTTATGCTTTACAGTATACAGTATATTAAAGCTGTTCTATGTATAGTCATTATGTATCAAATGGTACACTACAGCATCTGAACTCATAGTTATTAGTTACCTATATTTTACTTGATCCTCACCAGTCAGTGTACTTAAACATGTGTTCTTATGCGTGTATAAAGCCACAAATAACAAATAACTATGTAATTAGAATTTTGGTCACTAGAAAATGTTTAGGTTAAAGAAACAACTCACATTACATAATAGCTACCTAAAGCTAGCCATGTAGCTCCAGAGTCATTATTAGTATTAGTCACTAGATTATTAGTTATTATTAGTCACTAGACTGTTGCATAATTATTTATTATTAGTATTAGTCACCAGATTATTAGTTATTATTAGTCACTAGACTGTTGTATAATTATTAATTATTAGTATTAGTCACTAGATTATTAGTTATTATTAGTCACTAGACTGTTGCATAATTAAAAGTAACAGTAACAGCCAAGTAAAAGCATGATGCTGTTACACACTTTTACTAAAACGTGAATGCTAATTGCATTATTTGTTAGCTACATTAGCCTCTAGCTCCAGATCAAGACAAATTAATTAGATTTTTGGGTGAGCTACCTTTTTAAATGCTAACAGAAATATAATTTATTAATGCAAAATGCCACTGTTAACACAGTATTAATTTAACAGTGTCAGTGTTAAACACTTGCAGATTCATTGTGTATGTTTGCTATGTTATATAGTGTTTTACCATCATTAACGTCCGTGTCAGTGGTGGAAAGCAGTGCGTCTCGTTCCTTCATCACTGGAGACATGTGCATGTACGAAATGTCATCAGACTGAACAATCTGACTGTGTAGACAAAGCAAGGGAGGATCATGATCTTTAGCATTGCTTACAACAGCTTCCACCCACATTTATCAGAAATCAGTCACATTTCCTCAAATGAACATCCCTTAACGGAAAGGCTATCGCGCCTCTGACTTGTACCTGGAGTTTCTCTTCCTCTGGAAGTTCTGGTAGAGGCCACTGAACCTGTCCTTGTTGAAGGCATCGGCTAAGCACTTGTAAAAATGCTCTCTGTTGTTCTTTAGGTAGTTCAGGAGGTCTCCATGACAGCAGTACTGAAATATCAAGTATGTGGGGCCTGCAAATCAAATAATCCTGTTATAATTGTTGACTTTTCATTATACTTGGGACAATTTAACGTTGGGTCTTGTAATATAGCTCATACAATTGTAATGATATTTCAAATTAAGTTCTATTTTGGTTCACATGTTAAAAGAAGTGGTTTTTATAGCGTACCTGTGCTGGTGCAAGCTCCCAGCAGGTTCACGATGTTGGTGTGGTGCCCAACATGAGTCAGCATCTTCAGTTCAGACATCAGGGCTTCCTTCTCCTCAGCCTGGTGTTTGTCTACATAAAAACAACAACGAGTTTTACTCAGACCCATGTTTTACCCTTTTTTAAACAAAAGAATCAGAGAAACTGATTTGACAATGTAAATCAGAATATCAAAGAAACTTTAAAGTATGTGATTAAATTAAATGGACCAGCAAGTTTTCACTTTTTTTTAGGAATAAAAGAAAACAATGTAGCATGCAAACCTTAACATTTTACTCCTCAAAACATTTAATACCAGTTTACACACAGAAAAATAAGCTGCAAAATATATTGACTCTTTTTGTCACTGTCACAAAAATTCCACAGCCGTTTAGCTGAAGTTACAACAGCATTTTAGCTCAGACTGACTTTTGAATGAGGCACAATAGTGAGATTGATGTCATATGATGCCATAAAAAGGAAACAAAAAGGCAAGGAAAATGAAGAATATGGCCCCTGGTGCTCCCATGGTGACTCCCTTTCCTTTATCAATAGTAGACACTAATACTAATATATATAATATAATACTAGTATACTAATGTGATATGTAAAGATAAGATTTCAGAATAATGATTAATGAAACATCACTATGCTACAGTGGAATTTCTCCAATTTATAATGTTTTTTTAAGATGAAAGCTCCCCGATAGTTTGGTTTCTATCCTATTACAGTTTATTCCTATTAAATTATAAAGATATACTTATAAGATAAGACTTTAATGTGTTAAGAATGTGTGAAATTGTCCATCAGTATCCATAGGTAAGACTCACCTTTTAGCATTTTCACTGCAACCTGCACAGACACTCCTGGCTTGCTGATTCCATATGCAGTAGCTTGCACCACCATCCCAAAAGCCCCAGATCCCAGCTCTTTACCTAAAAACAACAAATGATCTGTCCTTAATGTAGCTTATTAACACGTATCAGAGAGTCAAGACATGTTCAGTGCCGAAAAATTGCTTCAGTTTTGCACTGGAGTGGCAGTGGTAGCTTTTGCCAGTAAGATGTTTTTTTTTAAGTAAGTAACATTATAATGACTTAAAGGGCCGTAAACTATGTATGTATTAGGGGTGTGCCATATCGTACTCAATAATATCGGCAACATTTTTAAATTTGTGAACAATATTATACCCTGAAATATCGTGCCATATCACATACCTCTTAATAATCACATCAGGGTAATGCTTTTTTCAGTTTTTAACAAAAAGACAAATTGCACTGTTCTCATTTCCCGTTATATATCTACTAGAAACAGATTATATCTGTCCAGTATATTTCATTTAACATCAGCCCTGGATATATGGAGATATTTGAAGTGCACTATTAGTTTCATGATATTCTGGATCATTGACTTCTGTTACAAATCTGAATTCTTAGTTGTTAATATCTCAGTTAGGAGTGTGCCATATAATATTGTATGCAATAATAAAATTTAATTTTCATTTTGTTGCAGTAGTATTGTATGTAGTTTATTCTTGAACTTGAAGTTTTGTCATATCACCAAGAGACATATAATACAATTAACAAGTCATATTGCAATTTTTCATCACTGTGTATCACTAATGTTGAGGTTCTTCACCTAGCTCCAGGTTTTCCCGGGGAAACTCCCATCTCTGGTCATATTTGAAATCCCTGAAGTCAATATAGGTGTAATCATTGTCCGATGGTCCCAGCATTTGAATCATCTGCATTTGGGTTGTATAGCCAGGCTTCTGTAAAGATTATATAAGCACAAGAGTGGTTTGAAAAGTTAGACTTTAAGGGTATTGCAAGTACTCATTTAGAAGGTCTGTGAGAAAGAGAAAGAGAAAGAGAAAAAGACTGAGAAAGACAACTTTACTTTCTTGCGGAGGCAATAGACCAGGTTCAGGCAGACCAGCAAGAGGAACAACACAAGCATGCTGAACATCACTATTAGTCTTGTGGAGTATATGGTTGCTGCAACAGATCATTGTAACAGAATGAATATGTCTTATCATAGTAAATGAAGATGTTTATCCTATGAAATAGGTATACGTAGATGGGGCTGTGACTTTCCATTACTTACCTTTAAATAGATGTGCTTCACTGCAGTGCTGACCATCCAATGTAGTGAGGCAGCATCTGACAAAATGGCCATTTAGTTCATTGGAAGGTTTAGAGATGACAATGTGCTTCTGGCAGAACCGGCCTGAATCTGGATACAGTCTGTGTTCCTCAAGTCTCTCAATCCACAATGCAGAGCTGTTACAGCTTTAAGGTAAAAAAAAGATATTTTAGTCATACATACAACTCAGGGCCAATTTCTTTCAATGTTTCCTTTAGCTTTCAAAGACACACTTTATACCCTCTATTAGATACTCTCTATCAGACATAGTTTTATACTTATAATAAATCCTTTCACATCATACAAAAAACAAGTCACTTTCAAGTCAAATTAAACTATCAACGCAACTAGGGTTGTCACGATACCAAAATTTTGACTTCGATACCGATACCAACTGTAGTATCACGATTCTCGATACCAAAACGATACTTGGAAGAAAAAAAAAACAATAAAAATATCTGAACATAAAATGTTTATTTTTGACTGAACTGGATTGAACACTGAACAATCGGTGCAAACGCTTTGATTCTAAAATGAAACATTTGAACAAAAAACTAGTTTCGTTATTATAACCTTAACTATAACATAATTATCTAAACACTTCCTAAAAACTAAAACTAAAACCAGAGGTAATGGTAGCCTGACTATGTGAACCTGACGGGCGGGCAGAAGTTAAGTTCTGAATAAGGAAAATAAAGAGACAGAAGAACATTACAATGTTATGTTCATTTTAACACTCACTGCTCCGTTTTATTAATCAACCGTTTACCGATTTTAATAAGCCCATGTTCAGTGTAAGGATCAAGCAGGCTATGTGCCTGACCACAGATTTGCGATGGAAACGCGAAAACGTGAACATCCTGGCTGTTTTCGGGCTGTTTGAATGAGCGAAATATGATCAGAATTATGTTAAATAACACTGTAACATAGAAGCATAGAACTATTATTTAATTAAAATGATTTTTAAGAACAGCTAAACACAGTTCTGCAAGTCAAACGCGGAGGCGTTCACGTACGAGAGAGAGAGACAGAGAGAGACACAGAGAGAGAGAGAGACACAGAGAGAGAGACACAGAGAGAGAGAGACAGCAAGAGTGAGAGAGAGAGATTTGCGTGTTCTGATGTGAGCTACTCACAGGTAAAGGTTCTCTTTTATCTCCTCGTGCTCATATTCTAGTCCCACACATAAGTCTGCAGCTCTCAGTGTTTTCTGTCGTATTTTGCGGCTAGCGCGAGCGCTTACAACTAACACCGCGGACCGCGAGGTGCCGCCACGCTTGTGCCGAATCCGCTACTGAATCCGACTCCCGCTTCGCGGACAGAATCGGCACAACACCCCCCGCTGCACAACTGCGGGAGTGAAAACAGCGCTTATAAATAAAGTAGTTTAGTTTCACTTTCAGTTTTCGTTATCTTATTTAAAAATAAAAATATAAATAAAAAACAGATGCCTACATCTCAGACTATTTTCTGGAGCCCGAACCCGACCCGGCCCGAGGAATGTGGTGGGAAATCTCGGCCCGAACGTGCCTCGGGTCAGTTCGGGTTCGGGCAGAGAATCTAAGCTCTACTCCTCTGCACTGGATAGACTTATAACACCGTTTACAAACTGGGTTTGTGGTGTTGGTCGGATTCCCTTCTTCATCAGCGATGTAAGCAAAATTTGCACACACTTCACTCCTCGCGCCCGTTTTGTCCACAAGTCGCGGACGAGAGACTCGCTGCTGCTCTGCTGGCTTGCGCGTGCGTGTGTCGCTCTCAACCGAGTCAAATGAATCGATTCACACGAGAATAATTATCAACTAAATTAATCATGGTGTTTACAATATACCATTCCAAATAAGCTAGATAAACCACTTAAATCATTTAAATTCATACATTAAATTCTACATTTGCAGCAGCTATGGGTTGTAATATAATTCCATTGTTTGCTCCCAGAGATGATTTATTTTATCTTGTTTTTATTTTATTTTATCTTGTTTTCTCCTCTAAATGTCATTGGATCGTTGGATTTACAAAACCTAATTAGTCTACATTCAAATTTTTCTCATGCATTTAAATATCATCATTTAACTGGTAGCCACAACAACACAGCCCAAATGTGAGGTGGAGAGTTGCATTAGCAACATTAAAACATATTGACAATAGTCTTATATTTGTGTAACGTGATTTTAAAATATTACTTTAAAATCCTCAGTCTTTTTTCGTCATGCAGAAAATGGACTATTAGTTAGAGTTCCTAATATGGGCATAACATCAACTATAGAGTGATGCACAGCCTCAGAGGTCTATTAAATGAAGAAACTAGCACAGACCTATAGTATATCATGATAAGCTATGAATCATGTTTTATGATTTTATCTTAGCTTTCACAGTAAAAGATGTGAAACAATGTGCTACATAAGTGCATCAAATTCGTGTCTAAGGTTGAGACGCCATTTATGGTAATACATGTAGTGGAACAATACTTATACAGCATCCTAACACAATATAATATAATATTGGAAATCTAATGGTAATGCATGGAAACATTGGTAGTAGGATTCTAATTTTTCATGTGCCTACAATGAAAAACTTAATCATTATGGAAAATACTGAAACACATTATCATCACATAATGGATTGAAAGATATGCCATCATAAATATAATTTCATATAAAAGCTTCACATTAAAAAAATCATATTAATGACAGAAATGGCATAATAACTGATCTTCTTCCACTTTAAAATACTCAACCAACAATTTCACTGTAATTTCAGTTACTTCCACTTTCCCAATGGTTTTTCTGGTAACAGTGTGCAATCAGACAAAAACCCGTGAAGACTCCAGTCACACCACCGTGCTCACCAGAAATTACCACACATTTATTGTTTACAATATGTAGTCCTGCCTGGTCTGGTAAAGAAACCAAACTGTTTTGAAGCATGAAATGTTCTTTTCAAAACTTGCAACTCACTCAGCATCTTCTGGGCACAGGTTCCAGGATAAGGAATCAGGTTGAAAGCTGTTGATTCTACAGGTAACCTGGTCTTGGTGTTGATGTATGGTGACCTTAGGAGTATCTGCACAATCATAAAGAGATTTTTTATATTGTAAACATGTAGATAACAACAATACACAAAAAAATAAAGTGATAGGGTAAATGAAGAATAAAAATAATAGTGTGGTGGAGCCAAGTTAAGGGCTTAATATTTCAAGCATGCTTGGCATTTACCTTTTCCTAATTGATGGGGTTATAAAGGGGTTTATGTTTTTTGTGGGGGGTATGTGTGTATCTGTGTGTTTAATTTAGGTTTGGATGTTCTGCTGGTAGGTCAGAATTCACCCTCTTGATTTCAGGGTGGAGGGTGCATAAGAGCTCTGCTTGTGAAGCTACCATTTTTGAGAGCTTGAAGTGAGGGCACGGGGAGCTAAATTACAGTACACCTTCCTCTCTTAGGATTCACAGTTGAGGTACCCCTGACCAAGGTACCTGTGTTTGTTGCTCACTCAATGCACTTAGCGATAACATGAGTTTTAACTCCTTTGTAGCCTGTATTATCCTCAAACATTGATGAACCTCAGGTGCAAAACATCCATGTTGCAGTTTTTTTTATTGGCACTCTTGGAACACTTCAGAGCTAATCAGGAACAGCTCACAAAAATTTGCCAATTTAGAGAAGACATGACCTAAGATACTATAAAAGCTGATGTCTGTAAGTTTTGGGATTTGGGGGATTTAGGGCCCTCTCTGTTAAGAATGGGTAATTGCACCCAACATGCGGAAGAGTCATTTTAAACTGGGCGGGTGTGATGCGGTCTCCTTTCCGAGCGCATGAATCTGATTCCAGGTTATGATTAGTCAGAGAGAGAGAGCGGTCACGGAGCTCTCTCCACCGTTCAAACACCAATCCAATATTAATCCTGGTTTTAGCTCAGACTCTATTGTGTTCCGTTTTGGCTTTAGAGCATGCTTCACCCCTTCGTTTCTTTGTTTTTACTATGGTTGAATAAGCACTTCTATAGTCTCCATTGCTCCACCAGCTGCTCGCGATTAGTAAAACTGAGCCTGATCCTCTTTTAGAGATTGTACATGAGACATAAGTACGGTTTTTAAAATGAGTATATTAGACTTAGAAGGGATGGTCGTTCCAGCAAACTGACACCATTAAAAACATTATTTTATTCCTTCTTCACTCAGGAATGCTTCCACTTTTAGTTTAGAAATAAAATAACACAGACTTCCACTTTAACATTTATGGGAGCAGTGCTGGCCCAGATAAGTGGACTGAGAGGCTGATGGATCAAACCCCTGTGAAAATGTGCCCCTTTATCACTTAAAATCCAAAGCTGAGGGGCCTGGCACCTGACTACCAACAAATTCCTTCCTGGGTGCTGAGTTGGCTTCCCACCTCCACAGGTGTGTTTTGGCTTAACGATGTAAGGTGCTGCACGTTCGCTGTAGTTTTTGAGTAAGCTTAACTTGTACTGTTTACCTAACTGAGATGTAGTTTCTACAGTACAACAAAAAGTAAAATGTAATTTTTATGAAATAATTTTCATAAAGATAAATCTCCTAGTGAGCCATCATATTACACAATCTACAAGAACTCACCTGTCACACAGAAGGACATATTCCTTGTGACTAACTTCAGTCCAGATCTCAGCTGTATCTGAAACTGTCCTTGCTCTGGGTTACACAGTTTATATGTACTAAAAGAAAAAGAATAAAACCCATCAGATACAGTACAATACTCCCACCGACATAAGCTCTATCCGGACGGGATTAGTTTCTCAGGGGGACGTCTGTTAAAAATATTTCACACTTCTACTCAGTGATAAAACTCTTGCATCTGGACTGCAATTGAAAAAACAGGAGGACCAGTGAGTTTTTTGGCTTTCTCCCTCACATGCATTCAGTAGGTCCTCCATTTCCCATCGTTGTTGTGTTTACATGGATCTCTGTGGAAATGCGCACCCAAAGTGTAATCACGGTGCGCAGCAGTAGACAAATAGCTATTTTATTAAACATGAGATGATGAAACTCAGACATGTGGATCCGGACGGAACTAAAATTACCGGAGGACCACGGAGTTCAGCAAAAAAACAGTAGATAATTCAGTCTGTAATTTTCTCAGAGGACGTCTGAGAAAAACACAGATATGGTCGTTCCGGAATTAAATCACAGAGGATCCCCATAAAAGAGAAAATTACCCCAGGACCCCCTGAGAGACTAATCCTGTCTGGATAGTGTTACAGACTACAAAGACTGCAAACACCACATACCTGTTACCCCAGAGATGCTGAGTTTCATCGCATTGCACTTTGGTCCCATTTGGTGTGATCCAGTGACACTGTGCTTTCGGGTGAGAGCGCACCTGAACCTGGACGCAGAATTTGTCTTTTTCTGTCTCTTTAATGATGATGTTCTCCTTCAGCTCCAGAATATCAATTAAGTCCTTATCTATGAAGAGACAAATCCACCATCAAACTCAGTGACTCCCTCACATAAAGTAAGTAAGAAAGTTAGAACATTTTATAAAATAAAATAGAACCAATAATCTGTGATTAGTTTATTTTTTTTGGCGCTTTATTTAACTAACAAAGAAAAAACAAAATATGTCTTTATATATTTATTTATCTGATTAGTTCATTCATATTACATTGTAATTTTATTTTTTAAACAAACTTTAGTTTTACAATTTCATAATTTGAGGCACTTAAACAAGGCATGTTTACCACTGTCCCACTCTTGATATAAAACATTTTTTAATAATTCCACTTACCAAGGACCCACACCTGCGTAGACTTTGTTTTGCCATCTTCACTTTTGCAAACATACTTTCCACTGTCTTGCACTTTAACGGATTCAATTGAGAAATACTCAATCTTTGAATCAAAATAGTCTGACCTCACTCCTCTGAGCTAAAGTTGGGGCAGTAAAAAATAGAGGGAAATCATATAGCCATATTAAAAACACATACAACAATGTTTTAAAAAATCCTATAGTGTCCACTCTTTATAGTACCTCTGTGTTGTTGAAGTACCACTTCAAACGATGCTTCAGTGGCTCTATTGTGCAGCGGAGAACGAGTGACTGACCAGGATGCAACAGAACCTGTGAAGCTTCAGTGATTTGCTTTGAATTTCCAAGATCTGAAACATTAACAGAAAATCTCAGAAAATGAATAACAATCATAATTTGAAAAATCTGTTAACTAATTATTGTACATTATGGCAACAGTCCTTACATGTTTAAATTCTTAAAACCAAAGTTCAGCACATCAAGGTCCACACATCAAGTCTTTGCAAACTCTCCTATCAGTTTCATAATAGCTATCAAACAGTTAGTACTAGTTATGGAAAAAGATAATTAGATGACATTTAGTGCACAAGCATATCCCACAGGTCAGTTCAGTGTTCTTTAGCTTTCATGGGACATGTCAAATGCATGGAGAGCGATAATAATAATAGGACATGGCGCCCACTGCCAAACACCGGTTAAGCTGTTTATGCATGGTCAATAGTCTCAAAGTGTTTATGTTGTGGTTAAATGATTAATATGGAATTGTTAAGTGATTTCTATAATGCTGGGAGTTACTATGTAGTTATTATGGTGTTGCTTGGTATTTGATCAGTGGTTGTCATGGTGAAGGTAGGTAGTTGTTAAGTTGTGACAATGTTGTTTCTCGTCGGTTGCATTGGTATCCTAAGTGGTTACTATAAATTTGCTTGGTGGTTGCTAGTAGTTGCTAGATTATTGCTAGACAGTTGCCATGGTATCCCAAGTGGTTGCTGTGGTGTTGTTAAGTGGTTGTTAGATGGGTGCTGTTGTGTAAAAGTTGATTGCTGTGGGGTTGCTAGGGAGTTTCATGGTATCCTAGGTGGTTGGCATGGTATCACCAAGTGGTTGCTAGAAGTTGTGGTATAATGCTAAAAGGTGTTGCTTAGGCATTGCTGTGGTATATAAACCATAAAATGGTGAAAGCTATAGGGCCTCAGGTGATTGCTATGGTGAAAGGATGTCGGTGTGGTACATCACAAGGTTTTTGGGGGTTCTGCAGAGGGAAATACCCACTTGGTAATGTGGTCCAGGTTTGTAAGACCACCAGAGGGCACTCCCGAGTGAGTCCATAAAGTATGGGTTCATACGGAGCTACTCATTTTAAATGTTCACTGGCTTATGCTGGACAGGGTTGCCAGGTCCAACAAAAATATCCAGCCCAAAGTCAGTTTAAAACTCGCCCTTCAGAAGCTTAAATTAGCCCAAAATATATGCTAAACTCGCCCTTCAGAAGCTTAAACTAGCCCAAAATACATGTTTGAAGCAGCTTAGTGTTGTTTATAAAGTATTTATTATCAGTATTGCTATCTATCTCAAAGGCATTGATAATATTGTAACATTAGTATTTTGTTAGTTCTTTTATATCAGTTTTATATCCCAGTCAAGAATGTATTGTTCTTGCCCCTCCTGAACTCTCTTCTCTCCTCTTTGATTTTTTTTTTAATCGCCTGGTGATTTCTGGTTACATTGTGATTCATATTCTTTCTTTCTCTCTCTCTCTCTCTCTCTCTCTCTCTCTCTCTCTCTCTCTCTCTCTCTCTATCTCTCTCTCTCTCTCTCACTTTCTCATGCCAAGTTCATGTACATTTTTTAAAATAGATCACAAAAATCCGCCCGCAACCACTAAATTTTACCCGCGACTGAATTTTAAAACAAGCCCGATTTAGAGGGAAAACCGCGAACCTGGCAACTCGGATGCTTTTGGAGTTACACCAGTCTGTCAGCTCTTTACTGCACCACTAAACCAATTTACTGCAGAAAAAAAATCAAATATACAGGTTTCAATTTTTTTTTTTTTTAGCAAAACACTTTATTCTTCTTTCATAAAAAAGGAATATCCTAGATAAGTATTTAAACACTATTTTAATGTTGAGTTTTTAGCTGTTTAGCCCCTGTGGGCTCCCTCTAGCGATAACGGTGGTTCTCCATAAATCATCTCTGGTGTTAATAGTGTATTTGTACCATTTTTACAAAAACACAAACAGTATGTCTGATCAAAAAGCCGGATACTCCATCACCAATCTGCAGTTGACGTGTGTTGATGTCTCAAACAGAATTTTTTTTTTTCAGACAGAAAAATATTTAAGATAGATAAAGAAATAATAAAGAAAAACATCATGAATCTGAAAACAAAAGAGCAATGTGCAAATATAATAATAAGAATAATGTTCTGAAAAGGGATATTATTTTACCGTAATGGTAAATCTGGCTGCATTCCTCTCCCTTTAAATTTGTGGCACAGCACTTTGTGTTTGAACTCTGATACTTAAAGCCCTCCAGCAGACACTCCACCACATCTTCTCCCCCATTTCTCTCTTCTGTGCAACTTTTTTCTTTACTGTACAGATACAAACAGTGCAGTCAATCAGCCACAGTCTTAATTTACAAAACCCTATAATTTATGTTGAAAAGTGTCATACTGTTTAAGTCACCAACTGGAGTAAGTTACTCGACCAAAAGCACATTTTGATATGCTATATATGTGTGTGTATATATATATATATATATATATATATATATATATATATATATATTATTATTATTATTATTTTTTTTTTTTGAGGCAGTGTCACCAAAAGATCAAGTAAGGTTACTATCCAAGCATGTATGCAGATGAAATAACTTTTGTATTATATTATTTTAACAAACTTTTATTATATTACTACCAAACTATTATTATTATTATTACTATCATTATTGTTATTATGGTGGTTGTGTTATAATTAAGTATTATCTTTAATTACACTTCTAGTATTTAATTCGACCATGACACAAAACCAAACAACTATAAACTTTAACTAAAAACACAATAAAATAGCTAGTTATAGCCTTATCCACAGATCCATGCTATAACTTTATATTTCATCAAATTGGAGGCTGTGTTTAAAACTTACTTGATATATTTGTCTCCTGAATACCATTTAATTGTTGGTTTTGGATTTCCCTTTGAAACACATTTAAAGTCAACTGTGTGAAATTGTTTCTCAATAATTTGTATCCGTGGAATCGTTGGACCCTCTAAAAATGAAGAAAATGTAACATTAGATATTTAAGATTTTAACACATGATCAAATTAACTTTTACTTTACTGGTCTGATCTGAGATGTGATTTTAAGTTTTATGTGTAAAGAAGGTCTTGTTTAACTCACTGTTTGGTGAGATTATGTGGACTGAGATGTTCACAGAGTGGTTGGAACTACCACTGCTACACACAGCAGGGTACACTCCACCCCTGTCTCTTGTAAAGAGCTGGAATGGAAGCATACTCACAGTTTCCCTGTGGAACAAACCACACCATGACCATGAAACAAGAAATTAAAAAACAGGTGGTTCACAAATACTGTATAGACTAATGTGAGTTTTGGTTACAGTGGCCACACTACTTCACACTACTTTTTCTGTTAGACTTAAATGTCCTAAGTAAGTTGGGAACAAAAAGGAGGGAGGGGAGAGTTTACAACAGTTAACAGTTATACAGTTAACATTGCTAAATGATGGTCTCAAGGTGATGGGTTTTATGGGTTTGCATGGTTAATAAATCTGCCACTTAATAGGTTTGTGGCTACACACACTTTAGCATAATAACAAAGATACTCAAATATTTAAAATGACTCTGCATCAAAACCAGCTTGTGCAGTTCTGAAACAGAAACATCAGGTTGGGAGGAATTAATACCGCACTATCGACCCATCCACTTATAGCAGCCTGTGAGACAGATTAATCTGTTATTATACACAGGTTCAGTCACATTAACTGACACTGAACTACATCAGCAATGAACAAACAGTGCTGAAGAAAGATATTTAACCTCTAGCTTAGTATGATGGGCTAACCTGCCATTAGCAATAGGAACCCCTTAGCCAGTTTAGCAAATGTGATAATGTGAAAATACCCTTATCCAAAATAGATAAATTGCAGTGGTATTATTAACTAGACAAAGACAAACAAACACACCTTTGTGCCCAGAAGCATGGAGTAGAATTTCCAGAACTGTTTCCCAAAGGTGTAAAGTGAATTTCAGCGACCTGTCCTACCAGGACCTCCAGCCTTACTGTCTGAAACCCTTTTAGGGCCTCTTCAGACAAGCTGCATGTAACAGTCTGCAACAAGACAGCATAATCAGAAACCATTGCTCTGCATATTAAAGTCACAGTTCTAGAGTTGGAAATCAATGTTTTTCATAATATAAAACCAATTTGGTTAAAGATAAATATAAAATATGTGTAGTATAAAAGACCTGTTTAATTTTACAAGTTTCAAATAATTCATAGGACAGAAAATGGAACAATTAGAGAACTGTAGAATGACTGCTGTACATCACCATTATTGAAATTGTAAACAAAAAAACCCCTGAAATTCCTCTAAACACAGAATTACAGTATATGGTTTGTCATACCATTTAATATTCTTTTTCTCCAAAGCATATTTAAAATATTAAATTAAGTATATATTTTAATATTAAGACATATTAATAATATTAAAGGTATCATCCTCAGGTTATCATTGTATAAAAATGTAAGCTAACTGATTCCAAACTTTTATTTAATAGTTTTGTAATAATGTTTATCAAGCGAATGCAGTGTTATTTTTCATTTAAGAAATAATACAAAGTAATTACACAAGGCGCAATCGTCTATAAATGTCACAGAGAAGTGAAGAAGGTATTGTAATGTTTAAGGCAGCTGTGGTGGGTTCCACACTTCTGCATTTGTTGCTACTGTGTAAGTTCTGCTTTTATTCTTCGTCAACTAAATGACCTCATTTACAAAAAATAAATTTTGACATTTCAAAGTACAAAGAAATTGAACAAGCTCAGTGAAGCCCCAGACTAATTTCCAAAACTAATTCTTATAAACTTTCTTACAGTAATACACTTAGTTTTACTGTAACTCTCACACCCACACAACCAGAAAAGCACAGAACTTGATGAAAATAATTTCATTAATAAAAGAAATTAAAATTTACAGTTTCATTGGAGACACAGGGCAGGCGATGCTCTTGTATGTCTCCATCCTGCAGCCGGTCACTGCAGACAAGTACACACCACTGCAGTACTTCAGTGCAAAAAAAAAAAAAAAGTGAAAGCTTTACAAAAAGAACTGAAATAATTCTTGAGTACTAAAAGAAGCCAATATGAGTAATAGAAATTTATCACATCACCACCAACAATAAAAACCTGCTACAATTAGAACAATGCTGTAATACTCATAATAATAACAATAATAACAGAAAGAAAATTAACATCACGGTAAAATTAAAATGCACTATGAAGATGGTACAGTTACTCAACAGCACACATAATTTTAACAAATTAGGATCTGATTAGCAAACCTGTTTTTTGCATTAGGGTTACTTACCCAACAACAACGTGTTTTGTCTTAACTGCATCGTTTGAGTTCATAACAGCACACCAGAGGAGCACCAGCCACAAAATGGGATGTGGAGAGTAGAGAGACGCATAGACTTTCAAGCCTCACGCCCCCAACCTCTCATGCACTTTGTGGTTTCCTTCAGAAGGTGACAAAGTTTCTGAACTATGATGACTTTAAGACGAGAGACATTTATTTATGCACACATAATAAGTGTTCAACATTGTAAACATTTAACGTTGATCAAATTAAGACCGTCAGAGTCTAACCAGTTAAGAAAATTTGGGTAGTATGGCTTGACCTTTTCCTTTCTTGTTTAACATTTTTATTTTCAATCTTTAAAGTGTATTGTTAAAGGTTTATTTAATAAATGTTACTAACGTGAAAAATATTTTAATTGCTGACTAAGTATCTAATAATTTATTTGGTTTTATATTAATATTACTAAGAGATGAGACATTATGTGTAAAAACAGATTTCTGAATTTTTCGTGCCCTTTAACACTTTTCTTAAACATTTCAATTTGATTCATTTTAAATCTAAATCCCTCACAATTTGTCTATAGCATTTGCACTGTTCACTCCATACAGACACTCACTCTTCCATTCTGTTACTTTAAGATATTGTTGCTTGTTTTCTGGTGTATGTTGTCTTTTATGTGCAATATCCTTCTTGTATGTGGATTTATGCAATATCCCTATTTCTCCTGTTGCCCACGATATGTACTTTGTGTTGTCTGCAAGACGATGCTGTTTTTAATGTATACCTATAATGCATATGACATGAAATCTTACTTGAACTTGAACTTCTTTTTTAAAGGTACAAGATTAGTTAATTTAAACATATATAAAAACTGTCCTGTTGTAAATATCACATGTTGATGTTTACTTTATGTTATTTCACAATGTATTGTTCTTATTGTACTGTTTTAAATAATTTGAGATCAATGGGTCTAAAATGATACGATGGTGGATACCAGAAGTACAACTACAAATAATTATAATAATAGATATTTTGATTCATAATATAATTAGTTTTATTGTGTTTTACCTTTACTATGCTTAAAGGTCCAGCATCTATGTGAACTCCAAATGCTAATGCTTCGAGATTAAAAAAGCAAAATTTGAATACAATTTTATTAGACTTTATATTACATTTAAGACATGCTCTTTATGTGTTAATAGATTAGTTCTTCATGACTAACTAGAATCCCTAGTGTTTACTAATGCTAACCTGGGCCTTTAAGGAAAAGAAATGATCTAAAAATATATATATATTTTTAATTATTGTTTAAAAAAAAAGTTTTTTGGCTTACAGCTGGTTAGTAGCAATGGAAAAAAGTGTCAATTTACAAATCCTTTGTAGTAAGTGCTGGTACAGATTGTAAAAATAAAATAATCGAGCAACATTTTTTTATTATTATTAAGTAAACTGCTATCTCATTATTTTGACATACTAAATCATCATTTTAGATACTATTCCAATACTTTATGTAATTATTTTGAGATACTAAGTAATTATTTTGAGATACTATCTCAATATTTTAAGGTACTAAGTCATTATTTTGAGATACTAAGTCTTGTTTTTGGGGGGTAAAAAGTTTTTTTTTTCCCTCCAGTGAAGCCTACCAAACAAAACATACAGCATAGTCGGAGCCAGAGCCACACTCTTCAACACACTAAAATAGTAGTCCAGTTTCTGATATTAAATAAAAAAAAAAGAAAAGGCAGGAATGGGCTTCCATAGATAACTCTATGGTATGGAAGCCCATTTCCGCCACCTGAAAAAAAAAAAAAACTTCCTCAACTAAGTCATAATTATGAGATAGAAAAGTCATAATTATGGGATAGTAAGTCATAATTATGAGATAGTAAGTCATAATTATGAGATACTAAGTCATAATTATGAGATAGTAAGTCATAATTATGAGATAAAAAAGTCATAATTATGAGATAGATAGTCATATTTATGAGATAAAAAGTCATAATTATGAGATACTAAGTCATAATTATGAGATACAAAGTCATAATTATGAGATACAAAGTCATAATTATGAGATGACTTTTTATCTCATGAATATGACTTACTATCTCATAATTATGAATTAGTATCTCATAATTATGACTTACTATCTCATAATAATGACTTACTATCTCATAATTATGACTTACTATCTCATAATAATGACTTACTATCTCATAATAATGACTTAGTTGAGGACGTTTTTTTTTTCTTCAGGTGGCGGAAATGGGCTTCCATATAACTCTGTATCTATTAAAGAGAAATTCTTTTAAATATCTTTAGAGAAATTACGGATGAAGCGGTGAATACCCGTTTCTTACACCTTGAAAGACTCTTGTAAACTGGAGAAAACTGGTGGTGCATGAAGAGTCACATGGCAACAAACCTTTAGCTCAGCTTAGTCTCAGTTTCAGCAGCAGTGAAGTGCAGTAATAAAGTCAAAACAAAAATCCTATTTATAAAGCTTTATTTATATTTATTTATATAATTATATGTATAGTATATACAGTATATGAAGCCCCTAGTGTCTGCTAAAGCTAACTGCAGCGTTAGCCCCCATAATGCACAGCGAGGCTAGTTAGTTAGCGCTTAGCTGAAAACAACAACAGCAGCAGCAGCAGCGGCGCTGAATAACAACAGCGGCGGCGGCGGGGGACAGATTTCAGCACAGCGGCGCAGCTTGTGCCGCTTTTCCCGAAGCACAATGTCCGCCTGAGTTACTCTGGCTGGATGTTCGCCCTCATTTTGGCACAGGTTTTGACTGCAGAGCGCCGAGTGTGCTGTTGGACTAGTGTGTTTTAGGAGCCCCCCCCTCCCTAGGTCTCCCCCTCTCCCTCCCCGTCTATGGTAGAGCGTACTCCGGCGGCGGCGGTGCCATGAACAGCGGACTCCCACCCTCAGCCGCTCCGCTCGGGGGGGTGGGGATACCAGGCGTGAAGGTGAAGTTTTGCCGCTACTACGCGAAAGACAAGACTTGCTTTTATGGAGACGAGTGTCAGTTCGTGCATGAGGACCCGACTCTGGCCAGCATGCCTGTGCACGGCGGCGGCAGTGCTGCTGGTGGAGGAGGCGCCGCTGGAGGAGGTGGTGGTGGAGGCAGCCCTGTGCCTTTCTCCATGGCGGGAGGCGGCGGGACGGCAGCTGGGTATCCGCTTGGGGGCGGCGCGGTGGTAGCAGCGGCGGCCTGTGCGGGCACTGCTCCCACAAGTGTCCCCAAAAAGAGCGATGCCCTCGGGCCAGCTGGGGCAGCTCTGGACGGGCAACTTCTAACCAGTAAGTTGGCGCTCAGTGGTAGTGCTGGGGTCTGGGGAGGAAACTGAGAGGACAGCATGGGGCCTAGAAGCCTAGGAAGCCCTGCTTGTTTGTGTTGACTAAAGCACGGGGCCTTAGAGCGGGCTTGTTCATAAATCGAGGCCGAGGATTCAGCGAGGCCTCATTCCCTCCACCAAAACTAGTAGCTTAGCTAACTAGCTTAGCTAGCTAGCTAACTAATAGTCTCAACTCTTAAAACTACACAAGGAAACCGAGAGAAGCTTATATTCCTGTGCACTGTACAGTTAACTAGTCAGACGGAGTGTGGAAATTCTGGAAAAGTGTTTTAAAAGAGGTTCCAGCTCGTTCGTGAAGGTGTTTATATGGGCCGAAGCTGGAGCTGCACCACCTGTCATTGTTTGAGGGTGAAAAGCTGAAGCAGCCTCGCCGTGCTGGTGAAGCTAACCGCTGAAGTCAGGCAGTGTTTTTGTGATTTAACTAGAGGGTTTTGTGTGGCTGGGGAAGTTCTGGAGCTGTTACTTCTAACCCGCATTGTCAGCTCTTTCCTGCAGCAGTTGCAGGGTTTGTGTGTTTAGGAAAGCTCCTCCATGCTTTGTTTTTCAAAGTTGCTTTCTTTTATTTTAAAGCACTACTGTCTAAACAGAGAGTCCCCAGTAAGATATTTGCTCATACCTCCACCCTGAACAAGAGTGAAGAAGATAACCCTTCTTCTTTTTAGTTTTTATAATGTTTATGAATTACTACCAAAAAGCGCGGTGTGCGTCAGCTGACCAAACTGTTTACGTCTTTCCGAGCAGGCATGTGATTGGCTGATATTCAGTTGGACAGTTTCTACCTTTCTAGCTTTGCACATGCTCTCTGTTCATCTGTTTCATTATTTAGGAGCAATAACCTGAATAAACCCGTGATATTACATTGACATTAACATTCAGTGTAATGTTAACATTAAATATAACAAATGTCAGACTCCCCTATGTGGTTCACTTTAAGAGATGGAATATAGGTACTGGATAATATTTTTCAGACAAATTTGGAGAGAGGTGTAATTTTTCTCGTAATGTTTATTAACTAAACATTGCGTTCTGAATTGCATCAGTTTGTTTGTATTAGGCCGGTCATGATGATTACATTATCAGTCTATCGTACAGTAAATGAACATGTCCTCAATAATATTAGATTATCATATTATCATCTATCGTGTTTGCTTGTTCACATATGTAATGGTGAACAGTATTTTAAACAGTCAGGCAGTGACCATTTCAATAACTGTGACTCTATACACACAGTGTGAACTGCAGTAGCTGAAGAAAAAAGTTTATATTTCTCAAACTGTGTTTAATTCAAATTTTGTTGTCTTTAACCGAAAAACCTGTCCTCAGACTCTTAACTTCTCCAGTTGTAGGCCAAGGGAATAACAGCATGAATTATTCTGCAATGCTGTTTTAAAAAACCTACTATATAACAGTTGTCACGCCCCTTAATGCCACACAACCTTTTGGCAATGGCATGTAGGTATCAGTGTGTATTTGTGTGTAACAGATTTTAGTAGAAAATGATGATCTGATAGGTAAGGTGGACTATTCTATCCAATCCTGTATTACATCCCTTGTGAAACCAACACTGTAAAATGTGTTGTAAACTTTGTGTTTCTTCCTGTGAGGTCATAGTGCCATGTACAACCAGCTGTTTCTAAGAATGCCACCCCTGTTGTGCCATGAAATAAGTGCAAGTTAACTTGATAAAAACTAGTTTGCAAAAAAAAGTTTTAAAGTTGGTAAAAGCTCTCTGTGGTGCGCTGATATCTCATTTAATAAAGCTTTTTATTTTCAGGATTACAGATTTGTGTTCTAAAATTGTTTTGCTGTTGATGGGATGATTCGTGATTCCAGGGCTTGAATTCACTTTTTATTTATATACATTTTAACAGTTTAACTGGAAATTAATTTGTACAAATAAATGTTTTCGAAGGACTGATTTATTAAGTTAATGTAATAGCTTGTAACAGATTAAGGTGTACGTGGTATAATGCAGTAACCTTTAATATACTTTTAATATAAACCTTATTTATATGTCTTATTTTATCATGTCACAATTAACAAATAAGAGTGATTTGTCCCTGTTGGATACAATTCATAAATATGGATGTTTGTGTATGTCTTGTTTCAGTCCCTGGGATGGACAGTGGGGCACTGAGTGATGCAAATCTGACCAACTCCTATTTCAGCAGCAGCTTTATTGGGGTCAATGGGTTTGGGAGCCCAGCAGAGTCCAAATATTCAATGATGCAGGTGCGTATGTGAATTCACAGCCTACGTTCTTCTCACACTAGTTGTTGATTGATCATCAATGTCAACACATTCTGCTGTCCTCTTTATAAATATAAGGGAAAATCAGTTGACAGCCTTTGCCTTTGCATAATCAATACCTTGTAAAATGTATAAAGTAACAGACATTCATCACAAGATAGTATCTTAAATTGAGTAGTAAAGATACTACCTATACCCATATCATCCATAACACCTTTTCAGTGTGAGGATAAATACATATAGTAAGATTCATTGACCATTGATTAATAAAAGTTAAATTAAAGTATTAAATAAATTAAAGCATGACACTTGTTGGGATGAAAAAACCCAGATATCTTAAAAACTTTTGACTTTTTATTGCGCACTGCTAAAAAAAAGTATGGCTGATTTGTCACCATGACCACAAACGAGAACTGAATAATGTTGCATTGTTTTGTTTTTAACACTTACAAGAACATTTTGTAATTATTCCCATGTCTTATCAGAAAGTGCTGCTGCTCTCAGTCCCCTTTCAGATATATGGTTAGCAGTTGAAGAGACTGTAGCTGGTTGATTCTTGCACAGTGCTTATGAGAGCAGCACTGTTATGTAGTTTTCTGTAGTCCACAAAACGAGCTTAGAAAAAATGGCATATATTTGAGTTAGCCTCGCTCGGGTTAGCTGAACTGTTTAGTCCAGACATATTATGTTCCACCAATGAGATCCAGCTGGGATTAGGTCCTGCTTACTTAAGCCAGGCTTCAGTAATCGAGGCTCTTGCGCTGCATGAGATATTTAGGAGAGGTCGAGTGCAGATACAGTGAAAAATCAACAAAGAAATCACTTAATATTATTAAATATTAATATGTATTCTGTTATATTGAAGTATAACTTTTGAAGAATAGTTTTATAATGAACAAAATGAATTCTCACATTAAATAAAAATGTACAGTCCTCCTCATCTGCATAATTTCAGTGTCTAGAGTTAATTACAATACAGCAATATCTGGCTTAGTAGTTTGTACACTAAAGGTGTAGATATGCATGTGCTTTTTGAAATAATTCTGTATCAATAAATTAATGTGTAACTGAAAATAACAGGTAAAATTATAATGCATGGATTAATGTAAGTGTGATAGTGTAAAAAAATGTAAATGTACTCATTTAATACAAAAACAAATATGTAAAGCAAAGTGTAAATTATGTCATATGAAATTAGTTAATAAGAAAGTTATGTTCTGTGCTGTGACATTTCTCACAGGCAATAGCCAATATTACTATGGTAAAGTACTAAACATCAGTCCACAAACCTCTGATTTACCATTACACAGGCAAAAAATAAAAAAAATTATACTTTCTGTACATGTAGCTATTTTTTAAATTATGCTGTTGCCATTAATTTTAAACCTGTAAATTTTATCCTGTATGTATTTTTCTGATTCATGCATATATTAATATTTTTTTATGTTTTAATACATTTTCTGTGCAAATAATTCTTATTTAATTATCCTTGTTAAGTACACACACTTATATATTTGTATTTTTTAAAAATAAATTATTGTATCTCCTAATTATTATTTTAGTCTAAATAGTAAATAATATAAAAAACAACTGTGTTTATCCTGTCTGAAGCAGTATAAGTTGACAGACGCAATTACTGTGGTCCAACCACAGTGAACAAGCTAAGCCAGGTACAGAGCAGGTTAAACTCCAGACTGCTACAGAGCAGATTTGTCCAAATGCATATGTTACTGTAGTATCCAGGCAAGGCTGAGCAAATTTAGCCTACTTTCCGGAAACATATTTGAACAAAATGATTCAGGCTAGTCCCCAAAAGCCAGGCTTGAGTTGGCTTGCTATGCGGAATATTAGGAAATTCTGGATGTCTATGCTTTCTCAGCCAACTGAATATCTGGGTATAATATTTGTGGGTTGTTTTTTTTCCCCAGATGACAAACATTTATTTTTATAAGGGTTATTTCACATTAGCTAAGCAGAAAGCTTTGTGAAAGACCCCTGGGTTAAGTAATAAATCATAGTTTTACCAGAGAATTATTTTAAGAACTGATATCATTGATGTGCACTGGAAACAATTTTTTGTGCTAAAAATCTAAATAATAATAAATTGTTTTGGAACCCGATTTAGGTAGTGAATAAAACAGGCAAAGAAATGACCTTGTTTTCTTCAGTCAAAACAAATATCCTAAGCTCTTGCATGATAAATATGTGTAAAGACTTTCGTCACCATTTCTTGCAGCTGTCTCAAAAGGGGAAATACAAATCTCACTCTTAATGCTGTGTGCATTTTATGGGATTTTTGTTTGAGCAGTGTGGCAGCAACCACTGAATTCTTTGTAAACTAGTGAAAGGGTTTAGACATGTTTACTCAGTTACACTCTTGGTCAGCTATTTAGAAAGGGCATGCTGATGCAGAAGCAGAAGACTGTACTGAAACCCCGATCTCACACACACACACACACACACACACGCGGTCTCTATCCCTATCAGCAATATGTGCTGCTGATTCTATATTCCACTATGTTCTGTATATTCTCTACCTCAGAAAATGCTGTGATCATGTATGTTCTATATGTTATTTATTTACCTTATCCTCACCATGCCCATTTAGATTGTACCGTGTCTGTACTGCACTGCACTGTCCTGTCTGTTAAACTGTCTCATGTCTGCTGTATTTTCTGGTCTCTTTTGTTCTTTTGTTTTTTGTTGCGCCATGGTTCTGTAGTACTTGTACTCAGATGGAATGACAAAAAAAGCTTCCTGTCTCTCTCTTTGAGATCTGAGTGACACTTCTAACATGAGTGCAAAGACATGATTTAATGTGTGTATAAAGTTTATTTATCTCGGGCTCTGGTCCTGCCTGTCCATATCATATTGTATGCGATAATATCGCCAACATTTTTTAATATCGTGAACGATACTAAACCCTGATATATCGTGCCATATCACCCACTCCTATTAATCACATCAGGGTACTATTTTTTTTTTTTTGCTGTTTTTAGCAAAAGAAAAAATCACACTGTTCTCATTTCCCATTAAATATCCACTAGAGACAGATATAATCTGTCCAGTATCATTAAAGTTACTGCAGCACTGGATATATGGAGATTTATGAAGTGCATTATTAGTACTGTGCAGTAATGTATTCTTGAATAAAACAAATTCAGTGTTTTGTCATATCGTCAAGAGTATCATTATCGCAAAAATACCATAAAATATTGGGATATTATTTTAGGACCTTATTGCCCACCCCTACTGGATACCAGCTTACTTTCCTGATTGCTTTGTTTTAGCAGGGATTGTGATTGTGGTTAAACAAAAGAAAGAAAGACAAAAAAAATGTGCTGGATTGCTGCTATAGTCCCCTGTGAGAGCTTTACAATAACATATTGTATAGTTCTTATCATAGTACAAAATATGCAAGTGCACTTATCCATGTGAGACTTTGCTAATAGTGACCTATGTCTGTGTTCAGAGAATGACCAGCAGCAGCAGCTCCCCGAGCCTTCTTAATGACGGTGCCAAGAACTACAGCCACAGCACTCATGGTGAGCTGAAATCTGTTGTTTGCTGTTGTTAAAGCACTGTTTATTGGCTTAAAATCAGCCCTCACTGTTTCTCTTGTCTTTTCTCTAGATCCAGTAAATTCCCCCACTTCCTCCCTATTTAGTGACTTCGGTGGTTTGAGCTTATCACAAAGGAGAAAGGTGAGCATTTAGGGAGTTAGCAGACTGTAAGACCTTTTTAAGTTTTAAAGGAATACACCAGCATTTGCTTCACCAAGTTAATGCTTTATTTTGTTTGTGGGTTCCTAAGCAGGCTCCTAATCCAACAGCCACGGAGTTCATCCCTAAAGGAGCACCTCGCATGGGCAGTATGTCTCAGGCGGCTGTGGCCACGTTTCCCTCGCCCCTCTTTCCTCACCCTGGTTTGAGCAGCTCCACAGCAGCTGGCCTTGCTCCCGGTGAGTGATTCACCTCCTCCAAAACCCATTCTGCCCTGTGCTTTTATTCTGAAGAATTTTCTCCCTCTCCCCTCCCTCATTTACTTAGGTGTGTGTTTTGTTTTGTTTTGTTTTGTTTTATTTTATTTTATTGTTTTTGCTCAAAAGCTTCTTATTTCTAACCTAATGTTTAGTTTAAAAAAACAAAAGTGATGACTGAGATGAATGAATGAATTCAATTCTTTTTGGTGATAACTGAATGTTCAGTAAATGTTTAAGAATGGTTGATGGTCATTAAAGAAACAAGCATTTGTTGAAGGTCTGTTTTGTAGCTGTTTTCTATGATTTTTCTGCAGGTATGTCACTGTCTGCTGGATCATCTCCTCTTCACTCCCCCAAAATTACACCCCACACCTCCCCGGCTCCTCGACGCCGCAGCCATACCCCTAACCCAAATCCGGCCAATTACATGGTGCCCACCACTGTATCCGACCAAGCGGGTGGTGCCCACATCATCCAAAAGGAGACTGTGGGTGGGACCACCTACTTCTACACTGATAACACCCCTGCTCCAATGGCTGGAATGGTATTGTCTTCAAGACTCCATTTACACCTGGTCACTTTGTGCCTTGAGTATCTAAATAAGGCAAAGCCACACAAAAATGCATGTGTTAACACAATGTAGAAAATTTGATCGCTTAACCTACTTCAGGAGGGGGTCTGAAATCCTGTTAGCAGTATAAATTAATAACTTCAAAATGCATTCAACAACCAAATTCTCTCCCAGTACAACCAAAACACCAGCAATTGCTGTGATGAGTGAATTTGCATGTTCTGTTCCGTGCAGCCAGATATGCATTTGCTTTCAAGTGCAAATAAAGTAAAACCTCATCTGAGTAAAACCTCATCTCAATCACATTAAGTGACCAGAAGTAAATTGTGTTAAAATTTCTCTCTTTTCTGAATCATTTGACTCTTTCCATTGCGTTCATGATTTAACATGAATTATCCTTTCAGGTGTTTCCAACATACCACATATATCCACAAACAGCACCTCACGTTGCATACATGCAGCCCAAAGCCAATGCTCCATCCTTCTTTATGGCCGACGAGCTACGACAGGTATTCTCTCATACTCTTTTTAGGTCGGTTTCATTTTCTGAAAGTATGGTTTTCATGGTTCTTTCTCACTGGACAGCAAAATGCCATTAAGAACAAAAGCTTAGGTCTGTGCCACAGTGCACTGAAATTAAATAGGAGTAATGAGGTTATTTGAAGGCTGTCTGAAAAATAGGAAGTACAGATAATTGTGTGAAAATATGACCTGTGGAAGTAAAAAGTAATCTGAAAAATAATTACTCCAGTAAAGTATGAATGACTAACATTTGGGTCTTAGCTCCTCCCTTTTGAGGACACAAGGTGACGTAAGGACAGAGGATTAGACACCAGGCACATCTACTAAATAAGATGTCCTTTTCTCAATTTTTAGTTTATGAGCTGATGGACTGAGGAGATGGAATGTGGAAATGAGGATGCAGCAGTTAGAGATATAAGATCCCTCTTATCACCTAGTGCACACTTACTGTATAGGACGTTAAAGTGTTTAAAGTGGGGCTTGTTGAGATTAAGCTTGGGTATTTTATAACCCACCCTTTTATCTTTTTGATATACTTCTTTTTTTTCTTTAGGAGTTGATAAACAGGCATCTGATAACAATGGCCCAAATTGATCAGTCAGAGAACACGGGTAAGTCTTTGCAGACCGTACACTGCAATATTAGTGCTGTTATAATTGTCTCAATGGTTGCTATGGTGTGTGTGGTACTCTGATTGTGAGTAATGTCTGGATTGTGGTCAATCTGTCTGTATTCACCTTTTTGTCTAAAAGAAACCACATCCTGTGTCTACCATGTGGGATTCACTTACTGTTAGAACCTATTCAGAGTCCCTTTTTTTTAAGGAGCACTGTAGTGCTCTCTTTTACGACATGCTGCCTAATTACATCTTAACTGTGTTAGTTGAGATGTTTTAAAATAATTACCAAATGTACATTTTACATTTAAGAAACTGTTCATTATTATAAAACTAATTGTACAGTTATGTTTAGGCGTTCCATCTGAGGTGGACAGCTACCATAGCCTCTTTCCACTGGAGCCCCTCCCTCCTCCCAACCGCCTACAGAAAACCAGCAACTTCAGTTATATCACTTCATGTTATAAGGCGGTCAACAGTAAAGATGACTTGCCTTACTGTCTCAGGAGGATACATGGTAAGAAATACAGTACAAGTCCCAATCTACTCAACTGCAATGCCTATATTCACACATGCTGATTTTCATCATTAGGTGCACCTACCTTACATGTATATGCCTATTAGCTAGGGCTGGGCGATATATCGAGATTTAAAAAATATCGATATATTTTCATATGCGATGAAATACGAGACAATATCGTTTATATCGATATAGACTACGTCGCGTTACAGTGAGCCCCGTCAGTGTTCCTGCTGTGTCTCTGTATAGCCTTACCTGCATAGCCTTACTTTTTCTTAAGCACTTTAGATGCTCCTTTTCCAAAAGGACAGAGTAATTTTTTATATATCCCTTGTTTTTAAGCTACTTTAAGTGGAAAAAAAGATTTTATTTGAGGAATTGTGATATATATATATATATATATATATATATATATATATATATATATATATATATATATATATATATATATATATATATATATATATATAATGTATGTGTTTACAATTAGTATCATTTGAAATGACTTTCAGTTGTTGAGGCTACTCTAATATACAGGATACGGCACTGAATTATAAAAGTACCAATATAAAATTTGGAACATGTAGCTTTGTCTCAAAAGTATCTTTTTGATATTACCTTATGGAATGAAAAAAATATTGAGATATATATCGTATATCGCAATTCAGAAAAAAATATTGATGTATAGTTTTTGATCCGTATCGCCCAGTCCTACTATTAACCCCATAATAATTTGGCTCTAAACTCTGAAACAGCCCTGACTAAATAAACCAATCAGTAACACTTTAAAGGTTTAAATTGGTGTGCTTACAGGCTTCAGGCTGGTGAATACCAAGTGTATGATGCTGGTAGACATGTGGAAGAAGATCCAGCACTCGAATGCGGTCACTCTCCGAGAAGTGTTTACCACGAAAGCATTCGGAGACCACTGTAAGATTCTATATGTATATTTTTGAGATGTGTGACCATGTTCTTACTGTGGAACACAGGAATCAATTGGAGTTTTGGTTTTGCTGAGTGTCTGGTTCTCTTGCTGTCCCACTCTCTCACTCGTGTGCTCTCTCTTTGTCTTTTTCTCCCACTCTTTTTCAGCTTTGGTGTTCTCTTACGATTTCCATGCTGGCGCTGAGACCATGTACAGCAGGCACTTCAACGACCCAACAGCTGACTCTTACTTTACCAAGAGAAAGTGGGGTGAGTTGCTATTTCCTAGCCCCAGTAAAACAGCTTGTGCTGACCAACCGTATGTAGGTCAGTGCTGCTACTCAAAGCTTGTTTTTGAATGGTTCTTATTAAGGTGTTTATGGAATTACATGCATTTTTATTTTCTATTCTGAATAAATGTCAGGGGAGTGTTTTATTTGTTGAAAATATCAAAAAAGCAACCCCGTTCTCCAAACCTCTGATAAAGTTCCACTGTTTCTTATTCTCTGTTCCCTGTCTGTCAATTGTCATTTCATTAGCGAAACTATGACGAAAAATATTCATTGATAACCTGTTTTTCATGCCGAAAGCAAGACGAGAAATTGAAAGTGAGAACTATGACTGACTAGTCAAAGTCTGACAAAAAAAAATCACATAAAAATAAAGGAAATGTATTTTATTTTCGACCAATGATCGGAACATAGCCGGTCCACACAGCCTCCTTATAACCAGTAAGAACAGCACTATTCCCAAAGTCCTTCACTGTATTTCACATACTATTAATTTAAGGGCTAATGCACATGAGCCATGTTAAGCCATGTTATGTGCAAGTTAATGTTGTCTTCAGTGTTCATCATTTAAATTAGACTGTCCAGTCCTTTGCACTTGCAACACTCTCGCTGCCTTTCTGTTTGTGAGGACTCGTTCTGAAATCCAGAACACATCGAGAGCTGGGTTGCAGCTGTGCGTGTAAAGCGGGGAAAGAGGAAATGGTGGTTGAAACTGCTTCTGAACCAGGTGGAGTCCAGTACCTGCAACTGTTGGGCTGATGGGGGAGGGTAGCAACACTCTGGCCAATGGCACAAATTACAGTTACTTGACGTCACAAGCCTTCACTAGAGACTGCAGCACATCTGTAGCTGAGTGTACATTTAGGGGACTTGCCAGACAGATGTAGAAAGAGTGACATAATGGAGGCATATTACTTTTTTAAGGTGTTTTTTTAATAATAATAAATAAATAAAAAATCTTTTTTACATTTACATTTACATTTATGGTATTTAGCAGCATTTTTCTTTTGGTTTGTTTGGGATTAGCTAAGTTCTTCTTTCTGTTTTTGGTCTTTGTTGAAGTTTGATCTTCTCCCAAGTAGTCCATCTGTATGAGCTTATGCTTCTGTAATGATGAGCCTGTGTCTGTGTGTGTTTGTGGATTCTGCTAGGTCAACACGAGCCCCCTCCTCCGCGGCAGCACGCAGGCCTGTTGCCCGAGTCACTGATCTGGGCCTACATCGTCCAGCTGAGCTCAGCGCTACGAACCATCCATACAGCAGGTCTGGCCTGCAGGGTTATGGACCCCAGCAAGATCCTAATCACTGGAAAGACCCGGTACATACACACACACACACACACACTCACTTTAGACCAGTGACTACAGGTGTCCACACTAACACAGCATTAATTATACAGGGAAACATTTAACTACATAGATCCCAGTTTTTTACTGGCAGGAAACACCTTGCAACCAGACTCCTCCAGATTCATCATGAACTTAACCTCAGTTAATGTCCTGACAGAGCAGACTAATTAATAGATCCACATGGCTTCTGGATTAGGCAAAATTTAATGAAGGATATTTCATATTTGGATGCTGCTGGTCGTCAGCTCCCTCCAGAAGTATGATATATATATATATATACAAACACTGCTTAAATGAGCAGTAAAACATGTTTCTATTTAATCTCCTTCAATGCATAATAAAATTTCTGTAAATAGGCTTGTATTTGCATATTTAATGACCATGCAAATCACTTGATTTTGTGATATATTTTAGAGACCCTCCTGCTGGGTCTGTCTGATTTTAATAAATTAATGTTGCCTTTTTACATGTTAATCACATGGTTTGCACCATGATTTCTACTGTAAAATCATAATAAAATGCAGAATAAATGATTTGGCAGATATTTAATAATAAAAAAGGAAAAGGAGCAGGGTTGCCATATTTAAATGGTACTTAATTAGTATAAATGATTTCTGAGTCACTCGGCTGTACTGATGTATTGCTATAACAAAGTGCTCTGGTTTTTACCCATTAGCTTGGTGAACCAAGTTTGTGGTCTGTCTGAGGGCAATATAAACCCACACACACACACACACACACACACCCTCACACCTCGTTTCACACATGCACATAGATTACCAGAAGGGCCCACCTTTCAAAATGTGGTTGATGTTTGCAGCACACCCTGTTTGGATATGAAGTGAATGCAGAAGTCTTAGTCAGGTCTAGATTTCTGTTCCTGAAAACATATGTTCAGGATGATTACTACTCTTTCAGACATTTATATCTACTGTCTTGTAACACGCAAATGTGTTTTTTGATGCACACATGCACGCCACTCTCAGACATGGGGTGGTATAACCTCAGAGAGCCATTTTAAGCATTTGTGTGTTTGTGAAGAATGATAGAAACCAAACTTTAAAGAGACTTTAAAGATGTAGGGGGAGGAAAGTTCAACAGCACAGTCCAGTCTATTTTACAACTCCTGACCGTTAGTAAATGGTATAACATACGGTAATATAAAAAAAAGATATTCAAAAGATTGGGACCTGCTAATTCATTTTTAGCTTATTTAAGGTGAAGAACAGCACAGTGTAATTATCTTGTAGCTTATTGACTTGTGCAGATTAAAAACAGACCAGTGTATTTTTAACACAGTGTAGACATGCACAATAGTCACATCACAGGACATGCAGTTCCATGTATGCCAAATATTGCTTTATACAGAAGGAAATTTATATTGTTTTCACTTAATTACATATTTTCCAGAAGCAGGTTATTTCTGCCCAATATCTTTTATTTGACTACAATCTAGGGTTGCATTATTAATATGATGAAATCCCTGTATTCTTAAAGGAGATCTCCGGTGTGGACTTGAGGTGTAGTGAAACATGAGTATGAACTATGCCAGCGATTAGGAACAAAGTGTTACCCATGCAAAGAAATCGCAATTTTCACACCAATAGAAGGTAATAAGTTTAAAGTAGCTCCAAACTTCATTGTTAGAAAAGACTGTGGGTAAAAAGATTGTTTTACAGATTGCACAATTCATTCTGTGGAAATGCATGAATTCCAGTTGTTGCTGAAAATATGTACAATATTTGTGCATTTCCACTGAAATAATTTTGCAATCTGTTCCCCTATCCGACTTATCTGATTGTGCTTGTCAGTCAAATTATCGTGACTTAATTTCAAGATGGTCGTGTCTGGAGAATAACCTCAAGATACTGTATGTATAAACAGTGTTTTTAATAAACTACCTGTACACTTTTAAAGTTCAGTTCCTTGTATTAAATGTCAGAGCCTTCAGAATTCTACCAAGAAGGTGTGGAGCTACTTTAAAGCTTGTTAATGTTCTAAAAATAGCTATTTCTTTGCATGGGCAATGATTTGCCTCTATTGCTAAAATTTTAAGCCTGCTGGGAGGTGGGCTATTCAACAAAAGTTCATACTCGTACTTACTTCACACGTTTCACTAAACACGAAGTCCATTTCACACAGATTTCTCATGTAGAATTTCAATATTGTGCACCTCTAATATTCCAGATGTGTACTGTGATGTTGCTTGGTATTTGGTATGCTGTTGCTTGTTGTTTGTGTTTGGTCAGAACTGCGATGGTCAAAAGAAATTTGGTCAACACAGTAAAACAAACTTAGTTACAGTGGTTATTTACATACTGCAGCCTTCTGCAGGATTAGTTTTGCATTAACAATTAAAAATGTTTTATCTCTCTGCATGTCTAAAATTTAATTTTGATCTTTTTTCTTTTTCTTTTTTTCTTTTCTAGGTTACGGGTGAACTGTGTAGGAGTGTTTGATGTCTTAACGTTTGACAACAGTCAGACCAACCACCTGGCACTTATGCCCCAGTACCAGGTAAACATGTGTTATGATATTGTAATGTTTAATATCAAATGATCTGATTTATGTCTCAAGGTGTAGAAGAGGAATCTCATCATTGTTGTGTTTTACTTATTTCCCTATTTACTTGCTTAAAAACTCTGATAGTTTTCCCACCCTATCGAATCTTTAGTAATTAGCTGGCTGTTTAAATAATAATTAATTGTATTAAGTTGTTATTCTGCTCTATGCTGGACACACCATCCCTCACTGCGCTATTAGAAATTTTTAAAAATGAATAAAATAATGAAGTTTACTAGATTTATAATATGATTAAATAATTATTAACTGTCACAGTTCTGGATATATGAATCTATAATTTGTGCATATTCCCTGTTCTCTCTTTATCAGCAAGCGGATCTGATCTCCCTGGGGAAGGTGGTGTTGGCCCTGGCCTGCAACTCTCTGGCTGGCATTCAGAGAGAGAACCTACAGAAAGCCATGGAGCTGGTGTCCATCAACTACTCATCTGACCTCAAAAATCTCATCCTGTATGAACACACACACACACACACACACAAACACAAATAATTTATTTAAATAAAATGTCAGTGCGGAAAAACAGCTCAAACATTCTCTGAATCTTGATAGCATTTTGTCGTGAGTTTTTACATGATTCACATACAGAGATGTGACTGCCCGGCACCTGATTCTTTATTTGCAAGGCAGCGTTTAAAGTCATTCCTTAATTTTACAATTAAGTCATTACTGATTTCCTGAGAGTCCAGAAAGGCCTGCAACACATTCTAAAAGAAGTTGGGACAGTAAGACATTTACCACTCTGTAATGTTGCTTTACATTTGGCACGGAGGGAAGTGATAAAAGTGTATCAAGGTTTATCTTGCCCCATTCTTTGTGCATGTCCTAAGGTCTGCACCAATACAGCATCTTTTGCTGCCTTGTCTTTGTATTGTGAGCAGCATATAAGAAAGAAATGCTGTTTTTAAAGGTAGCATGTTTTGCTGTTAGAGCGGATTGTATATTTCTGCTGGAATGCTGCATCACAGAAATGTACTGACCTGCTGCTATAACATGACAGATACTGGCTTTGCACCTTGCTGCTGATAATGGGGAACAGTGTTCATTTCTGGCTAAAAGATCTGTAATACAGGAATGCACTGTGTGATTGTGCATCCCAGATGTCTGAGCTGTTGCCACTTCTGGATACGGTTAACATAACCTTTTACTGTTAACACAAAATTCACAAAGGTTTGCCAAAGTAATCCTTTGTCCCTGTGATTCTATCAGCTATTAGTAAGCGACCGTTCTTGATGCAGTGCCGTCTGAGGGATTGGTGATCACTGGTGTCAGGCTTAGACTTGTGCCTTGACAGTTACAAATGTGTGTAATAGAATAGAATAGGGTTAAACACATCTGGAAAACGATCTCTGCCTCTCCAGGATGTTTTTAATGCTGACACCAGTGTATACTCTCATAGATGCGTGCAAGTGAACACATTTAAACTTATTTAATATAATTCTATAAGCCTACATGAACAGTATGTGTTTGTGCCTTGCAGATATCTGCTTTCGGATCAGAGTCGACTGCGTAGCGTCAATGACATCATGCCCATGATCGGAGCCCGCTTTTACACACAGCTGGACGCATCCCAGATGAGGAATGATGTTATTGAGGAAGACCTGGCCAAGGTATGCATGCAACTAATCTACACAGAAACACAGCATGAGAACAGTGTGTGCGAGATGTGGAATGTGAAGACAGTATGTAGGGCAGAGGAGGTGTGATATCCACATATATTTTCGAAGCTGTGGCCTTGCTTCTGCTTTCCGTTTTAGCGCTGACTTCTGAATGTGTGAAACTGCCCTTCCCTCACCCAGTACACACATGTAAACACATTTTTCAACTTAGCAGATTTTAAGAATGGATATTATATCTGTTCAGTGAAAAATTATTGTTTTTGGGACAGAATGTCTGGCCTTGTCGCTCCCTGTTAATGTCATTTAGTGGCTGGATCTTGTTTTATGCAGAGAACACTGGTACCTCAGTAACGTTGATGATTTTAGATGATAATGTATTATCATTCTGACTAGACAAAAGGCACTGTAGTGAAGGTGGCTGACATTTGTTGTCATTGTTGTGGGAAACCCTGCTAAGAGTTAAATTACTATTTAAGAAATATTTGGAATTCCTGAAAATAATCTCTAGTACAAGTGCAACTGTCTTCTAGAAAATGTTTTGTAATTTTTACATGAATAAAAGTGCATTAAACTATATAAAAACACAGGATGTGCCAGAATCCATATTGTGATATTATTGAAAACAAGAATATTTACAGGTAATAACTTTTAAGTGTTTGTAGTTAACATGCATGCAAATACATGCTACACTTTAGTTTTATCGTAGATTATATGAATTCATTTTGTCATTTTTACTTTATAAAAAATCAGGTTCTTGGTAAATTACTGTTATCATTATTGCAAAAATTCCCTGAAATATACTGATTATTATTTTAGGGCCATATCACCCACTCCTAAAATACAGTATTTACAGCATATGTTACTGACTGATCATTACAGAAAGCTTTTAAGTCTATGTATAAATTTAATAAATCACTGGCATTCATTTTTTCCTCATTTAAAATTCATATTTTCTTAGCAAAAAGTGGTGATTGTGATTTAGATAAATCAATCTTTGAGCATGTGATTAATTAGATTTTTTTAAATCGCTTATATAGATAACTATTATTTCTGAATTTAAGTATGAATAAACGTGGGGATGTTCTAACTTTTCCTACACAAGAAAATTTTATCTATTAATTACATTTTACATGTTTCATATTATTGTCTTCATCTTCTTGTGTTGATTTAAACATGTTGAGTTGTAAATTTTCTCTTTCTCACTCTGCAGGAAGTGCAGAATGGGCGCTTGTTCCGCCTGTTGGCCAAATTGGGAACTATCAATGAGCGGCCAGAGTAAGTCCTCTATTTCCTAGTGAGATCTAATTGTCCTCTTTTCTATAAAGTGTTTGAACATTTATGGCTCATGCCTTGGATACAAGGATAGATTTTATTATTTGTTACAAGCATTCCAATTGCCAAAATGTAAATCTCTGATGGAGATTGAAACAAAGAGCTCTACAATATGATTAATGTAGTGTCGAGTTTGTGAACTTCACTCTCTTAACACCTTTTTTTTAAACTACAGAGGTTTGTTCATATTTAGCTGTATTTAGTAACTGCATAAAAAAAATGTTCAGCAATGCTTATTCTTTCTTGTACAGCATGTTCAAATAACCTTGAAGCCAGTGCTTCTTTTCAAACTGGAATTTGTTTTGTATTTGCATGTAAAAGTTTTGGTGTGTAGTTTCTATTAAGCTTTTATGTTAAGTGAGAGGAATGATGTGGGAAGAAAAACACCATCTACCCACCCAGAGACAATGAGATGGATTGTGCTTTCTCAGTCTCAGATTCAGCTGAGATTTAAACCAGCGACCCACTGGACCACTCTGAGCTTTTTTAAAAGAGCAATTTTCAAGGGATTAACCATTTACTCATTCATCCTCTTCATGTGCTGTGCTAAACTGGTGGTCCTGTAAAGAGGAGAGACACACACACATACACCCATTTAATATTTTGCTAATATTTAATATTTTTTAACTGTTGCAGATTCCAGAAAGACCCCACATGGTCAGAAACAGGAGATCGTTACCTGCTGAAGCTCTTCAGAGATCATCTCTTCCATCAAGTGACCGAGGCTGGCACGCCCTGGATCGACTTGAGCCACATTGTGTCTTGTCTGAATAAGGTAATTTTATGTCTTTGTTATACAACAAAGCCAAATGTGGCGATTACTAGTTGAGATCAGTTTAAGCTGCCTAGCAGAATATAATTGATTTATAATCTGTTATAATACTAAAAGAATTTTTGTTTGGCCAAAAGAAATTTGTTTTGTATTTGTATGTAAAAGTCATGGTGTGTTATTTCTATTAAGCTATGATGAAAGTGAAATATAAACGATAAGTCTACATATAATTCATTACATTAAATATCAGTTTTACAGGAGGCCTTGGTATTTTTAGCCCCTATTTTCTTTATAAAAATGTTATGTACTCTCTCTGATTAACTGCAGCTGGATGCGGGAGTTCCGGAGAAGATCAGCCTGGTGTCTCGGGATGAGAAGAGCGTGCTGGTAGTGACCTACTCAGACCTGAAACGCTGCTTCGACAGCACCTTCCAGGAACTTCTGGCTGCTGCCAATGCCCCCCTGTAGCGCCCCCCACAGGCAAGGGATGGGACTGCCTGAAACCGGAGCACATTGCACTACAGTGAAGGACAATGGGCGCATAATGATGATCTCATGGCCAGGGCGGAGCCAGCTGGTTGCTCACCTCCAGTCAGATACACTGTCCTGTCCAGAACGGAAGTTTTTTCTAAAGCATATTTTTTTAGTTTTCATAACCCCACAGCTACCAAATTATGGACAAGTTGACAGCTGTGATGAATTTTTTTAGCCTTGGGGAACAAGGATGTTGATGACAAAAAAGTAAAAAAAAAAAAAAAAAAAAAAAAAAACATTTTTCCTGCTTTTATTTTTATTTTCTTGGTTTTTATTTTTTCTGTGGAGGATGCACTAAATTTTTTATGATTTTTTTGTTCTTTTTAAAAAAAGAAAAAAATTAAAAAGTGATCGTGGGGTACACACTGGGCGTACCAAGACCTCACACAACAAACGGACACTGACTTGACTACCAGAATAAGAAGGGGGTGGTTTTCTACGCCTCTTGTCGTTGGGACTACTTAGGCACTGCGAGTTGGGAAAGACCACTTTTGCCACGTTTGCAGAACCCAGACTTTTGGCCTCCAGCCTCACTTAAGATGAGATAGACCACTGGGTTTGTGTTTGTGGGGTTGGCTGTTGAGACAGGCCACTGATTGAATGTGTGGCAATACGGTGTGTTATGTCCCTTGGCCCTCCACCCCTGCAGACAAGACTTGTTTCAAAGTCAGAAGTGGTATAGGGGAAAAGCAGGAATGCTGGGTGGAAGGGTTCTTTGTCCATTTAACTGGAGGAACTGACAAAGGGGTGCTCTCTCCTGTTGCTGTGTAAGACTTTATTATTAATGCAATTATGCAACCTCCATTTGTTTGTTGGACACTTTTTGCAAGGTGACAAAATCGCAGTTTGCGCAAATGAAATTTAGTTTTTTTGTTGTTGTCTTTCAATCAGGCTTTCTGGGTCTGGAAAGGAACCAAAGAACTGGACCACAATAGGAAGGGAACCAGTTCTGCCTCTTTTGTGGAATGTCCTCTCCCTTTAGCCCCTTTTGTGGCACGGCCTCAGTTAACGCCCATATCTTGCTTTCATTTCTCCCTCTTTTTGCCTCCATTTCATGTCCATTTCCAACCCCCCACCATTCTTCCTCTTCCCTATAATCCATCACAGTCTCTAGACTGGTGTTTGTATTGGACTCTGTGAATTTTTAGAGCTCATATGTGATGTATTAATCTCTGATGGGATGCTAGAAGCTCACATTCACTTAATTGATGTAGAATTCTGTGGACCAATCTCAGCAGGAGTTTCGGGAGGGAAGGGACAGAAGGGATAATGGAAGGGTCGAGTCTTGATTTTAGTTTTTTTTTTTTTTTTTTTAACCTACAGATTTTTGTGATGTCAATGTGCTGGAATAACCCTGGGCAGCCACAGCTCGACCTCTGAAACTTTTTTTTTTTTTTTTGTGCACTCGGAGCAGTTTGGAATTCTCTCAGGACGATTCCCGAATAAGCCAATGATTGAATGTGTTTGACCTGTCATTGGTGACCCTTTCCAATCAGTGAGTGGAAGCTGCAGTGGAAGTGGGTGGGACTTGAGCAGCAGGTTTGGCTGATCCACACTGGACAGAGAGGTGGTCAGGGTGGAGCACGTTATACAGAGCTGAAGTGAAGATGCTGTGTCACAATTGTGTATCCTTGTTTCTTTTTATGTTTTTTTTTGCCTTCCTATTTTTAGCAGAAAGAGTCAGTAAACAACTTGGTAAATCCAGTGCCAAGCCTTTCCTTTCCCAGAAAACACACACACACACACACACCCAGCCAACACATAGCTGATACTCATATCATGATGACCCCTCTACCCCAGGAATTGCACTCCAGTAAACAATTGTGCTGACCCTCAGACAAACACACACAGTCACTCACAATCTTAGTACTTTTTATGCCCTTCTTGTGTTCATTGTCTCACATTTTGCAATATTTGTGTGTACAACAGTATTTTAATAAAGAATACGAAACTTTATACTGTCTTTTAATGTATTTGTGCAGTTTAGTGTTCATATATTTCATCTTGTTACAAAGACAATTTTATTGTATTGGTACAGAAATACTGAATACAGAATCTTAATAATCTGTTACCCAGCCACAGACCATAATGCATAATATAGCAAGAATAGTTTTATACTACATCCATACACTAGTTTTTATTTTTAATTCTGTTTCTCCTAGATACTTCATTACATCCGATAAATGTCTCAAGTGCCATAAGATAAATGTCTATAGTGTTTTTTATTTTAAAACAAAGCTATGTTTACATCTTTAACTGAGCCAAACCCATCAAATCAGCATAGCTTTAGATGTAGTATTGCAGGTAGTATGTGTAAATAAATAGTCTGTTACAGACTTCCAGCATATACTTTTGCAACACAGATTTGGGACCGCTGTGATGCTCTACAGTTTAATGTCATACACCCAACCTACAAAAGCCTGAGGTTGTAGTTGAAAAAATGTGAGAAAAAAAATGTATAGTTATAGCTGCTCAGTGAATAAACGTGATTACAAAGTGACAAAAGCCTGTTGCCTCAGCATAGTTTCAAAATATTTTTTAAAAAAGATTTTGGGTGAAATATTGTAATGACAAGGCCCTGTGTAATGTTAGAAGTTTAATGATTAAGCATATAAACTAAATTTGCTTTGCTGACCTTGTAGAAAAAGACTAAATTAACTAAATGGTGTCTTGTATATTAATGAAAGCTTCTTTACATTTTCTTTGTAAGACTTTGCTTTTGGGGTCCCCCTAGTACTGCGTTAATTCATCAGAAAAACATTTACATTTACATTTGGGATCAAGTTTACATAATTGAGGGTGGCCAAAAGGAAGAGCATCTTTTCTGTAAGTTCCTAATGATTCCTGATAATGTGAGAGGTGGACAGGTGCACTAGCCACCAAACCTGGATCTGCCGTGTGGATCCTTTCAGCACCACAATCTATGGACAGCTACATCCATCCCCTGGGGTCACCAACCAATCCTGAGATTCAGAAGCTCAACTCCAACTGCTACATGCTATATACAACTACATACTATACACCGGCAGTGCAAGTCCACATTATTAAATACATTGCTTTAATTGGAACACTATCCGTTATATAATTTGTCTGGTCTCCCGAGTTGCTCACTCATGAAGAGGAAAGTAGGAAAAGACAACATTCTAAAATAAATAATCAAACAGAGGTTTTAACTTTTAAAATATTTAAATGATAGTATTCTGGAAGCTTCAAGGGATTTGTGGCAAAAACAGCTCCTTATCTGAGTTGTAAAGCTACAGCCAACATAGTTGGAGAGCATTATACAATGTTTTTGTTGCATGAAAACAAGCAGCATTTAACCATTGGCTTTAACTAAATGACCTCTGGCTTTCACAACAGTCGTGCTTTGGACGTGTTCGTCTCCAGTTCCAGCAACTAAAGCCACCAGTGAACCCTGTCTGAACTCAGTGCTGTCAGAGCACTGGATATAAACTATTTGAGTGTATCTCACCCTGGCTGTAGGACTGAGTGTGCTACAGAGAGGGGTAGAGGAGCGCTGCGTCATAGTCAGGAGGAGGAGAGCCACAACCATCAGAATCTGAGTCAGAGGGAACAGCATTAGCTTCATTCTCTGCTCGGCCACACGGACTGGTGCTCAAACAGGTAATCGCTGGAGCGGGCAGTATCTTGTCCTGGCAATGACCCTTGGAGAAGAATCTGCAACAAAGCAATTTTAGCATTAATGCCATAATAGAGCCAGGACACAAGTTGTGAAAATGACAAAGTAAGTTATGAGTCAAAAGATAGCAAACGGACAACATTGATGATTTTGATGTAATTTTTGTAAGGAATTTTTAAAAGCAGCAGTATGCAAGAATAGGTATTTTTAGTTCTTGGGCTCCCCTACTGGTGAAGAATGTAAATGTATATAATGTAAAAACAGACCACGCTTTGAGCTCCTTCACATGAGAGTTTAATTTTTACAATCTTAGAGGTACAAAACTGGTACGTGAAGTATTAGGTGTGTGGACTGATGCTGTAGAGGAATATTACAGTATTTTACAGTGTAATTAGCAGTAAACTGACCCATGAGTGACACTGACAGAGATGCATTCTCTCTACTAGAGGTCAGTGGAGCATTTAAATTATTTTAAAGCTCCTATTTTAAAGTAAAAAAAGCTAGATAATGTTGCTTAAAGTACAGGACACTTTGTATTTGTATAGCTTGTTATTGTAAACCTATATCAAGGAGCATAAAACACACAATGAAATCACATTTATATATTTATAGCATGGCCCTGTGACAGCCCTAAGTAAAGAAATGTGCGGCATAGCCCAGTCCAGGCCTGTACACTTACTTGGTTATCTTCTTTGTTTTGAACTTTTCGCTCCATTTCAGCCGAATGAACTCTTCAGAGGGTAGAACCATACCGCTATCAGACTGAGAATCCTGAAGCAAAAAAACACTGTTACTCTTAAGTTACTGCAGTGTCAGGCATGTGTTTCATATCTGATCAGTGCGTATGAAACCTCTGTAATGCTCTTGAGAACTGCGTGTGTGTTTACTGAGAAACTTACTTCTGGGACGTCTCTATTGAGATCCTCTTCAAAGGTAGTGATGGTTTCAATTCTGGTATTGATGTAGCTATAAGAGTAGAGAAAACAATATTCATACTTGATGTTTTGGAGTATCTAATTACACATTCTTCTCCAGCAGACTGAATAGAGAGGTACCTTGGGCTTCCCTGGTGTGTGTCTCTGTAGTCAGGCTGCTCCAGACCGCTTTCTCCAGACAGAAACGTTTTTAGTGGAATGTAATCTTTCCCATCCTAAATAAAGGTGGAAAAAGCAGAAAAAAATTAATCTCTTAAGATCTTATAGTGTATATGTGTTCAGACATGCTGCTTTAACAGTAGCTAAAAAACGTATTACTATAATAATATACAGCTCTGGAAAAAATAAGAGACCACTTAAAATGATGAGTTTCTTTGATTTTACCAAATTGAAAACCTCTGGAATATAATCAAGAGAAAGATGAACTGCTTGAAGTTTTGCACCAGGAGTGGCATAAAGTTATCCAAAAGCAGTGTGTAAGACTGGTGGAGGAGAACATGCAAAGATGCATGAATACTGTGATTAAAAACCAGGGTTATTCCACCAAATATTAATTTCTGAACTCAACTTAAAAATGTATGAATATTAACTTGTTTTCTTTGCATTATTTGAGATCTGAAAGCTCTGCATCCTTTCGTTATTCCAGCCATTTCTCATTTTCTGCAAATAAATGCTCTAAATGACAGTTGTTTTATTTGGAATTTGGGAGAAATGTTGTCCGTAGTTTATAGAATATAGAAGTATATAGATTTTTTTTTTATTCTCTTTATTTATTCACAATTTTGAGATACAAAACAACCTGACACAGTGTTCAAAAAAGGGAACAAATAATAAGGTGAGTGAGAAAGCTAAAAGGGAAAAGGGAGAGGAAAAAAAAAAAAAAAAAAAAGACACATGAGGTCACAGAATAGCTGGGTTTGACAATTCCATATATTTACTTTAAATCAAAAGTCAATATGGGCTATCTTTCAGTTTGGTTAAATAAACTCTCCATTTACCCCATCTTTTTTCTCCCAGTTCTTTCTGGAGTCTTATTGAAAAGGTCATCTGTTCTAGAAGGTGCAATTGTTTAACAATGGAGATAAAAGTACCAACTGTAGGAGCTTTTTTTTTAAGCCAGCATTTGGTAACGGCCTTCTTGCTTGCGGATAATAGAATCTTTAGGAGATACATGTCATCATTACTCAGACCATCTGGAAAAATACAGAGATACATGATGCCAAATCCCAGAATTCTTGCGACAATCGCAGCCACGTCCTTCCAAAAAGACTGAATGAAGGGGCAAGACCAAAAAATGTGTGCATGATCAGCCATGATTGTTCCACAGTTCCTCCAACACTGTAATTGAGTGACAAGCTGTTTAGATTTCTGTTTAGGAGTAATGAAAAACCTAATTACGTTCTTCCAACAGAAATCTCTCCAATCCAGTGAACATGTAGTGGTTGACTGTGTTTTCCAGGCTGTCAGCCACATATCCTCAGTTATTTCAATTTTCAGCTCCTTTTCCCAACGATGTTTTACATAGTCAGTTGAATCCTTTTTCAATATTATGATGCCATTGTATAACTTGCTTATAAGGCTTTTCATATTTCCAGAGTTATAAGCATTAATGAATACCTGGATTACAATTGGCAGTTCACTAAAATGTGGACCCTTTATCTTTTTATGAAAGTAATTGCGGAGCTGTAAATACCTATAGAAATCTTGACTACTCAACCCATGTGACTTACATAAAGAGGCAAAACTATTTAGTTCCCAGTCTTTTACTATTTTACATAATGCAGTAATACCGGAGCCAGTCCATTGCTTATATCTATGGTCTAGTAATGCTGGCATAAAATCAGTATCATAGGCTGGCCACCTTAGTAGTTTAATTTCTTTTTGGAGTTGGAAATGTTTAACCACCTCTCTCCACACTTTCAATGAGAGATTCACCCATTGGTTTGCCGTCTGTAGTAAGTCCTTTTCCCTGCCTACCAAACCTAATAGTGACTGTATGGGCATGTCTTTCAAGGATAGCTCCATTGTTTTCCATTTGGCTTCATAAGATGGGTTACACCAACACACAAGTGGTCTCAGTTGGGCTGAGATATAGTAATCCAAGTATATAGAATTTTATTCAAACATAAACCTATAAATAGCAAAATCAGAGAAACTGATTCAGAAATTCAAGTGGTCTGTTATTTTTTTCCAGAGCTGTATATGTCTTAAAATGTATTTCTGAATAAGAAGCCCCTTAATCTCTGCAGTTTCACGTTAAAACGTATTTATTTGGCATAATTTTCCAATAAAAAATACGATTTTTGTAAAGGGAATCTTTCAATAAAAACATGGAGGACCACGTACCTGCTGGACACGGACCTGCAGCAGGTCTCCCAACGTGCTGACCAGGGCAGTGAAGGTGGGTCTGTCATCAGGGTTCTTCTCCCAGCAGACCAGCATGGTGTTATAACTGAAAAAGTGGGGAAAACTAAATGAAGAAAAAAGACAACACCATGCTCTTTCTCACCAGCTTTTTTTTTTCACTGCTACATATAGAATAGCTTTTTTTCACATTCTGGAAGACTCAGTGTACACTCACATTTCAGGAGTGCTGTACTCTGGGGCACGCATTCGAGTTCCTTGTTTCAGCCTGTGGCAAAAATCCTCATCCATGTTGAGCCCTGGATATGGCGATGCTCCTACATATCATAAAAAACACAAACAAAAAACTGAGGCATGGGCTTAACTGTATGAATACAAACTTAAAAAACCATATGATGAAGTTATACAGGATACTGTATGTGGAAATTAATATAAACAAGCATTTGATTTGTATAATTCTTTGTGAATCATTGGTACCAAGTGAGAAGATCTCCCAAAGCAAAACTCCAAAGGACCAGACGTCACTCTGAGTGGTGAAAACCTTGTCGAAGATTGATTCTGGGGACATCCATTTCAGCGGCAAACGAGCCTACAAATTACAGCATGATGTAAATGACAATCAATTTCATACTTCAAGTGTTCTGAAGTTTACTCTGTGTTCTGTTCAGCCTGTACTCACATCTCCTTTGCGGACGTAGTCCGGGTCTCTGTACAGATCTCGAGCCAGGCCAAAGTCACAGATTTTTACTACATTGTTTTCAGACAACAAGATGTTTCGGGCAGCAAGGTCTCTGTGTATACACTGGCAAACACACACAGACACACATGGACATACAGACATACACACACACAAACACACAAGCATACACAGTTTAAAACACACAGTTAATATATGACCTGAGTCAGATATGTTTGTTATCTTTGGTTATCTTTTAGGCTCAATTAGATTTGAATGTTTGGTGTATTTGTTGACTGAACTAGTTTGGATACACCATGTGGCAGACCCTTTAAGAACAACAGCTGTAAACATTTAGAACACTATTAGAAAAGATTTGTGAGGTTTCTGTCTCATTTAAACTTCACACAGTAAATTTACCAGTATTAAATCAGCATTCAAACACAAACACTCATACATTTTCAAGTGTACCTTGCGTGAGGAGAGGAACTCCATGCCTCTGGCCACCTGGAAGCTGTAGGAAATCAGATCTTCTAGCAGCAGTGGGGTGTTAGAGGTGGAGCAAACGTCTAAAAGGGGGGATTGGCAGGTAATCTTTAATAGATTGATCATTTTCAATAAAATAATAAGTGATATATATATAACTACAATTGTAATATTCTCACCACTATCCTCCCCACAGACTTTGCCTTTCTCCTTACAGTTGGGGTTACATTGGCTACTGCACACAGTTTCCACAGTGTTTTTGTCCTCCTCTTCCTTTCCACGTCCCTCACCTGCACTCACCTGTAACAGACCATCACACTACTGAGAAAACAGAGCCTCATACTGAAGAAAGGCAGGAAAAATATCCATAAGACATTACATAAATCACATATTATAAATATGGTGTTACATAAGCTAATGCAAATGCACCTTATTAGTTGTTTAAAAGTGGTCCAAAACTACCATTTAAACCTGATCGTGTATTAAACAGAGATGGGAATTAGACATAAACATAGATATAACACAGGACACATGGAAGAAAATATGTACTAGTGACAAATTCAAATACATGGAGGGAATTCAAGTGGAAAGTAATCACTAGATATTTTCAAACACCTGCAATGGTATTAAAGATGGGCCCAACACATAGTTGTGCATTCTGGAGACACTGTGGAACGCAAACTGGGAATTAAACTCACATATTCTGGCTCTGCCCTAAACTACAGATTTTTTGGAAGGATGTGTATGATGCTCTTAAAGAAGTGTTCCAACAGGATATCCCACAGGATCTTATAGTGGCATTACTGGGAGGTCCAAAAAATATTTACTTGGAATATTACTTACAGTGGCTTTGAAATGCATGAACCCAGAGCCCCCAAAATACAATCTATGGATACAAAAGCTATGGGATGTTTATCAGATGGAACAAATAACATATACACTTCATTTTATTACTATCTTTTTATTGCATTTATCTTTGTACTTTTTTATATACTACCGTAAAATTGATGTGAATAATGCAAAATACTGGACAAAGGAATACATAGAATTGTATTTGTATTACATTATATTGTACTATGTAGAATAAATAAATAAATAAAAAAAATCCTGATTGTGCAGAAATGTAAAACATTGCTGGTAATTTATACTGATGAAATAAATAAATAAAGAGAAGGAAAGAGATAAATAGGCACTGGAGACATTGGGGGTAAGTGATAAGTACAGACCAGAAAAGACCTGAAAGACGGACATGCTATAAATAGAGGTGTTTGTGGTAACCAGAAATTGAGATATTCGAAATAAGGGAAATGAGAACAGGATGTAACAAAGCACACAAAAAACAGCCCCAGTTAGGCCCCTATTTTTAATAAATACATAAGGAAATTATATAGGAAGAACGTAAAGTACATTGCAGCAAGATACAGAAGTGACCCATATATGAATGAGAACAGAGAGAAATGCATGAGAAGTAGAGCTGTTATGTGTGAGGGTAGGAGCATTAATGCTTAAAAAAACTAACCCTGTTCAACACAAAAACATCTCGCTTGCTCTTCAGGTATGCGGACAGGTTGCCATACTTGCAGTACTCCACGATGACCATCAGAGGTCCTGAAAACAATGCATTATAAAAGACCCATTCATTCACAATATTCATTGACAATCCTTTGAATTCACTTTAATTTTATATACCTTATTTTCACAAACTGCACAATGATTTTTTTCTATGAACAATGAAAAATATGATACACCTTACTAGACTGTCAACAATAGAAATGCATTTTAATAGCCATAATCTATGCCATCTAACATGTATACCTGTCCGACACTGCAGTTTAAGAACATTTTTAAATCATTACTTACGCACAAGTAAGTCCATAATTATAAAAAATATCTTTTTAAGTGATTGCACAATATTTTTTACTCTGCACGTTTAAGAGTGTGGAGGTTCTAAACATAAAATGAAAACACAAACCTCCAGGTCTAGTGCAGGCTCCAAGCAGGTTGACCACGTTCAGGTGATGTCCAATATGGTTGAGAATCTTCAACTCGGTCATTAGGGCCTTGTGTTCACTTGGTGTGGCGCCCTCTGTTGGAAAACCAAAGAGTGTCATAATTCTGAATTTTTAGAAGCTGATCAGGGTCCAGTTTCTTATGGTTCAAATCTTCTTTACTGGTAAAGAGAGTGTTCAGTGTGATGGTTGCTTGATCATCTTTGGGTTTATTGGCCTTTTGGAAAACCCAACCCAGTTCTTGTCCCAAAGCGTCACAAATCTTGAGAGTGGTGCACTGTGAAATTGGCCATGTCTCAAAATGTTAAGATATTATTGATGGTTTTGTACTTATTGATGATTTGTACTGTGGTACTGCAATCGGCATAGTTCACTATTCTTTGTCTGAAGCAAATATTTTTGATATCTACAATATCCCTGTCACTGAATGAGTAAAATATTTTGCTGATTATAATTTCAAAACTATATAAAAATATATGTTTGTTGTCATTGGTGTTTCTAAATGTCTGTGTGAATACCTTTTAGCATTTTGACTGCCACAGTGGTACAGTTGGTTGAGTTTGTTATGCCAAAAGCTGAAGCCTGCATGACCTTTCCGAATGCTCCTCGTCCCAATGGCTTCTCTGAAGAAACGTAAATATAAACAGTTACAACATGTCCAAAAGTTTACATACACTCATCATGGATTATTTTATATGTATTGTTTAATTATTTCTGTTTCTGGGGCAGAATAAACATTCATATATTCTTAATAAAAAGGCTATATCAGCTTATCTTTTTTTTCTAGGAAATCCACACTGGTCCAAACTATATTTAAAATTTAAATAAATACATTAGTGATGCCATATAACATGTATTCAAACAGAACTGGTATGGGGATCATGGTTTGGGACTCACACAGTTACACAAAGAATACATGAAATGTGTTATTTTGGTAAATTTGGTAATTTGACAAGCATGTATGCCAACTACAAACTGAATTGGATGTGTGGTAATTTAAGAGTATTGTTATATTAACTCCAGTATTGTTTGAAACCTGGGTAGTGTAGCATGTATTTTTTTACGTGAGGTTCACACTGTGATGCAATCCCTGTGATGCAATGTTTTTTTAATGTTATATATGCTGATGACTGTACCACTTTCATGTGAATTCTAAAACACACACAGCGCACACACACCTAGCTGAAGTCGCTCCCGCGGAAACTCCCACTTTTCAGGGTCATACTGTAGCCTGTCACAATGTTCATCCAGAGGCCCTTCCCCAGGGTGTAGGATTATCGGCAGGTACTCGGTTTTACTGTTCGCAGAGTTTGGCTAAGTACAATATTAATAAATATTAATAATAATACATTTTATAATATTAAATCAATTATTTGCTTTCAGCTTTATGAATGTAGGCTTACACATGTAGCAGCTCTTACATGACTGACTCTCACCTGTTTAAGTTTTCGGATAAGAAGGGTTAAAAGCAGCCAGAAGAGTGTGGCCACTATACAAGTGCAGGCCAGCGTGGGGATCTCTAGAGAAAATGAAGAGTCTGCAGAGTCTACAAAAAAAAACAACAACAACTCAGGTTTAGCAGCCGGGTAAATGTGTCATATAAGCTATGTGTGTCATTTTAAATGGAATATGGCATGTTCTGATGTAAACTAAAACAGTAGTGGTGTAGATATCCTGTGTGAAAAAAAGGGAAATGGGTATGAAGGGTCATTTGAATTTAATTATGAGTTTGACATGACAAGGTTGGTGTATTTTAGGTCACCAATCCTTTAAAACCTTCTAAGAATGGTTTGGTCTGCAAACAATTGGCCGTTTTGTATGTCAGTATCTGAAATTTAAAAATGCAATTTGAAGGAGCAGGCACATCTGTCAGCTTGTGTATGATCAGCAGTACACTCTCTTGCCTGTGCTTATCATTGCCCAGAGGAGGGGGCTCTTATCTCATTACTGCTCTTCTCTGTCCACTTCAACAGGCAGTCAAAAGCAAACAGTGAACTGCTTTTAGAATTCAGCACTGCGTGTTGCTCTGTTTTCAAAGATGCAGAAACAGCTAAACAATTTAGGGGCAGCAAACCAGAGACTTTCCGTAGGAAATCAAAAAGGGAGACAGCTTCCTTCCTGACCCATCAGAACACAACAACACAAGAGGCATCCGTTCAAAGAGAGAGACTTTCTACGATTAATCTCACTCATCTACCTCCTTGGAACTGAATCGCTAATTGGGTGGAGCAGGTGATGGTAAATCCAAACCTAACATAGGAAAAAACGTCCTACAAATAGCTGAGGTCAAATATTTATTTATGCAGTGACAGTGCCATGTGACTTTAAATGCCAATTTTGTTATTAAATAGCAATTCATAAAGCCACCTTTATCAGTGATCCGATAAACCAATAAAACACAGACATACTTCTGTTTATAGAAACCTAAATTCTCAAAGATTCTCAAATAATCTGACTGCAAATGGCTTTTAAAATTTTGCGTTCATCAGTATACATCAGTATACAACACTTTTTATTTAAACCTGCAATGAGGCTTTAAGATTAGGTTTTACACTACCAATTAAAAAATATAACTGACAGAATCTACAAACTACACACTGCCCAACATATCACAGACTTTCTTCTAGTAATGTGATACAGGTCCATTACATCTGATTTCTGCAGTCAGTTCTTAGGAAACCTGGTTCAGAGCCAGACCTGTTAGAGTTACAGTCCTACGTGGCTTAAAATAATTTAAAAAAATCTGTCTATTCCTTGTAAATGACCTTCTTCTCAGCTCTGCTGACTCTGCTGCTTTAGTCATTTTTCTCATCACATATAGGCTAATGATGTTTTCTTCTTATTCATTTTCCAAACCACTGATATTATAAATACAGCTTTCTTTTTCCTAACTGATGTCAGCATTATAATAATAATAAAAAAAATTCCCACAGGTATCCTTTCATGAACTTCTATTTTTGAATTTACACACAAATCTATACAGCTCTGTCAAAGCACTCAATAATCATTGCCAATGAAACACAGGTACAAGAGATTTTTTGCTAATTTTGCCCCAATGGTAAATCAGATCAGATTATAAATACCAGCAGATGTCTTGTCATCAGTATTCTCTGTAATATTTAATTACCTTATTACATGTCTTGCCACAACTGTGACATAAAGTCTACAAATCTATATTTGTTCAGTAACTAATTAACCTAAAGCCTCCAGCACTCTTAGAGCCAACTGGAGTTCAGTTCTCATAAATATATACTTTCACCTTGTTTAATGATTTTGGAAAACAAAATAGAGCTTGATAACAGCGCTATACAAATATATCATTATTCTTATTGGTATACTTACTGTCAACTGAAATGTAAGCTGAGCTCTCCACAGATCCTTTTTCATTAGTCGCTTCACAAGTATACAGACCTTGATCCTCAACAGTGATTCTGTCAATGTGAAGTGTACCCTCTTCAGGGGCCAGCATGATACCTGAAGGAAGTCCAAGTCCAAGTCCAATGTTATTTGCAGAGCAATTTGTAATACAGGTCATAAAAACTAAAAATTATCACAGTGACATTTGAGATTTCATGATACATTGACTTTGAAAGGACTGCAACAGAATCTAATTGCATTTAAATCACATATTTATAACTCCACCTAATATTGCAACAAAGTACCACATTTCCATCTCACCAGACACCTGCTGGAGTCTCCTTTGGTCCTTGTACCATGTGACAAGTGGCCGTGGAACACCATGGATCAAGCAGTGTAGAGTGACAGAGCTGCTCACATTTACACTGCAGTCACTGAGGTTCTGCAGCAGCACTGGAGCCTCCAATACTGCAGGGGGAGACAAAGCATCACATGGCTCTACTAATATAGTCAGATTATGTCATTTAGTTTTAAATAGCATATCCACCAATTCAATCTAATATCACAGTTATGTCTCTAGAGAGGAGCCCATGATGTAACAAAAGCAAGTTAGCACACGGGCATGCATTAACAAGGCACTGACTGATTTAAAATGCTGCCACTGGCAAAGACATATAAATAGAGAGCTAGCTATATTTCTTTCAGTGCTAATTGTAACCCAATGGAGCCCTGCCCTTAGTGACAACTTTTTTTGTTGTTTCCGTGTCAAATTTTGCCATGAGTCGACTAAACTGCCACATCCGTGACAGCTGGTTATGGAGTGAGTGGAATGGCTATGTCAAGGGCTACCATTTTGTACAAAACAGATGTAAATAGGATGTTATCTTATTTTGGTTTTACTTTTATCATGTCTTTTTCAGATGTGAGTAATGTTGTGGATGACACTTTGAGGAAATCTTCTAGTTACACTGTCCTAAACCCCAGCAGGCAAGGGCATTCCAAAAAAATTGCCTCACCACAAGTTGATTGTTGTTCCGAATATTTTCCCCCAGGACACAATTGATTATTGTCTCTTTCCTTGCTCAATGACAGTTGCTGATTGGCTGATTGTTCTAGGCTCATGTGAAGTGCAGTGTAGATGGGGCACAGTGGGAAGTAGTATTGTGTGCTCTTCCTCCTGTCCAGCTCCCATTCCCACGTGAAAGAGTTGCTGCGTAGCACAGCCTTGGAGGGAGGGACTGCAGGAAGCCCAAGGGTTTGGTTCCCAAGGACCTCTTCTCTTTCTCTTTCTTTTCTTCTTGTTCTATTTTTTCTTTCCTTCTTTCTCCCCCACACTCCCCACATTGCTCTCTCTATACCTTGTGTTTGTGTGTGTCTGTTAGCACATCCTTTGTGACTCATAGTGGATATCATAGAGGAGTGTTTGTCTATGTGTGGTGTGTTGACGCGTATACTTCCCAAAGGATTCCAAATAACTGTGCTTCCTTGTCAGCTTTTTTTAGAACATAAAGAGCTGCAACAGTGTTGTGTAAAAGTCACCAATGCTCTGCTGAGTCAATAACCCTAAACCTGCTCTTAAAGCTGTAAGAGGAGACCAACTCTGTCAACGCCTATGGATTTAAAATGGGATGTCATGAAAGCCTGTGTAATCTGTAGTTGTCCTAATACTTTTATTCATCTAGTGTATATTAACCTTACTGTTAGAGTGTGAAACAACTGTCTGGATTAATCAACTATTTGAGCTAAATAAATGTGCATAATCTTAATATGCTCTGCAAAAAACACACAAAATCTTTTGAAGTCACAGCCCAAAGCACACACCTGTAACTTTCACCAGCGTCTCCATGTATGCGTGTTCTCCTGTAAACAGGTGTGTGGCGAAGCAGCGATACAACCCTGAGTTCCGTGCTGTCAGATTTCTCAACATCAGGCGTAAAGTGAGAGAAAACTCTTCCTGTGTCAGCTCTCCACCCATCGGCACTGCGGATATATTGGTCACTCTGTACCACGACACATTTGAGTACAGGTGCTTATTGGCCACACAGGACAGGTGAACATCAGCCCTCTCTCTTGGTTCATTGTCCAATGAGACGCTGAAGCCTCCAGGGATATCTGTGATTGGTGGGATGGAAAAGAAGGCGTTTTAGAGCGTGATCCAGCACTCATACCAATGCTATAAATCCTCTGTCTAAGAAAGAGAGCACGCCTACTGCCAGGAACACAAACCCTTAACTGGGACATAAACAAAAGACCGGCAGCATAATAACTTGTACTTTGGAGTGTTGATCAAGCTTGATCTTTTTTTTTTGTTCATAACCTTTGATGACAATGTTGAATAGCTATTGTCAGTAAAAGAAGCTGGAGCACCCCCCACGAAAGACCTTTTATTTACTTTAGCTATTTGAAATTTCCCGTGGAAACTGCTCGAGGTTTTCCTGATGGAAGATAATGTTTATCTTTCCTGAACACCACCAGGACTCTCCAAATAAAGCATGTTAGGCGGCATGGGGAAGCGGGCTGATAAGGGCCACAGGTTCCTGTTAAAACTGCACCCTCAATCTCCACGTACCTATAGCGACAACCCTCACGCTTAATCACGCTACATCCACTGGGGCACAATTTAGTGTGACTCGAAAGTAAAAAAAGTAGAAAAAAAAAACTTGCTACTGCCAAAAACTTCATTTTAACTTTGTATTTTAACATGTATTCAAATGCATCAGCCTTGTTTTGATGCTGAACTCTGTGGTGAAGATGGAAGAAAAGTCTTTTTTCAGTGGCCCCCCCTGAACCTTATATTTGTGCAAGCATCACCGCTCAGTAGACCAGTGCACCACTACTCTATAAATCTGCTAAATCTTCCTGATTATCTTTTACAATTATACAGGGGCTTAATGCAGTAAGCAGTTAATTCAGAATTTATTTCTAGATCTTCCAGACCTCAACTCGACCTTTACTTTTCTTGTTAACTGTCATTTCTTAATTACATTATGAACCAAGTATACAGTTGCCTGAACACATTTTCCTATTTTCATTTGGTCTTCTCCTGCTTTATTGACAATTATTTTCATTTTCATAGTCCTAGGTAGTCGCTTAAAATAATGTTTCATGTTTAACTTTATGCCACCTGGAGATCAGATAACTTCCACTCAGCTAACTAAATACAGCAACGTGTGACCATTTGTGGCTTTGAAAGAAATTGTATCCTGTCTGCTATTTAAAGGCATTTCAGTGAATCTGTTGTAAACCTAACAATACGTGTTTAATCACATAGTGTGGGAAGCTAATGGTACCTGTAACATAGAAACGGATGTCCAGTTCATCCCTGCCCACGGAGTTTGAAGAAACACAGCGATAGATGCCAGATACTAGAGCCTTGGCTACTGTTAAAACACTTACAGTCTGAAAGTAAACACACATACACAAACATATGCACTTTTACCTCTTTCACAACACTTTTCACAGTTCATTAATGTCCAATGAACATGTCAGTATAATAAAATAGGACATGCTGCAAATTGTGTAAGTAACTTGAGTAAGTTGGACCACTCACACAGATACAGTGTCCCAGCGTGTGTGCTAAGAAAATGCCATGAAAGACATTTCCACCCACTGTGGACAGTGCAAGACAAGCGATTCATCTACATTCAATGCAGGAGACCCGCACACATATATTTCACAGGTCATTGCAGAATTCTTTAGCTCCCAAGGGACATGATTTTTTTTCATGTACTATGACACTTGGCATGTCCATGTATTTAATGCTTGAGATTGAAAATCCTAAACTCTTTGCTTGGAGACCTAAAATAATGGTATTTACTGGGATAATACATAGTTAAAAATCCTTTAGCATGTTTTCTGTATAATTAAGATAAATAAATAAATAACTAAGATTTTTAAAAATAGTGATTTTAGCATTAGCATTTTTTTATTTTGGATTGTTTTGCCTTAATAACGGATTGATACCCAATGGGATTCTACATCATACATAGACTGAATCATCCACCATCAAGTTAAAGCAGTGGCTCAGCTGAAGTATAAGCGGAAAGTGAGTAATGAGTTGAACGGGAAACTATTTCCAGACATGTTTGTACCTTGCCTGTAATGCAGCGTTACACACAGTTAATAAAAAAAAGAGCCACTTCCCTGTTTCCCCAATTCTAAATAAAGAGACAATTGTTTAAATCACACTATTCATTCTGTGGCTTTAAAATGTCTTTGTGTACCATAAATATATATAAAAAAAACACAGTATTCTTTCCCCCCTTTGCATCCTTGCCCGTGCCCACAAACATTCATCAAACCTCTCCCCTTATATAAGTCAACCCGTTGGGCAGCTCACCTTATTCTTCCCTTGCAGGACTTCCTGTCTGTGACTGATGCTCAGGATAGGGTTGTGGGTGGACGTGACCGCTGTCTGCTCGCCTAACGCCAACCAGGAGGAAGAAACCGGAATGCATCTTGGAGCCAAAGACAGAAAGAGACAGAGAAAGAGGAAGAGAGAGGGACAGGCTTTAGTCCAGCTGTGTTTATCATGGTGATGTCATGTCACACAGGTGTGTGACACAGCTGCTGCAGTTGAAGGGAATACCGGAAACGTCCCATCATCGCCACCGGTCCCTTGGGAATTGCAGTTAATCGTTAACACAATTACAGTCTCATTGTCAAAAGGTCTTATGTTGTAGGGCTAATTCCAAAGCTGATTTTGAATGCTGTCAGTTCAGTTCATGTGGACATGAAGGTGCATGTGGGACTCTGTGTACGTGTGTGTAAAATCAGGACACTGTGTGTCCTAAAAGTGGCCTTGTTAGGTAATTAGCAGCATCCAATGCTTGGACTCAATGTTTCTGCTGTCTCCGGTGAGTAAACTTCCTCTCCTTCCTAAATTATCCACCGTCAATAGTTCCGCATTCCCTTAAACTCTGCTCTCTGTCCATGCCAAACATCTTGTGTCTAAGGAAGACAGGGGAAATTCAACTCTCTTGTCCTGGAGGGCCACAGTTTTGGAATGTCCCTATTTGAGCACAGTGATTAGTTTGGATCGGGCACGCTGAATCTGCTTAAATCAGATCAGTGGATTACTGTCTAAAGCAAAGATACTAACAGACAAACAGTCATATTGATGTATTTATGTTTTATTGAGTGGAAGTGAAGTACACAATCAGTACACAATTTTCAATTAGCACATTTAATTGCAAGAAAACTGATGAGCTGATGAGATCAGGTGTTAAATCATGAGGTAGAATGCTACACTCTGCAGTGTTGTGGCTCTCCAGGACTGGTATCTGACACGCCTTGTGGTGTGAGAAGGGTTTCTACAGTATTGGGCATGAATCCGTGACTGTGTACACCCTACAAGCCCAAGCTCTCCACACCCTTATGTCCCGTTCCTTTCCCCTCCCTGGCTCTGACTCCTCTCTCTCCTTGATTGCTCTTCCTCTTGGCAGAGATAGTGAGTGCCCGTCTCCTGTGCTACAGTGTCCCACCCTGATCATGACACCAGTACACACACCATTGCACTCGCACACACATACACATACATCCATACCACTCTCCCACGCCTCCCAGGAAACACACCCACAAAACACAGCATCCACCAACACACATTTGTTTTCCCTTAATCATCCTCAAAGAGATACGCTGATCCATGATTCTCACCCACTCACACACACATATCACGTGTTCTTTGTGTGCCTGTGTACAGCAATAAAAACCTATTAAGGCAAATTAATTTAAGCAACACTATGTGCCTATATATTTAAATTCCAAATGAGTGAAGCTGTAGGATTATTATAAACCAATTCTTTCAGTGTATCTGGTGAGAGAACAGTTTATTTGGATGAAGGTCTGTAATTAGAAGGAACCTTTCATCGGTGAGAACTTAAAGTTAATTTTGACATTTCAAACTGAAATAGACAATGTTGTACACATAAATTTAAACAAATATTTAATATAAAACAAACATTTGATATAACACAGATTTTAAACAATACATTTTATCAGCCTTCTTACACGTTTGGCAATTACTGGCATTTACCATAAGTAAGTTAGTTGTATAAAATTATTAAATATTAGATTCATATATTACTCATAGAAAATCTGTATAAAAAGGATAAATCACATTGGGAAAGACCCGTAAAGTGAGAAACCTGTTATACACACCCATACATGTTGTCACCGTCAAGCTAAAACCTCAAATCTCCATTTTTGCTGATTTTGACTTTAACATAATTGAAAGCTGGAACACGTTTTTACACTGTGTCAAACATGATGTGTGGACCAACAGAAATGTTCCGATTTTGTTCTGATTTGGAACAAAATAAACAGGCTTGAAAGAATGTGCTTTTTCCTCTCCTGTAAAGTTGCCATTTTGGAGATACAAGTTTTTGCATGACAGTCAAAATATGCATCTTTCATACAGTCCTCACAAACACTCTTACAAACATGTCCACACACACATACACAAACACACACACAACCAGACACAAACAGACATGTTCTTTCAGCACAAATCATTGCAATTGTAATACTCAGCATTTACCGTGAGCAGGCAAAGTTTGAAACAGAGCAACATGGATTGGCATTATATGACAACAGTAATTTCATTTTGGACCCATAAAGCCCTACACAGCAGGCGCTCTGGTCCATCTCTAGTATTGTTCTGGATATAATTGAGAAATTCGAAACTGTGAGCGCAAAAGTCCGTCTCTCTCCCTGGCTCACGCTGACATGTTGATCCAGAATATGTCATCATACATTAACTGAACTCACAGCTTTTTTGGATGTTAGAACAAATAAACAGACAGGCGTGGGCTTGAAAACAGGCATGGTTCATACATCCATTATAGTACCACTGTAGGACACAAAATAAGCAAAAGCAGCTCCAGAAAGGATGATGGGCAGTGTGTTGATGGAATTGCACTTTTCTTCTGGCTCAAAAATGTCAAGAGAGAGAAACAGTAAAAAAAAATAATAAATTAGAAAGCAGTTCCAAGGTACGCAGATGTGGGGCCCCTTGTGTTCTGACTGCTCCTCATCCTCACCCTCACCATGGGAGTAGAGACATGATGGCATATCCCAGCATGCACTGCTGCAGGTCCGTCTTGTTAAAGCAGCTGCCACGGAAACAGTCCAGACTTACTCAGCAGGATGCCATAGGCCTGTGGCTTAATGGAGGATGTGGAACAGGTGGGGATAGTGATGGTGGCACACAGTTTGTAGTTGAAGAGATTGGATTACTTGGGAATAATGTAGGAGTTTGGAGTGCAGTGAAAATGGTGGCAGAGCAGGTGAGGAAAGGAGTGGCCATATGATGACTGCTTCCCAGCTGCAGGTGCACCAGGAACGACTCTTTCTCTGTAGCCACTGTCATAAAAACAGTCCAGACTCTCTAACCAGGGTGCCACTGGCCTGTAGGTTGGTGTTGTTGGCAGAGCTGGTGGCGTTTAAGGCAGGGTACATGGTTAAAGGGTACAAGGTTGAAGGGCTGGTTGTTGAAAACTGTATGGGTGGGGGTGAAGTGGAAGGAGGTGAGGATGGGGAGTGGAGTGGGGGTCGTTGGAGGTGCTGGTGGGGTTGGAGTTGGGGTGGAGGGAATGAGGGCCTCTCAAGAATAGATCAAGCCCTTGAGGAAGCGGCCTGTGCCACGTTTGAAGACGCAGGGACAATCACGCTGCTGGGAAGCCGCCTCGCGTCGGGGAGGAAGCCAAACAACGAGAGGAAAAGCGCTCTGATTTTCGCACAGGAAGCCCGTCTGCGCCTCCTGCCCGGCTGAGATAAGAGTGCTGCCGTTCCCATGGCCGAGGCGCGGGCTCGTCCGAGCGCTCAGGGAGGCCCGTCCTGGCCCCCACAGCGCCACTCTCCCTGCACCTCCTCCGCCTCAGCGTCAGGCCAGCCGCGCCGGGCTGCTACAAAGAATAAGGGCCTCAGTCAGGAGCCTGTGATTAGCTCGCAATAACACTCACAAACAGCATTTTTCCATTCAGCACGACACCATTTACCTATTCAAAAAAGCATTACAATATTTATATTTACCTGCTCAACATTAACTTAAAATATAGTGCTGAAACTACTTGATTTAAAAGTGTCAATCAATTCCATAATAGTAAACCCCAACATTACTAATACAAAAAAAAAAAACAATAACCTGAACTGCGCTGCTAGATTTTACATATGAACATAATTATTATAATTATAAAATACAATAACATATATAAATATATACCTAAAATTACAATAGTTTATTAGTTTACTAGCTATTTTAACCCTGTTAAAGTTTTTAGTTAATTGCAATTAGTAGTTGCATTGTATTAAAATAATTTATAATAGTTCAAGGGGTTAAGGGACCTTTTACTATTCAAAATATTTTCATCATGGTTTGACTCAGCAGGTTCATTCAAAAAAGTGTTTTTTTTTTTTCATTTCATTTACAACACTTTCCAGGAAGTGGGATTCAATAGCATGCCCAAAGCATGAGCCAAGACAAAGGTCCACAGTCTCTCCCGTTGCCATGGCAAAGTGATAAGGGGATGTATGATGCTTTAAATGTGTGGCCAAAAAATGGAGAAAGAGCGCATGTAGGAAAGGGGAGGGGGTTAAAATACAGTACACTAATATATTCAATGGCACCTCAGCCTTTTGGACAGGGTAAAATGCTGGAATGAAGGAAATAGTACTAGAAGTAGTAGAAGTAGCTTGGCCCTTGGACCTTTGTTTTAGGATGTGTGTGTAAGAATGGGAGTCTCTCTGCAATGTTATCTTGTGAATAGTGCTGGCTTGGCTTTTCTCATGAGAATGCTAAATAGTTTGTGTGTCACATATTAGAAAAGGCATAGCAGGATGCGCCTGAGCAATCAGAATAACAAACAAGCAGCATTCTGCACGGGAAGTTCATTAAATCATAGTGTTTGATTTAGAAACCAACAGATCGTGCTTGTAAGCACGGAACTGGCCTCTTTTGAAGTGTTGTTTTTTCTGCGCTTTCAACTCAGGATTACACTGAGTTCTATAGCTGGACCAGGCACACATTCATTCAAATGCACACATACACTAACACACACACACAAAATGAATAGACACACAACCAACACACACATACATGAAAGGCCTTCTTAACCATCTGTTCTGGAAGCTAAGAGGAAGCCCTGTCTGAACACATGCTGAAATAGACAAAACATGTCTCAGTTCACAAACAAATAGCCACACACTTCAGATGGCATTCCTACACACTCAAGTACTATGACCTAGTACAGTGTGAAATGCGGCTATGGCTATTGTGTTTACATTGAAAATAGAAATGGCAGCAGGATATGATATTACACAACGTCAGAAAGGAGGCCATAAGTTGGCTGATTGATAATCTAAACCATACAAAATTATAATAGTCTACAGCATGTTTAAGAGAAATGGATGCATGTTGTTTATCCAAGGCCACAAATGTGAAATAAAGAGTAATTATTAAACGGATATATTGAGAATGTTTTCTATTCTGCTTAAACATCTATAAAGCATGAAATTTGTGCCACAATGACAAATATTTTTGCTAGGGTGTTTGTATTAGTTCATTTTGGAACATGAAGGAACATGAAATTGAATTATTAGGCTTAGATCAGCTTATGGTTGTAAAAAACCCAGCTTTTAAACAGACTAAATGCATGATAATAGAATATGATATAATCAGACTGATGAGTTACTTACAGGCCTTTAGGAGGGCAGGGTTGCCAAAGCCATCTCATGTGAGGTGCTGGGATGCCATAGGATGTGCAGCGAAGGGCTTGCCTGCTGCTTCGTGGGACAGTTCCTGGGTCCTGCACCGCCACAGCTTTCTCCCCAATCCAAGGCTTAACTATGAACCAAAGGGAAGGAGACAATATCCTTAGTATTTATGATCAACATGTGATACATAAAAAAAAACTGTATGCATTTTAACAACAAAAGTTGAGAAGGTTTCTTTCCTTTTCCAGTAAAGCTAAAAATTTGGAGATACAAAGTTTGTGCGTAACAGTGACAACATAAAACTACAGAAATGATTGCCTACAAATGCTTAAATGCTCTAGTTGATAATACTGCTGAGCAATTCAGAAAAGGTAAAGAAGCTTACCATGCACCACAAGAGTAAGTGTGAGGTTCCTGTAAAGTCCAAACTTCTGGATGCCAGTGAGTATGGTGTAGACCCCTGCATCCTCCTCTGCAACATCTCGAATCACTAGAGTATAGCCATCTGTGTGGTAACGTGAACACTGCTCAGCTGCCACCCTCCCGTCCTTCAGCCTGAACATTGACGATAGAATTTATTTTTAAAACTGAAAGTAAATCTCATTCCTCTTTTGATATACAGAACACAGACTGTGATATGTCTCTATGGATACAGTGCATGGCATGCTCTATATATAAATGTTATAAATTTGGTGGATTTATGAAAGTTCTTACCAAATGATTTCAGGTTCAGGGAATGCTCGTAATTTGGGGGACAGGCGGAAGGATTTCTGTCCTGCATAAGCCTGTACCACCGGACTCTCTCTGTGCTTTAGCCTGATGAAAGGCTGGTCTGAGGAATCAAAGACCAACGGGTTCAAGAGCATTTATGCAAACCAAAGTCTGAAGTTTATTGTAATAATGTGACTCTAATACATAATTCAAAACTTACCATAAACAATGACTGAGGTGTTTGCTTGCCGCTTTGCTGGACCACTAGCCACATGGCATATATAGACTCCTCTGTCATCTTTGCGCAGTTTAGGAATTGTGATAACACTATAGAAGACCATGTTGGTTCTGCTCCGGGTAATACGTCTACTGATTAAGGCTGTACTATTGGCCTACAGGCAAAAATAAAATAAACAATGAATAAACAATGATTTGTTCAACATGGACAACATCCAAAATATATTGTGCAACATTAAAATAAATAATGTTAAATGAGTACAATAAATGCCCTTTTACTGTGGTGGATGCTACTAACCTGCCTAGGGTACGTCCAGCTGATGGACACTCTGGAGTTCCACTCAGCAGTAACAGTGCAGTTCAAGGCCAGCATCTCTCCCCGGAGAGCCTGAACTGAGCCAGTGTTGTTCAAATACACATCCTGGATCTTATTCACTAGAGACCCCAGGACAAAAACAGATTAAACATAGAGGGTAAATGAAAGGAAAAGTACACAATTGAAAGGAAAAGTGCCAGAGCATTACTCAATTACAACAAGCTTATAGTCTATGAATTAACTGCAGACTCTATTGTAATACCTGGTCTGTGGGTCAAGAACTTGTTGGTGTATGTAGTCCCATTGATAACGGTTTCACAGTGGAAAAGACCAATGTAGAAGTATGTGGGGCTGCGAATGATAAAGCCCTGTCTACTGTTCCAAACGATGTTCCTCTGGTCTGTCTCCAGTTTGAGACTGGGAAACTGCAAAGATTAAAACCAGAATCAATCAACTAAACAAGAAATTCTAGCAACATGTAACTTTGAACATTAATTGGTCTAAATATTCTCGTAAGGATAAAGAAAAAATGAGCCACAGTGTTACAAAGCACTGATGATACCCTGTTTAAACTGCAAAACCAGACAGCAAACTATAAAATGTCTGTGACGCTAAAAAAGGACAGGCTTGGTAACAGGGCACTCTCGTTCAGAAATTCTTGGAGAGTTGTGTTATGATTTTGTTTTCTTCCATGTCCGCTGGAGGAAATGTTTACTAGAGGCGCTTTGACAGCTTGGAAGTGTCCTGCCCTTTCTCAAGGGATCAGGTGGATGCCTCCCTCCCAGTGCAAACAGGTCAAACACCCCCTCCTAAAGCAGCTTGGGTATGTTACGTAAATTTTTTTCACATATACCAGACTTACATAGTCAATGTTTTTTGCCAATGTATTTCATTTCAGTCTGTTTCATAAGAACACTACTCACACCCCCTTCACCACTAACCTAGCCCTTGTACAAAGCTTGAGAAGGTTGAGGATGTGGAAACGTGACTCCAGTCCATCTCCTTACATCCTGTTACTACAGGATATAGACACTGCGGCTAGGGCTCTTAGGTCAACCTCTGGAAGGGCCCCCCTGGCCACTTTCACAGCTTCTGTGAGAGCACAGCCTCTGGGGTATTGTTCCTTATGCGAGAGGTGCGAGATTAAAGATACTCAGTTGAGCACAAAAAAAAAAAATCCTTTCCGGAAAAAAACACTCCAGCAGCTTGTGACAGTCCAAGTTCGAGTAGGGGGTGGAGGCAGCTTTGTATTTTTAGACTTGATTACCTTTGTGACTCTGTGCATAGGGTCAAGCGAGACGTAAACAGAGCAAAACTGAAATTAAACATGAAGCCTTTTCAGGCCAAAGAGGAGAGGGATGTCATATCTATGGCATATCCCCAAACAGCTCCCATACTGAAAGCGGAGCCAATGGCAGTGCAAAGGGAACTGGTCGTTTTGCTCTTTTCCGCTTCCTGTCTTCAACTGATACTCATCCTGAAGGTTTTAAAAAAACCTCAGGGGTTTCAATAGCCATACACAACCTCCACTGATTTCCCCGAGGGGCCTATCTGAGCCTAATATTATTACACTTTCGGTGAGGATGCTAAAGATGCAATCACATTCTGGTTAAGTCAATCCACCTGTGAAAGACATCAGTCTACATGTGGTATTTCCACAGGTACAAGGGCATAGGGAGAGGGCACTTTGACCCCCACGTCCTGTCTCCATCTCCGGGGCAGAATATGGTGCCAACAAGACGGAGGAAGCCGGGGGCGCCACACTCTCCCCGCCTGCTGGCGTAAGACAGGTATCTGTGTCATGGAGACCTGCAAAGGATCCTGCTCTATACATAAACACACAGGCATCCGCACTCACGCAAACAGGTCCGGTGGAGTTGAGGACACAGACACCGATTTGTGAATGAAGCAGTGGCCTGTGGCTTAATGAAGCAAGAGAGGAACTGGAGTAGCAAACATTTTTTACAAAATGAAATATCCTAAAATATTGTTCTTTGATTAGTATGTAAGTCAAACATTTTATTCTGACTTTTACTTTTTTGTTAACAAAGATTTCCAATATTTATTTAAAACTATACGTCCGAATGACTATATAGATGATGTATTTGAGTTTGGTGGTAAAAGGATAAAACAAGGACTTTATTTAAAGGATATAAATTTAGGATGTTTTTGTTTTCAAGAACTGCATTTTAATCATTCTTATGTACTCCTAAATATTACTGTGATGATCTAGAGAACCAAAAGTCAAGGGGTTTCTATCTATGATCTATGGAGGAGGGAAAAGGCAGAGAGAAGAGGTACTGTCAAGAAAGGTAAGCTTTGTTATGAGGATTAGAATAGCACTGTGATTTCAGACCATGCCAGATACTGCCAGGTGCAGACAAAAAGTTGCAACAGGTTTTATGAATTAATTTGTGTTTAAAACAGGTGTTAACAGTCAATTATGTCAAAATGTCAAATGAGCAGAGTTTGAAAATACAAGATTAAAGAACACCTGAGAAGACTGAATGAATTGGTTTGCACTGACAGCAAAAAACAGCAATACTAATAAAGAAAAAACAGAGAAGAATGTATGGGTTATCAGGACAAAATGAACAAGGCAGGGAGGAAAACAACAGAGGAAGGTGCTGGGTGGGGATTTATGCTGAGACAGAGAGGGGTATCCTGACCACGATAAGTATGATTTTGGTGCTGATGATGACAAATAACTGCTGGTTAACCGACACAAGTTGCTGTGTCAAAAAACATACCACGTCTAAGAGTTTGGGTGGAATTGATGTTTCATATGAATTTAGTATACGGTTGCTGAACAGACATTGTGAACTGAAGAGGTACTCACTTTGATTAAAGACACTTTGGTGTGTGGGTTTGTGACTCTGCAGGGAAACACTAAGTTTTGTCCTTCCTTTATGTAGACCACGTCTGGGATCTCTGTCTGCACCTTCACAAATGGCCGCTGGCTATCTGAAACCCAAACACTGTGGTCAGGAACAAACAGATACACATTCTTTTGGGCGCACAAACATACACACACACTCACAGAAATTGATTGCAGACAACAATTTGGAGTCAGCAAGAGGCAGACAAAGAGATTGTTTCCTAGTTATCAAAAGCTATTTCTGTGTTGTTTCTAGGCTTGCTTGCACTTTCTTTTGCAGCTGCAACCTCCTTGTGGCATAGAAGAGTTTGGGTGTTGCTCCATTGTTTGTTACCTTAGCGTTATTAAAGGAAAGAAAAAAAAATCTCTGAACATTTTAACAAAAGTACCCCAAGGACTGCAAGATTCAGGGCTTCCTTGATGTGCTTTGATTCCATAAAAAGGAGGGAAGGACAGACTTAATGGACATGGTCACAAGAGCAATTGATGGCCCCCAGGGGCCTTGTTGGCTGACCGGGTTCCGCACCTACTGACCTGGGGGCCCCCGGTTCTTTGCCTTGTCTTCACTGCCACTTCACTAAGGACAAACCTCATCTGCTTCCTTAATTGCACTCTCAACACATCTTTTTGTAACACATCCATCCAAAACCCAAAAATAATCATAACATAGGAAACTAATAAGTTTAATAGCCTTTTTGCTGCGTTTTTTAAAGGCATTGTAAAAGTGATAGCTTGCAAGCTCATTGTTAAGCAAATGGCAGTAAAATGTGTGTTTACACAGTATCAATCTGAAGAGCAAACACTGCTGTTGATAATTTCATATTTGTTTAAATTCTAGTTGATTCAGTGTTCTAAATAAAGATGTTCATAAACTTCTCTTAATATAATATTATTTTTATGTAGTAATGATTTTAACACACTCAATGTGAAAATACAAAAATTTCAAGTTAATTAGCAGAACCCACCTCTCTACCCCTCCTAACACTCAGACATAGCTCAGCCCTCCCCTGCCAAGAAGACATCCCATTCCCCATTTGTTCGTCCTTTGCCACCCCCTAAAAGTAGCACAGGATGTGGCCAGCAGGGCTGAATAAGTAAGATAACGGTGGTGCCCTGGGAAAAGCTGCCCAGAAGCTGGGCCTTTCGACAACTGGGACTATTTCTGTCACCCTCCAAGGTAGCACGTAAATTAATTTTATAAGTTATATATAGACAAGAAGTCGGGGGAGGACAGCCAGAAATCGTGCCAAATACACACTTAGTAGGATGTGCTGCTCCAAGGGAAAATGGTGTTAAGATATTATTGGCTTCCTTTGGCTTCCTGTTTAGGTTTAACAAATAGAAGTGGTTAGTGAGAAGGCTGGCAATTGAAGTAGTTTGACTAACAGGGCTATTGACTTAGTATTGCTATTATTTCTCCACTGCCATGTAAACGGCATATTAAGCCTCTTACCTGTGATGTAGACGTAGACAGAGGAAAACTTGTGTTGCTTGTGGACGTAGCGGCAGCGGTAGGAGCCTGTATGCTGGCCTAAAACAGGGCTGATAGTCAGGCGACTACAGTAGTGGACTGCCTGCTTGCCACAGCGGGATATCTCCACATGGGTACCTGAATAGCCTTTTGGCACGTCAGAGGGGATATCCCACTTCAGCTCCCATCGACCTCTGAAACACACATTTATGCATTGCTGTAATATTCCAATTCATTCTTAATTCCAGCACCACTAAAATAATAAAACATTATAAATATGTCATGTATTTGTTCCAAATGTTATCCCATAAACAATTGTATCAAAGTACATAATACACAATTTTAAACTGAAAATCTAGTGAAACAATACAGTCAATGATAAAGAGTAATAAGTAATAAAAATAATAAAATAATTAGACAAACAGAGGTTTTGTATAGAGTATAAAAAATAATTGTCAGGAAACTGTTAAATGTAAAGATCCCCAAAAAATACCTTCTGTTTTACTTTTGTTGTTCATAGTTTATTAATGTTCAATCATATTAGCATATTTAATGGACATATTTTTTTAATCATATAATATTTACAACTGGAGTTCAGTCACAATTTAAATTAAATATAATTTTTGTAGAGACACACCGGATTAAATTAAGGATCCTGGATCTCACTCACGGTTGGACTACAAGGCACATGGTATTTCACTGCTGTGATTAAGCATGCCCTCAAAAAGTCACTTTCTGAAACTAAAGCAAGAATCAGTATTTCTTCACACCTCTGGTCTGATTTAAGTCTATTAACTTTCACCCATCAAGCTGCACATCTCTGCACCTGCCTCTGCCTCTAGAACTCATAAAAGACTGTGCGTTGCACACCTGCAGTTCAGCTGGAGTGTTTGGTCCTTCTCCAGCACAAGCTGTCGGTCACTCACATCCAAAACTGGAGAGCTGAACCTTCCTTTAGCTTCTGCATCTGTCAAGAGAGAGGAGGAAATGTGCGTCTGTAGCAGCTGTCATGTTTAGAAGCCGAAAAGATACTAATAACCAACAGTGTTGAATATGACATAACAGGAACAAAATATGTATGAACACTTTTTTTTGAAGACATGTAACAGCTCAGTCAATTAATGAGATGTATGTTAATGATATCTTCAAGAATCCACAAAGTCACAAATCATGACCATCATAACATAAGCTGTCTCCGTTCTAATGCATAGCATTTTCGAATGCTAAGGCTGCAAAACTAATATGCACACGTTTTTAATTTATCTGGTTCGAGAACCACATTTACAATATGACATGAAACCAGTAATATAATTGTACTCCTTTTTTAAACTTAAATACATGTAACATAGTAATTTGGGCTACTAAATCTCCAGATACTATGTGGTCCCTGGTTACAATGTGTTCCCAAAGCCTGACTAAATACATCCTGAACTGGAGAGTTACTATAGGGACTATTGTTGGCTCCTTTCACCATTGTCTAAGCCAAACTTACAGCATAATTTCCTTGCCACTATTCACACATTGCGTGCGGGACATTTGCCTACACATTAAGCAACTGCTGAAATTAAAAGAAGGAAGTTGGGTCAATTACTGCAGACTTTCCACAGAGACATACTGCCCAGCTCTGTTTTGTGCTTCCCTTGCACTAACACACCTGATCCGGTTTATCTGATATGATCAAATCCTTCATGATCTGGCAAAGGAGCAGTTGTGTTGCTCTTAAAAACAAAAGTAAAGGGTGAAAATGACAGTCAAACTGTGTGCTAGTTGAAACACAGTTACATACATAGTGCAATAACTTTTCCAAAAACTTAGTTAATAACTGTTAAATATCAACCATATATATATATATTTTTTTTACAATTTATCCTTAGGCCCTGACTTTCAAAAATATGTAATGGTATTCTGTAGTGTGTAAACTGTTCCAGTGTCAAAATGTACAGTTCAGTCCTAATTTGTCTATGCAACAGAAGCTGTAAAACAGCTTGCTTGTTAATTCTAAAGGATACGTATTTAATCATCTTTTTTATTCTCTGTAACTCCTAACTGAATGTAAACGCATGGTCAATAAACATACTAGATTATCTGCCTTCTACTTAAGCTTAAACTGACATCAGATCCCAACATATACCTACCACTGTTAGCTTGATGCAAAAATACCTTGCAGCAATGTATGTGCTAACTATTTAGATAACATTAATTAATCCCCTACCCCTTCTTTTTGATTGAATTTAAATAACATCTCAAATCCTAAAGTATTATCCAAAGTTAGAGATCCTTCTGTTATTATGACCTTTACAGTGACAACCTTAGCTAGCTTTATTTATTAGCTTTTCTCCAATTTAATTATTTATTATTAGTAGCATGTAACATTTATTATGTATTATATGTAAAATGTATGTATGTATTTTGTAATGTTTGTATTTTGTAACTGTCTGACTTTAAGTGTGTAGATAATTACTTATGTTCCTTCTGCGTGACAAGATAGATAGCCAAGTAAGCTAGCTATCTAGCTATATAACAAACAGAATATTTTATATAAAATATAACTTGTTCTTAAGTAGCTGCAGCTGTGGTGCTAAATACCTACCAGACCTACCAAAGACCTGGCTATACTTCACAGCATATACAAAATAGGGGCTACCATGCAAGAGGCCCTTCCAAAAACGTAGCTAAATAACTAGCTAACTAATGAACTTACTAACCTAGCTAAGCAAACCTATAGCATTTCCAGGTCTAACAGTGCAAGTGGATAAGGGATAAACACAGCTAGTTAGCGAGGTTAACTAACAATTGGTAAGCTAGTTAGCTTAACTAGTTAGTAAGCAAGCTAACTAACCTAACAGTAGCTAGCAGTTGGTTAAACTAGGTTAGCTCATTAAAAAGACTAGCTATACCAGAGACTGAATAACTAACATAGCTAGCTAAGCTTTCTTATAACATTTTTAAAAATTTAAACAGTTCAAGTGGATATGGGATAAACACAGCTAATTAGTTAACTAACGGGTTAGCTACGTTAACCTGGCTATGCTAACCTAACTAGCTAACCTGTCTATTTAGCTAACACTAAGGTTAACTTAAAAGACTAACAGCTGTACCAGACACAAACTAACTTAGCTAACTAACCTAAGGTTAGCTTTGCTAAGCAGACATATATTTTTTTTAAGTCAGTTAAAGTGGATATAGGATAAACACAGCTAGTTAGCTAGGTTACATAGTGATAAGCTAAGTAACTAGGTTAGCTAACCTAATTATTTAGCTAACCTAACGCTAATTAGCAGTTAGTTAGTTAACCTAGGTTAGCTAGCTAACGTTAATGGAAAAGACTAGCTATACCAACGACTAACTAACCTAGTTAAGCTGACCTATAAATGTTTAAGTCTAACATTTCAAGTAGATATGGAATAAACACAGCTCGCTAGTTAACATTAACTAACTAGTGAACCTAGTTAGCTAACAAACGACAGGTTAACTAGCTTAGCTAATTAGTTAACGCTAGCTAACCTAATTATTTATAGCCAATCTTACGCTATCTAGCAGTTGGAGAATTAAGTGGGCGATGTGCACTTGCGCATCTACAGCAACATTTTTCATTAAATTATTCTGTTTTATTACGTTTATTGATTTAATCTGTCAGAGAAAAGGCTTCAACACAGAGACGTGGATTACCGGTGGGTTTTCGTGCTCCTGATGATCCGTTAGTTTTCTGTTAAAATTTGAATCTAAAATTTGCAGGTGCTCGCGCGGGAGCCACGCATTCAATAACAGGGTGAGGATATATATATATACTGTGGTTCACTTATGCTTAATAACAGTTATACGACCATTTCCAAACACTTCATCCCCTAGAATTCATGCAAGCCATTTAATGGCACCTCTCTGCTTATAAAAACCCACATAGTCCAGTTTAGGCCAGCTGGTCATCCAGAGAAAACATCCCCTTTGCTGGTTAAGAGCTTTACCTTCCAGTACAGGGTATGTTTTTTTCTGGGTGAGCAGAATTAACACTATTTCTTTTTTTACATTTTTGTGTTAATTCTGTGCTTGGATTGGATGGACACATTTAATGTGTAACATTATGTAATTCATTATAATTAACTGAGACTCCACACAGCTTAATTGCCTTGAAGTTCAATCACTTATAATTATGTTAACTTTTTGATGTATCTTTCTGACTCAATTTAATCCCAAAATACCTATAAAAATACTATTCACTTTATAACTTAAATGTAGTCATATTGCCTTTTTTTCTCTTCTTTCCCACAGGATCCCTGCAAGCCCCGCCCCCTGTACTAGGATTGGATAGTGTTGTCCCCTTCTGCGCAATGATTGGCCAATGTTTCCATTCTCTTCAGCAGGCCTCCCATGTGCGGGCTTCGCCGGAAAACAGGTAGTAAAACAATAATCTCCACCACGGGCTCCCACCTCATTTCCTCTTTCTCTGGTTTAGCTATATGCTGCTGATTGGCGCCGCTTCCTGCGCACTCCAAAGTTTCCTGGAGGTGGTCATGACCCTGCGGAGGAGTCATTTATACCAGAACTTCCATTTTATAAAGTGATCAGGGCTCAGGAAACAACGCCCTGTCCGATCCAGGCAAACACCCACACAACACACACAGAGATGGGTAAAGCAGTCAACCAACCTGGAGTATGTTCTGGGGTGGTCTATAGTGAACGTTTTGGCACTGTGACAAAATCTTAACTTTACCATAGCCAGTTAAAAGTAAAACATTTAACGTCAATTAATTTCATTGATTCAAAAGGTTTATTGGGTAGTGTTGTGTGTGTGATGTGGTACCACAAATCGTTGTCTGAGTGTTGCCCCAGATCACAGATGTCACATTTTTTTCAAATATAAGTGCACAAGCTTAAAGAATATTTTAGTGTTAAAGAACACATCTTTAATGTAAGGGTCTTACAGGTTTTTCCATACAAAATCTTGATGTTTCTGTGGTTCTTCTAGGTTACTGGTTCTCAAACAGTCTTTGTTGTCCACTGTCTTTATGTTTGCTAGGAGACCTTTTGTATCAGTAACCTGTAAATTTTGCAGAGCTCTTTTTGACATAAATGTAGAAGAGAAATGGAGGGGCTCTGTAAGATTACAGATTAACTCATTAAGTGGCCATATGACAGACTATGAGTTGTGATTTGGCAAAGGTTTCAATAAAAAAAAAAAAAACTTGATAGATTGTTCTGCAGCCCTATAGTGCCTTCCTGGAGCCCCCAGGGGGTCGTGGCCCCCAGTTTGAGGACCGCTGTTCAATAGCAATTGCAAAGAACCTTTTTGGCACCTTTATTTTTAAAGTGTGGTGGGTGGTGTTGCATTTAATAGGCAGTACTTGCCCTTCCACAAAAGCAAATGAAATTAGAATGAGTGGGAACTCAACTGATTAGCAAGAAGAGAGAAGACAAAAATATCATGATTTTTAAGGTTTCTTATTGAAGCCATGAGAAATGCATGTTTGAATGTATTTTTTTCTCTTAGAAATGCAATAAAAGTCTAAAATTACAAAAAAAAATAGTTTAGAAATAAAATACAGTTGCATAAGTACTTTCCAACACTTCCATTTTTTTTCCACTACATTGAGGTGAAAACAGTCATTTTTACTTTAAGTAAAATACAAACAATATAAAACACAGAAGCTTGTGTTTTTTCACCTCATTTTGGTGTAAAAATAAAATATTCAGAAGTAAGAGGCGTGTGCAGCAGTAAAGCAGCTTACCAAACAAAGCAAAATGAAACGAAACTCAAAATAGAAAAAAAGAAATATATATGTTAAAAATAAATAGTTTCAACATTATAATAAAGCTGAAGTAAAACATTAGTAAAAATGATTAAAAAATGAAATATTGAAATCTGATGAATCTGTGCTCAATTATTTGTGTGCTCTTTAGAATGATTAGCAGCCTATGTAAAGATAAAGGTAAAAAGTTACTATAATAAATAAGAGAAATGCTTCAATGAGGTCAAATTGTGCACATCAATATGTACACAAAAACATTTTTCAGTTACACCTAACTAAATATACTGAAATGTAAGGAGTAAACTTGCCAATATCAACTCTGTAAAGGTTACGTTGACTCGAACAATGTTACATTTTGACACTTTAGCCAAAAAGCCTACTAATTTAAGTTTAAATGCTTTAAGCTTGACTCAAAAAAACAGACAATTAACCACAGTAGAACCAATTCTTTTTTTCTTGTGCAGAAATCCTGCATGAGTTTATGATACACCTGTTGCTGAAGTGTGCATGAAGAATAGGGTGAAAAAGCCACTATCTTCTGGGCCTGTTTTTGAAACATTGTAAATGGTTTTAAAGCTTTGATTTCAAGGGCTGGGTTTAAATATTATTTCATACTGTATACTGTAAAAAAACGTTCATGTCATATGTATACGTGACACTGAGCAAGTACTAACATTCCAAACGTATTACTAATCAGAAGGAAGTGAAAGCATTCGCCAACTGGTTGAAATGACGTTTCAGGTAAGAAATATAACTCAATATGAGTGTTTAAAAAGTGGCATGTTGGTAAGGTCCGTTTCAGTACGCGCTGCTCTTACCTTTGGCCAGTACTCGGCTGGACAGTCCACACAGCATCATCAAGAACAGCTCCAGCATGGTTTCAGTAGGTGGCAGAGGATCCTCTGGCTGGGGAAAAAAGTCGAGTGAAGGTGCACAGTGCAGCCGCACTGTTCCAGGTGATCAGTAATGAGGAGTGAGGAGAAATGTGCAGTAATGAGCCTGACTGGCCGCCCCCCCCTTTCGCTCTGGCCTGTGGGTGGAAATGGGGCTGAGCTGCTGACCGGCCTGCAGAGGTGGGAAAAACGCAGGAACTCCACACACACTCTTGTCCATTGTGGCCGTGGGCTGGGATTTATTTGGTTCACACGGCTTGTGGGACGCAAAGGGGCGTATACCAAGACCACATACAGTCACTGAAATACAAAATTTTAGACACCCCTGTCCAAATGTGTCTAACAATACAGAAAAGAGCGTAAGATTTTGACATTCTCTGCAAATTTGTTAAACTTTTTTTTTTATGTGTATTTGTTCACATATTTAGACTAGAACATCAACAATGCATGCCAATTGAACAGGGGTGCCCAAACTTTTGAAATTACTATAATACCTGTATTCTCTTCAAATTTTATTATATAGAGATTCCACACTGCAACAATTAATTCATCTGGGTTTAGGGTAAAAAAACATATAACATTTTTACATTAACTGCGTAAAATAACAAAACTGTAGCAGTAAATTTGCTTATGTGTCATAATTCTAAATTTGTACAATGTTTTACATTACACTATTCACTGTTCATAAGGGCATAATGTATTAACAGTTGTCAGAAGTTCCAGATATAAATTATTTGACAATCATCCAAAATTCACATTATTCATCACTCATTTTCCCCTTACCTCAAATGTATATGACTGCTTAAAACATGTTTGCTGCCTTAAGTTGGATTCCTTAGATTTTCACTGGAGCTACAATGCTAATGTGGCTAACAAGCAATGTCTATGCCTCTCATATATGGCAAAATGTACTGTTAACCTGGCCTCATAGTTCTATTGCATAACTAAATAAGCAAACTTTAGACAGCAAACTTGTCTGAATACCATTGTATTAAGGGGCATCAGGTTTTTTGGTGACTTTTAAAATAAATTAATAGTAGGCCTAGAGTTAAAGGGATAAACTAAACGAAAAATGTAGAGAGAATTTACCAGCCGAATCGCGCAATCTAATTACAAACACAACCAGCTTACACAGAAAAGCAGCCTCATACTAAAGATTAACTCCCCTATACATACTCAACTAAATACAGAAAAAACAGATGACAGTGCAGCTGCTTCCAAATTATTGAAACAAGGAATAAACAGCGAATAATCATATATTATAGACTAATAAATACACATTAAGATCTGAACTATTAATAGTAACCAAAGATGACTAATGGAAAATCTGAAGTGAGAAATTCTTGATACATAAAAAAACAACTGTGCTTATTGAACATGTGGTATAGTATATTACTATGTGATCTACATAAAGATAATGTTAAAAATAAAAATAAACCCCTTATGTTTAAGGGAATACATCAAAGAAAGTAATAACCATGAGAAGAATGAAAAAGCGAAAGATATACAAAAATGACTAAAGAAGCTTGAAAAAATTAAGGATTTCACCATAAAATTATTAACAAATTGTTATTTAGGATGTACTTAGTGGCTATGATGTTCAGACACCAAAAGAAAATCCTCCATTTTTCCTTAAAAAAAAAAAAAAAAAAAACTACAATACAAAAAATATATGTAACTCACATGGTCACAAAGTACAGAGTCAAAGTAATATAGCACCTCTGTTTAATATAGTTCTATAGTATTTGAGATGTCTAATATAAAGTGTCATCATTTGCTCAGCTTTGACATAAACACCAGGTTGTTGAAGTTACAGAAAATCAGGTGTAATTAAAGCTGACCAGTATCATGAGAAAACATTGCTGTTTCTCACCAATAGGGGGTGCTGTAGGAGGGAGTATCAGGAGCAGTAATAAAATTGGGAAAATTATAGGGTATGTGTGATTTCTTGACACGCAAACAATTTCACAGTGTCTTAATATGGCATTTATAAATGGAAGTGATGCACCAGTGAGGGGTAAATCAATCTAGAAATATAATTTAAGGCATTAATATGAATACATGTGTGCTAAGAGTGACTCAGCAAATGCAAATTACACAAACATTGTAACAGTAACAATTTCATTAAGAGAACTCATTCTACTTTGTATAATCAAGATGCCATTCTTCAAACCGAACATTAATGATCTAAACTAATGGTCCATCATCCGAAGACTAGTAATGCTGGGGGACATTTTGGGTGTCCTGGATAAAACAAAGCCATACTGAAGAGATGAATGAGCTGGATGTGTGGGCAGTGGTTGTACAGATGTGGCCTGGTGGGTTTCTTCATAGAAAGTAGGCGCTGAAGCTCACTGTAGGACTATGCACCATGGGGACTGGTTTTGATGCCCGTGAAAAACAACGGAGTGTGTGCAAATCATGATTTCACGATCCAAGTTGTGTGTGCATGTGTCACACCTGGCCTTTAGTCTGCTGGTGGATCCAGTCTGTGAACTTGATGACCTGTGTGTAAACCCCAGGCCGGTTTTGCCGAGCGCAGCCCTCCCCCCAGCTCACAATGCCGGCTAGGAACCACCTACGCCCTCTCTCCAGACACACTAGGGGTCCTCCAGAGTCTCCCTGCGCAATGAACAAACACACACACATTTAGGTCCAAACAAGCACAATATATCAACAATTGTTCAGACTTAATCTAATAAAAACTTCAAATACAGACAATTGGTCACTCAGTGTCTGCAGGTAAATGCACGCAATTAAAGCTTAGAAGCTTAGAGTCACCTGTCAGCACTGTATTCGCTGCAGGCAGGCATAAACAATCACAAACAAACAGATTTGACATGTCAAACAGATATGCTTAGGTGATGTCTGACTCTGTACTGCTAAAAACAGACAGAAAAAAACACTGGGTGGCTGATTATTAGGAGTATGAAGGAACTACAAACAAACATGACAGTAACTGGGTAAAAAAACTCATACACATCTTGTTATGCTGTTTTTGATAGAAAACTCATATGGTTGCGTTTGCAAACCATTTTTTGTTTCTATATAGATTTATACTATACCCACATAGGAATGAATAGGGTATATATATTTTGGAACCTTTATATGTAACATTGATACAATTACAGTTGTAACACAAAAACAGTCAACCTAGTATGCAACAGCAGCCACTTGATATAACATATCATCCACTTATTGACACCATGGCAACCACCTGGAACCATTTAACAGTCACTTGGCATACCATAAGAACCACTTAGAAACGTCATAGCAAACAGGCAGCAACAGTATAGAACTGGAAATACCTAGAAAATCCACATCAACCATGTAGCAACAGTGTAGCAACTAATTGGAAACCAATACCATAATAACACAATGCAGTGTTTAAAACAGCAATATAAGCACGACTAGAACTCTTCAGAAGGGAACTGTGGCAACTGTGTGATAATTGTGCAGAAATATAAGTTAGATGTTCTTGGCAATAAAAAAACACTAATCTGCAGTACACAATACAACACATTAACACACACAGCACACACTCACTTGACAGGCATCCACTCCTCCCTGTATATTTCCTGCGCAGATCATTCTGGGAGTGACAGCATCATCATACATTTTGTTGCAGGTTTTGTGACTGATGATGCTGACAGTGGCCTCCTGCAGCAGCGTGGCCAGCTCACCTGAAAGCAGAAGCAGACTTCTGTCAACAATATATTTCTCTTTTTCTGACCAGAAGAGGGCAGAGCTGAGACACAGATGGCACATCATTAACACCACTGGAATTTAAGGTAAGGCCATAAAGACAACACTGCTCTACACGTCCTTTTCAAAGGGATTTGGGCCTGTCTTACTAGGCTTGTCAGGATAACAAGTTTTGTTTGGATATTATTGTTATTATTTAAACGTAGGTTGCATCATTTTTATAGCTATAGATGTAAAGCATTAAAGACTGTAATTAGTCGTCAATCAATCTCCAGCTATGGAATACCTTCCTCAGTGAGGACGCCCCAGCCGGTGACGAAGCAGGTGGTGCCGGAGGTGAAGGCGTGAGAGGGTGCAGGCACACACACAGGCTGCACCAGGTCGTTGAAGAAGACGGGGGCGCTGAGCTCTAGCAGAGCGATGTCGTAATCGGAGGTGAATTGATCGTATTGGGCGTGCTGGACAATGCGGCGTATCTGACGGGTGGCTGCAGCATTGCTGGCTGTGTTCATCACCCGCATGCCCAAGAAAGCTCTCCAAGCACGGGCATCCGAATACCTACATGTGATGGAATATGCACACACACACACAAACACACACACACACACATGGTTTTCAAGGCTGGAACTTTTTCACAAACAATTACATTGTAATATTTAGAATCACTTAACACTCATTTTGTTATTTATTTATTTTGAGAAAAAAACTACATAATAAATATTAATACTAGTTGTATATATTTCAAATACTTTTTCCACATTGCAAAGTTTTATTCTCGCTTCTGTGCCTGATTTCATTTTTAAATCACTTAATGGCCTCTTACTTAATAGCATCTGAGTCCTGAAAGCAGTGGGCGGCAGATAGGAGCCAACGGGTGCCGACCAGCGAGGCTCCACACACATGGCCATAGCGTTCCATCTGCAGGCTGACCTGCCACGGCCATGAGCCGGCCTGAGCATCTGTGCCCCCGACAATTTTTGCCCTTTTTCTGGGACGTGTCCCACAGCCTGCTCCAGACACAACAGCACACAGTGTTGACAGTAAAGACATGGAAGACTTTATTCCTACAGCAGCTCAATGTAAAATTACATTTCAGACAGTTTAGACCAGTGATAAAAGCAGTGTGTCAAACAATACCACATTTTTGTCATTGTGTGACGGCAAAACATCAGAAAAAGGCAGAAATATCGGTCGACTATTCTATTCGTATTTATATATCATTCTATTAGCATTTCATATACTTCTTATTACTTTTAAGGCTTTAAAATAAATTAACACCACCATTGTGAACCACTGTGAATGTGTTTTAGTTCTACAAAACCACAACAGAAATAATGTACTTCCTTCTCAACCCTTGATGTGAGTGAACATGCAGCACTGTGTGTGTATTAGACTCAATTTGCAGGACACTCACCGCATCGCATCTCATCCGAGCCGTCTTTGCAGTCTTTGATGCCATCACACTCCGGGTTCACTTTATTAACACACTTGCCATTTGCACATTTGTAGGAAGTGGGTGAGCACCCTTTATGAACTGCACATATGAAACAAACATGAGATCATTGAATATTGAGCTACTTGTTCAATGTTGTGACATGGGACAGGTATTTTATAATCCACTGTTTATCATAAACCATGTAATAGAATACTAATATGCTGGGCTTCTGCACTATTAGTTCTGTACTCACATGCTCTTGTGCAGTTGAGCTCGTCACTGCGGTCCTTGCAGTCTATGATTCCATCACACATGGCAGATTTGGGCAAGCATATTTTATTTGGGCACATGTGGTGACATTTACCTGCTTAAAGGTGAACAGACTGTAAACAGAGGATGGACATAAACATGCAACGTGTAAAAGAGTACACACTCAGGCCCATGACAGGCCAGTCTTACCACATCCATCTGCCACGCAGCTGCAGCAGTGTAACGAGAACATTTATACAGTTCAGCAGAGACTGGGCTCATGTTAAGTGTCTAAGGGCCTAAATAACTGCTTTTACTGCTTATAGAAGTATTGGCCCTCGGTGTTACCTAAATTACACCCATGCCTTGTATAGTAGTAGGAAAATTCAGATGCATACCACAGTTAGATTCCTCGCTGCTGTCTCCACAAGCAATCTGCAGATTACACTGGCTCCCATGTGGCCTGCACTGTCCACTCCCACAGTACACCTCTCCTGGTTTGCATATAGCTACAGAGGAACACAAAGAGTTATAATAATACAAGGCAATTAATGATCATCTCTGACCTCAAAATAATATGTTTATAGTGTGGTTCTTTAGGAAGTTATGAGGTGCATAATAATGACACTCAACTGTGACTGAAGCTATTAAAGCATTATTAGAATATAGACTGTGGCTGATATTATATATTTCATTGTTAATAAAGACACCTATAATAAAGAAACCTACTGACTTTTGTAAGGTAATTTTGTAGGGTCAACCAATAAAAAATAGGCTTCACCGTACAATAATATCCTTCACAAAATATAGACAAAATTCCAAAACACTGAAAATATGATGCTTTATCAGAATGCTGTGTCAAAAATGCATAAATATGTGCATTTTTTAACCAGACTCAGATTTTCATTAGCCATGTGTATGTCAAGGTTAGTGGAAATCCCAAGTGCTTTTTGCTTTTACCCAGTCATAAACACATTACAGTTGTGGGTCACAATATAGCAATATTTACTTAAATATGCCTGCTGTATGAAATCCTATGGTTATGCTAATTTCTGCTAGCATCTGTACTTTCAATGTTATGTAAAACTAGCTGTAGTGTACAGTCATATCTAGTATTTACTTCAGCTGGCATACTGAAGCATTTGTAGTTTGTAACAGGCATTCCCTACTTGACTGCACAGTCAGTTTTTTAGTAAATCCCACCTAAATATTGGAGTTGATAGTTGTTAGCTTACTGCCAAGTGGCTTATCCTATGCTAGATAAACAAACATTTTTACTTCATATTCACAGTTTATAACTGAATCATTAAATGTTTAAACAAGCATTAATTAGATGCAATACAATATGTATATGTACAATAAAATAATATGTGCACAAAAGTTCACTCAAAACCCCACCCACAAGAAAGTAAAATTAGCCCAGAATTTGTTTTGTGTTTAAACATCTGAAGAAAAAGATAGCAAAAAGCTACCCAGCACCAAAATCAATAAGAGGCATAATTGAAACGCCTGGCAACCCTACTCACTGTAATAAACTGAGGGACACGTATACATCCCACAAGTTAATTATAATAAGCGATTATAATAATCACGGCAGTCCTACTACAGACTTTATATAGACTCAGTTTAAGTGCAACTTCAATTGTTCACTTGTTTATAACATCAAAACCTGATGTAATTGAATCTCCTTCTTCAGACTGGTACGTCAATGCATTTTTTACACTCCTACTACAAAGAAGACAGTGAGGGCGCACTTACAGCACTTCGCCTCGTCCCGGCCGTCTGCACAGTCCTTCTCTCCATCACACACTTTCCTCAGAGGAATACAGCGCCCGTCTCCACAACGGAACTGTCTCGGACACGCTGCGGCGCAAACACACACACACGCACACACACACTCAGTCTACTGACACTAAATTACATGCTCTGGTAGTCCGCTAAAAGATTGTAACTTTACACTTGACCTTTAACGGCCCAGAAACGTTACAAAGCGTCCGGCCCAAGACAAACAGCAAACAGCATCCAAAAAGCGATGCACAAAAGAGATGTGGGACAAAGACACTTGACCAAGACAAAAGCCCAGGCACAGTGACTTCACCAAAAACAAAGCCACTTATCAACATAAGGCCCAAACATTGTCATACATTCAGCAGCAGACAGTGGGAGGACACAAAAAGACAGTGTGCTCACTGCTCTCCGGGGAAAATGCCCTGTAGACCAGGTAAAATCCCTTGTGAGTTAAGGACTCGTCCGAGTGAAAGTGTAGTAAAACGGGAGATGGGTAGATCCTCTTCCTGCTGCTGTCCCCAATCGGATTACACAGCCTGAACACAAGGAGAAACACAAAAGCAGACAGGCATGAAGACGTCAGCCTACACACAGATGTCGCAAATGTTAATGCCAATACATTGTATTGTAAATCATGTATTTTTCGTGTACAGCTGGCATTTTTTACATTAAGCTGAGAAAACAAAACTGTAGAACTTTTTACAACTTTTAACATGTAAAATGAAGAAGAAACGCTAAAGCAAAGCTGTGGCTTGAACATATTAAGGCCTTTGTAGAGAAAGGTCAGGTGTGTTTTGATTCTGATCTCTTTCACTGAAGCCTGTGTTTAGACACGTCTCAGGTGGGTCTGATCTGCTCATCAGGGGCTTTTACACCAACCTGAGGAGCTCATACAACTTGAGTGCATGTTGTCCTTAAAGAAGAAGGGGATACATTAAAAAACGTACAATAAAGTTACAACTTTCAATTGTGGTCCTACACGTTAGGACTCCACTGAACACAGCTTTCATATTGTTCATAGTTCATTGATACTGGAATTATATTGCACCTACAAAATTAATATTAATAAATATTTTTTGAAAAAAACATTTTGCCCATATCGCCCAGCACTACTACCAAGACTGTAAGCAGTGGACACTCACTTGAGGCCACCGATTTCCAACCAGTCTTTCTCGCAGCTGCTGGAGGTTGGTGAATCCTGAATGTCCAGCATCACAATGGTTATGGAGAGTAGGTAACCCGGCAACGGAGCCTGAAAGAAAAACCAGAATCAGCCGGCTTCAAAGGATGCACGAACACAAAGCAGCGGCCTGCCCCCTCAGCCACCGCCTCAAAGAGGAAGCATCACCCGCCTCCCCACCACCACCACCTGTCCTGTCCTGTCCTGTATGTGAATACGCTTCACAGACCACGTGTGCTAAAGCTTAGGAGAAGAGTCAGGACGAGGAAAAGCCCCTGGCCTCAGCTCACCCTGATCTTCCAGTTGCAGTCCACGTTGGGAGGGTAGTAGGCAGGATAGTAAGGGGACACCACAGAGCCATTCCAAGCAGAGAGGAAGCCTCCACATTCTGGAGAGGCAGAAAGACAAGCACAGAGATACAGAAAGTGAGCATGCCGTTAGATATTTTCTTCAAACTTGCCCAACACTAGGTTAACACGCACCAGCTTTTGGTATAGCCTGGAAATAGGCCTTAAAGATGGCTCCCTGTCTTTGTCGACTGAAGGAAAAAGTAACCAGCATGACATTTCCAGATGATGTTAGCTTCATAACAGGAGAAGACCCAGACACTGGCATGCCACACCACCTGCAAACACGCATACATTCTTTTAGATCCAGCTATAAAGCACAAAAAGGAGATTTTTGTTGCATTAAACTTGTATCTTTCATATGCTCGTGTTAGTTACACGGTCAGCCGCACAGTCTTTTTGTTGCACAGAAGAAGAATTAGCCAAAACAAAGAAAAATAAAGACCATTTTCCTGGCTGTTACTATCCTCATGCCACCTCTGCCACTGTCACATTTTCACATTTAACAAATGCATGACCTTTCTTAAAGACTTAAAAAGCAGTGGATCAAAACAGGACAGTTTTACCTCAAGTGTCCTACTGTTATGTCCTACTGTTATCTCTTCTTTCATTACCTTAGAAATTTAGTTCAGGGTGGTCTGATTGCTTCTTTGATCTATCATTGCAGATAGAATGTCTGGACTGTTTTAATGGACCGCATCCAAGACGGCATAATTACTGTCAACTAAAACCAGTGCAGACCAAGAAGCGTAGAAAATGCTGTTCCAAGTGACTACACAGCTGCAGCATCTAAGCCATTTTCAAATCATTTATACACAATACTCGGAAAAGGTTTATACAAAGTTCTTCAGCACAAAGGTTCTTTTAAGAAGTATGAATATTTAAACTGCTCTTTGCTAGTTAAATTATTTTCTTACTACTTTTCTTATCAAATGTGAAACCTTGCAAAATTGATATTGTAATTATTATTGTGTAATAATCTATAAATAACAACGTTATACAATAAATTACAATAGGAAATTGCACAAAGAAGAAAACACAATAAGTTACATATTTTCTGCTCCCTGGTGGATTATCTGTGCACTGCAAGCATGTGGTTTTCCGTTCATCTGAACTGGTCACAAGGTCCAATATAGAAAATCTTCTTTTTTAGCTTTAAAGGGTTAATAGCACCTCAAAAATATTCCACTATTATTACAAGTCAAATAACCTTTTAGTTCTATGGAGAACACTTATTGCTAACAATGTAGCAAAAAAGACAAGTAGGCATTCCTAACCTTTATGCATGTAATAAAAAATGTAGCTATAATGGACCATTTCCTTTATTATTTCATTTTAAAAATGTGGATATAATGAAAAGGACACTTAGTATCTTTCAAAATGTGACAAATATACAATTATACAATAATTATAAGAAATCACACATGTCCATAATGAATATATGCAAACTTCTGACTACACCTGTGTACTGCCGATGTCAGTAACAATGAAATAAAATGTAGAAAATGTAGATTCACCCGGATCAGCACCACAGAACACATTTATTGTGTTTACAAATGCATTTTTTATGTGATTTAAACAAAATTAATTAATATCCATACCTGGCGATGATCTTATTCTGAAGAGGCAGTAGAAAGTCATATGCAGAAAGTTTATTGGCTGAACAGCTCCCAGGCGTCGCTCCTTGTAGAGTGACCACATCCAGTCGTACTACGTGACCAGAGGGCACTCTGAGTCTCCACTGGTAATAGGGCTTCTTTGGGCTCACCAGGCTGAGTGTGCGATTGTTTCCATACTTGGCATAGAGGTCAAAAGACATGGCTGCAGGCCATAAGAAGATAAAGAGCAAAGTAGAAAAAAGTAATATCACCACAATTAGAATTGATTTATTATTTTGTAGAAAAGTTCTGATAATATTACCCTGAAGACCAAGCTGCCACTTTCCACTCTGCAAAGAGTTTGGATTCTTAATCTTCTCCGCCTTGTCGTCTGATTCATCATCATCATCGTCATTGTCCTCTAAGTTCAACCCTGCAAGTGACAAGTTGCACATTAACACTAGTCCATCTAAAGCCCATCTGTAAACATGTTAACAGCGGTCCACTGAACTGTGGTCCATGTATATCAGAAAGCTTACCTAGCAGCCTCAGTGTGTCTTCATCTTTCTCCATGTAGTACTGCTCCTCCAGGCGGCTGTGCAGGACCTTGTTGGAGCCAGGCAGGCGGCGCTGCATCCACGAATGCTTCACACTCTGGAGTTGCTCTGCCTCAGCAGCCGATGGAGCAGAGAACTTGCTCCAGAAGTACACGTTCAGTCCATTCACTCCTTCACTGTCAGCATGGAGACACAACATTCATACTGGCTGCAGAGGTTAGAGATGTTTAGATATAAAGAGATAATGAGATAGCATCCAACTATTTCAAATTGACCCTTTTCATTATATATAAAACGTTACATATAGATTTGTTTAAGATCTACTTAAACTGTCTAAACTTACATAGCTACAGAACTCTTTTTTACACTGTGGTCTGCGATTAGGTGTTCTTTTAGTTTGAGGCACTGCATATAGACTTACATAATTAATGCAAAATAGCATTTTTTTATTTACATTTTTCTTTCATTTAGATCAAACTGAAAGTGTGCCAACGCACACCCTACTCTCTTTGTGCATTCTCCTTCTAAACACATTTTACAAAATTGTATTTTGAAGCAATTTTCCATTAGTTTATTTCAGTATCAGTGGGGTGTAGACTGTTATTAGCAAAAAACAAATATTGGAAATATATAGCATATTATGCCATCTCTAAGACTATACAACATACCCCTACATTCTACAAACACTGTGCACAATTTTAAAAGCACTAATGTAACTACACAACTACCATGTAAGTTAAAAATAGTGAATACCAAATTGTTAAATGTATAAAGTCAGAAGAATTCTCACCTAAAGGCAACGATTTCTGAGCGCCGGTAATATGGGCTCCAAGGCGTAGACTCGTACAACTCTGAGAACTTAAAAAAAAACAAGACAAGAAATTGTTCCACCACCCATAACACAAGAAAGAGAAAGAAAAACATAAAACTATAAAATAAACAATCCAGATAAACAACAACAGCATGCTTAATTTTTAACAGAGCAATATGAGCTGCCTTGTATGTTAAGATATTTGTAATGATTTGAAGAAAGCTGCTGGCAATGAATAAGACTTGTGTAAAACATTATATTACATTAGTAACGAATCCCACACCAGCTGGATTAAAAAAAAGTAAATTGTTAATTTATGCTAAATGGCTGCTAAAAGAATGACTAAAATTAGCTGTAATATAAACTAAGTTATAACGACAACACTAAGAATAATATTTTATCTTAAATCAACCAATTCTATATCAATAAATTTCTACAATTAATAAAAGAATTGGGAGGACATTTTACTACATGAATATCCAGGCTATTTTATCTCTTATGTCACATGGTGAAATGGGCTGAGAGCTGTTTTTAGGTGTATATTTACAAGGGTGACAATATAAATGTAAATATAAATATACATTTAGCAACATTAGCCTAGCATCACCTGTTGCAACATGTCTTGACAAATCAACTGTATCTGGGTTCACTGATAAATAATTCTAATTTTAATTTTTAAGGAAACATTCCTTTAAAGTATTGATTTAGTCTGGAATGCCCCTTTTGGATGTACTGTTTATGTGTTTTCTTTAACATCCACTGCATCATGTACAAATATATTTGGCACATTTTAGTATATGTCCAGTTTACATTTTTACAATATGTCAGAGTTTCATGTTCCTGTGGAGAATGTTTTTCCTATTCATCCTTATGGTGGTTTTGCTGAGCAACTAAATTCCAGGATAAGACTCAGTGTTTCATGTGTGTTTCTCAGGACACTTGACACTTTTGCACAGTGATGTACATTTGGAGGTAGAGCATCACCCTGACATCAGAGCTGCACGAGCAGTGACGTCACTAGACAAGGTGTGACATCAGTAGCCCCGGCTGGACCTGCAGCCATGACACAAAAGGCCCTGTTCTTCTGCGATTGGCTTTGAGCAACAGGAGCCGCGACCAACAAGAGCTTCATTGTGCGAGCCTCAGTGTCACTGTGAAGCGCAGGGTGGCGGGGGCGGGCAGCGGGTTCAGGCTTACCTTTAATAAGCAGGGGCACACTCTCACACACAACCACACACACCTCCCCATTCACTCATATCAAAACCATTACTGCTATAACAAGAAACTCATTTGAGCCAATTAGGACGTCGTGCTTCGGTGGAATGTCGTCTTGGCTGGCTGCCTCACCTGGGACAACCCACTAACCGCTGGGCTATTCTCCTTCCACTCGCATATAGTGACCCTCTTTAGTTCCCCAACCTCAATTTCTCTCTCTCTCTCTTTCCCTCTCCATTCATTCACTCTTTCTACTTATCTCTTTCTGATCTCTCTTTCTCACACTTGCTATCTTTTCAATCTCTATCTCTCTCACTTGCTCTCAGACACACTTTCTATCTCTCTCAACCTCTTCCTTGCTGTTCATTCATTAAGGCTCTCATGTATTTTTTTCGCCAAGTTCTCTTACTCTTTCACATTAACATTCTCTTTTCACACATTCTTTTTCCTTCTTTCAACATTCTTTCTATATAATTTTTTAGGTATACTTTCTTTCTCTCTTTCTCACTTTTCTTCTCCTTCTCATCCTCTTTCTCTCTCTCTTTCCCCCATAATCTTTAATTTTCATTAACCACTCTCTCTTTTTTAATTTCTCAGATTTTCTTTTCTGCAATCTCTCTCTCTCTCTACATTTTTTCCTCATTCCTTTTTTGTTTTTCAGACTTCTGCTCTTCCTTTCTCAACTCTCTTTTCTCACTTTTCACTCTGCCAGACTCTTTCTCTTTCCCTTCCTGTTCATTTTAGCTCTTTCTTTCTATTTCTGTCTGTCTGTAATCTCTCTCACACATTCTCCTATGCTGTCCATTCAACTTCTCTCTTCCCCTCTCCCTCTCCCTCTCTCTCCCTCTCTCTCTCTCACTCACTGGCCTTCTCTCTGTCCCTGGATCTACCTCTCTCCTCGAGCTGAGGTCCTCTCAGCGCTCAGGTACAGAGCGTCTGATTGTGTGAGGAAGCGCACAGACAATGTTTTTATTGAGGCTTTGCTCTTCCTCTCACTCGCCCGCCTCGGCCGCTGTGCCTCTCACAAACACCGTTCTTGTCCTCGGCTCTGAAAGCCCGTGGGCCCTGGGGACTCGCTCTCACCATGCTGACGGGCTCCGGTTACAGCCCGCTTTACATTCAACAGGGCCACGGAGCGGCCGAGAGCGCCCAGACCCCGCCCACAGCCCTGCTTTACATCCAAAAAAGAGGGATGGCCAGAGGGTCACAGGACCCCCAGATATGGGTGACTTTTGCATCCGAAAGTGCCAAGGGCAAGCATTCGTCCGAGAGTGATCTCTGGGGGGCAAGCACATTCCAAAGAGACCACGGCCAAACTGAACAACACATAGACACACCTGTCCATACAATTAGTAGTCCTGCTCATCCAATCACCGGCCCAGCAAAAATGCATATTCTCACTAACAGTATTGCGTAACACCTTTGTAAAGGACAGCATTTAAAATATCACCTATATAAGCTGTTATAGACCGCTCACATAAACATTTATAAACATTTATAAACTTATGAATGAATAGTTCATTATAATTACTGAACAATAAGCCTTTGCTTATAAAGCAAAGCTGTCCCCTATTCTTTCTCAGTGTTACTGTGAGGATTTGATTGCATTCAGCCAGGAGAGCAGTAGTAAGGTCAGGTAGTGATATTGGGTGATCCGTTCTGGATCACAAACACTGCTTCTACTCAGCCCAGCCAGAGGTTTTGGATGGAACTCCATTACTCCCAATGCCCCAATGCCAGAGTGCTTTATACCCCTCTGGCTGCTGTTTAGCTTGGCACAAGATCTACAGAGAGTACACCTGTGTCAGCAATGGTTATAATATAAGCTCAATTAACTGATAGTAAGGGTGTCTGGATAGAGTTAGGGTTTTTTTCTTTGATGTAGATTCACCCCAGACGTGGACTACAATTAGTCCAAATGAGCTAAATCCACTAATTAAATGTCTAGATACTTGTGCCTTTATCATCGTTGCTGTGAGGCTTTAATTGCAGTTAGAGGTAGAGTTAGTGAGGTTAGGAATTTGGATGATCACCACTCCACCTCATTAGGCCTGCAACTAATGATTATTTTAGTGGTCAACTAATTTGTCTAATATTTGTCCAATTAGTTAACGATTATTTTTGTCATGCCCTCCATCTCTGCTTTCTATGGATATAGCTCATGTTCCTAGCTTTCTTTATAATATCAAAATGACAGAAAAAGTTAACATTTAAGAAGACATTTAAATGTGAAATGTTCTGACACTCAGTGAGACAATATTGTTTGTTGTGTCTGTCGTTTGTGGGGAACAAACTGAATAACAAATTGGAGTCAACGCTGTTTTTCTTTTAGATTTGATCATTTCAGCCCTACACCTCATCCCTAACGCTCCAACCCATCCCATAATTCCAGAGAACACAGTTCATCTGCTCCACAACTCAATGCTGTGGGATTTATGCCCCTCTAGGGCACACCTGACATTAAACATGGTGCAAAATCATTCATTATTGTCTGCTCCAGAGAGTCTACAGGGACTAGACAAGCTGTGTTTAAGCAATGCTTCCAACTTAAATGGTCTCCTTTAGAGGGATTGTCCACCAACACTCAGTCCACAAATGTCCACCTTTTCAGCTTACTGTAGTGTAGCACTGCCACTAATGTTACAACAGATTTATAGAAGGGGATCTAAATCTAAGCCTGTGGCCACCATAACCAATGAAAAATGTCAGTACATCATTATGATTTTTTTAAGTAGCATCAGGTGTTAAAAATATATATATGCATATTTTGTGCACTTTTCATTCTGTAGATTTGTCACATCATACACAGGTAAGACATACATGGTCTCTATCAATTTCTAACAGATACAGTTAATTTAACACTGGCACATCTGATGTGTACTGAAGTCAAGAAAGGCTCTCTCAAGATTATTCAAATACACACTATAAGGCCCTGTATGAAAACATATGTCCATAACATAATTACTGAACCACTTGAGAACACCATAGTTCCCATACCAGGTGGAGAGTGTCCTGACATGCAGCATAAAGCTCTTTAAAGTGTGCACAAGTCTGTATTTCACCGAAGTTCTCTAATGTCTGAGAAAATCTAGAAGGATCATAAAGAACATAAACACCAGAACCATCAGGCTCCGAGACAGTTTGTTTCCTCAAGCTGTCAGGCTACTGAACAGCCAGTAGTACAGTGTTCTGTCCAACCCACCTAGGTCACCTCACCTAAGATTCCATCCTGTGTGAGTTTACTTAATTTATAATGTAAAAAAGCTTTTAGCTAACTTACAAGAAAATAAGAACAGGGTAAAACTGTCCCACCAGCAGCTGTAGCACAAACTTTAGTCACAAAAAAACTCTCTAAACACCACCATTCTTGTCACCCTACACCCACTTCATATTTTTAAAGATTAGTGAGGTAATAAATGGTTCCTGAAATAATGACTCATTGTTCCATTTAAAATATCTATTATACATTCGTACTTATTACACAGCAGAACACCAGGAGTGCCCCTTTGCCAATTTGGACTAATATATTTTGTTGCCAAATATTTGTTGCATCCTTATTGACTAGACACAGAAGCTAAAAAGCCAAAGCAGTACTACAATAAAGCACTAGAAGTAACACCTGTTGTATTTTCCAGCACTACTGCTCTAACCACCAAAATGTGCCTAGTGACACCTCTGAGCCCCAACTAGTTACAAATGTCACAAAATGATTTAAATATTAAAGGCATAGGTACAATAAGCTTGTCTAGTTTAAAAATACAAACAAAGTGTAGGCTATAGCCTTTTAATATTACTGGATCCAATAATGACAGCAGTGTCTATGTACATGTGGACATGCTTATGCTTACGTAGTGGGTGAGTGCCTGAGACTGGATGTGGAACTGTACAGAGGAAGAGTCAGCCAGCTCCGGGGTGAAGCTGAGGTTGGAAAACTCCATGCTTCCTCCCAGGAAGAACACAGAGGGAGACGGAGGGGCTGCAGAGAGAAAGCCATTAAAGCAGACACACTTAGCTTATCATTTCTGACAGACTGATAATTTCATGCCTGTTTGCACTGTTACCCCCCAATAAACCCACATTTTCACAACTGCATCCTAACCAGCCTCTCCTGCACTATAAAAGATTGGTATGTTCTTTTTGGAAGGCAGCAGAGGAGCATACCTGATCATAATCTCCACATTCCTCCACAGCAGAGGGGCTTAACTTACATGCAAAGAAGTGGAGAGCCAGTGCGACGGCAGCGGAAAGGGGGATAAGGGGGGCAGCGGCCAGTGCCCACCTCCTCCATGCCCTCAAAGTGGTTCTCTCGTCGCCTGGCTTCTTGATGTCTGTCTCAGGCTGAGTGTCGCTGGAAGGGGGGCTTGATGGCTGGAAGGGGTCCTTTACACCGTCCTGTCAGAGACAAGTTAGAGCACTGAGCATCATCTCAATATTGAATACGGAGCATATGAGTAAACCAAAAGCAAAACATTGAAACATTTTTCCATATGAATTAAATATATTCAGCTTACATAGTTTTGGTGGTAGCTGTGTCTTTTGTACTTTATTGTATTGTATTTTATTTATGTCAGTGTTTCTCAAGCCTAATCCAGAGACACCCTGCTCTGCACACTCTGATTTCTCTCCTACCATTATGCCATATATTTAATCTAATCGATTAATTAAGGTTGGAAGGGGTGCGTCACACCATGTAATCCATAAAACTGTGCAGGCCAGGACCAGGACTGGGAAACATCGTATTTATGTGGTGATCATGTGCACTTGATGTAAATATTAAATTTAACTGAATGCATTCCCTTTTTCAATGCAAGACACATAAGTAGTATATACAATGAACCCAACTAATGTATCAGCTTTTACACCTCCATTATCTCTTGATTGCGTTCAGTTTTAACACAACATTTGATGTAAATACATTGGTTACATCACATATTGACCATTGCAATGCAATCCTTACAGGAATTCCCAGTAAATTAATTTAACGATTATAACACGTACCAAAATGACTGAGCATGTTATCTCTTGATGATTTAGTTACATTTCCTCCCCACGCGTCACAATGGTTTACATTTAAAATATTACTACTTACATTTAAAGCCCTTTATAAGCTCTTTCCTTTACCTACCTTACAGATCTTCCTCAGATATTTACTTCTACAGATATATAAGCTATTTGCTTTTCATCAGAAGGGTTTCTGGCACTATCAGCCAATAATCTTTTAGTACAGACTATGCTGTACTAAATTCCTAATTCCTAAGTCAAAACTACTCTTTAAATTGGCTTTTTACAATATAATGTTTTAAATTTGGAAATTATATTGATATCTTATCTTCCCTTCGCTTTTAATAATGATCTGATTTGTCTTTGTTTGTTTTCAAAGATCTCTGGACTCTATAAGCAAAGCAACCTTGAGAATCAACAAATAAAATTTATCAAAAAGTTTTTGTGTAAAAAGGTGCATTTAAAGCGCTTTTCCAATGTATAAATATCTACACTGCTCCATTGGACTGTCCTCATTTAAGTTTTTTTGCCTTTCCATTAAGCAAATTTGATATCAGGGATATATATATATATATTTTATTCGCTCCAAGCTTTCAAGCAAGCAGAGTAGGGACTTAAATGTTAAGTGTAGAGCACTGACTGGACAATGAGAATTGTCACTCTTGGTGAAGCAGAAACTTTGTTGCTGGTCTGAAGACGGTAGTGACGATGTTTTACAACTTCACTAGATATAGACTGTGCATGTGGTGTGCAGTGTAAAAGAATCATCACCCAATTAAATATGTTATTTACGACATAATAGATCCAACATTTTTATTATTCAAAATGACAAAAAAGATTACACCTGATTGCACAGTATTTTAAGTAGAATAGGAGCATCCTAAAAAAGTGTTCTTGTATTTGTGCAAATTATTTTTATTTTTTAATTTTTGTTTTATAATTTTACAATCACTTGCATGTTCCCACATTGATGTTGTATGTTTAAAAAATACCTTTGAGACCAAAACTTCATTTTAAAATCATCATAAAACAAGGTATTAGAATATAATATTCCAAAATATATTGTGTATTACCCTGTAACTTTTAGATACAACATCTGGTTGCATCCACACCACTGTGCGAATCATTACGAAATTCTGCAGTTTATCCAGTGCGCTGCTTAATTCACATCACATCTCTCTTGATACCTTTGCTTATATTTGAACCCTTATGCAGGAGTTTTAAAAACTTAGTGAAGTTCCACTTCAACATATACACTGCTGCAGTGTATTGTTTAACACATTCTTGTAAAAGTGAGCAGTGCTGTCAATGCAGTCTACAGAGACACATCAATTTCTGCTATCTGCTAAATTGCTTTTTATAGGTATATGTTTGAGTAAAATGAACATTGTTGTCTTAGTCTATAAACTACGGACAACATTTCTCCCAAATTCCAAATAAAAATATTGTAATTTAGAGCATTTATTTGCAGAAAATGAGAAATGGCTGAAATAACAAAAAAAGATGCAGAGCTTTCAGACCTAATAATGCAAAGAAAACAAGTTCATATTCATAGATTTCAGAAATCAATATTTGGTGGAATAACCCTCCTTTTTAATCACAGTTTTCATGCATCTTGGCATGTTCTCCTCCACCAGTCTTACACACTGCTTTTGGATAAATTTATGCCACTCCTGGTGCAAAAATTCAAGCAGTTCAGCTTGGTTTGATGCTTGTGATCATCCATCTTCCTCTCGATTATATTCCAGAGGATTTCAATTTGGTCAAATCAAAGAAACTCATCATTTTTAAGTGGTCTCTTTTTTCAGAGCTGTATATAACTCCGCTCTGGTTTCTGTGCCCACCTTCATCACTTCGGAGCAAATTTAACTGGGACGGCATTCAGATATCCAGGTGGGATTTCCCTGTGGAGTTGTACAAAGAGTGAGCGGAGGGTCTGCTTTCCCACTGCCCTTTTCAGGGGGGTCACAGCTCCATCATTCTGCACTTTGACAGAGACTTTCAAGACTGTTTAACCACCCAGAGAGACTGGCCATTACCCATGAGCAAGCCCTGCTCCTGACTAAGACCACTGAGAGACTGTTATTCAGCACTGTTCCTGAAATAAAGGTCACATAAGCATCACCCACAGGCCGGAGATCAGGACTGTGAGATCTGTGCAGTTTAGAGTTATTCCAGCAGATTCACTGAACCCCTACTAATCTCCAGCATTTCTGACCACCAGCTTTGACCCCCTCCACCTGCTGTACCCCGCCTGGACGGGGGAAAGTCGCTCTTACCTGTGCAGGTGAGGCTGCAGGTGTGCAGAGTCCGGTGCCGGATACGCTGTAAACCTCGCAGCTCCTGTTTTTGGGGAAAGTCCTCATGGCCTGATCGTCGAAACCTGTCCGCTAGCCCCCGCGTGCTAACCGAGCTGAGCGGCTCCCTCCGTTTCCCTCCCCGCGTGGAGCGACGAACGACCCGTGAACGACTCGCTTCTTTTGAATGTATCGGCTCCATTACACGAATCACCTGAACCGATTCACGAGTCCCTGCTAAATCGAGTCGAGCATCGTGTTGTCTGATTCATTCTGTGCAAAATAAATATTTGAGTAATAAATTGCTTATACAACTTAAAACCCCTTTAATGAGCATAAAATACAGCACTGGAAAAAATAAGAGAGCACTGTAGTTTCTGAATTAGTTTCTCTGATTTTGCTATTCATAGGTATACGTTTAAGTAAAATGAACATTGATGTTTTATTCTATAAACTAATGACAACATTACTTCCAAATTTCAAGTTCATATTCATAACGTTTTAAGAGTTCAGAAATCAATATTTGGTGGAATAATCCTGTTTTTAATCACAGTTTTCAAGCATCTTGGCATGTTCTCCTCCACCAATATTACACACTGCTTTTGAATAACTTCAAGCAGTTCAGCTTGGTTTGATGGCTTGTGATCATCCATCTCCCTAATTGATTATATTATTGATTTTTTTTAAATTTAGTAAAATCGAAGAAACTCATCATTTTAAGTGGTCTCTTATTTTCATCCAGGGCTGTACAAACATGCAATTAATATAAGAGCAAAATGAGAGATAAAAACTAATTATATTTAGTCTCAAAGTTAAATGCAAAATTGATTGATAATATAAAAACTGAACACTGATTAAATTAGGGCATTTGAGAGCATCTTATTTAATTGTTTTGTTGTTTTAAAACAAATAATGTATTCTTTGAGCCAATTAATCATTATAACATTCAATTCATTGAACTCTTTCAGAAATATTACTATTTCAGAAAAATATGTACAATTCAGCCACTCAGCTGAATTCATCAATGTATAATAACATTTTTTTCTCAAATATTTGTATTGGAAAAATAATAAAATAGTTAAAATAATCAGAAAAACACTGACAAGAATGTAGAAGAAAATAATAAAAACAGAGTACTGCTGATGTTCCCACTCAGAACATTACAACCAACACATATTACTGGTGATTTATGTAACATGAAAGGCATAACAAAAACAAGCACACATACAATTGGATAGCACCTCTACATTTGTGAAATAGAAAAGGTGGTGCCATTTGTGAAAAAAATCAAAATTTTGCTAAAATTAACATTTATTTACATTTTACATTTGCCAACTTTCCCCCATGTTTCAATGCTAGTTTCAACAATATATTGTATGTTAAAGTTAGACATTAGATATCATGAGCCCTCAGAGGAGTTATGGAATGAGTAAACACAAGTGTCAAATTCAGTGCAAAAACAATGCTAAACATTTCAAAACCATTGAGATTTGGCTTGTGAAGCAGCTTATTATATAGCGATAAAAGCTAATAACAAAGATATAAGCTTACAACTAGAAGACTCGGCTATTCACTCATTAAATCACAAATCTGCATTGCCAGCATTGAGTTGATGAGGAGTGGAACTGTATTCTCTGGAATGATGGTGCTTCATCCAGTATTTCTGGGATGAATTAAGGAACTAGGGAATTAAGGAACTATGAGGTTGGGTGGTGCAATGCTCCAAAATTTAGCAGAAAGCCTTACCTAGACAATAGATACAGTTACTTAATCAACTCTTTTTTGTTGTCCCTGATTTTAGAAGAAACAATGAGCAGGTGTCCTAATTTTTCTACAAAAATTTACTTTACTGATATACAATTTAAAAGGATCATATAAAACAACAGAATGTAACATATTATGAACCTATTTGATTTATGCATACAGTGTTTAACAGCGTTGTCTCCTTCAATTTACATGTTGTGACATGTTGTCTGCTCCAACTGCAATTGTGTGTTAAAGTAGCCTAGTTAAACTCATTCAGTATATCAAACGGCTATATATGGAAGAGATAATAGAAAATAAAATTGGGTTGGCTTTACAGTCATAAACATTGTGTCCCCCTACCTCCTTAAATGAGAATTCCGGTGTAAAATGGACTTTCTTTGTCAAGTCCATATCGTGTAGCAGCTGGCGCCAGGAGTAATGGCAGCGCTCGGAGCTGAAGCTAGCATTATAGGATGTAAACCAGGGGTGTCCAAACTACGGCCCGCGTGCCATTTGCGGCCCGTTTCCTTTTTTGGAGCGGCCCGCGAGGTATTTTAGAAATATAATGAGAGTTGGCCCGCTGTTAAGCAGGTTTTTATAATGTGAGATTCAAAGTTTGAACGCTAGGTGTCAGAAACGGGCCAAAGAATCGGAGAGGGTGCGCATTTCTAGCGCAGAAAAATGGGCCAAAGACTCTAAAAGCGGAGAGGGTGCGCATTTCTAGCGCAGAAAAACGGGCCATAGACTCTAAAAGTTGCCATAATTAAGAAGTTTTATATTAAGAGACATTATGAAATTAAACATCAATTTGAAAAATTTTAGTTTACACAACACTGTCAAAGATAAAGATAGTAAGTCAAGTAAAATGGTGTGTAAATGAAGTAATCAGGAAAAAAAGTATTATTTAAAGTGGTATATTTCATTATTTGTTTTATGACAGAGTGTGGCCCGTGACTTCAATATATTTCTCCTTCTGGCCCCAAACAAAAAAAGTTTGGACACCCCTGATGTAAACAGTGTTTTTTGATAAGCTTCTTATCAACTTTGAAAGTTATTATTGCCCCGTTTTAAATGTCAGGGTTCTCCGGGTTCTAGCAAGGAGGCGTGGAGCTACTTTGAGCCTGGATAACGATGAAAAAAAAAGGATTTATCGGGGCAAATTATAATAATTACTAATAATTTCTGGATCTTGAAATGCTTTTTATTATGTGTTTTTTTTATCATGTTTTACTACATCAAAATTTTACACTAGAGTTCTCCTTTAATGGTAAAATGAATCACTGAATTGGTCATTCCACCTGCCAGTTTGAGAGTCACTTTATTTTACCTGAATCAAGGACTCGGTTCCTCAAACTGAATCGAGCTTTCCATCAGTGCTGCTGCTCCTACACGGGACCCAGCATGCAATGCGGCACAAAGGGGCCACTATGAACGCACAGCCATCCGTGTGAGCGGAATTGTGTGCAAACTTTAACAAGCGCGGGCGTCCGGGACCCACAATAGACCGGTCTGATGTCCTGATAATGGTGATGCCCATGATTAAATTAATAGTGGGTAATAAGCAGTCACTGGGCAATGAGATGTAACAGCATCTCGTAACTGAAGTGCTTCTTTAAACTAATGGCAATGTGAGTTTAATATCGGGCCCCTTGTTTTCTCTGCTGTATCGCATTACAGATCAGTGGGGTCTGCAGGACAAAGGGGAGCTAATGCTTCTTTGTGTTCCATACCTCATTGATTATCATTAGAGCACTATTGGCCCATTTGAGCACTCAGTTATGTGGTAAGTACCAATAAGCAGTGACTTTATGGCCACAAGCTTAGAGTCACAAGCTTAGTATTCACAGCACATAATCATACAGTGCATACGTGGCTACACAACACAGTAGTGAACACACGTTTGCGGTTCAAAAATGAATCTTTTATTATTGTAACTTATTATTTCATTTTTACACATATTATTATGGGAAATCAAGCCCCCCAAAATCAGCACCATGCAAGAAAGTTCATTACACTATCCAAATACAAACAACATTACAATTCTGATTGTACTGTACTGTAACATACTTTTGGAATCCAGAGGTATTTCTTACAACTGTATAATACAATTACAAACCCCTAAATCACACAAGGCTATCACACTTCCCTGTACGGTCGAGGTTACCAATGGTTATGGTATTAAGTCCCTTAAAAGATCATTTTTATTGCAAACAGTAAATAAACTTGGCTGTGTGTGTTACAGTGTAAATTGTCAGTTGTTCGTATGACTGTTTATCCAGTCTATGAACTTGGCCACCCTGGTATACACCCCAGGAAAGTTGGGTCTGCCGCAGCCCGAGCCCCAGCTCACAATGCCCGTCAGAAACCAACGCCCGCCCACCGACACCTGACACGCCAGAGGACCACCTGAGTCGCCCTGTAGTAAGAAAAGAATGCATGCAACACTGTAATGTTAACTAAATCTCTTTCATTTTTAACACCATTTGAAACTATAGCTGTTTTTTCCATTGTGTGAATGTTAGATGACAAACTGTCCACCTAAAATCGTCCAAAATTAAGCTACGATAAAATTAAGATTTCCTGTTTCAGAGATACAATAACAGCACCACAAAGTTACCTTTTACCTAGAGGTAAATGAGTTTACATTTCATATACTATCACTGTCCAATAAAAATACAAGTATCTCCATTTTTGTCCATTTTTAGTTTACTACATAATTTGAAAGCACAAACTGTCCCTTACACTGTGTCAAAATGTTCCTGGTGAAACAGAAATTCTCTCTTTACCTCTTTTTACAATGACCTCTATTGAAAGTTAAGAAGGCTTTGTTTCTCTCCTATAAAGATGCTGTTCTGTAAATACTGTTTTTTCATTGGACCACAATGATATTTACATGTGGATCAGTTGCATGAAAACAAAATACAATTTTTTCTGTCTAAATTCACTCACCCGGCAAGCATCCTGCTCCCCACTGGGAACACCTGCACAGAGCATGCGGGGCGATACGGGACCATATGTCCTTTTACATTCACTCTGACTCATAATATTCACCTCGGCCTTCTGAAGCACTGTGGGAAGTACCTTATCTGAAAAAGATATACAGCAAGGATTTAACCGTAATTTCTATCTTGTTATGGTATTTGCTTGAAGTTAGGAGATTTGGACAAAGGTGGATATTTTTCTAATACTTTTCTGTTGATTCTTTTCTTGACACAGACTTAAAACCATTTCTTAAAACCATTAAGCTCAACATGGAAAAACTAATCTAATTTGACATTGCAAAATGCATGAAGTGCATATAAAAGTGATCTTACATGACAACTCATATGTGGTAAAAAGCAGTTTTCCTCTCACCCTGTTCTGAGCGATAGCCCCAGCCAGTTACCCAGCAGCGATGTCCATCACTGAGGGTCAGTGAGGCGGATGGTAGACAGACAGGCTGGATAAAGGAGGCCAGGTTGCTGGGCCAGGCTTTTCTGAGCTGGAGTAGGGCGATGTCATAGTCAAAAGTGCGAGCGTTGTAATACTCGTGCACCACTATGCGGCGAATCTCTGCCACGTGCTTGGCACTACCCTGGGCCAGCATGCCCAAATAGGCCATCCACTGGCGGGCATCTGACAGACTGGTGAAATTAAAAATCGAGTTGGATTTTCAAATTATATATATATACATATTTGAATTTATAAATGTGGTTGTAGATTGCTTAAAGACTAAAGAAACTGGGCTGCATAAGTAAATACATGAGTGCATTGTTTTTAGAAAAATGTGGCCTTATTTTTGGATTATTGTCCAATTGAATAGTCTACTTTATCATTTTAGTTTTTTAACAGAAAGACTGAATCAGGTTATTGCAATATCTATGTGTTCTGTGCAATATCCACCGTCCTTCAGTTTTAACACTAAGGAAAGGCATCCCAATATCATGATGCTGTCATACTTTACTGGTGGGATGGTGTTGGTTAGGAATGAGTTAAGCTCGCCACACACCACATTTCAATTATTAAATTTAATGTCATCTGTTATCCAGGCTCTGTAATAAAAGTACAGTTTTCAATTACCGGTAGTAAAAGTGCTCCCAAAATACTTTAAATGCTGAAACAAAAAGTAAAATTATTCCTTTAATAATTAATTAAACCCACAGGATATTACAGCAGATAAAACAAAAAATTACAGTATAACAAATGTTTTCATATTTTTGAACAGTACCGCAGGTTTAGATGGACTGTGTGGTCTGACCATCAGCTCACCTCTCTCTGCTGAAGCAGTGTGCTGCAGAGACCAGCCACTCACTGGAGATGACAGAGGCTCCGCAGTACAGGTGGCCAGCAAAATGCAGACTGACCTGCCATGGCCACTCCCCCTCCACAGAATTCACCCCACCTACCACACGTTCCTGAGGATGAGCGCTGTCAATCACATGCTTTACAGGAGTGGGACGGCCACAGGCTGCAACGCAACAGACAAATCACTTTGGCAATTGTTTAATGAAATTTATAAAATGAAAAAGATACATGAGAAGCCTATTCAAATGTAATTATTACTGTATATTTACAGGGAACTGATTAAAATGTGATATGTATATACACATAAATACATAAGCCACGCAAAGGTATTGATTTGCACATCTGTGTCAACAATGGATAAAGTATGAACTAGCTCGTTTTTTGGGAACCCTAAAATGGATGCAACTGTCCATACACAGAGCATTACAGATACAGACAGGTCATCCTCTACCACTTATATTGTTGACCAATTTGAATAGCTACAGTTTTTTTTTAAACCCATGAATGAGCATGTAAGAGAGAGAGAGAACGTGTGTGTGTGTGTGTGTGTGTGTGTCAGTGATCTGTAGTGCTGAGTCATGGAGCTGACAGGTAGTCGTGGCCCTGAAGAGCTCGGTCTCATTAAAAGCAGGGAGGCCTCTGCTACAGACCCTGAACACTGATCAAAGCCCAGCCTGTTCACATCAACCCCCCCCCCCACCCACCCACCCACCACACACACCACCACCATGACCTACACACACCGCAATTACCATAGAGGGTCCAAACACTGCAGGTCAACCATTACAGCATGGGACAATAATAACACTGTCTTCATGGGAACAGTTACTGTTTGGACTGTGAATGATTATTAATGGTTATAAATTAGCTAGACACATTGCCCACCTTCCAGTACACAGGCTCCTTTAACTGACAGTGATGTTTATTGGTGAATAAAAATGAACTGAAAAACATAAAACGACTCATATTTATAGATTAAGTTAAGTTTAGTTTAGATTTGTATATATTACATATTTTCTGGCTTTAAGAGTTAAAGTTTATAGAAAAGTCTATACAAAACAAATAAACATGGGCTTCCTTCAGTTATCTTATATGTGTCTAAACACTATGAGGAATATATACAATATATTATATTATATTATATTTTATTATTTTATACATCTACTAATTTATTAAACTAGTAGAATCAGGAAAGCTGATTGTTGTTTAAAATGTCAATCAAAATAATGTCTCTTCCATAGCTATTAAACTCTGACGTGAAACTTACCGCAGTCCTTCTCATCACTGTGGTCGAGGCAGTCAAAGACTCCATCACACTTTGCGTTCTTCTTCAAGATACAGGTCCCACTGCTGCACTGATACCTGATTCCTGAACAGCTGGTCTCTGTAGAATATCAACCAATACTTCATTAGAAAACACAGATCAGTGTGGACAATTTAACATCATTATATGTTTACATGTTTTTTTGCTATACCTGAAATGAAAAACAAAGTAGATTTTTTCTTAGATATGCAAATAATATGGAATAGACAAAATCAACATAAGCTTGTCTATACAATAAGCTACACATTGACTGTGTTTAGTTATTATATATGAGCTGTTTATTACATCAATCAGCCATAACCCTAAAGCCATCTGTCTAACATTGTGTAGGCCAATAGATCAGCCCTGCCTCACTGAGGCATGAATTCTACAAGACCTCTAAACATGTCATGAGGTATCTGGAACCAAGACATTAGCAACAGATACTTTAAGTCAGGGGAGCTAAAAGATACTGTGAGGCTTCCTTGGATTCTGACAATGTGCCTTATGCACCCATTACTCTGTTGATAGGTCATTGATAGCCCTTCCCTCAAGCGCCACTGCATACATAGAAGACTGTTTTTGAAATTTGGCTCTTGTCAAAGGCATTCAGATACATACTACTTAAAACTTCCAACACACTAACATCCTGAACTCACTGTTATATTGCAACCTAATATTGTCGCTGTCCAATCTCCAAAACAGCAACTTTACAGGAGAGAGAAAAACCTTGTAAACTTTCAATGGAAGTCAATGTAAAAAGAGTTTATTTCAAGTCATTTTGAAGAGATTTTATTGGTCCACTCATCAATAAATTTTGGCACAATGTAAGGGAGAGTTTGTTTGATCAAATTATGTAGTGAACTAAAAATCCACAAAGGTTTTAATGTTATGTTAATGCTGATTGTTGTATGTTACGTATGTAAAAAAAATTGTCTTTTTTAGTTGGTCATTTCATATGACTGTATATCTGTAGTTTTCTAATTAGACAAGCTTGCAATGAACATATCATCATAATGCTTACTTCTACACAGTCTTTATTGACAAAAGATAAAGTAATCAAAAGTTGAAAATTAGATTTTTTTTACCTTGAGTGCAGTTGCTCTCGTCTCTGCCATTGGGGCAGTCGTTCTTTCCATTGCAGACATAGAGAGGATGGAGAGGAGAGGATCCCCCACAGTTTTTGATGGGATTTGCTGCAAGTTAAAACCATTTTCATTGGTGGATTAGTAAGGATGAATGCTAATGCAAGACGTCATTTCTGCTATTACAGTATTAATAAAGACTTTTGTTCTTAAGGGTCTCACACCTGGAATAATTATTTAAAAAGAGTGTGTATATAGTTACTACACTCTCATACCAAATCACATAGGACATAATAGTATTGAGTCTTATGTTCTTTGCCAGGTCCCATTGACCTTATGACTCTTAATGACCTTAAGAATATGTATATGTTGGCTCCTGCAAAGAATGTGGATGTGATTTTTGCTAGAGCAGCATGTCTGTTCACACGGACAGTTCTAGCCAGATGCAGTCGGTCACAATTATTATCACCCACTGCACTGTCCACTGTGAGTGGCAATGCCCTCTATGATGTCTGCTGACAGATTCTCATTTCTCATTAGAACTAATTTGCCCTCCAACATAATGACTGATTCTCTGCGTCATAAACTATTCTCTAGCTGTTCCATTTCTGTATTTAAAGGTATATCCTTGGTTTGTTCACTTATTAAAAACGTCGACATACAGCAGTAGACCTCATCACTCTCATCCTGACAGTCATCCAGGCCGTCACAGCGACGCTCTTTCTCCACACACAAGCCCGTGGTGCACAGGAAATGACCCTCAGGACATGCTGATGAAAATAACCAAAAAGGGCATTTTATAATAATTATTGTAAAAAAAAAAACCCGAAATGTTACTAAATAGTACTGTGTAAAAGTCAGAGATCACTCTTTATTTATTTATTTAAGTCACACCTTTTGCATTATTAACTGTCACGAGAAAATCTGAACACATTTAACACAAAAATACAAAAAGTGTTCTTTTTTTTTGCATCTCCAAAATTCAGTCTTACAAATTATTCATTTCATTATACAGGATGGTGATCATCCAACTTCCTGACCTCAACAAAGTACCTGTCACCAAGTGCAATCAAATCCTCACAGCAATGCTTTAAAATTTAGCAGAAGGCCCTCCCTGGACAGTAAAGACAGCTACTCCAATGAAAAAAGGATAGACATGTTTTTATAGTCTTGATTTTAGAAGAAACAATGAATGAGCAGGTGTTTCAATACTTTTGTCCACGTTGTGTATATCTAAGATACTTAAGATACAATCTTTTGAAACATGGAGTTTTTCTATTTAATGACATTCATTTTGGCTGAAAATTAATTGAGTGGAGAGTGACCTCTGACTGTTGAAAAGCACTGAAATGTGATGAGTTGTTTCTGTGTGGAAGTGTGTATTCAGCACTCAGCACTCATATACATATACATTAGAGTATAAATGTATCATTTACAGTGATTTGCAGTATATTCAGTACTTTTACAATACAATGAAGTGCAATTTGTAACACTTTGCTCATGAGGTGACCACAGCTCTTACGCTGGCTGATGTTGAAGCTGCTGTAGGTGGCGCTGAAAGGCTGCTCTGCGTTGCGGGAGCTGCAACGGAACACCACCTCCACACTCGCCTCAGGAATGCGGAACACTGTCATGTGACTCACATAAGTGCCACAGTATCTGTACATAGCAAAAACAGAGAGAAAACACAAGTCCTTTTTCTCCAGTCTGAGTCAATGTGCACAATATACCATTGCATTACTTCTGCATCTTTATAGCAGAAGGAACTTGTCATTTTGCAGCATTTCTATTGGTCCACTCTAATGAAATTCTGTCACAATATACAAAACAAACACCAGATTCACATTAGGTCTGGATACTAAACACAAGGACTGCAGAGGACAATGACAATATATTCATGCACAAATGGGGACTAACATGTTCTCATTGACCTTCCACCAGCCATGCTCACATGGGATCAGGTCTTTTGGTGAAAGAATGTAATTCTGAAACTTGAGAGCCACTCCGAAAGCACTGCTTGGGGTCTGAAAAAAAAAAACAGTAAAAAAAAAAAACCTCAATACAAAATGTGTAAATAACCTGTCTCTGGGTGTTGAAACAAGGCATTCACACAATCTAATAATTTAAACAAACTATCATATTTTACAATTTTACAATTTTCTTCCACCTCATGTACCACATGTGTTACGAATGACAATAAAGTATCCTTGAATCCTTGAATCTTAAAATATGTTCAGCATTATCTCAACATATTAAATCAAAATCTCTAAAAAAATATGTAAAGAGAAATATAACGTATATTTGCAGTTTAAAAGTGCAGCTACTTTAATACAGAATAGTAAAGCATCACCTCAACTAATGACCTTTAACCCTGCTCCTGTAACTTAACCTGCTCACAGACTGATCTAACCCGAATTCAGCCCACCTGACCCAATTAATTACTGCCTTCAGAAACCACTGACTGCATGAATGGAGAAGAGAGGTCTCCTGGAGGAGGGTAGAACAGCACTGAACTTAACAATCTGCTCTTCATACCTTCAATAAATACATAATCAAAAATCAGAGTGCAATACAAGTTACCAATAAATGCTGACATTAATGATTTTAAGTACATTGTGCATCTCTGATATAAACCAAATTGCAGAATAAGTCATAACTGAACAAGAAGTTGAAACAATTTGAGTAGTCAATTTTTGTTGACTTGACAAAGTGTACAAGCAGAAAAAACAATTTCAACATGGTAATGGTAAAGTGGTAAAGTACCTTCAGCCTCCATGTGCAGGAGCACAGAGGGGGGAGCAGACTGGGATAAAAGGGGCTAGTGATTTCTCCAGCTACAGTGGACGATGCTGGCACAATGTTCACACTGATACACTCTGTAAAAAGGGGATGATAATAATATAAAATTTTACAAATAAAATAAAAATAATAATCTTTACAGATATGACAAGTAGAAATTCACAACCCTGGTCATAAAGGCTCTATGCTCTGCACATTTGATGCTGGTCTTTACATCAAAGGACTTTTCCACTTATTTCACAATCTCAGACAAACTCCCTAAGCAGAAATAATAATATAGTCTAGCTAGAGTTCAGTGTGTGTTGTTAGGTGTAAGGTGGTCAGGATGCCATGTCTTTTTGCCATGTTGATGCTCCTATAAAATCAACATATTTTATTTATATAAATGTATGTAATATTATGATTAACTTATAAGTCTTAGTATTGGTTCATGCAAATTGTAACAAAAGGTGAGGTCTCTCAAGCCCCAAACTGTCCATGCGTTGTGTCCACGTTCTGCGTCATCTTGTTTATTGGTGTTTTTAAATTTTTGTTGCCAAAGAGTTGAGAATCCTTCTTGACCAGAGCTGTGAACAACTTCTCTATACCATTATATTATAATTCCCTCTCTCTCTTATACACACACACACACACACACACACACCCTGCTCGGGGATGGCCTGGAAGAAACCTCGGAAGCTCTTATTTCCCTGAGCGAGTCTGAAGGACAGCAGCATGACATTGGAGGTGGATACCAGAGAGATTGGCACCCGCACTGATTCACACAGTCTGCAGGAGGAGAAAAGAGAGTACAGCTGTGACATCACTGTGTCAAGAATGTTATTTATAATACTTTTTATGTTTTGTATTTATTTTAGTGGAGTCAAGCAATTAAAAAGTAATTAAATATGACTAATCACAAGCAGAAAGGTATAGTAACGAAGAATGCTGTATGCATGCTCCTGTTCTGCCTTTCACTCTGATAAACTTTCCATTAATTTCTGTAATAACTACATAACACAGTACCTGTACTTGTATTCAGTACTTGAGTAGTACATTTTTGTGTAAACTACTTGCAATACTTAATGACAAAAAACTTAAGTGTGGTGCTTAAGAAACACTTCTACTCACAAAACTCAAGTTTTATAAAGCACCTGTACTTTGTACACCTGTACTCTGAGTCTCTAGTACATTATATATCTCTGACCACAAATTAGTAGAGCATGGCAAACTTGCTCCACCATTGCTTAAATTATAAGCAACCCCAGCTGAAAATGATCTTGTTGCAGTGACTGACCTGTGCAGTGTCTTGATCCTCATGGGCAGTAGGGAGTCATACACTGTGATGGCATCATAAATGCAGTCAGTGGGCTCGATGTCCAGGCTGTTCACTGTGAGACGGATGATGGTACCAGGAGCAGATGTGAGCTTGATGTGGCAGCTCAGGCCTCCCCATGAAGAGAAAACATTAAGGGGAACCTTCACTTCAGGCAGGCCTGCATAAAGCTTATCCACACACTCCGAGCCTGAGAACAAAAACATGTAAACTTAGAAGAATTGTAAGCACAAACATGGAGCTACACGCAGTTGCAGATGATTCTGCATAGCACTAAACACACGCAGAGTAAAATCATTTTAGTGAATGATGAAAGGGGTATACCTGTTGAAGTAGATGTGTAGTCTGTGCGAAGAGCAGCTAAAGACAATAAAGCACTGAAATGAGAATAATCCTTAAAGAAAATTACAAAATGATAATATTTTCACTAATAATTTTGTGAACTGTGAATCAGTGAGCACAATGCAATGCCTACAATACTTTACATAATATATATAATACAGTGCCTGGCCAAAAAAAGTTTCCACCAAAAAATAAAGGTCACACTCTCTAATATTTGGTCGAAACGCCTTTAGCTTTGATTACAGCACACATTCATTATTTCAATCCAGTGTTTCATTCATTTTTCACCAAGATCTTGCAGCATTGATGATGGAAGAGTCTGACCACTGCACAAAGTCTTCTCCAGCACATCAAAATGAATCTTAATGAGATTAAGGTCTGGACTCTGTGGTGAACAATCCATGTGTGAAAATGATGATCTCATGCTTCCTGATCCACTCTTTCACAATTCCTGCCCCATGAATCCTGACATTGTCATCTTGGGATATGGCCGTGCCATCAGGGAAGAAAAAATCCATTGATGGAATAACCTGGTCTATATTCAGTATATTTAGATAGTCAGCTGACCTCATTCTTTCAGCACATACTGTTGCTGAACCTAGACCTGCAGACCAACTGCAGCAACTCCAGATCATTTACTTACTGATATGCAGGTGGACACTTTTTGTTTGACCAGGCAGTATATATACGAATGAACAGTGCCTTTTACAAACATTGCCATTCCAAACATGGCCAAAAAAATAGATATTGTTTTTTTATGTCATCCAAATTATTAAATGTTGTTATAAAATAACTAAGTTTTGGGAGAAGGAACATGCCAGAAGCACCTCCCCTTCCCTACAAATTCCCTTTACGTCTCTCTTCTCTTACGTCTCATTACAAGTTTTCACACCCTCCACTTCCTTATATCCTCCCTTAAACATTGTAATCTCTGCTTCGTCACTCTACAATTGGAGAGGGGTATTTGATTTCTACAACATGGACTTCATCCAGAACAATCAGACATTAAATGAGCATTGTACTGCTAGAACACATAAACTGGTCTGAGATTGGATCTTCCAGCAGGACAACGATCCACCACACTTACACACATCAAAGTCAACACAAAAATGTGTTCACTAAGCACACAATCAGGCTTTTCCCCTGACCATCTCCATTAGCTGACCTCAACCCATAGAAAACCTGACGGAGGATCTAAAAAGTACAATCTACAAGATTCTGTAAGGAGGATCCCGGATCTCTTGCCATGTGTTATACAGTTTTATTAAACATTATAGGGGAATGTTTCTTTATAATGGAAAGCTGCATAAGGTACTAAATAAAGGGACAGAAACAATGTACAAAACTTGACACTGATACTTGTCAGGTAAACATAAGCTCAGACACACGTTGCTAGTCCTACCATTAATGAAGATGGAGTCAATGTCCACAGGCAGGCCCAGAAGAAAGCCTACAGAAGACCTGTTCTTCAAAGAAGTGAGCACTGAGTCTCTGAAGATAGCATTCACACACTCCTCACACACTGATGGAGTCTTCAGCCTCGGCACAATGAAGATCATCCAGAAATGCACTAGAACTCCACCTTTGTCATTGTTACTGATGAGAGAAATGCGTTTTATTCATTCATAAAAACACAATTCACAATATTAAGCTTCTTTTTAAAAAAAAATGGGGTTAAGAAAAAAACATCTATTTTGGAAACTACCTAAAAGTGGTTATGTTCATACTAAAAGATTAGAACTAGCCTAGGTCTGTATTAAGAAGTGTGGCCTATGGCAGTATGTAATGCTGTACCTCAGGTCTGTTATGATGTTGTGTTTGTAGAGTCTGGATACTGACGAGGATCTGTATACGTTGCTTATCTGTGTAAAAAAAAAGTCAATTTATGGTTTACATTCTACGGAGCCCCTTTTTTTACGTAAAAAGGTGTGAGCACCACTTACTAAGTGGTGAGCACCACATGCTAAGTGGTGAGCACCACTTACTAAGTGGTGAGCACCACTTACTAAGTGGTGAGCACCACTAACTAAGTGGTGAGCACCACGTACTAAGTGGTGAGTACCACTTACTAAGTGATGAGCACCACTCACTAAGTCATGAGCACCACATACTAAGTCGTGAGCACCACATACAAAGTATGAATTGATGATTCACTTACCACTTGTTGGATTTGATTTGCCATGGATACAAATTCACTGGAGTCTGCATGCCTGTACTCCGGTATAAACTCCACATTGGCAACACGAAACATACCAGCAAAATACACCCCGCTGTTACTTTCTCTCCGAACTGTTAAGAGTAAAAACAGGGCAAAGTGGTCAATGCAACAAATGGCATTATCCCCTACACAAAGATATACCTTCTTATATATAAGATAGGGATTGCAGTACGTAGACAGTTAGAATCAAATGTGGTTAGATTTTATATTACAAAAAGTTGCTATAACATGTATCCTTTAATCCACTGAATTATATTCAAAAAATTGTGTTAATGCACCTGAACTAGTCAGATGCTTACTATTTTATCTTGGAGTGAACTATGTTATTATTATTCAGTAAAGTCTAGTTTTATAGTTTTTTTACTTTCAAATAAACAAGAAAAAGAATGATTACTTCATTAATCATCAAAATGCCCAGATGATCACATAATAACTGTTTTTGATTGGGACGGACGGACGGACAGACAGTACAAGGTGTTTGAGTTAACCGAACAGTTTAGTTGTCAGGTTAAAGTTCTCCTAACTCTTTTTAAGGTCTTTAAGTCTGTCTTTCCACCCTTAACACCACACTACAGCTGTGAAACACTGTACATATAAAAAGATCTATGATTCTAATTCTTTCTAATATCTTAAAATTGCTCAAACACGAGTTAACACATTGAACTATTAAAAATAATAATAATAATTTGTAATCTGTCACACAACTTTATCATTTTAAGTTGGCCTGTATTTTAATGTGTTGTTTTTAATTTTTACCTTTGTAAATAAAACCTGTATCGCATTATGGTAAACACAACAGTCAGTGTGTTTTTAAAATGTTTTAATTACCAATAAATCATAACTTCAAAGATACATTAAAGATCAATAAGCAACTTTTACGTTTCATTCTAAGCCTTGTGAAACCTTGTGGGAGGTCACGTTTCAGCATTTCATGTTATTAACCTTTGTTCAACTCCATATATGATGTTGAGAGCGGATATTCCAGACTTACATTCGATACTCAATTTGATAAAGATGCTTGCAGTATTTTCTGTATAATTACTTCACCACAATCTTAGTATAATACTTCATGCAGTTTAAGAGGATACAGGCACTGCATATCTTAGAATGATGTTAGAACTTTTCTTTAAATAGTTATATCTATGTACATGTATGTGTGAATGTTACACTTACATGTAAAATACCACACAAGGGACCACAGGATTATCACAATAACAAATATCACAGATGTGATGATGATGACCAGATGCTGCAAGTTCAAGTTCAGCAACTTTTTCTTCTTTTTCTTCAGCTTCTTCCTCCTCCTTCTGGGTCCATAATATGTCCTACATAGTTTATTAAGCATGCCATCCACTGTGGCCACCTCCACAGACACATCCGTCACCTAAAACCACAGGCAATTATATGATATACAGAAACAAACAAGTGCCTGTTTTGTTAGAGCTATCTACATTAATTCTGGGCATTTTGCTGGAAACACCTACCATACACGACCACTTTGTAGATTTAGACTTACTGACTGTAGTTCATTCTTTGCTGCACAATTTACCAGCCACCAAAATATTAAATCATGTCTTTGGTTGGCACAGACCCAGCAAACCCCGGCAGTAACATTAAGGTGCTTGATCCACTATTACCAGCTCCAACACTACCAAATAGGGGTGGGCATATCGATTTTAAATATCGATAGTATCGATACTAACGTTGGCACTGGGTATTGATCGATGCTTGTGTGATGAGATTGACTGACTGATTCACTGACTTCCGGAACAACACCGCTCTTCTCTCACTTCACTCATGATCAATTAGCCCCTCCCCATTTCTAAAACTAAATTAATTATTTTACTGGAACTGAAAAATAGATATGCTGCCTACAAAAAGATATACTTATGCCTCAAACCTGAAATGTAAATAGGGCTGAATAAATGTATAACTGTTAAAGAAACAATAGGGAAAAAAAGAGTTTGTTAAATGCAAATGCAGAATACCACCACAAAGGGAACATTTATGTTTTAAGTTTTCTATAAAAGTTTTAAGTTACCTAATAAAAGTATTTTTATTTGCCTGAAAACTTTGTCCTGTGTTTTATTATCATTAAAAACATGATTAATTAATTAAAATTTACAAAATATTTAAATAATCATAAAATTTCAAGTTGCAAAGGTTGGCAGGTTGCAAAACTGGTTTTCATGCTGGCAACACATTACACTGGCACACTGAAGGAAAAGCCATCGTATATCAAAAAGGAGAATACCAGAAATTTTATCATTTTTTTGGCGGAGATTGTTTAGGTTGGTATGACAAGAAACTTTATTGCATAAAGTTACCATTTCAGATTTCTCCAGAAAGAAGCTATTAAGAACCACAACTCACAATGTATAAAATATAAATATAATATTCCTGTCACGATAATTAAATTATGGGCTTATCATACAACAAACTGTTTTACCTTAATGTCGTCTATAGTTTGTTTACAAATAAATCAACATCACCAATATTTTAGCCAATCACACAATGACAAATACATGAAAAACAGTGTCCCATACTCACAATAGGCTGTGGCAGGTAAAGGAAAAAAGTGTACAACTTCCACACTGTGATTAAAATGATGTGACTGTTTTACTATGCTATTTTATTATCATTATGTCAGTGCCATGAACTGGTCTTAAAAAGGTTAAAAATACTGAGTATTGCAATTATACAATATATCACCTTTAAAAAACAGTTGTTATTATTACAGGCCTAACCCACAAAGACTATTAAACCTACACCCCTCTAATAAAAATGTTCACAAAATAAGAAAAAACAGTGGTAATACATGTATGTATATCTATGTATACTATTTGGGGAACTAATTCACCCAGCACGTATCAGTCCACCATGAAATAAAAAAAAAAACATGGACATCCAAACTGTAAGGCTTCAGAATATGTTTTATATTTTAGATTCTTCTAAGTAACATATTTATCTTTGAGCACATATCTGAATCTCAGTTAATCTAAGTGTCTTCATGAGGGAGAGTCACCTGGAATAGTTTTCTTATCAGCTTGAAAGAGTTCCTGGAGGTGCTGAACTATAGTTGCTGCTTTTCCTTCACGCTGTGAAACTCCAGCTTATCCCAAATCACCTCCTATCACCATCTCAGTTCGGTTTAGATCAGGAGAATGTGGAGGACACACTGTTTTTTTTTTTTTGTTTACAATGTAATTGCATATGTGTCCCCTTATTTTTTTCATGTATTTTATATTAATCTACAATGTAGAAAACTGATTAAATAAAGAAATAATGAAAAACATTTGACTGGTACTGTGTGTTTTAGAACACCATGAGAGGTTCCATCATGATTAGTTTGTCAAATACCCTCACACCTTCACCTGTGGTTTAGGAGGACTATCAATCACTATGTTCCCAGTAGCCTGGCATGATCACACTGTGCATGATGCAGTGTGTTGTGCTATGGTGTGTGGAGGAAATGAGGGGTTAGAGATTTCGATTAAAGATAAGAAAGCTCCCTCCTGAAACAGTTTATCACCCCGGGTATCACTGCCACCAGTGGTTTGAATTACTCATTCAAGCCAATCTCATTCTGAACAGGATCCAATTAGGTTACTCTGTCTGGCAGTAACAGGGTTCAGGCTGAGCTCACAGTTTCTTAATGATAAGTAGTGCTGTCATAACAGTCTCACGAAGCACTATAAAAGAGGTGAAAGTCTGGCTTTAGTTATGGGAAAGACAGACAGCACACATGTAGAAGCTCCAGCAGCTGTGGAGGTGCTCAGGCCGGCCTGGTGGTTGGGGTCAGGTGTTCAGCCGCATGGTGCTCCTCTCATTCATTATTTACAACAAGTCTTCCTAAATTACACGTTTTACTTACTTACGATTAGATAACGGGGCTGGGCGAGCTAACGGGCCCTCCATGCTGTAATGGAGGGGTGTTCTGTTTCACTACGGGACCTACGACCCCCTGAACAAAACCTGCAGTAAAGTTTTTAAGATGATAAACAAGGCAGCTTTCCAGAGCTGCTGCATTAGTTAGGCTAGCTACATTACTTTTAACCCAACAAAGTGGCCTAGCAGACAGGGTAGCAGAAAGTAGGTCAGGGTAACGTATTAGCCTGTAGCTAATGATTTATATTTAAGTTCATAGAAAATTTAACAGGACGCCCGCCATGTTTTGGAGGCTATGACCAAAATCAAACACTACTAGTTCTATAGACTATGAATGAGTGCATTTCTATATAAAAAAAATAAAATAATAATATTTTAGCAACAATATTTAGCACAGAAGAAATTGGTCTTAGATTGCATTTGTTATTTTTGTTTTTTCACTTTTTTCAAACTGGTCACGTGTACTCGTGTAAGGTTTGAGATAATTAATTAATTAATTGATTAATTACTATACTATAGCTTAATTAATTAAATAACAATCAACAACAAAAATGTAAATTAACCCATAAGAGCCCAGACCTATTTCTGAAAATGACTAAATTCAAACTTTAAATCAGATGAATTCAGTGGGCAGCTCATTCATGTTGTGGACACGAGAATGCAAATATTTTAAGGTTAGATCCTAATGTAACATAAATGACAAAAAATACATAACTTATATTTTAAGATTTTGGTCTATAAGTCCTGTCAGTCCTTATTATATGGAATGTAAAACAAAAAGGCAAATTTTAAACTTTTAAAGGAGCACTTTTAAAGGAGCTAGTTTTATCCCCAGCTCTAACTAAGCACACTGTCCTGTGATGCTCTCAGAATGTTCAGTAAATATAACTTAGGGACTTCACGAGTTGAAGTAAAAGGACAGTGCTGAAGGGAAATGTACACAAGCTTTAAAACCGTCTGTGAGACATACGTCACCATGGGCTTTTGGGTAATATAAAAAAATATCGTATTGTCACATTACGAGTTACTTGGACACAAAACGGTGTGATTTTAAAATATATAAAACAAACCCAACTAAAATACTTAATACATTAAGATAAGGACACCCCGTGGTTTATCGCGGCCTCTATATTAGAAAATAAACGGAAAAGGTAAGGAAAAAACAATCAAACAAAAAAAAGGACTACAATCGACCCCTCCAGTCACTCACACTCGCGGCTCCGTCATCCTCGTTCGCCGGGCCGCTCTCTTCGCGCGCCTCTTCCGTTTCCATTGCAGCGGCTCATTCCCCGGGCGCGCGCTTATCCAATCAAATCAATCGATATCGATCAAAGCGGAGTCGCCTGCGCGCGCTATAAACCACCGTTCAGGACATTCGCAGCGCGTGAAGTAGCAATGCCAAGACGAGTTAGCACAGAGAGAGAGGGACAGAGAGAGGTAAGAGCATCCACTAAACCAGTGTAACTTTATCCGCGGAGGGACGCACGAGCTGCTCCCGTTTCACCAATTGGGTTATCTGATGGATGCGCTTTAGTCTGCCCTGGAGCTGGGAGCTCAAAGGCTGTACCTGCAGGTACTGAGTGACAAACAGCCCCCCTCAGTACAGTACAGAGACCACAGACCCACACATCACATTCATACATAAAGTGTTTATTTACATATCATAAAGGGTTATTTATTAGTGTAATTGTCCAAGTTAACTAAACATACGTCTAACTTTAAAAAGGGTCCAGCCTTACATGAGGAGATAAAAGTATACAATAAAAGCACAAAGCTTGATGAATATACATCATTGTCATTGCTGTGTTTGAATGCGGTGAACAGGACGGGAAAAATCATAACAAGCAGCAGCTTTACAACATCAGCTACACACAGAACCTCAGAAATGAACAAACACTTTTGGCACCAAGACTGGCATACAGTCTCTGTCTCTGAATCTGTATCGTCCTCTTCACACAAAGTCTAAAAGTCCATTAATGGAGGATATTCAGTGGGTACTTACAGGCACTTAAAAAGACAAACATACATACATATACATAACAATACGCACACACACGCGCACATGCATGCTTGCACACTTCAGTTACTTCATTCACTTGCTGCCTTCTTCCTCTTTGTTTCTTCACATTGGCACCAGAGCTGCCCGAGGGGTGTCTTCATGTCATTAGAGCAAAAAGTGGACTTTCACAGCTTCATTTTCTAAACAGGGCGGTGCGCGTAAGAGTGTACCACAGTTGAGAGGGTTTGCGCTTTGGTTCCGCCAACGAGAAAACTTGTTGCTGAGGGATACTGGTTGGCACAGTAACATGGCGCTGGTGGAGAGGGTGTAGAGGCTGGTGATGGAGAGGGACAAGATGGCCAGAGTAATTTATACTGTCTGTAGTGGGGGAGAAAAAACATACACCATGAATATTAACTCAAGTCAACCTCAACATAACTGGTATGGAATGTTGTAACCACTCCTTACTTTTCAGTTTGCCTTGCTTTGATTTTTTGGCGTTTTGAATCGCTTGCTTCCTTTGTGTTTCACTAATCTCCATACCTGTAAGACAAGGAGCGACACAGACATGATCAATATATTCAAGCTATTAATAGCTATTAATAAATAGCCTGTTACAGCTTAATTAATACATTTTACTGTACTGTATCAATAGACAGGTGTTCTCACAGAATAATTAGGAGAGCAAATCTATCTTCTCTTAATATTAAAAAGAACGAATCAAAATACACAACAGCAGCACATGCTCCATTACAGTTAAGAAAGCAATCTCAAAATGTGTCAAATCATATAGAGTGGCTTTTAAACATTTGGATACTGCTAGTTGAATTTAACCGGTATTTGTTAAAGATGACAAATTTCTTTTTTGAGCAAGAATATGTTTTACATCTTTTTTTCATGTTTAAAATGACAAAAAGGAACTTTGTGATAAGTAACTGATTAAAGATGCTTAAGTCAATTTTCTTTTTAGGAAAATAAATTTACTGTAAACAAAACAACAATTAACTGTAACTTTTAAAAAATAATTGTGTTATCTTTAAGCACTTTTTAAAGGGGTGGCTAAACTGAATGCCAGTATATTTCCACAATCTTGTTCTCTGTTCTGAGACTAACCTATCTCCTGGTCCTCCTTCACACGGTTGCGCTCGCGGACGAATGCCTGCAGCCACTGCTGCTTGTCTTGGGGCTTCCTGCAGCACAGCACACACAGCACCTCCAGGTTCTCTGTGTGGCGCAGAGCGAAGGCATTCCGCAGAGTGCCCAAGTCTGGGTGCCGTCCGTCTGGCAGCTCTAGCGGCTCCAGGTGGTCTGTGTCCAGACGGCCACGGTAGTGCAGCAGATCTCGACGCAGGATATCTTTCTTGCAAAACACCAGCTGATGATCGAACAGGAAAAAGCTCCGCTGCTGCGTCTTCCCGGCCCGCACCACCCGTGTCAACTCACCCGAGTGAATCAGCTCTGAACTCCGCGATAACACGTCCTCACCCTAAAAAAAAAAAAAATTAGAAAAAAAGAGTAGTTAAGATTTTCCCTACATTTTAGGGTAAACTGTGTTTATTCACCAAGAGCTATAACACAAACACCTTAGCATCACTGGTATTTTACTACTTGTGAGTATGTCAGGGATATAAAGATGATATACCCAACATCACTCTAAGCAGAAAATTAAGTCACACGAGCTCTCTGTGTGTTCTCTGCTCTTTGTATTTGTAGCCAGTTCAGCCACAAGTGCATATTAGTCCACCCTGTGCAAACTTTTGTTTTGCCCTCTGCAAGAGACAAGGCACTGTACATAAAAGATGGCAGAGTGCAGTGCGAAATCTTACTTGACATTGTTTTCAAATCTATTACTGCTCTGTTGTGTTTTTCTGTGTTTAGCAGCTACTTTCTCTGTGTTTTACAACACCTTGCAGAGAACACAAACAGGAGGAGTGAGGCATGAAGGGAAGGGCGTGACTGAATGTGAAGTATTTGTTTTGGTCAGAGTTGCTGATGCTGTAATCTAAATCACAGACCACCGGTTTGGATGTAGCTAATGGTCTGTGATGTAAAATACATACACAGAAAGCATTCAAGTGATTAGCATTTTGTGCTTTTCTTACTGCAGGGCTGTCTCAATGACTGCACTCTGAAAAGGCCAGTGGCAAACTGGGTTAAAGTTCAGTCTGATTGAGTACTGAGGCAATGCAGCAAATCCAACTAGTATGCGACATTCAAGGTGCCGTCAAAGTAAAGTGAAACTGCTTTCTCCATTTGCAAACACAGGAACAACTAATGCAAATTACTATTCACTATTAATGTTAAAGCCTACATATGGCCACATCATGCTACAACTTTATTTATGAACAGATTATTTCCTCAGAAATTTAGCTGAGACAACTGTTAACAGCAGTTGAACTTACCTCCCAGTTTAAGATGGCAACCTGCCAATGAGCAATGGTGTCAATACTCTCCAGTCTTCTTTTCCTCTCATTGATCAGGCTGGCCACATTCTTCATTGCCTCATAAGCATTGCACACCCCTTCGTAGTCACTGAAGCAAGAATAAACACAACAATGATATATGAGTACATGGTAATAGGACAGCACTGGCAATTTATTTTATACAATTCAACTTTTACCACATGTATTTATAGTGCATTTTGTGCTGTCTTATAGTCTGTGATTCTTAAGGCACTGTTGTTTGTGTTACCTGTGGTCCTTAGGTGTGTATTTGAGCAGCTCGCCCAGCTGAAGAGGGTATTTGCATATTTTCTGCACAGGTGTAAGCAGAAAACCAGCAATGGAGATGTCGATCATTTGCTGCAGGAGGCGACACGCCTCAAAGAAGTGCTTATACCTCCCTTGCTTCATCAAACGATGCAGCTCCACACACGCTGCTGGATGTGTGTTACAGTACTCAGAGTATATTGAGAAACCTTCGCCCTGAGGAAAAGAGAGGCAGATACAATGTGAAAAAAAGCATATTTTAAAACATAATATGATAATAATGAACTTCTCAGTGCAAGCTGCCCACCTGCTGAAGGAAGCAGATCCCTATCTCACTCAGATGAGGGTTTTCTTTGTCGTAGTTCTTTTCCAGGTCCTTAAGGAACTTTCGCTGGAACTTGTAGATCTCTTCAATGTTGCTAAAGATTGTCTTAAGCTGTGCTTCTGTGAACATACCTGGGTGTTTTCTGCACTGACGGATATACCCCTAAACGGAGAGAAACATTTGAAAAGATTAAAGATAGTAATAAACCTCATCTTTTGTAGGTGAGTAGAGCATTTGCCCCAAAATTTACCGATAAGAAAAAAATGACCTGCATCAGCTTTAATTTGACATTGTCTTTTTAGGGGCTTGACCAGCAGAGGGCAGCAGCGGGCAGTAAACATGCTTGACAATCAGACAGTTTCCCATACATGAAATAATTCTTGGACTGAATTATAGAAGTTACTATTATCCATCCATACTTTTATCTGAATTCCGTAAACTGGCTCTGTATGTTAAAAACTTTTTTGATAAAGAGAATAAATCACACTGTTTTGAAGTAAAGGATCCAGTAGGTTTAGTTGGTAGCTTGGACATCCCAGGTGGTTGCTATGGGGTTGCAATGTTGTTGACAGGTGGTTCTAAATTGTTGCCAAGCTGTCGCTAAATGGTGGTGGCTATTGTATTTTAGGTTGTTACTATAGTGTTGCCAAGTGTTTACTAGGTGGTTGCTTTTGCTGCTATAGTATCCCAAGTAGTTGCTGTGTTGTTGCTAAGTGATTGCTAGGTGGTTGTTATGGTGTTGCTAAGTGGATGCAAGATGGCTGCTATGGTGTTGATGGTTGGTTACATTGGTTCACACACCATTTATTCCTATGGTAACCATTCTGAACCTACCTCACAGATGTCTCTGAGGTGTTTGATGTAGACGCGCTCCGTGTTCATGATTTCCTGAACGACGTTGGCCCTCATCTGCTCTCTGTGCTCGGAGTTCTTGCTGTGGGGCTCTTTAGAGAGTGGCTCAACCTGATCCAAAGAACTCTCCACACCCTCACTGCCTGAGTCCTCCTGATTGACACGGACCTACCGTAGAAAACAACACCAGTTATTTACTGTGTAGGTACAGAAAAAAAAAAAAATAATAAAAAAAAAAAAATAATAATATATATATATATATATATATATATATATATATATATATATATATATATATATATATATATATATATATATATATATATATTTGGGCATTCTTGTTACTGGAGTTTTAAAAATGTATCTTTTAATTTTAATGCACCAATCTAGAGGTTGCAGTAAAAAAAAAATGGAAAGTTACAAAAGCTATTAAACAAATAGTAAATAAAGTATGTGTATACAATGTATATAAAAGGGTATAAGATACACAGATCATTTGCAAGTAAAAAACAAAACAAAGGAACATTACAAAATCATTAATTTACTAAGTTTACCCTATTGATTTTATTACCTATTATCACACTGATGAAATTTGATATTCTACCAAGAGCCGTTTACCAAGATTTAAACTATTTGTTTACAATAAAAGGCTTTACTGATCCACTTACAAAAAAAGTCCTAATTTGTTTTATCACATTTGTTAGGCCCTCTATAATCAAACACAAAGTAAGTAAGTAAAAAAATATGCAAATGTACCACACATAATGCCACATGCCGACAAAAGGTACAGTACTTCCAGCACACAACTTAGTTCCTATAGAAAAACCACAGTTCCCAGGGTCCCCCACCCCCCCAACACCTGCCAATCAATACCTGTTACCATGGTGACGCTCCTACAATACCCTCTTAACTTAACCGCAGCAGGCATTCAAGCAGAGTTTCCATGGCTTACTGGGGCTAGTGTGCTGAGCTGCGTTTGAGAAGGTCTTTGTTTCACACTCATTACTTTAGGGGGGTCTGAGTGTGGTCTGCTCAACACTTACTCGCACAAAGCTGGAGGGGAACCAGGCCTCGCGCTCGGCCACCATCCCCCACCACCAGTCTTTCTCCTGGGCATCCAGCACCCGGATGACTTCCCCGGCCTTGAAGGCCAGCTCCTGTTCGCCCATCGTGACGTGGTCCCACAAGGCCTCAGCGTACACAGCATGACCCGACATGATGTACTGCAGAGCGGAGACACAGAGAACTTCGGATTTGTAGTGAATATAAAACAGACAGTCACACTTAGAGCACTCATAATAATTACCATATTGACAATAAATGGACAATATACAGACATGACCTCAATTATTTTTGTTGAACTCAATATTACATTTGTCTTAGAAAGGAGAAACCATCAATGTCAATGAGCCAGTATAAAAAACTCTTTGATTAAAACCAGTGGTTGTATTTTATAATTTTATTTTTTTTAAGATTAGTTATTTATATTATCTAAAATTCAAAAATATATTATTCCAATGTCAGCGCTTCAAAACTCTTAATAATAAAAATGTTTTTTGCTCTATAAAAACAGTTTATCTGCATTATTAATAAACTATAACTATAACAGTGACACAAAATGGTCTTAAAATGACTATTATATATATAATATTATTAAAATTACATATTTATCATGACAGGCCTAGTCAAACAGTATGAAAAATGATACAAAAAAGAAACATGCACAATAATGTCTGATTGCTGACCTCGTTGAGAGTAGACAAATCAATCTCTGGTTGGAGATACGGTGTCCCTTCAGTGAGCTCATCAAAACTGCCGTCCTCTTCACTTACACTTTCTTCCTGTCCTGTGCAGCCATCTGAGCTCCCTTCTGCACAATACAAACACCCAACAATGCACACAATTATGACAAAAATCACGAACACAATACAGACAAACAAAACATTACTGGCGTGTAAAGTCTGCTTCTTCAGTTTCATACTATAGCTTGAAATGCATGTGTTTTTTATTTTATTTACCTTCTGAATGCCAACCATTATCACATACAGGACCTTTAATAGCATTCTAATCTAAATCTACAGACATTCACACTGTTAAATAGATACTAGACACTGAGGTAGTGCTTATGTTAATGGCAGAGGAGGTTCGGAATTCTGTAGTTACTCTACAGAGCAGTGGTTGTGGATTTTGTGCACATTGCTTCTCAGAACTTTAGACACTGTAATTTCACATGGTCTATCACTTTGTAGGCGAGTTACTTTGGTTCCTAAACACTTCAAATTGTCAATAATACCACTCACAGCTGACCAATTCCACAAACTGAATTGTTACAATGGTGGAATTCTAATATAATCTCACACAGGAATTCAGTTTTTTTTTAGGATCAAGGCAGACTGCATGGCTTGGTGGTGCTTATTTTTTTTTTTTTTTACACCTGTGGCAATAGAACACCTGCATTCACTGATTAAGAGGTGTTCCAATACATTTTACATGCAGTTCATTTGCTTCAGACCATGTCATGTTTTTAAGTTAGCTCAAACTCACTTGCTTATGTAACTTATGATACTGTGTGACAACCATTAACTTGACTTGCCTCATAGCTTAAGTGCAAAAATAACGATACAGCTTTCAGAGCATTTATAATGTTTGGTACTAGGACTAGATATAAAACAAATCAACATATATTGCAGTAAACAAAATGTTTGAGTAGAACTATTATTTTTAAACAAAAATTATTATTATATATTGTTTATATAGATACTGAAACATTATGGATACAACATAATTAAAGATTTACGTTGTACTATAAATTGTCCAGCTCTGTTTGGGATAAAGTTTTCTTAATAAATAAACATAAATAAATGAATAAAAGGGCAGACACATCTGCAAACTTACCACTGAGAATTCTATGTAATTTCTGGCGGCCCACCCTGTCCAGACCTGTAGGGGTGCTCTGGGAGAAGACACAGGGTCGCAAACGGGCAGACACTGCCCTATAAGGTGGGACGCCATGAGAGGGCACAGGGGGCCGAGAAACAGGCTAGAACACAGCGAGAGGGGTACAATTACCATTATGTAGACCTCTGTAAACATTCTGCATGGTTTGTTTTGGGAGAGTTCAATGACTGTCCTGAAAAGGTCAGTGACCCCTCCGAAGGTAAATATGGCATTATGCCCTGCTACAAATACATAACAGCTCCTGACAAGCCATTTTAACCAACAGACAAGCACATGTTCAGCTATTTCTGCTAAAAACATGAAGCAGATGGTTTACGTTCCATCTACTGATTGAAAGATTACACAGTGAAACTGCAAGCTTGTCGTGATGACTGAATATTTGTTATGGCAAGTTCAGAGAGTTCACTTGCTTTCCAAGAAGGGATTACAGGGACATGTTTCACATGTTGCTGATTAATATTATGAAAAACTGCAGAAGATTCTGGACGCTTACAAGTGCTGGTGATATTAAGGAAATAGGAGTGAACCTAATACATTTTCTTGACTTGTTTTCTCGCTGGTAATTATGACTCCTGAGCGACACTTGAGCTGCGTTTCCTGACAGAATTCTAAAAATACAGTCATTCTGGATTGACCTGAATGAACGAAAGCAGCTCAAGAAAATGCCCAACCAGTTGAACAGATGACATCAAAAACTCAATGTAATATGAACAGTGCAGGGAGAACATGATGTACACTGATCTAAAGATATATTTATGAGCATTCTCTATGTGTAATTCATAAGGCATTTCGGGTGGGCGGATTTAAAGGTGTGTAAAAGGAATCTACAGCAGAGGACTAATTACTGTACATTCTTTAAATGTTAACTGTACAAACTTTGCTCTTCATAAAAAAAGTCAAAGAGATTCTCTGGCATTTTCAACCCAACGTCCATCTGCTGCATCTGTTTTTTATATTACATTTTTAGATCACAGCTGGTAAGTTTTTACTCAAAGATATTTTCAGTTGTCGATATGTGTGATTAGTCTTTTACACATTAGTTTCCAGATGGAAAAAAGAGGATTGTGCACTATTTCAAATCATTTCCAATAGCAGTTAGCTACAGAATTTAAAGTTTACCTCAATTTGTAAGACAATCCTTTACTGGTGTTTTATGGCAAATCCAACCATAATTTGTCCCACTTTTAATGTCCCAGATTTTAATTTTAGCACTGATCCAGGGTAGCATTATTAGTGGTTGCTACCCTAATAATGTTGATTACCTAATGATTTTCAGTAATCAGTTCATAATGAAATGAATTGTATTTATGACCAAATGAATGAGACACAAATAAACAGCAGTGTTAATAAACTTTAAAATACTACTGCTTTAACTACTGTAATTCTTCAGTGAACCTGGGGTTGGTGTGGATCTGGAAATCTATATATCTTTATAATGTTTCAGTTAAAATTTACTTCAAGGTACTCTAAACAGCAATTCTAATACTCTAATATTAATTTAGAATTAGTCTCAAATTTTGCATGTTGTTTTCAACAATATACCCAGCAAATGCCTAATAACTACTGTGAGGATTATATTATAATATTGATAAAGATAATGATATTTTACTAGTAGAGTAATACATTTCATTCCAATATGCTTTTTTATGCACATTAAAATATGGACAGTAGATAAAGGATACTGACTTTACTGAAAGTAAAATAATTGACTATGACAGATGAGGGTACAGTATCAATGCAGCAGACAGAAATTAGGCTGAAACTGGGAGAATCCCTTTGCACTCAAGTCGCTTAAAACTGGATAAAGGCTTACAGAAGGCAGATTATCTTCATCTTCCTTCTCAGTGGGAGAGCCAAAAAGACTCACTCCTCCAATAACTGAGATGGGTCGCCTGCTCTTGTTATCCACATGTCCGTTCACATGGCCGTTCTCTTGGCTGTCCATGTCAGTGTATCCACCATTGCTGTTGTAGTCCATTTGAGAAGTGTAATCCATCTTCTCCCCCAGGGGCTCCACTTCCTCCTCAGGGATAGAGTAATTCCTGCATATCAGCTGGCCATAGTCTGAGATTGGTCGAGGTCTGGACCTGCCTGCTCTCCTCCGGGGGACAGAAGAGGTGGGCGTGTCGCCGCCAGAGGCTGATGAGGTTGGCGTGGTTGCCATAGGCGACTTTGGAGAACAGTTGGGTGTGACAGGAGGACTAGCGAAGACACAGTCGCTGCATTTTTCATTGTTAAGCTTTAGACGATCTTCTGCAGCTGTAGGTTCTGAACATGCCTGGAAGTGAGAGAGGTAACATAAATATCAGATTTTTATTCAATTCAATTAAAAGCAACTTCTTGTAAGACTGTACAATTAATAATACAATTAATTAATTGTAAGTGCATTAATTTTGAGAATTAAACAAATAAAATTACTGCAACCACAGCAATGTAAACAATCCAAAGTTGTTTACATTCCAAAGTCCAAAGACGAGGGATTCAATTCCAACGTAATTGTAAAGTAAAAGGCCAAACATTGAGATTTAATGTATTATAAGCTATACATGTCTCTATGGATTAGCAATGAGACTAATTTGAAAAATCAATTCCAGTGTTTACACTACATAGTCATTAGCAGGTTCAGATGTATAATGAGCTGTTTATGTTTGCACACTTATGAGTCAGCACGAGACCGGTAAGAAAGGCGGGACTTTTCCAATGAATTTGATAAGTATACACAAGCTACAGGAACAAAAATGCTTTTATTAAAGAAATATCTTTATTATAAATGCTGTGGGGAAAAAAACACTGTATTATACCAGCAAAAGTGTGGATATGCTATTACGTTAAATTTTGATGACTAAGCAGTTCTGGTGTATGCGTGCTCTTGAGATAAACACTGTTCCACTCAAGAGAACGTCTAGAGTCCACTTTACAAGTGATGTGACCTACGGAAAGGTAAAGAAAAATGCTGCTTACCTCTAGGTTTTCAGAGTCTCTCTCCGGAGTCTTCCAGATGCACTGAAACGGCACACAGTAGATTAGCACCATGGTGACACACACATCTAAGCACACTTTGCAGAGCAAAGCAGACAGAGGAATATCTGGTGTACTCGATGTACTCTGAGTCTATCCCCAAGGCATGGGAACAGTCAGTCTCTTATGACCTGCATTCAAATCTGCGCATGTGTGTGTGTGCGCTATGCCCGCACCGGTCTGGACTTTGACCCCTGGGCCGGTGTTTAGGGGAGGGGAGCCTGGGCTGATAAATGTCCAGCCACAGGTCCGGGAGCTAAGCTTAAGCAACCTTGCTAATCATAAACATCAACTAATCATTAACCCTACATGCTCCCTCTTGAGAAGAACAGATGATGCCAATCTAATTAGTGAGTTTTATGGCTGTAAACACAAAGCTGAATGAAAAGTGATCTGAAGGACACATCTGAAAGAGATAACAATCAACCAACATTAACCTAATGGCTAATATTAAATAATTTTGTTAACATTGTAGTAATCTACTAACAATTTGAAAGATTAGGTGAGTAACCTGAGACCAAACAACAGAGATACACTGAAATGCATCCCACTGCAATCCTTTCCAAAGATTCCAAGATTTCTTAAAAATTACCCATTTAAAACAAACACAACATATTATAGATTTTGACAAATAGTTAAAAAAACTGATTTTTATCAGATGATTGTGGCTGTCCTTAAATATATCACTCATTCTAAAGCCAAGTAAAACAAAGCAATTTTCCTCAACAGTCTTGGCATAAGACCCAGGCTTGTTCTGCCAAAAGGTTATAGTGGCAATCAGAGGGCTCAGCTCAATAACCTGCAACTTAATGACATAATCTAGAATCAACTCCTATAATTCACACAGTACAACTCCTTTCCACTGCCACTTATCACTTTCAAAACCAAAGTTCAATGTCACCCAGCTGACTGCACATAGTCAGTGACCTCAAAGGTAACCACTAAACATTAGTTTCATCACCAAGCCAACCGCTTTGTTTCATGTTGTACTTTAGGACAAAATAGTCCAAGGGTACAACTGTTGGGAATGGAAATTAAACAATATTGAGTGCACATAAAATACAATACATGTTTCTTGTTTATTATCTCTTTATTTTATATCTATGCAATTGTAGGGATTTTTTTGAGTATCTGCCAATAAGGAGTCCCGATCCGATACTGTGCAGAAAAAAAAGTAGGGAAATATCAAGAGACAATTTTTTAAACATAAACAATTACTAAATGGCCATATAAATGATTTCCGTTTAAATATGCAACTTTTTAAAAAATAAAATGAACATAAAAACTTTAGTCATAATTAAAATTGTCAAGTCAAGTCAAGTCATTATCAACCGCTTTATCCATTAAGGGTCGTGGGGGGGTGCTGGAGCCTATCCCAGCCAGCATCGGGCGGAAGGCATAATTAAAATTGTATTAAAAATAATTAAAAAATAATTAAAAATGATTCATTTTTTTATTGCTGTTAGTTCTGTATTTTTGAGAGTGAGCAGTAATAATAATTCTTTAGAGTGGTTTTAGCAGACTAGATTTAGACTTTTTACTACATTATAAAATCTCAGGGTAGTTTTGATGCTGTTTAAATTAGCATATTTTAACAAGTTACCCAGTTGCTGAATAAACACTAGTGTTGCTGCATATATCGCTTTTTTCTTTTTTTGGAAAAAGAAAATGTATGTGTGCGTGCAAAAGGGCATGCACGAGAGCCTTAATCAACGTGAAAGGGCAAGTGAACTCTATAGTGAACTCGTGTAGTAACAACGAAACATTACATTTTTGATAAATCAGTAATCCAGAGCTTTTTCTATATCATGTTTAAAACTGAGAGGAGTATGGTAAGGGGCAAACAGTATGAACAGTATAAAAAATCATAATGCTTTTATGTCAGTACTCAGATTATAACAGTTACAACTGAAAGATCAGGGAGGTCAGATATAGTTACATTTGCAAACTGTATAATAATAACAACAGTAAAATAGTTACTTTAAAAAACTAAAAAAAAAACTGGATGTCAAGATTTGCCTGTTTATCTCAAGGATGGCTTGCCAAAAGGCTTCTCATAAACAATTATTTTATATCATTATGTATTGTGCTAAAAAGTGTATTTTGAATGTCTGATAACAGACAAAGCCCCATCAGTAAGTCAATGGCAGCAATCTGTAATAAATATTATTCCATTGTATTTATTATTTTTTAAATATGGATACTATAATTCGACTACTTAGGTAGTGAGAAAGCCTGCAAACTGGTCTCAGGATCTTGCTTGGAAGATAAGTTGGATTGAAAGTCATTTTTATTTATCTGAGATTTTGGTTTAGATGTGGACTGAATTTCTGGGGTTTTTGTTTGAAGTCAAAGTGCCTATTTTTATTTTACTTATTTGTTTTATTCATCTTTTAATTTTACTTTGTTATTATAGTATACTACACATCATCAACATAGATAACAGAACCAAACCTTTTCAAATATTAAACATAAGGGAAACAAAAATATCAATGATATAAAAAAAAGTCACATTATATACATTGTTTAGTAAAAACGAAAGAAAATAGCTGAACATCTTGTCTAAATTGTCAGACGACTTTATCTATAAAAACACAGAGGAATAGAATGTTACTGGCCGATACTCATATAGAATCAGGGACATCACTAATTTGCAAGTAGCCTAGCAGACATAGACAAAAGTTTGGTGAAGTGTGGCCTTCCACAGACATCAGTCAATTTAGAAGTTGATCTGAAAATTGTATAGAGACCTAAATTAACAGGTTGCTTGATATGTAATACGATGGGCCTCTCTGTGAATGTTCACACTAAAAATATGGTACGTGTCTTACCTCCAAATTTACTTTAATGTTGTCCATAGTCTGCTCCTGACTGAGGGTTGCGCAACGCTCAGACTGATGGGGCTCAATTATCATATTCTGCAGCTCCTCCACAGTCACACAATCGCCTGCAAGGGGGCTAAGAGGCATATTTGAATAAGAAACTGAGATCACAGGGAGCTGTTCGAAGGAACAGGAGAGCTGCACTTTGGAACTAGAGAGGGGGCTCGAGACGTTAGGCACAGAGGGAGCGTTTTGTAAGGCCGGGGAGTGTCTATGAACGTCAGCCTGTACTTTCTGCTTGTCGGATACCCTGGCTTGTGCTGGTGCAGGCCTGCGCTGACGCTCGCTTGCAGGGATGCAGGGAGTCCTGCGGGAGTAGTCGTCGTGGATCTGGCTGAGAGATGACAACGACGCCTTGTGGGCGGGTCTAGGGCTTGTTTTACGATGGGTTGAGAGATCTGTTAAACTGCCTACAAGTTTTAGCACTTGTCCCCGAACTCCATTGGGATTTTTGGGCCGACCCGTTTGGCGCTCCCGCATGTCCACAGAGGAAGCGCTAGCTGCTCTTTGAATATTTGGAGTGGCAAAATTTTTGGGACTTTGAGGCTGAGCTGACGGGGCCTTGCGTTTAAATGGGCTCTTGAAGATGTGCAAATTGTCAGCACTTTTACTCAGTCTGCTTAAGGCCTTCACATACTCATCAGTATCAAGTGTCGCATTAGGCCCAAGAGGTTCTATAGAGCTGCAGGGACGCTGGCGAGAAGCACGTTCTTGAGCATTTAGGCTGCCCGACTGTTTTGATTTATTATCTAACAAGGAGATACGTCCTGTACCATAAGCCCTGCGTATACTCCGTGAGAAGTGTGAGTTCCTCTGTAGACCTTCCCCATCTTCCTCATAATCATCCTCCTCATCAGAAGCAAAGAGATTCCGTCCAGCTGTAGAAACCCCATTTGCCTTTGTTGGTGCCTCCCTGCTTTGACTGCTTCCAACAACCTGCCCAGCATCTCGCCTGGTAACTAAAAAGCCATTGCCATCCTCACTGGTCACTGCAGAGACATCTTTCTCCTGACTGGCTCCCATTGTGCTGCTCCTGTTCTGGATGCCCTGGAGCACTGAGGAGCGCAGCTTTTTAAAGGAGCCCATGACCCGCAGACCTGTGAGGCCATGCCAGGCCTGCGGGCCACTGGTTGGGCCTCGTAGAGGAGCACGTTCAGACTCTGCCATACCACACTTGCGTTGAGAGGGAAATACTCGCACAATCCTGGTGGGGCATGGCTTAGCCTGTCCATCAGTAATCACAGAGCCGGACCAGGGCTGGGCATTAAGTCCATTGAGTCCACGCATTTCACAGCAAGCCTCGGAGACGACAGGTTTCTTCTGGGCTCCACAGCTAGGAACAGGATTCATCAGCTTCTGCAGGTGAAAGGAACTGCAGATGGGTCCCCCTGGGGCTTCGAGGCCAACATCATGATGGCCGTATGAGGGGTAACACAGAGAGGCTTCGCCAAGGGACGAAGCTCCAACTGATGGAGCTGCCTGCAATACAAGACAGCACAAAACCCATAATTAGTATTCAGACAGAACATTTCTGACTTTAACAGTCTAAAATTAATAACAGAAGCAGTTTAATAAACAAAGTCTATTGTATACAGACCACATGTAAGCATGAAGTGCAACAATTAGTACCGACAATGACGCATATGGAAAATGTCTGCTGAATAATCTGGTATATTGCATAATGCCAGCAAATAATGAATTGTTCACCACTGTTCACTTGTTTGTCTTTTCAGTTAATTATCTATAAGTATTTCACAAGTAATAGTATGAACTGTGCTCTTCAGACTTTCTGTAAGCAATTCTAAAACCTGAAACAGGTTATTCATAGGTCACCTTACACTACAGTGGGTGTAGCCTTCATGACTGTGGAAAAATGCTACCCCTTCCTGGTAAAAATGAATAATGAATGAAGCACTTTAATATGCTCTAAAAGAAAGCAGTGTAGATTATGCATATGGTAACTAACGGTGGCCCAGTGCGAATTAGTGCCTGCTGTAAATTTTCTACTTGTCTAAGGCATGTCAACCATACAGTTTAATGCTGTGAAAAAAGGGCCCCAGTAGAAAAGGTGTGGTAGTACTAGGCTGGTGCAGTGTCGGCTTTGATAAAAGGTTTCTGTGAGCATGACTAAGCAATAAAAAAGCTAATCCACTGTGATTAATGCAACAAATTGCCTGGTTTTCTTCGGATTTATACTGTGAGAACGAGGCTCAGGGGGGAGGGGGCAGGGGTCCGACTAAAGCGGCTGATCTGCTTTAACTCCCTCACTCCATCCTGTTGTGCACCCCATTAGTGAAATAAGGAAATACACATGCTCTTACACCAGACAGACAGGCCTTTTTTAAACAGATTTCCCTAATTTCACCAGATGTCCAGAATGATGATGAGCGCAAAACAAAGACAGTATAATAGCACTTTCAATTCTGGTACCAATATGATACTGGAAACTTAAATTAATAATCTGTACATTACATATTAATAATACAATATATACATAATACAATATGTATAAATAATAATAATATTGCTTTTTTTATTTCTTTATCTTCTCCTCTGAGGAATAAAATAAACTGTCACTCTGTCACTGGGCTGGTACATCAGAGGTACATTTTCATTAGTTAAGATACAGATTTTTACTCAGATCCTTTGCAGTTTATTTTCCATAATTCTAAAAGACAACATTGGACCTGAAGGTTCATGTTGTACTTTTGATGGAACATTTGCACTGTTTGTACCTGTACAGGTACTGTATGTGTTCATGTAGTGTGCTTTTATAAACATACCACTGTGTATGACTTCACCCTGTCCACTCGTTTACTGCCATTAATCATAATGGATGTAAAATGTAATCATGAAATTGATTAAATACGGGGAAACTGACATATATAAGTATTAGGATAGGATAGGATAGGATTAGGTTTTACAATTCTACATATAACGGTTTACAGGCATGAATTGACTGCAGACAGTGATTCATTTTCTGCTTTGTTAAACCCCTTTTGTTTTATTAGATGCCACTGTTTTTATGGTATTAAAAGTAATATTTATTTTACTCAGATTTTATGAACATGTTGCACTTAAAACTGCATTTCCCAACACAGAACAGCTCACCAGCCAATCAGCACTCAATAACTGTCTAATTTAAAGAAAACCTGTGAAAAACTAGAATAGAAATATTTTATTAACAACTTTAGATGTTTATCCCCAATCACCCCCATTTACCACTAATGATTTGCTCATGCCTGCATTCTAATGTTTGTTGGATGCTCCAAACAATATAGGAAAAAGAACAAGCTCAAAATGTAAATAGGGCAACTTGAGCATCAGGAGGCTAAAGAAATACATTGTTATCAGTGAATACTTACTTACATGAAAACATGTTCACCTTTCAGACAAGAACAATGGAAAACTACATACACATGTTTTGCACATGTTCACATACACACCGATACACATATCACAATAGAAAATGTTTTTTTAAACACATTTTCAATATTTCAATGTTGCTCAGAACCTAGCCAGCAACTACAAGCCTGTGTTCTGATCTTCACAACTGAAGACCAAACCAACATACAGCCTTAATATACATTTTATAACACACAAAATGTGCTGTATGTAACATGTGCAGTATCAACGATCTGTCACCAACTGTAAGAGAGTAAACCAGCTTGAAATAACAATTATCATTCTGTGCAAACAGAAGCAATATCAGCCTTAACTCTCTTTGCCAGAACTGATTCTACTACTCCTCCTAAACAGAAGCCAAAAGAATCCAAACTGAATCTCCATTACTGTCATTCTCACTCTCTGAATGGGGTTAAGCCTTAATTCACATTTGGCTTTATTGACACCGGAACACACACTATTACCTCTAGCTGAGACGATTACACTCGTTATAACGAGCTATGAGGAAGGAACAGACATCCGACCCTTTGTTTGACTACTGCTATGAAAGAATGCAATTAAGTTTACTCCCAAGAACCTCCCAGATCTGCCAACATGGGCTGCACTTTCCAGCGTCCTGAAGCTTAACACGCTACCTCCTCTCTCTTTCCCCTTGGTTTCCTTGGCTCCATACTTGCATGATAAATTCAGTAGTGGAGTTAATTAAGAGCTCAAAGAGAGCTCCCCCGCACGGCTACCAGCTGGAGCCTGGCTCAGATTAAACTCCTTGAGAGGAGGGTCATATACACACACGCACAAACATCCTCACGGAGGACACACTAGGCCTAATACACAGATAGACTTAGAAGAGAGTGCATGATGATGACAAACAAACTCTGCTTCAGTTACATCACAGCATGCTGGACATAACATCTTAATAAAAGTAACATGACATTACATAACTTCCGACAGCCTAAAAAATGTCTCAAAATTCCTTGTCAGATTAATCTGAAAGCATTTGCCGGCCTTCTTTGAAATCAGCCTTAAATTCGAAATGCCTAAGCCAACAGTAAGGTTTTAGTGTCTTTTTATTACAGTGGAGTTTAGAGCCAGGGCGACTCATCAATTTGAACAAGGTCTGTCAAAACACTGCAAAGACAACAGAAGCTGTTTCCCAAATTGCACAGTACAATATTTAATAGTGTGTTAGAAATAAGGCTGAGTTGATTAGTCAAATAAATAAACTGAAAAAATTGCCAACTCAAAATTGAAATGTTTACCGGTAGTAATCGTTAATTTGTAACTGTACACAAAGTACTGGGGACAGAAATTCAATGGAAATGAGTAAGGGCGGCTCACTGAATTTAATCGGCTCAGTCTATGTCTTTAAAAGTGTCCAAACACAACAGATACTAGCACATTCCACTTTTAAATATCTTCTGGGCATTTAAATTCCATGAGTGAGTATCAAATATGTTATGTTATGTTATGTTATGTTATGTTATGTTAGTTTGAAAAACAGGATGACATTCACAGGTGTGTAAATCTGAACAGGTGCGGTAAAACAAGCAGTGGAACAGGAGCTGTGCCCACAAAAACTGTTGACAAATAAAAAATATATAATCTTCAGAAAGGTCAACGCCAAAAACATCATTAATAGGAGCCCTAGTTTGAAAAAACTGTGAACCACCTTTAGAAATACATTTATTAATGAAGTATGTAAAGTACGGAAGTGTAAGTATTGGGATGACGGCATAGGTTTCCCCAGAGGGCAAGTTGTGGCTCAAAAATACCTCTCTCATGTGAAGGGGTATTTTGGACAAAGACCTGTGGTAAATTTGCAGAGTGTAGATGGTTGCTATGTATAAGCACTTGTAATGCAAACATCCTGGAGAGTGAGGTCAGCAACGTAGCATAACAGCACATGCTCTGGGAAGCTTGACCGACTAGTACTAATGCATGGCAGCCATCTACACTTTGCAGTGTTAGCATCGTAAGTGCAGTGTCTTAATCGCCCCACATTAAATGTATTTTCTGCACCGCTGCTTTTATTGTGAAGTATAATTGCACCATATGTTATCTAACAATACTTTAACACCCAGGTGACATGGCAGAATAATTAACTAACAACACAGCAAGCTGCACATCGCAATCATTTATTTATTTATTTTTTTTACAAAAAATGTTTCAGTGATTTCCTTAACTATATAATACCCCAATAATAATAAAAAATCCAAGACTTAACATATTTAGGTTATGCGTCTAGTATTCCATTACAAATATAAATATAAATAAAAAAAATATCATTTCAGGCAGGTAAAGGATTGCTATGAGATAAAACAGAGGATACCTGTTAACACTGAATTATTTTGTTGCAGAATAATGCGCTGAAATGCATACTGTGTGTTTTTTAAGAGTAGAAGATAGAAAGAAAATATAAGATTGAAAACATTATAAGCATAATATTAAAAGACATACTATTACGGTTAAATTATAAGTCAAGGACACATGCAATAAGCCAGTAAGTAGAATAACTGATTAAGTATTTAATTAAGCCACTATTTAAAAAATAATCTGGAAAAAATCATTAGGTGCAGCCCTACTGTAGACATGCCAATTATGATTTCCAGAGGTAAAAGGTTAATCTTGCTGCCTTACTAACATATCATATAAACACAAGACCTTTACAACACATTTATCATAATCGTAAAAGCTGCACAGAAGGCCCCTGAACTCCAAACTGCGGTTAAACAGTAAGATATCATTCCTCACTGCAAGACAATCCCAAAGTAAAGTTTAATCAGAGCCATAAAATTAAGGCGTTAACTTGGCTAGTAGAAATGGAACCTTTTTCCAAGCACAATGCAGGGACGTACATATTATACTAGTCAAGTCAGCTACAAAAATCCCACAACAATAACCCACCATACCAGTTCTAGTTTCCTTTCTAGCTGAGCCAGTTGCTCCAGCCTGCCACATCAGAGCAAAAAGATGCAGTATATGCTGCCCTCAAGTTGAACTAGAATGACACAATTGAAAAGAACCATGACAAATCAGTTAAATGAACACTCTCTACTGTTCTTCAACTTAATCACTATCTGACACACCTTAAGACTTGGCACGTGCCCACTTTCTTCTATTATAAGGGTGTCTCGAGTCATTGACAGTGCATAGACAGGGAAATGAGTCAAACGTATTGTCTGTGGTAATCAAGTGTATAGTGATTAGGTAGCATTCCTAAAAGAAGGTGAATGGCAAAACTATGCAAAAGGCTTAGTTTAGCTTAGCTAAAGTATTTTTGACTCACCGTGGTGCAGTTAATCCACTGTCTTCCAGAAAAGCACGGCTTCTGGGTATTTATGTTAAAGAAAACTCATCTTCTTCTCATCTGCTGTCTGCTCAACTCAACCCACAGGCGCAGGTGCACGGCTCCCAGACTTAATCTGATTATGTGGACTTTAATAACAGTCTGCACGTCCATTCATACATCTGCACGACACAAACACAAGCTCAGAATGAGGAAATACCTCTGTCTAGGCTGACGTACACTTTCTCAGGTGAAAGCGAGCTTGATTTATCCCTGTTACCCGACAGGACGACTGACACTACATACTATGTTATGACCCAGATCTTTTTTGTGTCAGGTGAAACGGAAAGCCCATTTTAAGAATGGAACACGCCTTGCTGCAGGCATGGGAAGCTTAGTAACACTACCATCAACTCAGGCATTCGCTTACACTAGGGTGGTCTGTCTATGGCCTCCAGCATGAAACAAAACCTCAATGAACACAATCGCTGACAAAAGGGTTTGCTAATACTAAAGAACAGAGGGAAAGACCAAAATAGCAGAGAAGGGCTGGATTAAAAGTTTGTAGACATCTTCTTTATTACAAGTACTAACACCTCACTGTGACTGTGCATCCAGTCATGAAATCATAGTTAAGGTCAGGCACTTTTGCTGGACCCCAAAGCCCACTCTTAAAATGTTTCAGTCATGCTCTATCAGTCTAAAGAACTTACTGTAATTCCTCCTTCTCAAAAAACAATATTGGGGGGCATCATACCCTTCCAACTCATTCTTGACACTGAGCATCTGCAACACTGCAAGAAGGTCATGTTTTGTTGGCAATGCTTTTCTATGGAGATTATACAAGTGTATATATAAAAATTGAAATCACACAATTACAGTACTCCTAGAGCAAAAACAGAGCATGACTTTAAAATAGTCCGTACACACCTACTGACACTTTTAAAGAAAATAAGCCTGCCATCCACAGCTTCAGGAATGTGAATGTGTGTGGTAATAGGGCGTTTTAGCAGTAAGTGGGAGTAAAAACACTAGCCCTGAGTTATGGCTGCCTAAACTAAGGAGCCAAAGTGTAAGAGAAAATTCCTCAGTATAACTGTCTCTAGAGAAAGCAGCCCCTCCTCAGTACAGAAGAGGATATCCTAGTAGCTATGCTGGAGTGCTGGCAGCAATAGTAGGCTATTTGTCAAATAAGAAGCTTAATGAATCGCTTCTGATACAGAAGTGAATTATAATATTTCATTTTAAAACATTGGAACCGATGCAATAAAGTAGCAGTGCCAAGATAAAAAATATATATATACAAAACTCAGACCATAATGATTTGGCTTAGGCATAACCACTTGTATCCAAAGATGCACTAACATTGGAACTCTGCTGCTGGAGGCTATCCCAGCCGGCATCAGACGGAAGGCAGTACACCTCGAACAGGCTGCCAATCCATCTCAGGACAGACAGACACCCAAATACTTTCACACCAAGGGGTGTGGGAGGATGCACCCGGAAGAAACCTGTGCAGATATGTGTAGTACGTGAAAACTCCTCTTAGTCAATGTTAATATACAATATTTTCAGTCTTCATTGATATATAATTATTTTTTAAATTTGAAGAAATGTCAGGTATATTAGTGCATATATTTTAAACTCATTTTAAGCAATACTATCCTAATACTGATTTAAAAACAAAACATAGAGCTGGTCAGTCTTCTTTGTATACTGAGAATGTTTACAAATGTTTATAATGATGAAAAATTTATACTACAATCACAGTAGGCCTGGACAATAATTCGATATCGGTATTTATCGCGATAAGAAATGTTTCAATAACGGTGATATCACTTTTGTGGTATATCGATATGTATTATGTACAGAATCTGTCACGGACAGGCGTTTTTTACTGGCGTCAGCTCGCCGCAGAGCCAAACACATTCAGCCCCCATAGCTGTGATACCTCAGTGCGTGATGACTCAATCACACAGGCACGTAGCCAGATAGGCTAGGCTAGGTTAAAATGGCTAGGCTAGGCTAGGCTAGGTTAGGTTCAGGTCCGCTCCGCTACGCATCTAAAATGTCTCGAAACGGAGCCGGGACGAGCGGATCCAAGGCTAGGGTAGACTCGGTTCGGTCAGCCGCTGTTTCGCTCGCCCATTCGCGCCTCCGCTCGCTCATCCGCGGCTCCGCTCGCTCGTCCGCGGCTCCGCTGGCCCAGCCGCGGGTCCGCTCGCTCATCCGCGGCTCCGCTCGCCCAGCCGCGGGTCCGCTCGCTTGCCGCTTTGCTGCAAATTGTGCCGGTGAGTGGAGCCGACAAGCAGCGTAACGTTAATACATCTAATCTGTTCCACCACCTCAAGCATCTTCACTACATACAATATTTTCCTTATACTGACTGAAGCACTTTAATAGATTATGTTGAAACTAAGTTATTTAAAGTTTATGAATCCTTTAGGTTTGTTTATTTGCCGTTGATATCATGTTGAATACCTCTTGTATTCTGGCTGAAGCACTTTAATAGATTATGTTGTCACTAAGTTATTTATAGTTGAAAAATCCTATAGGTTTGTTTATTTGACGGGAAAATCTTGTTGCTTTTATGTATATAAAGGCTTCTTGTATTATATATCCTAGTTAAAACACTTTTGTTTTAATCTGTTAAATTTGTTTACAATGAATAAGAAGCTCTGCCTCTGTTGTCATTTAAAGTTATTTTTATTTGTAATAGTTATATAGGCTTATGTTTGACAGGGATGTCATGTTATTATTTTGCTATATGCAAATATATTTTGACTACTTTTATTTCTAAAGTATTAAAGTTTTTGTGAAAGGAGGTTTCAAAGACTTAAAAAACATTTTCATACAGTAGTAGGTACAGAGGCCTTCAAAGTATTTATCGATATCGAAATTATATCGAATCGACCGAAATTTAAGGAATATATCGTGATATAAATTTTGGCCATATCGTCCAGCACTAAATCACAGTATGTATTTACTAAGAAGATGCAATATATTAGTAGCCAAACACGTCTAATTGTTCTCCATTTGATAAAATGGAGAACAAGTGAGTCAGCATTCTTCAAGTACTATCAATATCCTTGATATGGTTATAAAAGTGCATTGACATCATTCATCGTGATCACAATAAAATTTCATCATATTTCCAAACACCATGATAACCTGTGATCACATTGTTCCCCGCTGGGAGGTGGAAGAACTGATTTTTAAAAATGCCTACAGTGAGAACCACTTTAATCAAAATATTTCGTTTTTGCACTAACTAATTGTCATGCCTGAATATTGCTCAAACATGCCAAACCCTCTAGGCTCTACTGAAGAGCTGCAGATTACAGTCTAAACGTTCAGAGTCCAGTCACTTGCAGCCTAAAGGAAATAAAAAAAAATCTTTCTACTACAAAGTAAATTACCGTCATAAAAGTATAGATTTTAAACACATAGACATAAACGTCTTGTTGTCTATCTATTTATTGTAATACACAAATACTGGTACTTTTTAGGGCTGGACCATGTGACCAGAAACTCTTAAGAGAAATGGCGCTAAAACTATATGATATATGATAAAAACCATGTGCAGTGTAATAAGGTATTATGTTACAGTATCAGTGTATATTTGTAAGACTTAAACCATAACTGTTTATATCTGTACACCTAAATAATACATACTTTAAATAATAAACATAAGTCAATTGGCTTCTTGGTGGTAACGGAGTTAGCTAACAATAAACCTGCACTGGATTTTACTGTTTCAGAGAGAGAAATAAAGTTGTCATGCTGCTCTTTTGATTATGATGTTTTTATGACATAATTTGCACAAGACTGTACTCTGTTGAGTGTCATCCATCTTGGAAAAAAAAACAACTTTCACACACAAAATAAGCAGGTGCGACATAACGATATTGTCATTAAATATAAATATAAAAGCTACATATAAGCTTGGAAGGGCCTGCTTACTGTCTGTAAAAAAGAAAAAGTAAATAAGCAATATTGTGTGCATCACTTTAAATTGTGCTGTCTGTTCACAAACCAAAAAATGAAGTTATGTAAGAAATAAAATCATAATTGAGAATTGCTCACATATTTGAAGAATGTTGAGATCCTTTTTACAATATCGCCCAGCCTTACTAAATAAGAATACGTTTTTTATATGATTTGATGTGAATCATCTAAACAACCTACATGTTGTGATAATGACAAATAGTAAGCAGACTCCTCCAACTTTGCATACAGCTTTTATATTAAACACAGTGCCAACATAATCTCCTTGTATTTCAGTAAAAAAAAGTGTAAAATATAAAAATCAACACAAGTTCTTATTTTTTAAAGGGTTTCTGACAAACTAAATAACTCGAGGGAACAAGTAGGTTAGCTAGCTATCTTATAATCGTTGTTAAATAATAACACCAAAAAAATCTAATAGCTAACCTAGGTTTTATTATATTAATCTAAACTTTATTCATTCGCTATATATAGACATAAACAAAAATGTAAATGTAGACAGAAAAAAATGTAAGAATGCTGTTTGCTGTCTGTAATGCACAGAAAAGGAGACTCCAATATTCTACTATAAAATGTATACAGCAAATAAATCCAACTAAAATTGTATACATTTTGTGTGTAAAAGTTTATATTTTATATTGACCTTTCTATATTTTATAAACAGTAAAAAATAAAAATAAAAAGTATTCTAAATCACATTAAATTAGTATGAAATAGCTGTTACTTTGCCTTATTTGCTGTAATACTATTGTTCCAGTGCATTGGGCGGGGCCAAGTTACAGTGCAATTGGTTCATAAACTTGTTCAATGGCTGGTTCGTGGTATACATAATGGATATTTTAAATAAATAATGGATATTTTAAAGCAAACAACGAAGCACTGTCGCTCTGGATAAGGGCGTCTGCTAAATACCTTAAATGTAAATGTAAATGTCTATTCTGATGGACAACAGCTCTCAAACAGTGTTATGTGCAACAAAACATTAAAACAAATAAATGATGTCGATTGTAATGAATACATGGTCTGAAAGGGTTAAGCTAGTCCAGCAGTAAGTGAAACAGCACACAATAAAAAGTAATTTCTAGTAGTCTGATTTAAGTCTCTATCTTCTTAACCCTCCTCATGAGCGACCTCACCCGCCCCCACAAGCCCCTGCAGCCTGACAGCCCATCACTGTAACAACCAGAGGGGCTTTTGGGGCAGTTACCACACACACACACACACACACACACACACACACATACAATGCATCCCCTCCTTCAAAGACACCCCCTCCTCCTCTTTCTCCTCTTCTCTCCTTAGTCAGCCAGCCATTCAGCCAATAACTGGCTAGCTTTTCAAGCAAGTAAAAATAGCTAGTTTAGTTACCTAGTTAGCTAGGTTACATTAACGATTTTGAAACGTCCAAACCCAGCGTTACTTTCCACTTCATAGTTTTATTAGTTGTCATCTCACAAGAATTAAAAATAATAAACTCCAACGCACCTTTCTCATACTTTCTTGTGTCCTCTTCACAGCAGCTGCGTGGCTCCCCTCACTCGTGTCTCAGCCATTGAACGCTGATATCCTATAGAAAAAGGTCCGAGGCCCAAATAAATGAGGAGACCCGTTCATCCTGAGGAACCCCTGCCTGACTCTACATTATGAAACGGACCAAGGAGTCTCAGAGCAGACAAACCTAACACTACCGAATAAACACGGCCAAAAAAGTTCTCAAATAACACACGAAACGTGCCTTGGGTCTGTTACAATACAGAATAATCGAGTAAAAAGTGATAAAAAGCGGTAAAGCTGTCAAATTTCGTCCGCTTTTGTTTCCCCAGGATAAAAAAGACGGGGAAAAGTTCGTTGCTTTTCCTCAGGCGACGTTAGAAAGCCGTCCACTGCCATAGCAGCGGAGAGAAGCCACGCTATTGGACAGCATCGCTGCACTTGTTGCAGTGGACCTCAGCACTACGATTGGCTAGCACAGAGCCCGTCTCCTCCGATGTGATTGGCTAAAATTATACATTTGTCTGCACGGTGATTGGGCAATAATTCATACCATATACGGTCAACCAATGGCGCTCATTAAGTTTTTTCCGACCCGAATTCACTTAACCCCCAACTTCCCGCGTGAGAAACTTAAACAGCGCTCTAAACAGTGGATTCAAGTAGCGTCAGGGTAACGTTTACTATGTTCATTACATTTTCTGACCGAAATGGGCTATAAATTGGATATAAAAATAAATTGAATGTAAAAACGAATTATATATACAAGAAATCCATTTCATCCATTTTTCCAATTTAACTTTTTCCTCTCTGCCCCTCACAATCAGAATTTCATGAAAATTGAAAAATGAATCTTTTCTTTATTTTCTGATTTTTCCATTTAGCATTTTGCAAACATACCATCAGATTTGTGTTACAAGGCACAAAAATGGACAAATCTGAAAAACGAGAGAAGATTAACCTTTTTTTTTTCTTAAAATTCACTTTGCAAAAGGATGAAATAAAAACTAGATAACTGAAAACATGTATGAAAACCCATTTCTTATTCACTATACTGAATGGAAAAAAGATTAAGTTTTATTCCCAATTTTCTATTTTCGAATTTAGCTTGATATGGTCAGAAAATGAAACTGCTAAACTTCACAATGGCCAACTAGCGGTACAATGTATCGTGTTTTTGGTTTATGATTTGACATAACTGTCATTTTACTCAGATTTAACCACATATAATCAAAATGATTAAAGTGTTGACATTCTGACAATAAAACAGCTTTTATTTAAAGGTTCCTTTGAATGGTTGGTAATGTAGGTAAAGTTTAATAAAACAACACATGTAAAACCATAATGCTTAATTAATGTGAAATTAACTTAAAAGATACCACATGACTTGTAATTAGAGCACCAACTGTAGCCATATGTTATGTTGCATTTATTCATGTTGGTTGGTATATATTTAAGGGTTAAACTTTTGATAGTCAGTAAGGTAAGTGTGCTTTGAAAGGTCATCTCACTGCAGTTCAGTATTTAGGATTATTCTTAAATGTCTATTCTAAAACACTGTCCCACCTGTTTCCTTATGGTTAATCTGACAGTGCTTGACAGGATCTGCCATAAAGAATGGAATAACCTTACCAAATTCTGCTGTCACACCAATGACACCAATATAAATTGTAGTAAATAAAAGCGTTACTGAAAAGCACAGATTAAAAAGAACTCACTTACTACACTTTGTTGTTTCAAAACAATGAATGAATAAAAGGAAAAATAAGTTAATAAATGATCATTCTGAATATTCAAGCTAGCAAATCAATTAAAAACTCTGCATGTTTCAATTATTTTATTATATTATTGATTATACATAAAACAGTACGGTTGTTATAATCTCTCAAATATTATTAGCCAACATTTTTTTATACAAATGGTAAGACATTTCCAAATGTGCAATGGTATTACACAATAATTGTTTCCCTAATAATGTCAGACAATCAAGGTATAGCACTACTTTTTTTGGTTGCGTAAAGCTCACTGTCCCAAATGTATTTTACAGGAAATAATGTGACAAAACTTATGAATATGACATTAACTCCATTTAGAGCCCAACCTAGTATTGCTTACATCAGATTAGGATCACACAGTATTTTTTGAATTGGTGAACTGATTCACATCTATCTGCTGTTTTATTATTTTAATTAACAATTGTAAGTACTTATTAATATGAAGAGTTTTGTGGCTCAGCAAAGAGGAGGAATCCACAAAAAGTTGTATCATCATCTTCATCTGCATAGAGTCCATTGTAAGACAGCCCTCCTACCACCTGAAGCCACACCTTATCTCCAGCCTGCAGATAGAGTACAGAGCCTCCTGTGGCCTGGTCCTCGCCATTCTGGTAAAGGTCCATAGTGTGAACAATATTCTGGCCGTTTTTCACGAGAGCTACTCTGACATTTCGGGAGAAGACAGTGATATGGTAGGTAAAGTAATACGTACCAGTGAAAGCACAGGTGAAGCGACCGCTCTCTGTGTCAAAGTGATTCTGACGGTTGTAGATGATTTTGTCAAAGCGGATTGGAATGTTAGCAGCTGGTAGTTTGCTTTGAGTAGTCAAGCCAACTGAAAAGGCACTTTGGGGTATTACAGGCATGTCTCCTTTAGGCCCCGCCTCCCCAACATCACCCTTTATACCTTTATCACCACGATAGCCAATGCTGCCTTTGTGACCGGGAGGGCCTAGATCGCCTTTAGGTCCTGGTCTACCTGGTGGCCCTATTGGTCCTGGCAAGCCTTTATCTCCTTGATTTCCAGTGATTCCTTGTGGCCCTTTAGGCCCCGGAGGCCCCACATCCCCTTTGATGCCCTGTGGCCCCGGCATTCCTGTGTCTCCCTTCGCACCTTTAAGACCAAGTGGTCCCGGAAAGCCTTGGGGCCCCATTTTACCAGGTGGGCCTCTTTCCCCAGCATCTCCACGTCGGCCTTTAATCCCGTCTATCCCTGGAACACCTGCAGAGACACCAAAAGTCCTTTCTATGCTGACAACCTTAATTTGCCTAACCTCCATTTTATCCTGAGCAGTACTTACTTATGCTTAAAAGATAAACTATTACGGGATACAATTTTCAACATGTCCAACTTGTCTATCTGCTGCACCTATTTTAATCACCTGTTTTGAATTACCATAGCCAGTAATCTTCCTGTACTTTGAAAATGACATGAGAATCTTAAGCCTATGGGGTGTGTGAGCCATATTTTAAGTAAAGAATTTTAGCTTGTGTTGTTAGCTGTAGGCATTGCATTGTAAAAAAGTAAAAAAAAAAGTTTGATGTATAAGCATTTAGTATGTAGATTTAGTTGCTCATTGGCATTTTCAGAAGCCTATAAATACCTTATGGTGAAACACTGTGACTTTCATTTAATGAAGGGATTGTGGAAAAAAAACAATACACCTGGTTTAGTAGATGACAGCTCAATGCCACAGAGTATAGAATAGCCTAGCATAACATATCTTAGAAACGTAACAAGAGCAAACTATTTATTCTTGTTTGTTAGTGTTGTTATCCACTCTGGGTCTTCTCAAAAAAAGTTGAAATGGCTAAATGCTAACCAAACTGATCAGCTGCAATCTCTTCAGCAAGCTTAAGCTAGCAGTTGGCAAACAGTGATGCTCAATCACTTTCATTTGTTAAGTTTGCTAAGTCAATATTTTGTAAAGCACAGGTTATAATATCAAAATAATTGTTTAATGTGATTTGATGTGAATCTGCTAGCAAACTACATACTAGCCAACCTTTCATGGTAATATCTTCTTCTATACTGCATTTACTTCATATAGCACTTTGTACTGTCCTTCAAATAGATTTTTCAAAAAAAAAGTCAAATCAAATATAATTTGAAGCCATATCAAATCTACTGTAATTGTAAGAGAATGGTAAAGCAGGAGAACAAAATTAATGATTAACTGTAACAAAACTCAAAGACAAAGTCAGTCACCTGTAAGGTCAAAAACAAGAAGTATCATTTACTTACTGCATTAACTGTGCCTAAAAAGCTCAAGTCTGAAACAAGCAATGAGTGAGTTGTGTATCCATGTCAAGATGAGTCAGTCAAGTCAGTTTTGCATTTTTTTGTTTCTTTAAAATATCTAATATTGTTGTCATGTTATAACCTTCAATAATTACAAGCATTTTTATTAACCAGCATTTTGTACATATTTGACTAAAATTTTAGTTTCTAATTGCAAAAAACTTAAAAAAAAAAAAAAAAAAAAAAACAAGGTGATGTAAAGCAACAGAAACTTTACCAGATTCTCCTTTGTCTCCTTTTGGCCCATCTCTCCCTTCTGCTCCACACGATTTATTATCACCTGTATAAAGAAACAAATATCAACTTCAAATAATGCAAATGTAACTTTTTTAGCAATAGATATGTATAGAAGTACAAAATCAGGATATGTTTCACTTAAAAAGACCATTATATTGTTTGTTAATAGACAAGATCAAGACTTATTTGCATATTAAACTATTATACATAGACCCTAAAGATGCTGTTAAACTAGATAAAACTGCATATTTTGTGAAATGTCATATATTACTGGATTTTTTTCATATGCACATGTGCCTGTCTAATCTTCTACCTCGGCTCAAAAGTGACCTGACAGGCAGATTTAAAAGCTTTCAATTTTGGCCATTTTCTCACCTGGATCTCCTTTGTCACCTTTAGCCCCATCTCGTCCATCGCGCCCTGGCATTCCATTGTGTCCGGGGTTGCCAGGTATTCCGGGGTGTCCGCAAACACAGTCATCACTTTTTCCAGGAGTGTCCTGCTTTGCAGCATGAACCAATGCTACTAGATAGAGAACTGTGAATTTCATGGCAAACAACATGATTTGTACAGCTAGATATGCCCTGGAGAATTAGTTCAGAAACCAGCCTGTTTGCACAAGCTAATGTTAAATAATATCTACAGCTTGAGATCTGATGACTTCACAGTATCTTAGAAGAAACACTATTGGCCAGACAGCAGTTATACAGGTTACTTATTTGAGTTATATTTGTTACACATCACCTGTGTCCTCCTTGAAGTCGCAGGTCCTTCGCATATTTGGCGTTTAGGTAATGATCAACTAGGAATGCCTTAGAAATTCATCTCACTGAGCAACAAACAACTGCTTGAACAAAAACAGCTTGTGTTTTATTTTTATAGATATTTAGTGACTATTACAACTGAATCTACCTATAGGGTAGAAATCTGTAAATTGAGATGTTTGTAAACTGCAGCATTGCAGCAGTAACATTATGTTTGTTGTGAATACATTTAATCAGGAATAGATCACAGAAGGCATTACCTCCCACAGTGGACAGCGTAGTGGGTGGAAATGAATGTCATTGGTGGCATCTGGTTAGAACTGACTGACTCAGATCCATATTCAGTGCAATAGGCTGTACACATGTCCCACTCATCGGTGTAGTGCTCTTTAGCTACCAAAGTCATGGGATGTAATTCTAGTAGCTGTCAATTAGTGATGGACCATTAAGGCTGTTTTCTGATTTACAGAGCCCATAGATCACAAAACAATAAATGGGTAGTGGACTCACATACTGTCTTAGAGATTAGAGATATCAAACCAATTCATGTGTATTTAACTGCTTTAATCAATCTCTGCTTCAGTAGTAAATGGCAACAGCTTATTTAATCAAATGTGTTAGTGCTGACCCCATATATTATAGTGTTCCCTTTAATAGTGGCCTTTTCCATCTACAGTATATGGCCTCGTAAAATATTATCAAACATTTATCAAACATGAAAACTAAGCTACAAACTTTTTGAATTAAAAAGTAGCCACCTCCAGGAGCAAAGCTCCACCCTTTTAAGGATGTATAAGTGGTACAATACAGGGCCAATCAGAACCAAGCTTATTTACTAATACCGGTCTCAAAGCAACATTACAAACACAGCCTGTTGAATTCAGAAAGATGAATAAGGATTGAGAAAATAGCTTTGAAAAACTGAGTTTAGGTGTTTTTGGTGCATAATCACACACAAATTAAAACACAGGAAGAAAATTCAAGAAAATTGCGAGACTGGCCTTTTAGACAGCAAACCAGTTTATTCAACATTTTCATCAAACATCAGCAAAGAAATGTGCATCATTTAAAACTCATCTTAAAACAGTCACACACAAGATAAAAGCATTATTATATATCCAGGTTTGGTTTCTTTAACTCTTAATATGTCATATATTTTAGGAACATTGGCACAGCATCATAATTGAAGACATATATACAGATATTTTTCAACAAAGAATCTGTATGATATGCAGAATGTTTAATACTGAATGTATATAGGAAATGCTGTAGCTGTTTAAAACATGGGCATGAAATATTTAATATTATTAGATAAAATTGTATACAATATTTTTTGAAACTTATAAAATACAAGTTACACTAAAATTAAAAAAATAATGCACACATTAAGCATGCTTATAATTTATAATGAAGAACTTTAGATATGGACTTTAAAGACTATAGTCTTTAGACTTGGCCTGTGATGCTGAAAGTGCTCCACCTCCATCACTGACTCATCAGTTGAGGATCAATGTCGTGACTGAAGTAGATTCTGCTCTGTGTGGATTAAGGGCTTCTGGGTGTTTGAGGCAGGTTCTCAGACCATGAGGCAGGTTTACATGATCTGGCGGTGCATGCCATATCCGGTCATACCAGCCTGGGACGCCCCGCGGTTGCTGCCCATCTGCAGGCCGATCAGGTTCTGACCCTGCCGCAGCTGCTCTTCAGAAAACTCTCGCCGGTTGGACTGAGCCGTCCTGTCAGTGGAGATCAGAGAAGTTCAGGGTTCAGAGTTCACATGACAGTGAGATCTGAAGAGTCTGCTTACAGGTTCAAACGGACATGACTTAGTACCAAAGCTTGAAATTTCCCAGCTTAAGAAACTCAAAAACAATGGGACTGCTCACCTGTGGAACCAGTCTCGGTTCCCACGGTAGTGTCCATCGTCCTTGGTGAGAGCCACGCTGCCCAGAGCCATCAGAGTCCGCTGAACAGCAGCCATGTCCTTTCCTGTGGTTGAAGAATCAACAACTTTTGTATCGATTGTAGCATGATCTCACAAACATCAGTTCATCACAGGCTTTCAGTTCTAGACCAACTACTGCAAAAGCAAATGAGAACTGCTCTCATGCTTATATACTGTATACTGTATACTAGACATTCAGGGCTGTGTTTCAGAAAGTCATCTTAGCACAAATCCCTTATGAGTCAAGCAAGCCTCACACCGAACTTAAGGACCTATGAATTCAAAATCTTAACACTAATGATCTTTTGAGGAACTTGGCTCAGAGTAGGTTTAGATGAAATGTGGCATTATACAAAACTGTTATGAAAATTATTCACAGTTTTGGTGATTATTATCAAGTTTTAATACTTCAAAAAGATAAAAGCCTTACAGAAAGTTATTCCATAAACTGATTATGAATATGATTAGGCCTAAAATATGTGTATTTAATACATGTAAAATGATTGTTTGGAATGTTCTTTTTCCAGATTTCATTTTTTCCTTCCAATAGAAGATCTTCTTTCTGAATTTGGGAATGCATTCATTATAATTAGCTACTTTAAGTTGCACCTAATGCTAACACATATGTGCAAATGCACAAATACTAAGGCACACATGCCTAATGCTAGGTAGGGGGCAGAGTGGAGTGGTATAAAGTCCCCCAGTGTTGAGCTGTATTCCAGTAAATCTGTGTTCTCTGGAATGATGGCGCTCCATCCAATACATTTGGGATGAGGTGGATGTAACAGTAGAAATAGCTATGTTTTTACAACAGGCCCCCTATGGTAGTTTCTAGTCTTAAATTTGCTGTTGGATGGGTTTTTTTGAATGGTGGACCCCGATTCTTGATACAGTCATATCAACGCCCCACACTATCATGCCACCACAATGTCAGTGTCCGTGCTGTGCTAATATCTGGTAATAATGAGTGATTAATTAGGTTGCTGACCCAGCAGATAGGCCACAGGCTGTAATTGTTTACCTACATAATGACCTATAAGAAGCTTATAGAGAAGCTAGGAAGCAGGTGTAAATAGTAAAGTAAACATTAAGGGTTTACATTGGTGTCTAGCAAGATGTGTTTGTAAAAATAATTCCTTCATACCCTCCCATAAATCTACAGTCTGAAAAATATCTGTGGTGATGACTCCGTAAGCTTCAGCTGCCACAAGGAACTGTGAGATTTTTTCCATCTGCTTAAAGGCCATCTGAGTTTCTTGGATCTTCTTAATGGGCTCCTTACCCCGCGGGTACAGACTATTAATGAGTCTACAGAGGATCTGCAGTGAAGAGCAAAAAAAAAAAGAGAATAGGAACACATTTTGTCTCAATCAAGGAACTCATCTGAAAGGTGGAGATTCAGGTGATCAGACACTATTCTTAAAAAATGTATGAATAAATATTTTTTATCTATTTGAGTACTCTAGTTGAACAGAGTTACTGTGTAAATACAAAACATGTTTTTCAATACATACCAAATCATTCCTCGGCCTATATATGGAACTGCAAAAATAGCCTGTATTAAATGCATGTTATGATGTCACAAAAAAACAATGCATTTACATATATCCACTTATCCTGTCTACAGCTGTTTAGCCCATAAAGTTTTATGGTGTGTATCAGGCTGAACTGCATTTGGAATGAGGGCAGCCAATCACAACACTTAGATAATTTACATCAATACTTCAGTCTCAAAGACATACTAATGAAAGCCTGCTTAATTATTTGAAATTAAAGAAGGATGTTTGTTAAAAAATAGTCTTTTTTGGGACATAGACCTCACACAAATTTTAAGAGTAAATTTCACATACAAAATACAGTAAAAGATAAAAAATACATTATAAAGGATAAGGGCCCAATGTGCTCATAAACCATTCTTGCTTTAGACACAGGGTTCCAGGAAAAAATCTTTAATTTGTGCGTGAACTTTGCAAACAACTGAAAGGCAAAAATGGTTTCTTTAAAGTATCACTCCAAATAAACTTCAGATCACTTTTTTTTTAAAGCGTATTTAATTATTAGAGTTAGAGACGATGTGATAACTCACAGTGCCATCCATAAGCCAGTTTTGGAAGTTCTGCTTTCCTGGCAGTGGTCTCTCCAGGTTGCCTCCACACTGTGCAATGATCCAGTCCACCAGCCGGACCTCCAGATCGGTATCGTACTTCTGCTCGATCTTCTCCAGCACCTCACGGCTCAGTCCATAACTGGGGCCTCTGTTCGCCATGATCTTGCAGCTTTACTTTACCACGTCCAAGTCAGCTATTATTTGAAGACACAAATCTAGATTAACAGCTGTTCATAGCATTACATTTAAAACTGCTGTTTTTTTTTCATTTTGGCTTATATTTGGCGTATATTAATCCAGACAGACATGCAACATGCTTTAATATCATTATGAATGCTGTTCCCATAAAAGGACGAGGTGACTTTGGTATGCCAGAACAGGGTGTGGTTCACGTCCATTTCAGTCACTGACCTTAAAGAATTAAAGCATGTGAATGTCCAAGCACTGCAGAACATTCAATTAGCTTTATCATTTCTGATGGAGATCAATGGGCTTGCATTCAGTAACAAAAAAATATATAGAAACTGGTGGTAAATCAACTGCGCACAGACGCGCATAAGAGTGAAAATATCCCACAAGACATACACAATCACAAAAATGACATAAAGTAGAATAGAACAGGCCTTACCTCTAGCAGAAGTGCTTGGAGTCTTTAGCTGTGCTGCTCTGTGTGTGTGTTCTGTCCAGTGTGTGCAGCCTGAAGATGCTGAAGTGAAGCATCCATGCAGCTCGGGGCGGGGCGGGGCTCAAACACGCTCTCTGCTGGCTCACAGGGGTCCTTATATAGACACACGTCACTGGGTGGTCTCAGGAGACCTGCTGATGTGACAGTGTCACAGACCCGGCTAGATAAGAGATGACCCACGCGTGTGCATTAAGGCTGGTTTTCTATTGGTTTTTAAAGACATAAAATAAATAAAAGCATCAAACTGTTTAGTCCAGTGGTCTTTGACCCTGCTTGAGGAGAGCTGTCTTCCTGCAGATTTTTGGATCCAACCCTAATCGACCCCACCTGATACAACTGAACACTGCCTCAGAAGGCCTTGATTTGCTGTAGAGAGATATGTTAGATATGGGTCGGAGATAAAACCTGAAGAGATGGTTGGAGAACAATAGTTTATTGTGTATGAAAGGCATTTTATTTGATTGTTTCAGTAATGCCACTGAATGCAAAATTCATGTCCCATGTGTCTATAAATATCACTAGTCAAAAGTAGGCCTGTTATTACAGCTTTTTTTTCTTTTTTTTATAGGAAATTTTGTCACACAAATAATTGTGATAATCTTATTCTAAATTTAAGGTCATTTAATGTCACTAACATAATAATATAGCAGCATGATAATACAATTGCACCCTTTATGAAGGACAATTAATATTTAATTAATAATACTTAGGGACCAATATACTTATTTTCTTTTCTTGCCACAGACTCTTTTTTTGTCTATGAAGGCGATTTTGATGCACTGGTGATGTGTGACTGGCTAAACAATTGATATAAGTTTATTTGTATTTAAACAAAATGCAAGGATATTAAAGACAGCACAAATGATTGAGATCATGTATATATCGTACAATAAGTAAAATGTAATTATCATGACAGGCCTAGTCAAAATGTATGTGATAGGGCTCTGGAACAGAAGGGAGGGGTAGTCTGGGAGACTGCCTGATAGTTTCTTTGCTTCAAACATAATGTTCTCCCAGAGAACATCTGTCACCTAGAGTGAGACACTTACAGGGTCTCCAGTCTTTCTGCACTATCCTACTTGTCCAGCATAACTCTCAAAAGTAAATGGCTTTTTGAGAGGATATAGCTAAATCAGCCTGCGTTCTACTGCTTTCCCATCATAAAAAGGGCTTAGTAAAATCTATCTGGCTACAATGTGCTAAAGTAAAAATACAGTCTACATACTAAAATGATGGAATTACAAAACTGCTTATGAAATTTACACGGTCTGGTCAAAAAAATGATTTCCTACCTTGATTTAACTGAGCAAATGATGTGGGGTTGATTCTAAAGTTGTTCAGGTCTAGGTTCAGCAACAGTATGTGCTGAAAGAATGAGGTCAGCTGACTAACTGAATGTACTGAATATAGAGCAGGTTATTCCATTAATGGATTTTTTTCTTCCATGATGATACGGTCATATTCCAAGATCACAAAGTCAAGATAAATGGAGCTGGAATTGTGAAAGAGTCAAAATTACTAAAAATTACTACATAAGGTTTTATGATTAGAGAACTTTCCATTCCTCAACAAAGACCATTTTAAAAGTGAATTATGGAGATGGCGGCATCATATGGTTTAAACGCTTTTTAAATTTTAATGATAGATGGCTAGTGAAAAGATCACAAAGTCAGGATTAATGGGGCTGGAATTGTGAAAGAGTGATTCAGGGAGCATGAGTCCAGACCTTAACCCCATTGAGAATCTTTGGGATGTGCTGGAGAAAGCTTTGTGCAGTGGTCAGACTCTACCATCATCAGTGCAAAATCTTGGTGAAAAATGAATGCAACACTGGATTGAAATAAATCTTGTGGAAATGCAGAAGCTTATTGAAACAATGCCACAGTTAATGCATGCCACAATCAAAGCTAAAGATGGTCCAATAAATTATTAAAGTGTGTGACCTTTTTATTTTGGTGGCGAGTTTTTTTTTTGGCAGGCAGGCAGGCAGTGTATTTATATTGTGACTGAGGTAACACAAGTCTCCTTTGCTGTAAATACTAAGTACATATCCTTATGTTTTGCTAAAATGTTCCATGTTGGTGGGGGATGTGACAAGACGTTGTTTGTCGTTTCTTTAGATACAAAAAATCAATACAAAAATCTATAAAAAAGTCAATGCCACTGGACACTGAAAGGGCTCATACACAAAGACAATATACTTATGTGTGAGTCAACTAATAGAACACATGTTACCTTTGCCATTTTAAATTGAGAAGAAAGCTAAGAAAATAAAAAAACAAAGAAATCTGAGGTAATTATTGATGAAGAAACAGTAAAAGACTACATCTAAGCTTTTGGATATCCCAGTGAATGTAACTGGATCAATTGTGAGGCTAGATAAGACCATTGTTCAAACCTCCAAATCACCAGTCAATGACATCAAGTGCTCTCCATAACTGGCCTGAGTGGGAGGAAGTCTTAAAGGAGAAGAAACACATCATGCATGTAGTTTCCCAGAAAGTGTCAAAATTACTAAAAATTACTACATAAGGTTTTATGATTAGAGAACTTTCCATTTCTCAACAAACACCATTTTAGAAGTGAATTATGGAGATGGCATCATCATATGGTTTAAATGCTTTTTAAATTTTAATGATGGATGGATAGTGAAAAATACAGGGAGTGCAGAATATTCCAGACAATCTGTTGAGTTTTGGGGATTAAATACTTTTGTGAGGCACTGCATACATAACATCTTGTTCTAAAAAGTGAAAATAAATAAATTACATGATGTACACAAATATTATTATCATTATAGTCTTAGGGGATGGCTCGGAAATGCCCACACCTGTATAAGCTCTGAGGTATTGTCGTGAGTGAGGTAAAACACTGGCTAGCATGCTCATTGCAAGGCAATGTAAATTTGAGTGAGGACTGATAGCGGGTGCCAGATGAATGGGACATACCATTCTGAAATTTTGCAGACAGTTGATATTCTTTAATCCACAGTGTCACGCATGTACTGGGAATACATCATAGAAGGCATTACTCCTCATAGTAGACAGTGGATGTTAATGATTGTGCCTAGAGATGTTCGGCTAGAATCGTCAGTGTAAAAAAGCAATTCTGGCAGGAATCACGTCCATAATATATATACATATACATATATACCAATAATACATGGAGAGACCACATGTATATCCTGGCAGCTCTGTGCTGTGTTCTTTAGATTCCATAGCACATGATAAAAGAAATGCAATTCTAATACTAATACTTGGCATGTCAGTGTATAGGCCTTGTAGATAGCAAGAAACAACCCTACTTAAAAAGCATGAGTAAAATGTCTCAATCCTTAATCCAGATAATCTGACACTGTAATATAGACATTTTAAGTAAGATATTAAATTGTATCAATCCAATAACTACCTGTGTGTAATTATTAAGTAGTATTAAGTAGTTAAAGATGAAGCCAAAGGCTAGTTTTATGGCTGTAAATTACCACAAGGGATGTACAAACCCTGTAAAAAAAAAAAATGACAGCAGTCGTTTCTGATGTTTGCCGGCATCAGTAATGGAAAGCCAGGCCCTGTCCCAATTAGATTACACACATTAGTGTTGTACACACATTAGACTGCAGCATCTACCCAACCCAGCACCACAATGTACATCACTAGATATGAAAGCTGAAAAGCAATTCATCATCTGCTTCTCTCAATTAGAGCTTCTTTTAATGGCAAAACTATAAATGCTCATGCTGTTCTCTTCTTATTCATGAAGAAAGTAAAAGGGAATGAAGTGGATGACTAGGCTGCAGTGCTTGTAGCAGACTGTGTGCGTGTGCTAGAGTATTCTATTGTATGAGTGCTTTAATGGAATGAGTACATTAATCTTGTGCTAATTCAGAGCTGAGTGATTGTGTGCCGCTGGTGACCGGATGAAAGGTCACTCCGGTAGTTAGAGAGTGAGCTCACTGCTGGAGGACGGAGCTCAGTGCTATTGGACACATTCCAAACCTAATCACATGTTAATAAACAACCAAGTGATTCCTGGAGCAAGTGGCCCAATACTTCCATCATACACACAGATGCATATAGGCAGATTAAATCAAAAGGTCAACTGTGACGTATGTGTTAGTAAACTGATTCGAATGGTTGGTTAGTTAACTTGTGAAAGTTAATTAAATACCCCTGCCCAGTGGATGTGTTTCTTAACCATCTCTAAACATATAGAAAGCTCTTCAGAACAAAAGAAAAACGATTAGACACATACGTATGTAATATTCTACTTTAGACAAATAGGATAGCAGTATTTAAATTGATCATGTGCTACCTCAAGGAATTTATCAGGAATGCTCATGGCAAGGCAAGGCAAGGTTAATTCAAGTGAGGTCTGGTTGAGTGGGTGCCACAAGGACATTCTAGTTTTCAAAGTTTTGTGTTTAATACTTCTCAATCCACAGTATGGCACAAAAGCATTACCATAAACCGTGGACAGTGGGTGCCAATGATAATGACCATCAGGTTCTGTCTAGAATAGTTAATGTGAACTGACAAGTGACTTTGGCAGAAATCGGATCCAAATTCAATGCAAGAGCCTACACACATTCCAAATGCCAGTACAGCATTCTTCAGCTTTCATGGATTGAGTCTCGGGACAAGACTAGCAGTATAAAAAAATATTTTATATCTTTGTAGGTACATCTTTAATATAGTACATTTATATTAGTTAGACACAAGGGTGCTACACAAACTGTTATATGTATATATATAATGTATATTTGTTATGCACAATATACATACATACATTGCTGTCATAAAATTACTACATCTCCACAAAAAGGCAGCCTTATAGGAAAAGCACATAATATTCTGAATTTCAAAGGAATTCAAGTAATTTTAAAACATTCTCATTAGTTCATTAATTTTGACACAGTGTAGAGAAAAACTGTCAGATTTACATCATGACAATGTGAAAAAAATGGAAATAAGGTTTTCCCTTTATCGGCAGAAACATTTATATTCTTTCGATATTCAATTCTCTGCGGTCTGTCAATCTTATAGAAGGATGACAAGAAAAAAAACAATTGACAAGAAAGTGATATAAAGAGGCTTTATTTCCATAATAGTGTGGTTAAAAAGGCACAACAGACCAACATAATGTGGTAATAGACTAGGATATCACTTCTGTCTGTCAAAATGGAGCAGCTTTATCAGAGGGCTGAGCTACACAGCACTGAAAAGTAAACAAAAACAAGTAAAAAACAGAAAAAAAAACACTGTAAAGGCACCAGGGAACCAAGTTTTAAGGTTTGTTGTTCTTTTAGGACTGACTGCTTTCCCTCTAGAATTTTTGTCTTTGCAGCAAACAGGAGTACAAATAGGCAGAGAAGGTTTTGGCAAAACGAACAAGGCCAAAAGGGTCAGGAACAGGCTGAATGGCGATTAAACCGCACGTCTTAGCTCACACCATGGTGGTCAGCTTGTCTATGAGGTCATCGATGGTGTAGACCATCAGTTTGATGTCATCCTTCTCAGCCATGCGGTGCTGGCCATGGCGGCGGAGGATGATATCCACATCAGTACTGAGCACACGCTCAGCCACCTGCATGGAGATGTGCCAGGGCACATCCTCATCCTTCAGGCCGTGGATGAGGCGCACAGGGCATGTGATTGGGATGGGGCTTTGCAGGATGCAGTGATTCTCCGCTTCCTTCAAGAAGTCCATGCTCACAGTGTAGATGCCTTCATCATTGCTTTTTGTTGGGATTGTCCACATGCCACTGTCTTCAAACTCTTTTCTCGCCTGACCCACAGAAAACAAACGTTTGGTTCAGTTTTTAAATCTGACCAAAATGGAAATGTAGAAGAAGCCATCTTTAAAAAAAATAAAATATGAACAAAAATGCTAATAGTCTGATTTTTTCCAGAGAGATGCAGACCATCTGATATATACTGTACACTATGCTGGCCTTCACTGCCAGGATTTAATTATAAAAATGTACCACAACTTGTAGCTCAAAACACATTTAGATCTTTCTTTTCAGAAGTAGCCATTTTAACCAGAAACATTTTTCCCTAAACACAAAAACGTACGGTGATGCCATTCAATGTATTGTGGTGTGGTTAGAAAAGGGAATTTTATTAAGCTGGGAATTATGCAAATGAGGATGTATTACAAATTGTAGTGTGACTATTTAACTGAATAATTCAAACAAACGTGTTTGCATACACTGAGGCAAATCAATTCTGAATATCTTTTTACATGGGTGAGATTGCTAGATCTATTTTTCAACCACTCTAAAATTAGACTACTGACCTTGAACACTAAAGAATACAATTTCTGTTTGCTGTCCACACAGTTACATATTTGATCTAGATTTTTTATTATATGCTTATTTTTTCTGCTTCTTACCTCCAGAGGCAACGACTTAAAGGCTGTAACAAAATGATCAGCTGCTGTGGAAATGCCCACCAAAGCTTTTGTCTTCTCCGGTCGTGCAATAGCTGCTAGCAGCATCAGCCAGCCACCCATGCCTGAGCCGACCAAGATCTACAACAAATAGCAGGGGGAAAAAAAACTCACTGATAGTGATCACTATAAAGAATTAAATAAGAACTAAATATTGTTGCTTTATTAGATAATAAATATACATAATAAAACAAACAATAGGAAAACAAACAGCTACAATCAAAAAAGCTTAATAACAAGATTTTTAACTAAGTTACATGTAATTATTGTTCATTAAAAGTGACTGCAACAGTTTGTTTGAACTACATGCACAGCAGTGACCTCAGGTGGCCATTAAAAGTAAAATTACTGACAGGACTGGAAAAGATATTTAAATGAATATCAAATTAATTCACCTGAGGCCCTTCAGCAACTTCATCCAATATAAAAAGAACATCTTTCTTCCAGGTTCCAATAGTTCCCTCTGAGAAGGTGCCTTCTGAAGCTCCATGGCCTGTGTAATCAAACCTATACAAACCAAACAAGCTTCACTGTTAGCAAAATTAGCCTGAATGACTGAGATTTTTGATGCACCATTATTATGTATACAAAACTCAAAGCTGGAAAAAAATAACATTGTCTAAAGGGAACATTACAATAACAATATAAAGACTACATGAATCTGGTAACTGGCCAATTAAAATAATAAAAACACTTTACCAGAGGTCAGTCATGTGCATTTACCTCAGATAGGAATGGCCTAATGACTTGCAGAAGTCCTGTAATGCTTCTGCTTTCTGTCCACTCATATTCAAGCCATATCCCGGCAGGAACACCACACCAGGGCTCTTCCCCTTTACTCTCTGATAGGCAAGCTTTGGTAAGTTTGGCCGTGATGCATACTGTACACTGGACTTCTGTCTGACCCCTGCATTAGAACACAACAACTCATTCATGTTCAACAAATTAATTTACTATGAATAAAAAATCCACAGAACAAGTTTTGACTTGTGTAAAGTGATGAACATTTGTCTAGTAATAGCTAAAAAGATCATCAAATATTGTGCATTGTATAGTTTATAGGACTTACTGATTTTTATTATGTTATCTCTTAATTCTAAACTAATTTTAATTGTTTTAAAAATCAGTACTGCCTGGATTTAATGTGATAATTTTCAAGTAGTTTTAAGGCTCTGAAAACAAGTGGCCCAAATAATAGACCAACAGACAGTTTAGATTCCATATGTAGACATTAAAGAGTCAGGCTTTATGAGTTTGTCTGACATCTGATATGCTGTAATTGACAATACATGAGAAAATACATACAAAACATGTGACGTAAAAAAAAAAAAAACTACTTCTCAAACTATGAACAAAATTAATTCTATTTAGTATTTTACACACTGTGCTACATCCAACGAGTTTTCTAAAAGTAATATTGGCTTCCAAGATGAGTAGTTTAGTGTGTAACAACAGAAAAGTGGCAGAAAAGTGTTTGATTCACACTGAATTTGCTGTAGACAATGAAATATCTGTAAACCGCTTTGGATAAGAGCTTCAGGCAAATGCTGGTTACAGTAAACATAAACTAAGATGGGTCTCATGATGCAGATCCATTATTAAGATCATAAAATTAGGTAACTTCACAAGGACTTCACAATAATGGTCAAAAATAACAGTACTTACGACAGTAATAAACACTGTTACATGGTTAAGGAAGGTCTGAACTTATTATTTATCAACTCTAGTAAAGATAATATTAAACATTGTTACATTTTACTGTTTAAAAATATTGTATTTAATAACAAATTAAGACATATGTCCAAAAGAAAAACTATTGTAATTATTATTTATGTGTTAACTAGCATCAGTCAATAGTTAGTTAATACATTCTGTCGTAAGTACTGTTAATTAATGTAAGTTAACCTTATTGTAAAGTGTTACCATAAATTAATAGCAAACTTTTAAACTACAGTCAGAGTTTACTACACATGTATTATAGATGTGTAGAAGGCAATTGGATTATTTACTAAGTACTAAAAATATTATAGTTTTCTATAGTGTAACTTAAGATCTACAGGAAAGAATGTTGGTTATAATTTATGTAAGGTTGTTAATTTCATATATAACATTATACTTATTTTAAACCCATGTGATACTAATATCCCTACTACTCACAACATAAACCAACGAGCTGAGTGTGAACCACTCTGTATATTCACACGGGCTAAAAGATCACTACTGCCCTGGTGAACAGAGTTCACAGACTGAATAATCCAGCATGTAGTGCTCAGTGAGAGCTGTGTGAGGACAGTGTGTACACTACACACATTACATTACAGAGCTGGAGGGGCCTGTGCTGCCACTCCCCCTCTATTATACTGGTTTCTGTAGCGGATATAAGACCCTCAGCCCCTCACTGATCTGTACAGACACTGTTAGAGAGTCTGCTTTAACTCACCCTGGAGAAACGCTGGAGAGAGGAGCCCGAGCGCTCCATTACTGACAGTCTGAAAAACTCCTCTCCGCCAGTGTGTCAGCGCTGCTACTGCTGCCATACTGCTCCTGCCCACCTTCTGCCCAGATATCGCGAGACTTCGTTAGGTTGCCATGTACTGAGAGGGAATCCTCGCTTCGGTTGCCTGCTAATCAAAAATTCCCCTGGTTGGTAACCGCAGGCCAACTGCTCAACAAGAACTGAAAGCTAAATGACAGCTATGAGGACACTGTGCACATTCTAGTGATTTTCCCAACATTTGTATTTTAAGATTCAAGAATTGATTTTAGGTAACAGGATGAAGTGCTAAAATTGACATCCACAGTCATAACATCAAATATACAAAAAAACAAATGAGGGACATTTATGTTGGTGTTTTCATGTTGTAACTTTTGTGGTGAAAAAATGAATGTGTTGAACATGAACTTGTTTAATTGTATATATTCTAATAATTTCTGGAATGATGCAATGAAGAACCTTGGCCAAAGAACGAATTCTGTAATATTGATAGATATTGTGGCGGCTCTGGGTTGTGTGTGTGGCTGCCTGCAGGTATGTTTCTGTTCTCCTGTGTGCGAGGATGACAGGGGTGGGGCATCTCCCTTGGGAGGGGTTATGCAGAGAGGGTGGGCACCACTCTGGATCTGCCATCTGGGAGACACACAGCTGGGTTGGTGGCCTTTTGGCTATTAGAGCTCTGTGGGGTAATGGTTTTAGTTCTCCTAGTCTTGTTAAAGATTGTAAGTGAGTGGCAAGCCTGTTCAATAAAGGAGCTATTGAGTATTCAGCATGAGTCTCACGGGTCTTTCTTCCTCTTCCACGCCACAATACATTTGATGTGGTACTTTATTATAGTGACTGCAACAAGGATATTTGCTTATTGATCAATCTGCTTATCTTACTGGAAGTTTGTATCCCTAAAAATACATTTACAAAAAAATTAATAATATTTAAAATTAAATTTAAATACCTATGCCTTATTCAAAGACAATCTACTTCTATATAAATTCAGTTCGATTATACAATGGAAAAAAAAATTAAATATCTTTGAGACAATTTCATTTTTGGGGAAAAATAAAAGTTGCTTCCTCTTGTCAATATTATTATTTGGAATTTGGGAGAAATGTTGTCGGTAGTTTATAGAATAAAACAACAATGTTAATTTTACTCAAAAATATCCCTATGAAAAGCAAAACCAGAGAAACTGAGAAACATTTTTTTAGTTTTAGAAATCAGAAAAACGTATTTCACTAAAAAGCAAAAGAACTGTACCTAAACGTTCTACAGCAAATGGGTTTTGGGCAACAGAGGCTCTAGCATTACAGTATAGCTGACACAGAAGTTTAAACTATCAAACTAGGATTTTTCTAAAAGGCTCAATTTAAACCCATTCATTTTTGACTCACTTAAGAGCGCCCTCTAGTGCCTGCCAAACTTAATTTGTTAAGCTGACTTAAAACACAGCAAAGTATCTCTTGATTATACTTTAATAAAAAGCTGTTGACAGTAAAAAACAATTTGTCAAGATGGATAAATATTTAACAAAATGCATTTACTATGTTCAGGCATGAAACATTTGGCATAACTCTCTCATCATCATATCATCATAAATATAAAGTGTGTGTGTCAGAAATTGCAACATAATTACTTAATAGAAAGATACATATCGTTGTCATGCAAAAAAAACATGCATCCCTATACAATGGCATCTACTAAACAAGAAATGAAAAAAAAACATTAACTTTTAAATGTAGTTTTGATAATTTTAGATCCTTTTAACTGGTCCTGTAATTATAACATTTTGACACAATCTAAAGTACAAGTGCCAGATTCAAGCTGTCAAAATAATAATATACAAGGTTTTTGTGCGACAGTGACACTATATTACATTATGAATATTTTGAAATATTTTAATAACGAACCTATCAAAAAAGAGAGTCTAAAGGCCTTTGGATGGATGGAGTAAATAGTACAGCTACTGTACTGCAGCAAATCTACTGACAAAAAAAGAAGAAAAAAAAAAAGCAATCTCTAAACAGTTTTTTACCTTTTTTAGTGCCCGAAAGAGCAAAACTCTAAGTAACTACAACTCTACATATATACTTTAGGAAGACTAAACTTTATAATAATTTCAAACTCATATTCCAGAAATATGTCAGACATTTATAAAATAAATTAACATTAGCATTCAAAGTTTTGTAGTGACATTACTTTTGCTGTTATAATAATAGTACACTCGAAATTTCACTAGATCATCATGTAATCAAGAAATGAATGCAAAATAATATACTGTAATTATTTATTCATGTTTTGCTTTGAGATTTGGAAAATTATAATTTCAGTTAAAAATGCAGTAAAATTAATTTTAAAAAGGATATTATTGTAGTTGTTCGACATCACTTAAATATCCAGCTTCTCTGGTTTTATAAATACAGTATGAAATGTCAGTTTGAAAATTTTTGTTCAAGGTTAACCATTTATTCTCTGCTCTGATACCAGAATTGTTGTTCATATCTCTACCTTTCAGGTTGTCCATTTTCTTTCATTTACACAGTGCTGCTTAACAGTATAAACATATTTAACAGTTGTAGCAGATATTAATTCCTCTAGTAACTTAATGTTGTGAATACTGATTCCAAATCTTTGAACACAAGATTATATTTTTAAGAATATTGCAATGAGAACATAAAAAATGTGCCCTTACACACAAACATGCCAGAAGCCTCCTTTAAAAACTCAACATCCTCTCTCTTCTTCCTCAAAACATGAATGACAATAATAAACCAGGTTACAGCGGCTGTTATTCATCCCTCAAACCCACAAAACCGTGTTTAAAGGGGTGTGTCAGTTTTCAATTTCTATAAATGTCTCAAAACTGTAAAAGAAGGGCAAGGTTTTCATATGATGAAAATGATAAACGCGTAAAAGGTGATACTGCATTGCGATTATTTGAAGAAATGTTCTTCTATGGTTAGATCTCATCATCTTCACTGGCCCTTCATTGTCTCATTAAAGTGCCTTTTCCCATCCAGGTAAAGCATGGACTCTAAAGGGGGACACAAGCAGACATAAAACACAATGTGAAACTCTATGTCCTTCATTTTGATTAACTTTAATGGCCTGGACGACTGTAAAAGAGAAAGCTCTGACCTCCATAACTCTGTGGTAGAACAGCTGGAACAGCCTTCTCTACTCTGAAGGTGAAGTGGAAGACGTTGGTTGTGCTGTGTTGTCGGGTCAGGGGGTCAAGTACCTCAGTGTGTACTCTGACCTGGACGTGCTCCCCCTCAGTGTAACACACCTGACAGAAGACCACAATATTACAATGCAGTGTGTGTGTAAAGACAATGCCATTAATAATAATTACAATAAAAAAAAAATGACAGTATCATTTTCCTGTTTATTCACTATTGTAAACTGTGGTCTGACACTTTATGGCTAAGTTGCTGTGTTTTATCAGTTCGTTCTAATTTTGAATAATACCACACACAATTATTTTATAAATATATACCTAAAAATATATATTTTAAACTATTGTAAACTATTAAAACAATGTTTATAAGTTTGGTGCCTATCTAAACACAAGCAGACAGTGGAAAGCATGTGTGTACTTAGCTGGCTCATCATAAACTCATAAAACAAATCAAGCTAAACAACATTTAATCAGACAATTGCTAACTTTGATTTGTGCTACAGTCACACAGTGTGTATATATTTATTTGAGCTTGAATTATATCTGTGCACCACTAATCAAGACATTTGACTAATTTGCCAGTGTTATATACACACATGTAGTAGTAACACTCTGATGGTTCAATTTAATGGTGTCAATTTAATACTTAAAGTGTTGATTTATCATTGGCAAATTTACTGTGGAAGTTTCAGCATCTACCTGTGAAGACAGCATAAGCAGGGAGCCAATCTCCACTGGCTTCTGGAAGAGGATATCGTCCACTGCTACCAGACTCGGTCTACAGCCACTATGATTAGGATACCAATACACAAATAATTAATTACAATTTTTAATTTTAAATGTACTCTGTTCACAAGTTAACATATGTGAAAATGTTTTTCAGGAATTTGTCAGGAACACAGGAAAAAAAGAAAAAGCTGTCTCTTACGCAAATGCACAGGCATTGGCCCAACCCAGCTCATAGGCCTTCCTCATCAGAAAGCCACCAAATATACGATTGAAGATGTTCCGCTCCTGTATTGGGAAAACACAGGCAATAATTTATGTGTCAGCTGTATTCTTTTGAAGATATCACAATTAATTTTATCCATTATATTTGTTTTGCTTTAATGCAGCTCTGATCAATAACTGTTATTTTTATAAATGCTTTATAAATCTATAAAAATTAGTAATCAGTAATTTACCTGTGGATGGCATATCTCCAGCCCTTTTAATTTAGCATCCTCCATCCACACAGAGTTGGGTGGAAGGATGCGCCCCCGGAAGCTGACTGTTCTAAATGGCAAAAAATTACATACGGCAAACATCAACAATATGGCTGAATAATTATATAAACAAGACATTTGCATGAATTTTCATTATAGGCAGATCTATAAAAATGTTTTGCTGTGCTATTATCTGTGTTTATTTGTGTGTTAAGTGTGTTTTTATTATTTTTTACTTTGTGTCGAGAGTGCTAAGGAACAGGCTGTGGACGACATTCCTCTCTTCCGCAGTCGGTGCCACCTTTAGTAGAGAGGCTGTGCTCAACTCCACACGTCTTTTCTTGTTAACTGAAACAAACATTGGATTTATTTCTCCACATATTCAATTTAAAGTTTGCTATGCAATTTTTGAAAAGAAAATATTTATATATATTTATATACATACACACACTGATCAGTCATAAGATTAGCACCTAGACCTGTCACAATAATTACATTCTAAGTGATGACAGCCCATTAACGTGAATGAGATAATATGACAATATATACTTTTTTTTTGAAGAGCAGTTTTATTTTATTTATGTTTATTCTATTTAGATTATTTTTAAAATATGTTTATATTCCAATAACAGTGTCTCAGCATTTGTAATGTTCTTCAGAGTGTATAATTATTATGTTATAATACTATTATTATATTAGTGACATGAAAAATGACATCAAATTACTATAATATTGTTTATCAAAATTATATTTATGACAATATACAACAAAAGCTGTTATTCTGACAGGCCTATTAGCACCGCCTGCTAAATACTGAATAGGTCCCCTTGTGCCGCCACAAAAGACTGCATGACTGCAGAATCCCTATTTACATTCTTATTCTACAGACCTGTGAACTGGTTTATTAAACATTAATCAGCCATAACATTAATAACACCTGCCCAATATGGAGTGGGTCAGTAATTGTATTACATTAAATACATGACATTTGACATTGTGACCAACTTAAAAGTAACTACCAGCTTCACTGGGACATATTAACAATACAGCTCTAAAAAAAGAATGAGAAAAAAGAAAGCAAAAAAACCTGGACATAACAAACATTAACATATATAAATTTAGCTCTTACTTTCTCCTTGCTGAAAAATCTTCTCCTCTTCTGGTCCCTCTAGCTGCAGTGGGTTTACGAATGCAGCCCTAGAATTCAAACAAAGCCTATTTCAGTATCCACAAACTAAAAAACTTATGGAATGCATCTTATATGTAATGTATATACAAATGTTATAATATATATAATGTTCAGATGCACCTTTTGTTCTCTGGATCTCGAGCCACCATCACAAATGTGGCATCCAATACTGGGCTGTATGCCCCATCATGGAACTGTGACACAAATGGGATTAACATAAATGGCTAATGTTTTCTTACAGGTAAATCTGCACAATATGGATAAAGTGCAATAATGTTGCAGCATATTAACTTTTAATAGGTAGATTGTACATGGTTAACCCTTTGAAACTTAGCTATCGATCTTGATGCAGAAACTACTATTAAACATTTGGTAACAAATTATCAAATTTATGTTAATTATAAAAGAACTGAAATTATCAGGTTCTTTACATTATAATATATTGCAGACTTTCTGTGATGTAAGTATCAGCACTGTAAAAGCCAAAAAGTAACATGATAGTGATTAATTTATACTATATGCTACCTGTGTCATGTGCATCTTGGCTTCAATTGAGGACTTGCCAACCCATGTCACATGACCTGTGAACTTGATGTCACAGTCTGGGTAGATTATGTTCTTTCTCATGTCTGTGACAAAATATCAACATCAGTGAGCATACTGGAAACATACATTATTAGAAATGTTTAATAATTAAAATACTAAGTTCCTTTAAACATCCTTTGAACAATGTCAAACTGAAAGGGTTAATACCAATTTTGTCGACCAGTGCTGTGACGATAGACAGTGGAGATTTCTGCAGCTCTTTGTTCCATGTGTGGGAATAACAGATAAGCACTGTAAGAACAATCATGATTAAACATGTGGCAAAAGCACATATGAATGTTAATATGTAAACATATATGACCTTGTCATATCAAGATAAAGATTTTAGAAGTTTTTTACCTGCTAAACTATCAAGGTCCTCCAAAATCCGACCAAACCTATTAGGAAAAAAAAGGGAAAAAAACAGTTCTTTAATTGTTTATAAGAGACATATCCATACCATATGCAAACATGTGGACACCCCATGTAATGAATGCACTCTAAGTTGATATTGTTGATACAGATGGGCTAATCAGTCATATTGCCCATAGATTGGACTCAAAAGCAGAATAGGAGCAGATAAAAATGATCCTTTTGGCACCATGTCTAATTCCTGGTGTAAGCTAGAAAGGTAGAAAGCCCCCCAGAATTGAGCTGTGGAGCTGTGAATCACTGGCATGGTGGAGCTCAATCCTGTACTTTTAAGATGATTTGTGGAGTTGAATATGGTTAACTATTATCCTATATACTTTCTTGGCCAGAGATCCAATATTTGCTCATCCATCTTTAAATGTAAACATGACATACACTACATTACATCCTTATTAACAAATTTAGGTACTTTAAGGTGCACTCATTTTGATTTTTGACTTTAATTACGCACACACACAGTTTGTACACAGAAAATACTGTCAACAGGATGAGTCAATGGCAAGTATTAGCTAGAAGGGTATGATCCCCCAGTACTGGAATGTGAAGCAGTATAGCTGTGTTCTCATGAGTGATGGAGCTTTGGGATGAGCTGAAGTGTCACAACCAGTCACTTACAATCAGATAAAGGCGTTCAAATGCACACACACCCAGCTTGACTTTGTTTGTAAGCTTAAGGTCACCCTGCTCAATGCCTGTGAAGAAAGCCCTTCAGTTTTTTTTTAGTTCTGTGAAGAAAGCTTAACGTTTCTCAAATAACATTTCTTTCTCCACAGTTTCAAATAGAAGAATGCTAAAGCTTTCTCAAGGAACATTTAACAATATTTGAAGATTTCAGAGTAGTTTTCTTTAAGTTATAATTAGGGATGCAAAATTATGTTTTGGCCAAAACTGAAACCTAACAAAATTAAACATTTTTCCGATGCTGAATACAGAAGTAATAGCTTAAATGCATTACTCTCTTGCTTTTCTTATTAAGCCGAACCCCAAAAGTGCTTTTTTTGCTGTTTTCTGCCAAATAATTCTGGTTATGGTTGCAAATTCTTCAGTGCATCCTTTTTTGTATTATTCAGACATCAGGTGGCAGTAGCTCTGGTGGTACCTGACACTGTTGTGGTAGTTGAGGTATTTCTCTCTGAGCGAAGGCTGAGTGCCCAGAGGAAGATGCACCTCAATCTCACTGTCCTTCATCCTCTTTGCGGGCAATTCGTTCTGACTGCTCGCAAGGTATGTACTTAGTGATGCTCTCTCTGCCATCGCCTGCTGATGATCTCTGCAAAATATCAAAAAATATTGTAAAATATTACAATAACACTATACACTGTAAATTATTTTGTTTTCCACTTTATTATAGTTTTATTTATATATAATAAAAATAATGTATCACATTCTATTTGTATATGTTGCTAAGGTTGTAATATAAAAAAAGTAGGTGAGGAAGTTATTTATTTATTTATTTGGTAAAGTTTACAATTAATATTGACAGCACTAGTTATGTTGTGTTGTTTGTTTCTTGGTTGAATGTTCTAGTTTTAATTAGAATGTGACATATAGATTATGACAGCTCAAAAAGACTGTGATGCTTACTTCCAGTTAGTCGATGCTCCGACAATCTGCCTCAGCCTGTTGCGTACTGTACAAAAGAAATGATGAAAAAAACAAAAGTTAATCTGAAAAATTGAGGGCATTTTAAATTTGTAGAAGTGCTGCATGCCAAAAAGTGCCAAGCCCTCATACTGTCTCAACCAGTCTCAGTATAACATACTGTAACATACTGCTAAAAACACTATTTGCAGAATCTTTGTAAAAAATCCCAGTAGTATAGTTATAAAACAGTTCAAAATTGCTATAGAAAAGCTATTTTCACATAAAGGCCACAAAGGAAATCCCAATGCCTTCAAGTAACTGAACAGTAGAGATGATACGACAAAGAGACAACAGAATGGAAAGGCCAGAACAAAGATGAGCCAAAATAGTAAGACCACCTGCCTAATTTTCCTAACTGCCATCTGTGTGCCACCAAAAAGAGATCACTGTACAAGATCTATTAAAGTGTTCTGCTGTATCTCACAGCAAGATGTTTCAACTTACGAGTTAAAAGATAGATCCATTCTGACAAAGATTCAATGCATTACACAAGTAGATGCCTTTTCCCATAACTCTAATCCAGATGCTTTGTGACCAATGTAATAATTACTAACAGTGGACAGGACTAAACATGGTCACTCTGGCTAGTTCCACAGACAATATAATGTTCCTTGCCCTCACCCATCAAGGATCTTTGCAAGTCTAAAACCTGTTTTCTGATTTGTCCTTCTTCAGACCACTGTGAGTACTTACCCAACACTGATGACCAGAAGCCAAAAGTCTTGCTTTTTTTGGAGATGCTCTCTCCCAGTCATCTGGACATAACAATTTGGTCCTTAAAGTCAGTAAGATCTTTACGCCTGACCATTTCTCCAGTTTCCAATATTTTGACTCTGACAACCATTTTATTTATGGTCTTTATGTTTTGGCTCATTGGTTTATGTATTTTTAATTTAAAAAGCTACACATGCGAAACAACAGCTTTAAGAAGAGATATAAAAAAATAGACTGACATGGAGAAGGGATATTTCTGAAAGCCACAATACGACATGCAGCAGTTTGAGATGTTGTGTACAATCAGATTCAATAGAAAACATAAGGCCAGTTTCAAAAGACTGATTTGTTTTGTTAATGAAGCTGCATGCAGAAAGAGAAAATAGAATGGCGTTTAGTTATTTTATGCCTTCAGAGTTCATTAAGAGCATACATGAAAACATGCGAGTTAGACTGTATTTAATTTTACCAAAAACACACCATTGTTCACAAGCAAGTGTGAGTTTCCTGTGGGGACACATATCTGAGTCAAGAAACATTTCTATAAGAAAACAATCATATAACAGTAATGTAGCAAATTACTATTACATTAAACTAGTGTAACAGCTGGGAAAACACAAAAATGTGCCATACACTGCTATAACAGAACATACACTGACATGCCAAAAGTCATGGGAAAACAATATGTAAACTGATCAAGAAATGGTACTCAGGGAAAGGCTTTGGGAATGCTCACATCTGTATAAGTTGTGTGGTGTTATATTTTCATCTTATTAACAGATCATAGGTAAAAGTCGGTTCCAGATGAATGGGACATTCCATTTCTGAAGTTGGGCGGGCCTTTAACATACCTTTACTCACAGTGTGTACCGGGAATACTGATGAATAGACAAGCCAATCTAAAAATCAGCCCTTATTCAATGCAGGAGGTCCAACACACACACATATCCTACAGGACAGAACATTGTTCTTTAGCTTCCCTGTGACATGGCAAAAATCAGGGGACATGATGCTAGTTCCTGTCCCATGACATGTGGCATGTCTGTGTAGAAACAATACTTGTCCTATACTGTGTCCAAGAAAATATTTAGTTCTTTATACAATTAATGTCTCTATTATAGCTCCAACTAAAAATCTGAATTTTGTTTATTAAGTACATTTTATCGGTTTAGGTATCTGTTTAGACATATGATATTTAATGTTTCACCTGATCTATTATATATATATTTATTACACTATTACTGAGGAACAAAATAGAACATATATCTATTATATATACTCTGTATAAGTTTAATTAAATATAATTCAAATTAATCAGAAAATAATAAACATAACAGAATTAGACAGAATATAATTAAAAGAACAGAATAGAGCTAGTGCAATAAAATTAGACCATGCATTTGACTCATTATTACTGATATACATAATATAATATGGAATATGTATAATATACGTTTTGTGTGGGTCTCAGTAACAACATGCACAAAGCCACTCTGTAATTACTGTAATTATTAGACTTTTTGGTATATTGTTAATGTAAATATCAATTTTGTAGCATGTAGCATAGGGTGTTTATGTACAGAATATCCAAAATAAGAGCCTTGATTCAGATTCTAAATGAGTGTGTGTCCATTTACCTTCAGCCATATCAGGGGCCTTTCCTTGTAGGCAGACTGGACCTACAGAAAATGCTCTGGATGTCAGAGATGATGCTCTCTTCAGGACCCTGAACAAATAACAAAAAGACAGACAGCAACAAGGTGGTTTAAGCTCAAAGGTTGTATAGTGTGATTTTGTTTAGTGCTGTAACTCATACAGAACATACACATAAAAATGCTTATTGTCAGCTGTCCTAACATTTAAAATAACTGGTGGTCTCAGCTATTAGCCAAAAAGCTAGCCAGTCCTGCATTTCATTGCCTAGGTCAGAAACTTCACCGTGAGCAGGAGACTGACTAGAAAAAGAGAACAGAAACCAGGCGGGGTTTTTACCTGTGCGGCAGCATGTTGTTCTACTGTGTTTAGGTCAGGGTTTGCACTATAAGAGCGATAAACTGCTGTTATATGTTCTGTTCAGCAGGACCACACCACAGCCTGGGTCAACACTCAACACTTCCTGGCATCTGGGCGTTGTAACATTTTCTACCGTAATAACTCCTCTATAAACGCAAATCCAAAGACAACAAACACAATCCGCTTTAGTTATACCGTAATAACCGTAATACCGTAATAAGTTCTCAGTGAACCTTCTGTAAAGAGTATAGTTCTATACAAATACAAATACAAACTTGTGACTTTGGGGGGAGCATTATATACCGCAAACATACACTGTGTGTGATATTTTGGCATTTTGATAAAAAATGCTTGCATTAAAAAAAAAACTACTACTACTATTATTCATAGAATTGACATGATACCAACTGCTAAATAAAACAATTATCTGGGGTTCAAAACCTAAAACATTTTAGTAATAAATAATACATGACATCAAGAACACTTTGACACATTCATAACATTCCGTCCCACTTTTCTCTCTCTCTCTCTCTCTCTCTCTCTCTCTCTCTCTCTCTCTCTCTCTCTCTCTCTCTCTCTTTCTCTCATAACAATATCATATTACCTGCACTCGGTTATATGATGTGGTCAGTTTTCTTTTTTTGTTATTATTTTTATTTCCAGAATATTAAAACCTCTAGACAGAGACTAGAATTCAGTTTCAACGTTTTTTTGCACAAAAAAGCCTTTTCATTTACATTTCCTTTACATTAAATTTTAAATCGTCAACGTCCGTAAAACGATACAAATCACGTGACTGGAGGAAACAGCGCGTCCTGCGCTCCTATTGGTGGGTAACGGGATCTGTTTATAGGCGCCGCTCCGCCCCCGGCTCTGGTGTTTATATTGCGGATGTGGAACAAAAGCTGACCGAAGAGCTGGAGACCGAGCAGGAGAGCTGCTGCATGTGAGCCCCTTACAGCAGGGTTAGAATCCCACCAGACCGAGAGCGGAGGAGAGAAACTCCCGGGAGGCGGATGAAGAAACTGCTTTTGCTTCGCTTCACTTACAGAGGACTCGTGAGAAAAGGGAAAAAGAGTAAAAGAAGAAAATGGCCAATTTTATATTGCGAAAAGCGGAGCCCAAAGACGTGCCTGACATACTGCGACTCATAAAGGTGGGTTTTTTCCACTCAGTCCTGCTCGTGTGTTTGTCTAGCAGTCTGACTCCTCCTGTATGATCACTGACACTCGCTTATAACGGGTCCCTTTGTGTGTGTGTGGACCTGCTTCTCGAGAAGTTGTGCAAGAGGAACTTGTCTCTGAAAGTTGCCATCAAATTTTATGATGCGCTCCTCCTCTGGCGAAACAAAGCCGTGCATCAACTTGTCTTTATCAGATGTGAGAGGGCCTCCAAGTCTCACAGAGAGAAGAACACACAGTCTGTTCAGGCTCGTTTCTGTGTCCTTGTCCTTGTGCAGCCCTTACTCTAACTAGTTGCACAGGCAACACTTTTTTTCCACTGTTTCCCTATCACTTGCACTAATGGAGAAGTGATTGATGTAGCCAATATAAACACCTCTATGTACCCATATTTACAGGACCTGGCCAGATACGAGGAAATGGAAGATCAAGTAAAACTGACTGAGAAAGGTGAGATGACTCAGTGTGTGTAATGCAGCTCTCTGCTCTGTCTAACTGCTCTATTTAAAAAGTCTATATAATTACTAATGGCAGCACTCTGTGTGCAGATCTGCTGGAGGATGGATTTGGAGATCACCCGTTCTACCACTGTGTCGTGGCAGAAGTCCCAGCTGAGCTCCAGAAAGTCGAGGGTAAGCAAACCTGTGCCTCCTCTTATGTGTTTCCAACATTGGTCTTTGCCTATTTGTACAGTTTTTCAGCTCTATATGGATGAAAACATTACAGTCAGCACAAAGAACAGCGTATTCTGTGAGATAAGCGCACAAAATGCTCGCTGTTCTCATCTTGTTATTGTAAATATCTGACCCATTTTCTGTACATTACCTCAACTACTGCCCCCTAGAGGAGTGAACGTGTTTTTACTGAATACCAATGTATGTTTTTTTTTCCCCACACAAATGGAATCCAGTTACTTATGCATGATTGATGCACCATCTTGTGTGTGTATATACAGCTCTGGAAAAATTAAGAGCCCACTTAAAAATGATGAGTTTTTTTTATTTTACCAAATTGAAAACCTCTGGAATATAATCAAGAGGAAGATGGGAAATCACAAGCCATCATTTTTTTTACACTTCGAGTGGTATAAAGTTATCCAAAAGCAGTGTGTAAGGCTTGTGGAGAAGAAACAGGCCAAGAAGTTTTATTTAGAATTTGAGAGAAATATTGTCTGTAGTTAATAGAATAAAACAAAAATGTTCAATTTACTTAAACATATACCTATAAATAGCAAAATCAGAGAAACTGATTCAGAAACTGAAGTTACCTAGCTATACACGTTTAGACATGCATCCAACCAATTCATTATTCAGTATGCAAGATTAATACTTCAATGTATAAACTACATCTTTTACATACTACAGGTTTTTCTGTGATTGGTTTTGCCATGTACTATTTCACCTATGACCCATGGATTGGAAAGCTGCTCTATCTTGAGGACTTCTTCGTGATGAAAGAATACAGAGGTGAATATCAGTCTGTGTGTGAAAAACACTGCATAAGGTTTTCAGCTATATAAATGTCCTTCCTTTTACATTTGCAGGTTTTGGAATTGGTTCTGAAATCCTGAAAACTCTCAGTGAAGTAAGTACACAAGTCATCATTTGTCAAATGTACCCTGTAAACACAAATTATTCAGTTTTATATAGGTACATTTTGTTAAACTTAGCAAACACAAGCCTAAAATGTATACATATGTTGCTTCGAGTGTATTCAAAAGTTCTGGCACCCTTGGACAAATTAAAGTGTCTTTTATTTTTACATTTTATTTTTTTGTTCAGTGTTAATTACTACATATTAAAGCTGTCACAATCTCTTTAGATGACACTTTTTGTACAAAAAAAGGATTCTACGTGTATATTTACTATATGTTAGTTACAGTTACAGGGTCTTTTTTGTCTTATGTTTTGCATCAAACAGAGTGTAAGTGTTTTTTTGCAGCTGATAAAAAATATATTGACACATGATAGGACTTTTTAAAATAATTAAAAGAAAGCTTTTAATTTCTAGGCAGGTTTAAACATTAGAATTTGTTCAAGGTTTTTCAAAAACAACTCTTTCACACTTCTGAGGAATTTAGTGGTAAAAACACATTGCTAACCTTTTACACACATACAGTGCCAGCCAACATTTTGGACACACCTATGTATTAATATTACCCAAATAGGGATATTTATTATATACCAACTCAACCTCTTTACAACACAGCTAATGCTCTCCAACACATTAAGAGGGAGGAAATTCAAGGCACAGCTGTTAACTGAAAGTCATTTCAGGTGACTGTACCTCATAAAGCTGCCTGAGAAAATGCCAAGATGTGCAAATCTGCCATCTAATCAAGAAGTGTTACCTCAAACATATTCTGGTTTAACACTTTCTGTTTACTAAATAACTCCATATGTTTTTCTTCATAGTTTGGGTGACTTAAGTATTAGTCTACAATTTAAGGTGTGTCCAAACTTTTGACTGGTACTTTATCTTTACTGTCAAGCAAAATACTCTTTTTAATGACTTTGTCACCACTTGTCCAGAAAAGGCATTTCAAGAGTTTAAAGAATGTAGTCACTGAATGTAGTCAAACTGCTTTTGCTAGTACCCTGTTCCATGACTTTTGCCAGGCCTCAGTTGAGCTCTAATAATTCACATGCTTTTCAACATGCGAGTTTGACAGTGACAGACCTCACTCACAAGATAACACCTCAAACTAATACAGGTGTTGGTGTTCCCAAGCAGTCACCTGAGTTAATACTTTAGGATCAGGATACAAACTGTGTATTCTTTCACTGCGTTGGGAGTTATCATATCTAGCTTTTTGTTGTAGTTGAGCTTAGCTGCGACACAATAAAACATTATAAGAATGATCAGCATTTAGAATGATCATGATCATTGATTTGGTTGTCTTGGGAATGTGGTGTGTTTGTATGCTGTGAGCGATATTGTGCGAACCTAGATTAATAAAAAAAAAATAATCATGTTGGAATGAACGCTGGAACTGTGTCAACCTGCACCAGAGGTTGTAAATCTTTTCATGCTTCGTTTATGTAAGTCTGAAAGAAAGAGTTGCTGGTTGCAGTTGGCCCCCTTTTAATCTGTTAATTACTGCAGACTCCTGGTCTCTTAGTATCTAACGTAAAGTGCAAAGTGGTGAATCTATAGATTGAGCAAATCAAAGCACAATGTATAAGGTATATTATAATACACAGTACCTTCTATTACTTTAGTACTGATATAAATAACATATTTAAGATACTGCATTGTTCTTAAACAGCTGACAATGATATGCAGGTGACTATGCAAAAAGACCATGTGTATGACATTAAAATAAAGTTAAGGTAAATTCAGATGGATGGATCTTTCCAATTTATTTATTTACTTTATTGCTACATTTTTGTTAGTTTTGAATGAATTTCTTGCAAAATAAATATTTCTGATTAATGTATCCCCTTTTTTACATAAAAGGTGGCTCCACATTTTTATTAAACTGCAAGAATACACATGCAGCAATGCATTTTGTTTACAGTGTCTGTTAGCTTGTCTCAGCATTAGAAAACTGATGAGCTTTTATAGGCTAGAGAATGTTCCACTAAGAGAATGAATTAGTACTCATTTTTACTGAGAGACCGAGATTTGTGCAAGTTATGGGTACTATACAAAGACTGTCTATATGCCCCATAAACCCAGTTTCACATCTGATTGGGAAATGTTTTATTACTGTTTCCACAGACGGCTGTAAAGACTCGCTGCAGTAGCATGCACTTCATTGTGGCTGAGTCTAACCAAGCCTCCATCAACTTCTACAAGCGGCGCGGGGCCTCAGACCTCTCTCTGGAGGAGGGCTGGCGTCTCTTCAGGATCGACAAGCAGAATCTGCTTAAGCTGTCTGCCGAAGAGTGAGGTGGCCCAGAGCACCGGAGTTTATGGAGGGGCTGAGGGGCCCGGAAACCTCTTTCTTTTCATTTACATCCAGCATTCACCAAACTAATGACCAACTACATGACAATAACATAATTATAGGTAGCCCTTTGAGTTTCTCCTATATAATTTTAGTTTATTATGTAGTGCTTTGTAATTGTCTGCTTAATTAATGTAACCAGTTTGCAGCTGATTTTAGTATATTTTAAACATATTAAAAAAGGTTATGCAAGGAGTGTGCATGTGTCCTTATTTAGTAATATACCAGGGCATTTTAAGCTAAATTGCAAGCGAAACAACAAGGAGAAACAAGCCTGTTAGCACAAATATAGAAACTGCAGATATTTTTTTACTATCTAATGTATTATTTCAAAGTAAATTTATTCTCAAGTTAAAGAAATGCAAAAACATAGAATATCAATTTGTAAAGCCCTATTTAAACAAACACTACTACAATCAGTTCAGTATTATATTTAATTATTCTTACTAGAATTATTGTTTAATGTCATATGTCATATACATGCACAGATGTGCTGTTCTATTTTTGGGTGCAAAACAGAGACCAACAGTTAAGATGAGGTGTCGGGGGAAACGCCCACTGGAACAGTTGTTTTTGTACAGAATGTTCCACTGTTACATATGGCAGCAGAGATAATGGAGGGCACACACCTAGGATCATCTCTAGGGAATATTATGGCCACATGAGTTTATAGATACAGTGTGCAGTAAGGTAATGAATGGAAAAAATGTAGTTGTTACACCTGGCTCAGCTACAAGATACAGCTGTTTGGAGGATTTAAATGTATGCTTGTGAAATGACTTGTAAGTGGTACTTTTGGTTTGATCAATGGTGGTATATAGTATAAAAGGTTTGAGAATAACATACTGTTTTGAGGGTGCAACTGATGTATCCTTCTTTGTCTTGATTTTGAGTTATGTATACAGGGGTTGGACAATGAAACTGTAACACCTGTTATTTTAGTGTGGGAGGTTTCATGGCTAAATTGGACTTCATTAATTGCACATTGCACCAATAAGAGCAGAGTGTAAAAGTTCAATTAGCAGGGTAAGAGCACAGTTTTGCTCAAAATATTGCACTGCACACAACATGATGGGTGACATACCAAAAGAGGACAAATGATGCATCTGTGACCAAGACAGCAAGTCTTTGTGATGTATCAAGAGCCACGGTATCCAGGGTAACGTCAGCATAACACCAAGAAGGACCAACCACATCCAACAGGATTAACTGTGGATGCAAGAGGAAGCTGTCTGAAAGGGATGTTTGGGTGCTAACCCGGATTGTATCCAAAAAACATAAAACCACGGCTGCCCAAATCATGACAGAATTCAATTTGCACCTCAGAAAAAGGAATCTTCACCAGATAGTTAAGAAGAACCCTCACTTCCCCGACCGCAGCCTGGGCTTTGAGACACAGCTATTAAGTACTAGTTCTAGAATGTGTCTCTAAGCAGCTCTTGTCTACTTATTGCTACATGATCAAGAAACTGAAACTTGAAATGGCCTAGTCAAAGTCGTAACCTAAACTTTACTAAAATATTGTGGCAGGATTTGAAACACACATTCCATGTTCAAAGACCTACCAACTTAACTGAAAACTGCCCATGTCATTCAGAGACACTAAGTAAAAACAAAATAAAGTATTTGGCAGTGTAATCAGGGAGTAACCAGCTTAAATCATCCAACATACCAACGACTGAGGGTCATAGGGAGTGTACTGATGGAACATGTTTAAAAGTGCAGCACTAAGTGACTTTAGTGACTAGTGACTCTCTGTTGTTGTAAATAGTGTATGTATGCAACATCTGTCACTGGACTTACTACAAAGTGTGTAGATGATGTAAAAATGTGCACACTTCCAAACCCAAAACCTGCATAACCATTAAAGTAAAAAGTCTGCTGAGGAGCTTCAACCTAGAAACACTTTTACTTTTATTTTATTCCCCACAAACAGACGCACCATAAAAATGTATGCAAAACAGAGAACAGGCATTATAATATTATAATATGTAATCCAGGTGCATATTGCTTGAACGACGACATCTGCAGACAATCAGCCCTACTCAACAACCCACTCCAGCAAAGTCATGTGATTAACTCCACCCTCACTCCTCTAGCATCATCATCACCATAGATTCTGTTATGATTTATCTACACTAAAATATTGTTTAAATATTGTGAGGACATCAAATTATGGTCCTATCAAAATGAACCCAGTTTCAAAACCAGTTTTGTAGAATGAATATGACAAGAAATAAGCCTCATCAACTTAGTGGTATTTTTAAATGGACTGAACTACATACATTCTTCAACATTCAAATTAATCAATTTGCTTAAATGCAAAGCTCATCATTTCCTAGTTCACAGATAACATGTCCAGAGGAGTCTGCCTTAGAAATGCCCTTTCACTTTTATTGTCTTATATTGAGAATTTTATATCCATTAATTACAACCATAAACAGTATTGCTTTAGATAAGATAAAAAGTTGATGAGAAAAAGAAAAGAGGAAGTGTTTAGCAGTACGCTGCAAAAACTCCAAAAGTATAATCTGTCCATGATAATGTCTGATCACATTAATCTAATAACTAGCATTTAGAAAGACATAGGATGTCTTTATTATATCATAAGGTTAATTAATTGCAAATAAGATATGAGACAGATATGAAGGACCTGATGTGTGCACTAAGCCAATGGCTACTGGCTACTGTAGCAGGTTTTCCGTCCATCAGGTTTTTGTACTTGAAAAAAGAAAAAGCTGAAAATGTAGAAAAACACCAAATATTATGGAGAGACTTTTATGACAGAACAAGGTAGAATATTACTAAAGTCAAACTGTTAAAAATAGTGATAGAAAAGGGTTTTCTTGATGTAGCGAGCTGTAAGTAACATTATTCTCGAGTGGGCAATGACTGGACACAACAAGCCTTATGGATAATATGATTATAACACACAGGATGCTTTTAATATTTTAAAAAGTTGACTCTAAAGCTTGTCTCAAAAAGGTCTCTGCACTGCTTTCTGTGGGTTGTCTGGTGTGTTTGTGTTCCCACATGGTGGACGTCGTCAAGGTAGCGTAGAAATTTCAGCCCTCATTAGTTGGGCCACTGTTTGTCCTGCCCACCATCTCTGAACTGCAAACAATAGTTATAAAACATTGTAAATGGCTGGAAAGGTGATTCTGTTAAAAGTAGAAGACTAAGTTAAATCTCTCCATTTTCCTTTTTTAAAGCTGTTCCTTATAATGGTACCCTATATTACCCAAAGTCTTTAAATACTGTAATGAATGTAAATAAGACTTATTTTATAGTCATATTTGGTCATGATTTTCCATCTTTAAGTGCATCCTCTCTGACTTTGACACCACTGGCTCCACGAGGAAGTGATTTTTTTCTGCGGCTATAATGGAGGGATTCTTTGTCTGCTCTGTGCAAAGTATCTCCTGGTGTCCTACAAGTCTAATGATTGGGTCCTATTCTCTTCTCAGTTTACACCTGCTTACTAGAGGTAATTTTCACACATGGGTGCTTTTGTGCTTATGACACTCATTCTTACTTTTGTTCCTTCAGAAACACAGGTCCTGTCATCTGATTGTAGATATCAGCCCATCATATAACGATCAATCTAGCAAACAGAACTATTCTTCATTCCAGGAGATACAGTTTCCTTTGAGAACCATTTATGTTTGAAAGAAATCTGAAGCATGAATGACATAAATGTAAATGTAATTGAAACACAGTTTAATCTCTTATTCCAAATTGAGTTAATTAGCTAAGACATGTTTAATGTCTAAAGTTTGTATCACATATACTGTATGTATTATGTATCACCATGCATTGCTAGCAATGTTAACGTGGGACTAAAAGGTGGGAAAACATAAATAAATCAATTGTGGTGAACTCCAATATATGTATATACAGCTCTGGAAAATAAGAGACACTTCAGTTTCTGCTTCAGTTTCTCTTATTTGCTTTTTGCTTGAGTAAAAATTAACATTTTTGTTTTATTCTATAAACTATGGACAAAATTTCTCCCAAATTCCAGTATATATATATATTTCAATATATTGTCATTTAGAGCATTTATTTGCAGAAAATAAGAAATGGCTGAAATAACAAAAAAAGATGCAGAAGTGTCAGACCTCACATAATGCAAAGAAAAGAAAGTTCATATTCATAAAGTTTGAAGAGTTCAGAAATCAATATTTGGTGAAATAACCCTGGTTTTTAATCACAGCTTTTATACATCTTGGCATGTTTGCCTCCACCAGTCTTACACACTGCTTTTGGATAACTTTATGCCACTCCTGGTGCAAAAAATCAAGCAGTTCAGCTTGGTTTGATGTCTTGTGATCATACATATTTTTTTTCCAGAGCAGTATATGTGGGGGAGGGGCACAAATCTTAGGATCTGTTCCTGTAAATAAAGATAGAATATTGGGACATTATTTTTATTATTATTATCTCCTTATATATGTTTACCTTTGTTCAATGTCCTCTTTTCATGTGACATACTCTCCACACAGCTCCTGACATGAACTTTAGCCCATCATGCTTATGTATCTTAGCGTAACAACAAGTCCTGGAGGCTTTCCATGTAGTTACTAATTAACACCAACAGACAATAAGCATATTGGTGATCTAAGACAGTGTATTTGGTTTTTAGCTCTATGCACATAATATGCAAAACAACACAAACTATTAGTAACATTATCTGAGTTGAGCTAAGCATCTTAGCACACCCAACTCAAATCAGGCCTATGTAACTCACAGTGCTCAGTCGGTTAGCTGCTCCACACTTTATCTGTTCTCCAATTGACTCCTCACACATACATCATTTTATCTACTCAGAAATGGTAAACTTGGAAATATCTAAACATTTTAATAATTAACAAGGAGCTGCTATAATGGAAATGTACTCTTTGCATTTATGTCCAATGCTGTTACTGTCTTAGACATATGCTGTTATCAGTCTTCTGAAATGATGTGGTTATAGCACTTACATAACATTGATACCAGTGTAATGATTCAGCAGTGGCAGAAAGTTCTAGAAAATGAGCCACACTGCCTGACACTAGTACATTTCCACTGTAATGAAGAATGTCTTATTATTAAGGCATTATTCAAATTTAATTCCTCAGACCTTTTTATCTGTCAAAATTGTATGTGAACTTTATGGTGCATTGTCAAGATTGTCAAAGCAAGATAACGTTGCATTTTATCTTAAAATAACAGCTTCAAAATCATTGCGATTTTGAGGCATGTCCTTAGTAAGACTGTCCTTCTTAGTGGCCTATTCATCCTATTCATCACACATATGGAATAATTTAACAAGGCTTTTTGATTTTTGCAAATCTCACATTTTATTAAAAACTCTTCTTCGGTTTCCACCAGTTCATCCTATTTTTGGGGTGCAATGATTTTCTTCTTCCTTTGTGTTGTAAGTGTGCAGAGAACAAGGTATGATACACTGGAACAAGCATAGCTTAACAGAGCATGACCTACTGTGATGTTTGTGAAAGTAGAGCATAGACTACATATTGTTGCAACTCTGTTTTCACCGGCACACTGCTAATCGCACCATGTAGCTCTGGTGAAGCGAGCAGGAAAACACTCTCAAGAAATGCATATTGCGTCATATCCTTGCAAGATTAAATATTATTAATTTACCATATCAGTCCACAAGCTTCTTTAACTTTCAATGATGGTTTTATATCTCCTAGCTTGTCATTGAATGGTGTTGAAAAGCTGCTTTAAAAGACTTCTTGACAGTGGTGATGGTAAGAGCTAGGGGTCATGTGTAGAATCCATAAATAAGCAATCCAAAATCCAGTCAAAAGTTGTATAACACTCCCAATCTTCTCAGTATTCAACTAGCAGTTATGAACTGCCCAGGCACTGCATTCCAGCATTTTTACAATCCTAAAAACTACATTCCTAAGGTGTTGTCATGTGAACTGACTAGGTGTTGAGTTTCAAAAACGTTTTGTAATGCTGTTTTGAATTTGAATTTGTCCGACATCTCTCTGTACCAGACCTCTTTAGTTTTAGTCTTTAGATTTTGTAGAAAAAAAAGGTTCTGTTATTTTTATAGAAATCTGAATGTACAGCATTCTGTGACAAACTGCAGCAGCATAATTTACTGCAATCGCTACATATCAGCAATACTTTTTTAATTAATTCCTTTTTTATTATTTATTTTAAACACTTTTAGTCTTAGTTCCTGTAAAAACTTGCGTTCTAAAACTTTTGGTCAGTACTATTTTTAACTACTTCCGTCTAACAACGATTTGCATGTACTTCTCTAAAGCATGTTGCAAGCCAAAGCTTTACCGCAAAACCGTTATGAAATGTATGTCTCAAACATCAGTAAGTGCTTTCAGTGAGGAGGCCTTTAAAGGTATTACATGTTCTGGATGTGGCTCCTATCATGATCAACGAAGCAACATCTAAATTTGTAATTTCTGGACACAATATTTTGAAACATTGAATAAAAAAATTGCTCAGTGTGATTTTATTAGAACTTTTCTATGGAAATTTCCACTGGTGCACTGAAACAACACATTTGATAAGAATAGTTACATAAATTATAAATACACGTACATTACACAAAAAAAAACAAATAATGATATTAACAGTAAGAGACATTTAAACAAGGAAAATGTACTGAAAATAAATACTGTCCAATATATTTTAATACTTAATAGTAAATACACTTTACCTTCTCCATTTCTGCTTTGCTTTCACACATTTCATGCACAGAGTGTGTGTGTTGTTTGGTTTTAAAGGACGTGTCAGAACTACCCCAAGTAGTAGATCAGTGTGACCCATGCAAGGTACCCCTCAGGGCCGTCTTAAAATTCATTAGATGAACTTCAGCTTTTTTAGACTTCCACCACCAAGATAAACTGCTCCATACATATGTTGCAAAAACACATATGGCAAGAACCTGGTTTGTAGATCATTTGCATAAAGTACACAGATTGTTCTGGATCTCCTTGTGTTGTAAATGTTTGACCACTGTATCAATAATAAAAGCAGCTCCAGGGTATTTTTCTGTTTATGACTGAAAGGTACATTTTAGAGGCCAGTGTGCATAAGGGGAAAACATATACAACACTTCATGCTTAGTCTTCTTTAACCTTTGATCTGGCTTCAGCCTCAGTTTATTTCTGCAAAGACAATTAAGGAAAATTAATTGGTAAAAAACACAGCAGCACACACAGTTAACATCTGAAAAACACCATAAAGCAGTTGGCATTCAATATAGTAAATACATTTTTTTACATATCTGTGACAACAGTCAGGGACAAATTTCTGAGGGAGATGGACTCCTGGAAGCACTCCCAGGTAACCTTTTAGGATTTTTTCTAATGTTTCAAATATTAGAATAAAACGCAAATAGAACATACATTCAAGTAAAACCAGTGTCTAGAATGTACTGTTGATCAGTATAGCTACTGATATGTATAGCTATATGATTTCTCTGTGAATACAAGGCACTGCTTGGATTTGTTCAGTTTCACCAGCAGCTAACCTGATGAAACACTGATATGATAAACTGAAGGTGGAAAAACTGGGGTGCTCAATGTATCATAAAAAGTATATAAATTAAATATCATTTTCCTAGATGATTTAGATTTTTGCACAGCAGTGTGTATGAGCTGAAAGTCTTATATTAATTCACTACAATTATTTATCCAAAGCATAGTCTAGGATTAGTAGACAGGTAGCAATGCTGGTGTTCTAATAGTCAGTGCAGAATGTGAAGCTACCCTGACGAAACTGTTATCAAATTTGTTTTAATTAGAACTTCTTATGGTCTCACCTCCTTACTGTCAGATTTTCTCTTCCACAAACTCTCCGCAAATGTGGGTCCCTGTGAAACCCAGGAGGATATCTGATCTTTGCTTATCTGAAATAAAAAATAAAAAATAATACTTTCTTATAAATGAAAAAAATCTGAACTTAATATACATTAAAATGATTTTCAAATATGTAAAATTCAAACCTTGACAAATAGTAAACACCAAGTTTAAGATATGAGGTTCTGTTCACCACTGAAGATTTATGCTTCAAAACTGTAACATCAGTGACAGGTTTCAACATACTAATAAAGAAATTAATATCACTCATAGGGAAAAAGGCACAGAGCTAGAATTTGTGATGCACAGAAATCACACAGACTCTCACTGGAATTACCAGTCTCTGACCAGTGCTGACAACAGGTGATACCTGGATGACCCTATTTTCTTTATATGGCTCAGCAGGCAAATGGAAAAATCCTCAAAATACCACACTCCACCCTCTTTTTCCACATGAGGGCACCGCTCAGGACAAGTGCAGGAAGGAAGGGCTGGTTATACTAGAGCACATGTCACACGTCACAGCACACTTTCCACCAGGACCATCATTCATCAAGCTGGGTGCAAAAAAAGTCTTGTCTTAGGTTAACTTGCCTTTGCCACAGAGGCTGCATGCTGTGGGTAAAACAGGGAGGCACTCAGAGTCATCAGGCCAGCGGGGTATAGAAGTCTTTTCACTCTGCAGCCTTCAAATACATTAAACACACTTATTAGTAACAGAGAAAACAACATTATCAACAAGAATAGAGCAAAATACACAATATACTATTTTACTCTTACTTTTGGCAAGGTAAAGTCCAAGGATTCCAGAGAAACCCACAATACCAACACTTGGGTAGAACCCAGGCGGAGGGTTACTTAGAAATTCATAGCTTTCTGAAATAAAGATATCAAATAATATTATTAAATTAATGTGGTGAACATACTGTACAGGATATATTCAGGTTGTACATCTCTGCTACAACTGTAATGATCAGTTTTAAATAAACACAATGGTGATTATTTAGGGCCAACACACTGTCTGCATAACTGTTAGGCAGGTTGTATTTTTGAAGATATATATGTGTACATAATTACTGGGCAAATATAAGTATGCAGAATTATTATGTAACTAAATGAAAGAATGAAAATTTCCACCATACTCGTTCATTTTCACATTTTACAGTGGACATCTCCACTCATCTTTTCAATAGCAGTCATAAGTCTTTCATTTATGGAGATTTATATTTATAGTTTCTTAATCTGTTAATCTGTTGATGAGCAAACATTTTGTGCATGTTGTTCAGAGAGGTTTACTGTTTTCCTTTACTGTAAATCTCCAATTTATGAAGGGTCTACAAGTTTTCAACAGGCTTTAGGTCAGTGAGAAAGGGGGCATCTTTTAGGCCTTTACTGGCTAGCCACACAGGGGAGTGCCTCGATGCATGTGATGGAGCACTGTCCTGCCTGCACAGCCTTCCCTATCTTGGCCATGTCTCTGAATACTGAACACCCAGTACTTCTGGGCTCTCCAGGTAGGAAAGTTCTGGAATATGAAACTACTGGAGGATAATGGGTTCCTGGTCAGTTTGATTTTTCTCAAATCTTTGACAGCTTATTTGCAACTTTTTTCTTGACACACTTCTTGCCGCCCTGCTTACCATTTGCAACAAAATGTTTAATGGTTCTGTGATTACGCCCCAATATCTTAGCAATTTCAAATGTGTTGCATCATCAGCAACCAGAAGAGCCTGTTCAGTGACAGACTGCTCCTCCCCAAATGCAGGACCAAAAGACTCCGAAACTCCTTTGTCCATCATGCCATCAGACTTTACAATTCCTCCCCTGGGGGAAGGAGGAGTAACAGGAGGACAGAGGATGAGGAGGAGCAGTAGCAACTCAAATGGACTAAGTGCAATAAAATAACACATACGGAATAAGTGCAATAAAAATTCTATTCAAATACATTCACTGCATATTTATATTTATAGTTATACTAATTATATTTGCTGATTTATACTTTTGTCTACTTGCTTTGCACTTTATATTGTTTATATACACTTTATATACACCTACTCTTTGTTTCTATCTGTGTGTACTGTATTGATGCTGCTACTGGAACCCTAATTTCCCTGAGGGAACCTCCCAAGGGATCAAAAGATGTTCCATCCATCCATCCATCCATCCATCCATCCATCCATCCATCCATCTCTCTGAAAGACATTTTTTTAATTTTGAGTAGGTTAAATCTCTTTATTCTTGAGGAAAAGAAGCTGCTTTATAATTATGTGCACCTTGATATTGATTGTTAATCACCTGTCTCATAACCAGTACACAAACACACATCTGACACATCTGATATGCTTAAACCCAATAATCATTTAACTTTATATGATGTTATGTAATAACAAAAGTTTGGGAGAAGGACCACGCCCGAACTCTACGTTCTAACTCCACCCCGTATCAATCAACCGTCCTATAAATACCTCCCCTAACTAACTATCTCTCGTGACGAAAACTTCGCAACCCACCTCCTCCCCAACAACCCCCTTTTTTCTACTCTTCCACTTCTCATTAAATAAAAAGGGGGGGATATAACTGCACGCTTCTTCAGCACGCAGTTCAGAACTCCAGCCCAAATTTCCCCGAGTTCCCTCCCCTTTTTCTTCCTTTTCTACTTCTATAAGGCGTGGTCCGCACTTAGCAAAATAGCAGTTGGAAAATATGCCAAATACAAAATATGCACAATACAATAGTTAAATGTTAAATGTATTCACCTTTTACAGTCTGTATAGATGTATCAACACCAGGTTCTATGGTCTTATAAAACACCTGAAAAAAGTACAAAATGTTGGACAACAGCATAATAAAACACAAAACCTTACTGACACATAAATACACACAAAAATAAAATGACAAAATTACTAATTACCTCAGCTCTATCCATGCCATATGATATCTTCTCCTAAAATGTGATTAACATTTTTTTAAGTGGGTAGTATGCACAAACAGTTGTAACCTGACAGACATAATAAATACTCAGTGAGGCAGAAACCCTAAATTTCTTGAAACATGGTTAATACTCTCACATGCAATTACCTGACACCATGATGTGTATGGTTCTGCTGATTTCCTCAGTGATGCTACACCCTGCTCCACATGGCCAACTTCTTGCTCCACATACTTGGCTTGTGATTGTGGTGTTGTATAAAGGGAAAGCTGAAACACGGAGATTTAAACTGACATCAGTACATTACAGCAATTTATATGTAATATACTTATTTGTGACAGGCTGGCCCTAACGGAAATGCAACAAGTATAGGATACTACTTCAGAAGTGATGCCCATGAGTGATTTAACTCATAAGGGACAAGTCAGCCCTCTAGTGGGGCTTTTCCACTGCAAGGTGACTACACTACTCAACTCCACTCCACTCACTCTTAGTGTTCAGTGCAGTCATACTTCAGGACCAGTGAGTGAGGCGAAAGCAGTAATAGCAATAGCAAGAATAATTATGGGTAACTGATCATTTTTGCTACAATGATGGATATTGTACAACAGCAAAGTATTATAAAATGCAATTATACAAAACCAACCACAGTCCAAACCCAAATTGTGCACTCACAGTTCTATAATCCACATTAGTGTGTGTGCATAAAAGGTCTGTGAGGCTGTAAGACAAGGGTGGGAAACTCCGGTCCTGGAGGGCACAGTTCCTGCAGTTTTTATGCTTTTCCTGCTCGGTCATGCTTGATTTAACTGATTCATTAAATGCCAGATTTAGAAGGTGTGTTAGAGCAGGAAAATCAACAAACTGTGCTGGACTCTGGCCCTCAGTTCCCACCCTTGCTGTAGGGTGTCCTATTTCTCATTGTGCAGATTAAAATGGTACTCACAAGCACACTTTATATGCCCTTATTATGACCTCTGGCATGGACAGCATCTGTGCAGACTTAAAATTGCCTATTATCCAATCCCAGTGGAGAGATTTGCTGTCATCTGTCTAGCCAATATGTTGTAGAGAAAGATATTAATAAATGGGAATAAAATAATTGCTTGTACATTAATTTGGTTACTGAACTTTACTGTGTGTAGTAACTTATGCCAATGTAAATAAGCAAATAGTTTATATAAAAATACAAATGATTGATATTGCTGGTACGAAACTTGGGCAGCATTTCACATCATATACATATTTAACCCAAGTATTAATACTTAAAATGTCCTGCCCCATAGGTCTGCATGTTGTTAACATCATTAAAGTGTGGATTTTGAGAAGGACCTAAGGACTTAAGGCACCATTTGGGACTGAGCTCAGAAGGGAGCCTGTGCAGACTGAAGGAAAAAGAGCACAGGCTCAACTGCTTCCTGGCAAAAGCATTTTTTACACTGTATGCCACCTTATAAACAATGTAAATAGCTGTTATGGAAAAAAAAAATAAAACAGTACCTCATCGACCATTAGGGAGGGACGGCTGTCCTCAGCATCACTGGCAGCAAGAACTGTTCCTGACATGAGGTAAAGAGTGCCAGACACTGCCACTGGCAATGCCGCCTAATACATAAAGAAAACAGATATGCACAAAAACTTACTATTTTCTTGCTTTGACTATTAATAAATAAGGTCTACCTTAAAGTAAGGCTGGGTAATATTGTGTAAAAAAAATAATAATAATAATAAAAAAAAATAATAATAATCTAATTTCTTTTAAATATATGAGCGATAATCAAATTAGATTTTAGGTCTTACATAAAAACTTTTTTTTTTTTGTAAACAGACAGCACCATTTTCTAAAGTAATGCACAGGCTATTATTCCCTTTATATTCAATATCAATTTTATTTTCAAATTCATTATTTAATGTTTTAACAAACATGTTAATAACATATTTTAGTAGAAAGCAGATCTCTTCAGCCTTACATGCAGCTTTTAAATTAAACACAAATATATCCTCTTGTATTTCAGTCAAGGAAAATATATGAAAATATGAATATATGAAAAAATATGAAAACCACTGCCACATAAAAGAGTTATTCACAGGTTTCTGACTGAAGAAAATGTCTATAAACTGAGATTCCCTCTGACAGCTTCTATAAGTAGTTAAAGATGTACAATCTCCCAGCCCAACCTTTAAAAGGGTTCACTTTAAAATACTGGAGCTTTTTAGGTGGAAGAGACAGCTGGAAAATGAAGCTAGGTTCAGCTTAGTTTAATTTTAACCCATGTAATTTATATGAAAAAAGAAAACAATATAAGCTCGTGCCAAATAGTATATATTTTCTGCATCAATTTCAGCACTAAAACCTAGCTAAATTATCTAGCTACAGTGCTAAAAGCCAGTTGATTAGCTGAATATATATAAAGTATATTTTCACAATAAAGAACTGTGTGTGAAATGGACCCCTCCATTTATCTTACATTAACTACCTGCCTGTTGAAGATAGCATTAGCTAGCAGCTAACCTAATTTAGCTATGTTCATAGCTCCTCTCATCAGCAGCAGTAGCGCAGCATCTTTTATACAGACCAGGGTTTTTATATATCACAGTTCTTATATATTAATCAGCACAGCTGTTCAGCCTGCTGTTCGTATATTTACCTTCAAGAGTCTCCCACTGTTCAACATTCCCACTGTTATTAAGGAAAAATCACTACTACGGCAAGCCAGAGGCATCAATCCTCCCCCCACCCAAGAAAGCAGAAAAGGCGTTTTTGTTATTGTAACAGCTACGTGTTTTAACCCTTTCAGACCCTGAAAACCCTTTTTACTGCTTAGGGGTGATTTGTGATATAAAAAAAAGTTATATAAAAATGATATTTTATAGAGATATATTACATAGATATATTATGTTTTTCATCACTGGAACATAATTCAAGTCTGAAAGGGTTCAGGGCCTTTTATGTTCTGTGAATATCAGCTTAAAGAAAAAAAGACGGCTAAACACGCTTTTACGAGTCCAGGCTGATCGCTAAATATTGATACCAAATTCTAAATTTATTCAGGTTTTTATGTTTAAAGCTAATACATGTTTTTTTCCTTATTGTTGGCACAAACTGTTAATTTAAAAACCTGACATCTTATCTCAAGCACTAACCAAACACATCTATATTGTCGGTAAAAGTTCATGTAACAACGTCTTGCCGATATTCAGCAAGATTGCTATATCAAATATACCAATATTTGATATAGCATTTATAGTAAAAAAAAACAAACAACAAAAACAAAAATAGTTTGTGTAATTTTAAAGAGAGACAGGTCTGAAAAGGTTACAATCTCAGCAAAACGGTTTAATTATGATATGTAGCTACACGAAAATATACAAAAACCTCCAAGAAGGACAAAAATATAAATGTAAGATATAGGCCCCTTAACACCCCAGAATCCATTGTCAGACCTTCAGCATTAAGAATGTTTGCCAACCAAAGACAAAATTGCTCTATGTAGTTTGGCACAATGATTATCAGTTATCAGTTGTATCATTTTGAAGCTTTAAACACGTTATGTATGTGGCTCAATATCTCATAAAATACCCTTTATTAATCCCAAAGGTGAAATTAATTATTAGAGAAATAACTAATTATTAGGGAAATTAGAAAGGAATTGTGCTTTTTAAAAATTATTTTTAAACGATATTTTCCATCTGAACCAACATTGCAAAGAAATAAAACAATTAACACTGCATTAACACTTCTACTCTCCTGGAGTTGTTTTCCTCATACATTTCAACAGGCTATTCTTTAATAGTTTACTGGTGGGGGCACAATGTCAGTGTCTTTTGGTGTTAATGGATTGGAAAGCACTATTCCAAACTTGTCCTTCAGTAATTCTGTTATTTCTTGATCTGAAAGGTCAGTTTTGGTTTGGCTCGGCTGGTCCTTCTTATCAGACAAGCTGTTGATGATGAGTTTGCGGCCTATGATTGTAATCCTTCCATTGGGCAGCAGTAGGGAGCATAAGGACTTGCAGACGAAGACTGAGTGGATGGAGGTCTGGTGGTAGTGACACATGGCGTTGAAATCTTCCCTCTGACGTGGTTCAAAGGTGAATTTGTAGAGTGCCCTCCATGCAGTGTCCTCCTTTGGGTTCTTTATGGCATCAATCTCAGACATTTCCACGTACATCAGCTGAGCTTCAGTCCTTAGACGATACAGTCCATGGGTCTGCTTTTGGGGACCGTCTGTCTCGAGAGAAAGAGGGAGCTGGAAACCAGAGCCAAAGCCCACATCACAGAGCCACCTGTGACCTTCAAGGGTCACCATTGAGATGAAGTGGTCAAAGGGTGGTCCATAGGCCCCTGTGAAGCGGTTCTTCACCTGTGCAGAGAGAATGTGGACCTCAAAACCCAGCTGACACAGAAGCCACCAGAAGAGGCCGTTTAATTCATAGCAGAACCCTCCTCTCCTGTTCACCACTATTTTCTGGTAGAGCAGAGGAAGGTCCAGGCTGAGCGGCTCCCCCGAATGAACGGAGAGGTTCTCGAAAGGAACCGCCAGCAGGTGGTTTAGGTGAAGGCACCTCAGCGTCTCCAGAGTCGGAGAACAGGGAGAGGGGCAGCCGATACGAGCTAAATACCTATCAACATCCATTCTTCTGAAGAGAAAACCCAGCAGACGTGCCTGTAGAACTTCACTAACTCACCACTTTTAGCTGAAAACAGGAAAAGAAAGAAACGCTTCCAGGTTCAGAGTAACAAAAAACACTACAGCTAACCTGTAACCCTCAGTGGAGCTTGGCTCATTCAGCCAGACTGTCGCTTTATATAACTAGAAAATGCCAGATCTGTGACAAAATAGTTCTAAATTTAAGTTCAGACACAGAGAAAAACACGAGCCGTGCAGTTTGGCACACAGCCGAGTTTCAGCAGGTCAGCTAACGCTAGATACTGTAGATAGACAGCTTAAAGTCCAGAAAACTCCCACAGAACACTGACCTTTGAGTTTGGGTGTGTGAGATGTTTGTTTTCCTACACCACTCTTTCTTTTTCCCCCAGTGTCTGAGATGTGTGCACGGCTCGTGTTTTTCCAGTCCACCTTAAAAACACGTAATACCAATGGTGCGCCAGTAGAGAGCGGGATTGGGCCGAGCAAGACGACTTTGGCATTCAAGGAATGTTCAGCTCTGGAAAGAAATATGAGTTCACTTTCTGAATCAGTTTTTTTGATTTTGCTAGTTATAGGTATATGTTTGAGTAAAATGAACACTGATGTTTTATTCTAAAAACTACGGACATTTAGGTAATTTATTTTCAGAAAATGAGCTTAAATAATGTAGAAAACAAGTTAATAAGAGTTCTAAAATCAATATTTGGTGCAATAACCCTGGTTTTATCACAGTTTTCATGCATCTTTGCATGTTCTCCTCCACCAGCCTTACACACTGCTTTTGAAAAATTTTATGCCACTCCTGTTGGAAAAATTCAAGCAGTTTAGCTTGGTTTGATGGCTTGTCATTATCCACCTTCTTCTTGATTTTATAGGTTTTCAATCTGGTAAAATCAAAGAAAATCATTTTTAAGTGGTCTCTCCAAAGCTGTACATTGAGAATAAATCTGCGTACTTCCAGTTGTCCTAACTCCAGATTATCAAATACTCTGTTGAATTTGACACCACATTATAAAAATACACCATTACAATATTACTGTATAAGACGCTGGCGATTGAGAAGCTAACTTCAGCCTTGTCTTCTTGTTCTTGTTTCTCCTTCTTTTAAGCTTTACAACTGAAAGGGGCAACAAAATATGTAACTTTTATGTGCTTGGGTTTTTTTCTTTTACACACTGCTTTTGGACAACTTCATGCCACTTCTTGTATTTGTGTCTCTATTATTTGTGATGTTCCAATACAAACAAAAGAAATTAACATATGTATAATAAAATATGCGTAAATGCGTGTTTTGGATAATTGCATTTTCTGGAAGAATTTCAGCAGTGGCAACAATTTTGGCCATGACTGTATGTGTTTTATTCTAATACTTGTTTGTGTGATGACTACAGGTTATCCAAGCAGACCATGTGCCACTGTTTTGAGTTCCTCTGATTCAGAGTAAGTCATTATGATGAACAGAACACAGTTATAAGGCACCTCCATGTCAGAAAATTATAGAAAAAAACATGCTTAAGATCACATTATTTATTATTTATTATTGGGTTAGATGCAGAAGCTCTGGGCAAAGGTTTTTCAATCATGCCCTGCTAATGTATACTCTTCTCCCAATACACCTGATTAATACATCTGAACTAATCATCCCATTAACAAGCCCTTTCAGAGTTTCAGAGGGTGTGTTAAAACAGGCAGCCCTCTAAAATGTGCTGGGTAGGTGCCAGGTCCAGGATTGAAAAACACTGTTATGTTTTATAGACAAAAGCACATGCTTGTATTTCAGCTCCTGTGGGGCTTAAGTTGTGGAATGTTTGCTAGGTGTCTGCGTGTTTACAGGTACCACAACCTGCATTTATTTCCCACATAATCCAGTAAACATCAGAAATATTACACATACTTTAATTTATAAATATTCAAAATTGCCATATCATTTTAGCTATAAGAGCAGTGTCAACATTGGCAGTCTATGAGCTCTATCAAATGATCCAATCTGAGCTGTTTTCTCTTGAGTACTCTGATTTAATCAGGCTGGAAACTTGGGCAGGAAGGACAGTGCTCTGGGTGAACACCTGACTGCTGTCCCGGGTGAGCTGAGAGAATTCACTGGCATCATGATGAGAGAGAACCAACTGCTGATCTGCAAGCAAAGAAAAAAAAGACAAGAGTAAAGGTCAGGAGTTATCCAGTAGAGGGGGCTATAAGAAAGCTGAAGTGACAGCACACATTACCCTTTCTAAGTGCTGAAGTATTACTGGTGCCAAGATCCTTCCATTCATTTAAATACCTGAGTAAATCAAACAGCTGAATGTTAGTAGCTGAGAGAGCAGTTTGTTTAACTGCACAATTAATACAGAGACACTATTTTGTAGAGTGAAAGGAGTTAAAGTGTTGGCCCACATACAGTCCTTTGCTGTTTGTTTGGGGTAAAGTATTTGAGGTACTGTAGGTAAGGTATGTTATGGTTTGTAAGTGTATTAATCCTAGTTTAATTACTCATCAAAATTGAGGGCATTGGTCCATTCAATCAGCTCGTCTACTTCCCACTCCAGAACGCTATCCACCCCTTGCTGCAGGACTGCCCTCATTATGACCTGCATTGCGTTCTCCACCAGTTGGGCTGTTTCTTTGTGCTCAGTGTGAGCATGCAGAGCCCCCTCACCATACCTGTACACAAAAAACTGAGGTGTAAATCAAATAGAATTTTGATTTTTATGAATTTTAAGGAAGCTATGAAAGGAATCGTAATTTTCCAAAATTTACCATAATTTGGTTTGTATAGATATGGTTTAGAATTATAACTGAAGGACAAGTTGCACAGCAGTGCATCTAAAAAAAAATTGAATATCATCAGTTCAAAATGTAAAACTCATATATTATATAAATATTTACACAAAGAGTGATCTATTTTAAGTGTTTATTTCTTTTATTGTTAATAATTATGGCTTACAGCCAATAAAAAAAATATTATATTATATAAGGTCAGTTTTTACTTTTGGCAGTGTACGCAGTGTGCCAAGTCCTGCTGGAAAATGAAATTCACATTTCCATAAAAGTTTGTCAGCAGAGGAAAGCATGAAGTGCTGTAAGATTATCTGGGAAGAAACTGCACTGACTTTGGACTTGATAATAAAACACAGTGGACCAACACCAGCAGATGACATGTCTCTCCAAACCATCACTGATTGTAGAAACTTCACACCAGACCTCAAGCAGTTTGGACTATGTGTCTCTCCACTCTTCCTCCAGACTCTTGTTCCTTGATTTCTCTTGATGAAATGCAAAATTTACTGATGGTCAGTGGTGGTTTAGAGAATCATGTAATATGCTGGTGTTGCTCCACTGTGTTATATCAGGTCCAAATTCAGTGCAGTTTTCCTAGAAAATCTTACAGCACCTCATGCTTCCCTCTGCTGACAACTTAAATGGAGATGCATTTTTCAGTAGGACTTGGCACACTGCCCACAATGCCAAAAGTTCCACTTGGTCTTACATAATATTCTAATTTTCTTAGACACTGATTTTAAAACATGAGTCTATAAAGAAGTAAAGCAATACAAACAATACCTATTAAAATGGTTACATTAAAACATAATTTGGGCAAATATTGAACAGATGTTTAAAGATTTTTCAAATCAGTTATAACAATCCAAAAATGATCAATACTTAAAAAAGCTTAAAAAACATTAAAAGACAAACAGAGTCTTTAATAGCCAGTACTTTGCAAACATCTTGGTTTGTTAGAGTAATCATTGTGAAAGTTGTCTTTGAGAAAGCTCAGCATTTACAGTCACCATATACATTTTACACTCTACACAAAAAGGGTTCCTTGACTAATGATAAATAGTGGACATTTTTGTGGTGCTCTATAGAACTACAATAAATTTAAAAGGACCATACAAGAAGGTTTCCATCACAGATATGATCTGTTTAACTTTTTTTTTTGTTTAACTGAGTAGTCACAGATCTTCATGGGACCATTGCCTGTCCATGTAGACGTTATTTACAGTAAATGGTGTAGATTATGGTTCTTTGGTGTTGGTCCTGAATAGCTGGTGTGCAGCAGAGTTTGGTGATTTTCATGCTCAAACACCAACCTGCTAAATCTTGCATTTAACTGTCAAGTTTAATCATCTGTGTGAACAGGTAGCTCACCAACTTGTGCTAGATATCAGTACTGTACAGGATATGCAGTTTTAGACAAAACCATTCCTAAGGTGCCATCTTTTGCTATACTTACATTTTTTTCATCCACTCAATTTTTCGAATCTTCTTTTTTCTCTCAACATCTTGTTTTCTATGGATCCTGCAGTGGTGGAATTCACTCCTCTTGTTATTGGTGTTTTGAGTAGTGGGGTCTCCATGGGGGTAAATCTTTCAACAGAGATCAGATAATGTGTTAAAATCGACAGTGCTTTAATTTATTATTGTTTATACAGTTGTGTAAGACACTGAAAACAAATTGTTCCCTAAACACCTTATGAATCGTTTGATGTCAATTAATGGTATTGGTTTTGTATCTCAACAGGTGTTAGAAGGTAAGAGCTACCTTTCCTGACAAAAGCCTCCAGCTATTATTCTCTATCCGACGATACCAGCCGGAGCGATCATCCTGGACCACGGGTTGGCCATTATGAATCTGAATGGGAACAGGTCTCCTCTGCCCAACATGTGTGTAGTCTCTTGGACTACTGGTACACAGATCCACTATTGGGTGGTGAGTAAAGATTTTGTAGTAGATGTTTGGAGGAAATGTTGTCTGTTACCAAAAGGAAAAACAAATTGGTTGAGAAACACAAGTATTACTATTTAGCTCTCAAATGATACACCAGTGTTTATAACTGCAATGTAAAATATCAAAATCATTTAAAATAAAACCCTGTTTGTTATGTCATATAAGCCTTAACATGGTGTACAAGTCACAGTTTAGAATGCTGTACACTACAGTTTAAATACGTAATTAACTAAAACATCATTCAGCCTTTCCAGTTTTAATGATAGTGTGACATTATTTAAGTTTCCATTATCTCATTTTCTATTGGAATGAGTCCAACCCTAATGCATCCATATGACATCAGCGTAAACAATCATGACAATAGTCATGTAGCAGTGGAGGGTTTTAGTCTGCTTACATGTCCTGATAGTCAGGGCTCCCTTTAAGAACAGCCAGAGAGACACTGAGCAATTACAGCTGAACACAAAGTACTTACTCCACCCAATCTGAATCGTATGTAGACACCCGAGGCAGCATCCAGCATATCAGCCTGCAGCACAGGACATTCACGCATAATTATTCTTAATCAATAATAATTACATACACTAACTGAGCATTTTACTAGGAATGCTATAGTAATACTAGGTAGGATAGCACAAAGCACAAGATTTATCAGACCAGGTAACATTTATTTAATTGTTCAGTTTTGGTGAATCTGTCCACTGCGGCCTCAGCTTTCTGTTCTTGGCTGACAGAGGTTGCACTTGTTAGCTTTTGGGATGCATGTTTCATGACTTTTGCCATGTCCTATGAAAGCTAAAGAACACTGGACTCATGTGTGGGATGTATGCATGGGGACTCCTATATTGAATATGGATGAAATTTGTGCTAAGGTCACTGTGGGTCAACTTTAGCAAGACACTGCCAGTCACAACAATTACCACAATACCACTGCACTGTCCACTGTGGGTGGTAATGCCTTGTATGGCGTATTCCTTGTACACATGTGACACTGCGTATTGAGGAATGTTAAATTCCTGCACATCTAAAAATATCTGGTTTTGTAAAAAAATATATAAGTTTCACAGGTTAAGTTTAAAACTAAAAATGCAAGCTTTGTACACTGTTTATGACAAAGAAAATTTTTTTATTTAGAATTTTCAGGTAAATACTTTATTGAAACCTTACACTCATATGGATATTTTCCTTTTTAATTCTTTAAATGCATGTAGTTCAGTGTTATTTATTTTACACACCTATTTGGTGCTAAATGTTGCAATGAATATGATTGCCAATAAAGATATTTTTAATAATATATGTTTCCTATAAACACAGTTAGAGTACCTCTCTGGGGTTAACGCATTTGAGCAGGAATCGTGGGTCACCTTGGTTCCGAAAGTTCACCAGGCTTTTGATGTATTTAAAAACAGCAATGTCCTAAACAGTGGTGGGAAAACATTGCATACATAGGTGTGATGACACTGAAAACATGTATGAATATATTATTACATGCAGTAAATACAGGTTGGCCTATGTGTGTGCAAATGTATATTATGGTCACTAACAACGTGTCTCCTCCATGTCCTCTGGATGACTCTGGCTGCTCTGTCATACACACTGTCCTGCGTTGACTCCTGGAAGTAAGTTTTTTCCTGTGCCACACCCTCAGATGGGGAGAAAATAGGTGTCCTGTTGCATAAATACAAGTCACTTTAACCATTACTCAACTTAATACTTTATTATACGCTACTACTAAAAGAATCAAATTACTGTTGTACAAATCATGAAACATGCTTTAAAATATGTTTATGATTCTGGTAATTAATTCCATGTATTTTCGGGGGTAATACTTTACATTTTGTTGCCATACCATTATAGTGGAATTGTAATCTGCATTACACAAAAATAAAGTAATCAAAATATTGACATGTTGCTGTAGAACACTGGCTGATAAAAAAAAGTATTTTTGTAATACAGAAATGTTTGAAAATAATTATATTGGTAAGAAAAAAATGTGAAATTCATTCTATGTCATGCAAACTGCAGTTTCAATGTGACATGCTGTTGCCATGTACCAATCGTTCAATAACCCACATAGGCTTTTAATAGCTGGCTTAACAGAACTGGCAATTAGTGTTCTCATCTTAGCGAGTTGAGCTGTCCAGTAACACTGCATTAGAACCACATTAATAGAACCACATCTTAGCATTCGCCACCCACATAGTGTATTGCATGATATGATCCACTATGCGGTGACCTGGTGGGTGGGTGAAGCTTGCAATGACAGAATTAAGGCCAGCAGTCCAATGAATTTCTACCGGTGAACCAGTGGATCTTGGGTACCCGACCCTTCTTAAGGTAATCATGAGTGACTTAAAGGGTCTGATACCAACATTGATCTGGGTCTCCAAATACTACAGAACTCCTTAGGAGATCTTGAGGAGTCCATGCCTCAACATGTTGCTGTTTTGATTCCACACACATATTCGGCAGGTGGTTTTAGTTTTATGACTGATCGGTGTAAAGCCCTTCAGTTTGTCAAAGAAAACAAAAATAGCTTCTTTAATGTTATAGTTAGACATATTCTTCAAAGAAAACAAATATTACTGCTATAGGAAAGAGTTATTCTGCTGTTTGGACAGTACATATAGAACATAGAGAGCATTATATTTGAAAGCCTATAAAAAGTGACACAAAAACTCAATAGAAATAACAATGGTGGGGTTATCTTATCTCTAAGATGTTACAGATAACAGTAACTGGGTTAATGTTTTTTCTTCTACCTACCTGTCAAATAGGTCTGTGTACTTAACGTTTCCCTTCATCACGCCATGAGCACACGGTGACGGCAGTAAAACAAACAAATAAAAAAGAGAGAAAGTGAAAAAAGTGACAAATTCAGTGTTTTATTGCATCATAATTGTAGCAGGCCACAATGTTCATTCCATATATTACCATTTAAGACGCTGAGAAAATATTCAATAACAGAATTAACTGAAATTATACAATTTACATGTTAAATCAGACAAAACAATACATGCTTCTATTTATTGCACAACAGAGCAATTAATCATCAGCTCCAGACACACAGAATACACTCATAATACAGCTCAGATAGGCCTTCAGTATAAATAGATGAAAAAAAAAAATCACCCGCATCAACAACCAGATGTCAAGCTGAGTACAAACCCTTCTCTATGTAAATAAGTAATACGCAATACCAACCTCCCCATTTAATAGCAGTGATTTCACTTCCATGGATCTCTCCAGCCCTGTTTGCACACTTACTCCTGCTCAAATAAATGCACAGGAGGTGAATGATCGTTACTAAGCAACATGAAAACAAACTCCGTAGCCTTGGTTTAGAAAACCCTTAGAGATCCAGATTTTATTCACTTGTGAATGAAATCAATGTGTCACTTTAAACTGTAACAAAGAAAGCAAGCATACATCCAATGTACATAAACATACCGTACATATACCTAATGCTTTCCCCAGTGCAGACTGAGAAAATGACATTCATGATGAGTAAGTTACTGTACAGACCTGTCCACCACTCCTACCCTCACAGCCACACAGCCTGTACATGGGTGTGTAGCTTAAGCCCTCGACACAAGTCTTCACTTTTAAAAATACTGCCTAGTTCATAATGAGTTTTAAGCTACTGAAGTGACAGGCCATAATAAGCTGTAATTTATTACCACCCCGTTATTACAGGACACATTTTAGTGTTGCTTCAAAAGATTAAATGCGTCAGCATATGACTCCACCTTCATTAGTCTCGTAAAACTGCAGCAGCAGAAATAAATAAACAGTATTACTGCCAAGAAAACATGGAAGAGAATGTGCACTATACTTATTTGCACTATAGTGACATACAGCAAATATTAAAGGGCACATATCATCCATTTTATTTTGTATGTGTTTTTTTCCTCAGGATCTCTAATGTTTGTGCAGCATAAAGAGGCATGATTCAATTTTTCCAACCTCTTTTATATGCCTTGCCTTTTATTTTATTTTTTTGTTACTTTTCGTTAAGGATCATATCCTGTCAAAATCTTTCAGTGGAAATCAGTGTAAACAAGATATTTTGTTGCATTTCTATCAATCCACTTACTAATTAATTATTACCCATTGCAATTAACCAAATCCAAACTGTGCCAAAAAGTAAAAAAATGGAAATGCAAGGTTTCAGTCCGACAGCATTGATATGTAAATGCTCTCTGTTCTTACAGTTTGCAGTTTGCCCTACTCTGTAAGGTTAGCTTAAATAGATGGGGCTAAACTGCTGTAGGCAGAACAGGCAGATATGCTGTATTTACATAAACAATTAGCTCAAAACAGGCTGTTTGACAGGTTGGTTTCCATATAAGTAGTGTACAGTACAGACTGAGGAACTGAATGATACTTTTTTGGAACAGTTAAAAAACAAACAAACAAAGAAATCAGAAAAAATAAAAAGAATCGTGGACATATATTTAATTTGAATGTATTGATAAATTATATTTGTGTAAAATGAATATGTTGAGCACATTACACAGCTAGAAGACCAGTCCCTTACTGAAATGACAGCACTTAGTGGTGAATGCTACAGTGTAAAAACATCACATCAGAACAGTTTCAGCATACAGGTAGAAGTACTGTATGTTACTGTACGTTATTTTGTGGTTTCACAGACATTTTTGCTTTTGCTTATATTATTCACCATTTACTCTACTTTTTAAAGGAAGACTTTAAAGGAAGACTTTGAAGTGAAATTTTCTCATAATTTATATAATGAATAAAACTGTTTTGTTTTTAAAAAACAACCTTTGAAACACATGGAAATTTCAATATGGCACTATTGATTATCAATTGCAATTTCAAACTAAAAATGTATGCAAATACGCCACAAAAGCCAGTTAAACATGTTTATGGCATGCTTTAGCAGGATTAGATATGGGGCAAGCATAGCACACATTTACACAGGAGACAGTGTAAAATGGATTAATTGTTTGAATGTGTCAGTGACTGTAGAAAAGCATGGATTCCATTCCACTTTTACAGAAATGTCTACAAAAATAAAGCCAAGATTGATGGGAGGATGGGTGGAGCTACACATCATATTGCAACCAGCCAGCAGAGGTGCTGGACCTGTGGTGGCTTTACTTTGGAGAGATGTTGCACTGTCCATGCTTTTCTACAGTCATTTTTCTGAACAATGCTAGCCAGCTTTATTAACCCAAACCCAAATTAAGGTGTGGGTGTGCCCTGTGCTTCCCTACATGCTGAAATGAAAATAGAACACCTTTACTGTAGATTTTATGATCTGGATATATGGCACAAATCCTTACAAAATAACAGCCTACAAAACACAACCGCACAGTTATTTAGTCCATTACTAAAGTTCTGTTTCTTTCTCATCATTGTCATCATTATTTAGATAGTATTCATCGTCAGTAGTGGTATCTGAATCTGAACTGGATTCTTCGAAGACAGACAGTGTAGTCTTATAGCTCCTGGATGGCAGGAATCCACGAGGAGACAAGCTGTCCAGCGAGGTCCTGCTGCTGGTAGAAGATGAGCTGGGGACTTGTGAAATACGCTGTGAGGTGGGGGAGAACGGTGGGGAAGGCGGTGGCGTTGGATTGGCTTCTGCGTCCCATGCGCATGAGGAAGAGTCAAGGTTACCTGGGCTCCACAGACGGTCATTTGACTGCAACCGTCCTACACAGCCCCTGTAGGTACTGTGGACAGGGAGACTGCTTGGACCTGTTACACCATGTTCAGGTGAATTACCTGGACTGCTGTTGCTTGAATGTCTGCTCCTTGGCTCAAACTCATCCAAGCTGGAGAAGTCACTCACACTGCCTTGCCTCGATCCAGTCGAGATTCGACCAGGTCCCGAAGGACGGCCTGAAACTATACTACTAACTGAGACAGATCGGCCGCGCTCTAGTCCATACTTTAGATTGGCACAAGAAGCAGACAAATGAGCTCCCATTAAGCGCTGCCTCTGAGAATTCTGAGCATTTCCTGAATTTCCTGAGACATTCTCAGTTTTACCAACCAAAGAGTTTTTTGTTCTTGTTGAAAAGCAGCTATCAAACACATCGTCGCTCTGAGAGTCTTTTGAAGAAAACGCAGATGGATAAAAGGTAGAAGAGGGACCAGGTGCAGTGGTTTTTCTGGTTTGTGGCATGGTGGCATAGCGATTAATATAATGGGGCTTAGGCCAGTTAGGGCTTTGTGGTCTACCCAGGAACTGGTTTCCATTTTCATCTGCAAGTCTTTTGTGCTTATCCACATTTGGCGAGTTCTCACATTTCTCGTTCGAAAAAGTGAAACCAGACAAGGCACCAGAAGAATTATAAGATTCTTTCCTATTTGTGATTTGAGAAGAAACTGGTGATTTTAATGTTTGACTCTCATGGCAAACCTCATTCTTTTTGCATTCAGGAGCCTTCAAGTCAGAAGACTGCTGATTCTTTGTCTTTCTTCTAGCTGTCAAATCATCATCCTCTGAACGTTTGACACCGAATTTCATTCTTAAACGATTTAAAACCTGGTCCATTTTGTTGCTGTTTTTTAGTCCTGTCATCTCTCCACTTTTACCGTCCTGATTTGTCAAACCCTGTTTGTCTGCAAAGGCCGATGAGGTCTGACTATTTTCTTCCTTACTTCTTGAGAAGAAGCTCCTTTTAGAGTTGCTGCGCTGGATTCCTTGCAAGGTTTCATGTGTCTGCAGCGGTGTTACCTCCTCCTTTGTAATGGCAGGTACAGTCTCACTAACTGTGAGCATACTTAATGTAGAAGAACACAACTCTTGAGCAGCAGAAGTACTTCCTTTGACACTCTGAGATAAAAATGTGCCATCCGGTCCTGTTTGACAGATGTCCTTATCGATTATGCCACTCTGCGAGGGGAATGTTGTGTCTGGGATTGAGTTAGTAGTCTGAGAGTCTGTGAACCTTGCAACTGGTGAGCTTTGTGATGTGCTGCAAGGTTTGAGAGTCGGTTCCATTGTAAAACGCTTATCAGAAGCACTATCAGAAACCCCCTTAATTCTGTTGTATTTCTTCACAAGAAGATAAGAGCCGTCTTCAGCTTTAGGAGAGGAAGAAGTCGTGGCTGAACTATCATAAGATGCTGATTTTCTGTGCTGGTGTGTGACAGGTGGAGATGTGGGATTGTGCAGAGCACTGTTGAGCCTTGGTCTTGCAGAGATGAGGGTGGAGTAGGGAGATTTACTGAGATGAAGCTCTGATCTCCTGCCACTGTCAGGTGGTAGAGACTGCAGTGACCTGAAGGAAACGTCCTTTGTTTCTACTTGACTCAAATCAAAAGTGAACCTTGAGATTCCTGCATTTTGATTCTCTTTCTTTATTTGGTCCTCTTGTTTTAGAAATGGGCTTAGAGGACTAGGAGAGGTATTAAGGGCAGTGGATGTCTGTGTGGTCAAAGGTGGGCTAGTTTCTCTCAGGTATGAGTAGATACTTGGAGCACGAACTTGTCGGAGGGGTCTAGCTGAAGAGAGCAGATTTGTCTGATCTGAAGAGCTTTGATTTGACTGGGATTGTCTCAAGTTCAAATAGTTCTGCCATACATGGGATGGGCTTGTTCTTTCCATGGCAGAAATTTCTTTCCTGGGTGTGAACACAAGGCTGCCGGTGAATGTTCTTCCACTTAATTGGTCGATTGGGCTGGGTGAAAGGTTCTCAGGATACAAACTCCTTATATTATTTGTTGAGTTCTGGTTGCTGTTTTGGCCAGTTTGAGTCAGGTTCCCGGGTGGTATCCCAGCTGTGAGGTTAACTGTGGTTGTCTGGATAATTTGGGGGCTTGTGCTTTGTGATGTGCTTTCTGTGGGTTGACTGATGTGATTCTGAACAATGTTATCTGAAATGTGATATCTGTTTGAAATTGAGGTTCCAATATTATTGTTTGTATTGTCCTTGGGAGTATTTTTTGGTAAATCAGTAGCAGTTCTGTGGAGGCTATTAATATTGGAGTTTTTGTAGTCAGTAATGCTGTGCTGCACTGACTCATTGTTGCCTAAATGAGAACATTTCCTTTCGAGACTTTCCCTTGAATGCTCCTGAGAAGCATTCAGACTCTCTGATTGGTTGGATCCTGTTGTGGAGCTTGAATAGATCCTGTCCTTATTTGTATCATTGATTGTAGATGTAGTTTTGCTGGAAATGTTAAATTCTCTATTGATTAAAAACATTGATCTCCTTGATGCCCTCATCTCTCTGACATGTGGTGAAACAGGAGATGTTTCTGGACTTTGGATTTGCTCAGAAGATGCAGGAAATGTATAGCGCTGAACGTTTTCTTTGGTTGGGGAGTCTGGGGAAAACAGGGGGGTGTGTGGTTGAGAAAGTCTTAATTTGCTTTTATTCGGCAGGGTTAGTGACCTGACAGACGTGGTTAGCTGCTTCTCCATTTCAGTGCTCTCATCATTTTCTGTCCTTGAGTTTAACCTCCTCCATGAGAGAAGCAGACTGCTGGTTGTTGGTCTGGAGGTTGGTGGGGAGAAGGTTTCTGCCTGATCCTCAGGCTGCGATATCCTTTTGTATCCCCTGACTTGAAGGGATAGAGCTGACCTGGTCACCTGATTTGAGTCCAGTGGCAAATGAACAGATTTTCTGTGTTCAACATCTTCAGCATCTGCTGTCTTCTGGCTTGTATCCAAAGGAGTGGGTTTCAAACGTGGTTTTATTGTGTGCAAGGTGGCTGTGAAATGCTGAGAACTGGTAGTGTCTTTTTGCCATTCAGCAGTGCTCCTGCTGGTTCCTGCAGAGTCCCTGAGCTTATCGTTAAATTTATCAACAGTTTCACCACCTGCTCTCATCTGGGTAAGAAGAAATGGCTGATGAGGTGAATTCTGTGTGGAAACAGACTGGTTGCTATTCTGTCCACTCACCTGGCCATCTTGTTCAACCTCACTGACGTCTCTCTTAGGTCTCCTAAAGCGCCCACTCCAGTGAGGCCCAAGTACAGACACTAAGGTAGATGTGAACATTTTTGCAGCGGGGCCAGTATGACTTGGATCAGTCTCACTTTTACAGCTGTGATGAGGAGCGGGAAAAGAAGGCAGTGATAAGGCCCGCTTTAGTGCTCTGGGAGAGCATGCAGCAGGCTGGCAGTTGGTGCTGGCCTTTGAACTGCTGGCCTCTCCAAATAGGATTAGATTACTGTTACAGAGTGCTCCTTCCGCATTCTCTCTGAAAGGGTCGTTAACTCCTGATTCCCTTTCTGCAGTTTTACTCTCACCGATTGGCTGCTGTGTCAGGTGATCAGAACTTGGCAACGGTTCCTGTGAGCAGTTTTGTGCAGTTTGTGCTGGATCACACAGCGCTACACCATGCTGTGTTCCCTCCTCTGATCTGTGGCATGGTATATCATGTCCAAAGTGTTTTTGCTGGGTAATGGTAGTGCACCTTTTTTGAAAGGGTGGTTTTGAGAAATTCTCATCTTTTTCTTTTCCAGCTGAATCCCTGTTGGTCTTTAACTGTAAAGGAAACACATAGAAAATGCATTTTAATAGGCATTCAGAACCATTTAATCAAAAATGTAATAAACTGGTGCTTGTAATATGGAAAAATATGGAAGACCTGGCATTGCAATATCGTGTTGCTTTACAATATATACCACAATATCAAAACACACTGGATTCTACAGAAGTCAATGATCCAACATGTTATGATTAGGGTTGCATTATTATGATATTTTCATGGTAGAATATTCATGATCTCATATTGCTGATGCAATATTATGATTATACATGATTGACCCTCAAAGAAATTATCTGTTTAGTTGTAATACCGTAATACACACAGTATTATACTACCAATTTCCATTCCAAGGAATAATTAGCGAATGTATACTGCTGTATCCCTATCTAATATGATATTAAGAATGCCTTCTGTGTATTGAAAATTCAAGTTATATATCAGGCAGATATAACCTGCCACTGCTAGATCTGTCATGAAAAATCAAAACAGTATAATTTATCCTTTTGACTCCAGCAAGCTGTATTATGACATGCATGGCTGAATCTGGCTTATGCAACATTACATATCCTGTAAAATGTGATGAAATGTGATGAAGATGATATATTATAATGTGCAGCCTAACATTGTATTATATAAAACATGCTAAAGACGTTAACAGCATTTAAACTGTTAAAACAAACCCCTCCTATTACTGTACTTGTGTTGACACTGTGACAAAGCAAACACAAATGCTTTGCATTCCACTGTTTCTTGAGTTTAAAATTGCTAACTGTAATACAGAAATGTCATGTATTGCAAAGTTGCAAGTTAAGAAAATCAAAGGAACTTCTGATTCTATGAATGATAATCATTAAAGGTCTGCTCAGTTAATTGTTATTGTAGATGCTTACCTCAGGGTATTGGACATTTGCTGGCCTCCTTACAGCATCAGGTTTTCTGTGTCTGTAAAAATATTAATACAAATAATTTACTGTACCACATTTTTATTCACACAGTTTTGAACAAAGTGATTTGCATATCTTCTTCAAGTTCAAAACATTGGTTACATAAGCAAACACTGGCTTCAATTGCTAAAACATTTGAATTTGCCTAAGGCAAAGAACAGGGAGAGGAGGCTACGAAACGTAGCTTTGCTTCCTTGCTTATTTTCTCACATGCCACACACTGGCCACGCCATCTGTGTTTTCAGACTCTTTTTACACCTTCCAAAATATTCACCACCACAACGTGGACAAACAGGATGAACAACATTCCACCCTTTCTCTCCCAGACTAAGTATTATAAAGGTAAACAATCCATAAGGCTCTCTGAAAGGGAGGAGACTAAGCCTAAGCCCTTTTTTGATCCGCCTGTCTCCAGCACATGCATGGGTTACCCTCGCACGTCATGCTCGGCATGTTGATACTGTGGGCACCATAAACCAGGTCTGATAGGTCTCTACAGTCTTAAATAGAAACAAGAAATAGGTCAGGCACTAAAATTGCCATCAATGAGTACGGCTCTTTGTTCATGCTTTATATATATATATTTTTTTTTAATAAGTTTGAACATGTTAAAAAATGCAGACACACCCTCCTACAGCACACAGACGCTAAACATGTCTAGAAACAAGTTCTCTTTGACTGCAAACTGCAAATATTGCAAGTTCGCGAATCACTGCAGCTCCAGACTCACACACCCATCAGAGCATGACTATATACGGACTAGTTTAGAAGCTCTTCATACCAGGCGCACACAATAAAAGTACTAAAGGTCATCTTATGCTTCAGCATGAGTCTGATGATTGACAACCTTGTTACATAATGCATACACCATTAGGTGAAAGCACAAGTGGTATTTAATTGCCAAACACCATTTACTAAGAGGGAGAGGTCAACCAGCAAGGTAAAAGCTGAATTGGGTGTGGTGTCAAAGTCAAGTTAATCATTTCTGATGTTCAGTGGATTTGTAACCTAATGTAGCTTGTAAAAAAGCAAAATGCCTGAAAAAAGAGAAAGTTGAAGTAGATCAGACTCACATGTCATTACTGATCAGCTTGGTTTCAGTATATTTTTTATTCTTTTCACTTCTTTTAGAGGGAAGTCTCAGTGAAAAGAAGGAGGTGAAGCGTAGCTGGTCAGGAACCTCCTTCAGATCACCTGTTGGGCTGGTCCAGTCTCCTTTACTATTCAGAAGTATTTTTCTTCTGATATACAGGTCTGTACAGAATGAGCAACAAACCCAAAGAGAAAAAAACATTAATTAAAACATTAATTCAGTTAAAATGTTTTTTTTTTATTAAAGTAATTTTATCAAGGCAGTGGATTGATATCAGAAGCAAATCTTAAATATTAATGTTAAATATACCCTAAAAGAGTGCACACTCAGTATATGTGATTGTGATATCGTTAGACCCCTCAGGACCAACATAGAGCAGGTATTTTTGGGTGTTGGGTCTTTTTCAGCACTGCAGTGACACTGGCATGGTGGTGGTGTTTTAGTGTGTGTTGCACTGGTAAGGGTCGATCAGATAAAGCAGTGCTGCTGGAGTTTTTAAACACCTCAGTGTCACTACTGGACTGAGAATCGTCCATTAACCACAAATATCCAACCAACAGCCACTTGTGGGCAGTGTTCTGTGGGCAGCATCCTATGGGCAGTGTCTTGTGATCAATTGGGTGGGTAGGAGTGTCTAATAGAGTGAATGGTGTGCAGACACCTAATTATTGAAGAACAAGGTCAAAGTAGGGAAATAAAGAAATTAAAGAACTACAAAGTGCTCCTATTTAGAACACTTAACTGACAAATAGACAAAGAATGTAGAAAATGATGTTACAATAATTTATGGCTGATTAGTTAATGTTTTCATATTAAAGCTGTAGAAAACAAGTCCTTCTAACATTCTGTCTGTAATTATGCATTCGTTGGGAGAAACAATCATTAACATTCAATGTGTAAGAGCAGGCAAGATATTGTTAATGCTGATTCTTATGTAAACAAACACTCAAGTAAACGCAATTGTCAATATCAAGGTCAACAAAAATGATCAATGTCATTATCACATATTGTGAGATAATTGGAGAACATGCCTTTTTAGATGCTTATTTTAGGTGCTTATCATAATGTCTTTGGTTAAATTTTAAAGTTCACTTTTTGAAAATAAAGACAACAGATTAATAATAGCTTCTTACTGTGGTTTTAATATAAGTAAAAATGTAAAAAAGATATGTAAAACTGAACAATGGTAACATGCCCACTCTAACAAAGAATGTTGCAAATAAAAAATGGTACTAGCCATCAATTAGCAAGTACGGCCTTAGATGTACATCTGCAATGCCACATCAAACACTACTAATTATACACTGATCAATGCACCTGTGCTGTGGGGTGCATGAAGCAGGCCTATTATTTCCCCAGCTGGCAATAAAAAAATAGAACTAGCAACAATAAGTTTTGTTTTAGAATCAGTTTCCTTACTCTTATTGGTTTGAAGGGAGTTGGCTGAAGTTCCAGTCAGTGCTGGCTCATTCTTATTCCTGGAAATAAATAAATAAAATCAGTATAAATGTTGCATAAATCACACCATCACCATGTGCACATTAATGAATGTTTCTCTAAACAAACACACAAGCCCTACACGTGGAGCTAGTTTAGGCTAGGTGTGGATCTCCACGATCTGCTCTCTTTACTGCACAGAAGTAAACAGCAACACCCAGAACTGTGATTCACAAATCTTTCATGGAATAACAGAGGAAAGTACAGTATTATGCACAGGATGCCAAATTATTTTGACTATTAGTTGTCTGTTTTAGACAACAAGTATAATGTCCCATAACTTTTGGCATGTGCCATGGGAGCTAAAGAACATTGCACTGATCTGTAGGATATATGTGTGGGCCTCCTGCACTAAATATGGACATTAGTTCTACTGCAGTTGCTTGTCTGTTTTTGTATGGACAATTCTAGCCAGATTCTGATAGTCACATTATTACCCACTGCACTGTCCACTGTAGGTGATAATGCCTTCTCTGACATTCCACTTACACTCCTAAAACTTGATACTGAGGATCGAGGACAACTTCATACAACTTCAACCTCACAAATTATACAGACGTCCCAAGCCATCCCCTTACGTAACACTACAATAAATTTACATACTGCTATCCCATGACATCTGGCACGTCAGTGTATGATATTGCTATGCAAAAATATGAGATCATGCCTTATGGAGAATAGCCAGTCTATAAACAATGACATCTAATGCAATGTTTGTACAGGCACATCAGCCAACAACCCACTCCATCATGGTCAGGTCTCCCTGTTCTAGTCTTACTAGTAGATCAGGCAAGAACACAGGAAAGTGTGAGAATTTCAGGGAACCAATCGAGTTAAATCGTAATGGAAATGAAAAGCTGTTAGAATAACATGCAGAAGGGTGTAACTTATTACATAAGTTGACCAACAAAAAAACTCGTAAATTCTTAATTGATTAATCAGTGAAGCTGGAAATACATAACAGATGGAATGATTATTCCAGTGGACAAGAGATGATGTCTAACGACATCTAATTCTTCCCTATAGACTGTGTTCCTCAAAGTTTCCTCACATCTTATTGGAGCAGCATGTGGCAACAATTCTGTCACAACCACAACAAACTGACACGCTTAATCTGACCTAGATGTAAGCTTTGATACAGGGTAAATACTCCGTAGTCCAACTTAATCCTGTCATTGATTACTGGACTTTTTTTGTTTTGTATGAAGAGCATGCTCTGCTGCCAGGTATTGCACAATAGGGGTGTTGCCAGTTTGCAGCTAAATCACATCAGTGCTTCAAATGATTTTATACCTTCATATGGAGCTGATATAATCCTAAGGTTTGAGATATACTTTAGCGTTTCGGAGACAAGTTTAGTTTGTTTTTTAATATTTGTTAATAATATTTGATCCTATTAGTCCAAACTAGTTGTGACAAAGTTTGTTTTTATTTTGTTAAGTTTTATTTTTAAGTTGTTGTTTCCTGCTGAAAAATAATGTGTATATAAAATTAAAGATTGTATTTAGAGATTATTATTTTGTAATGTCAACAATTAAATGGCCAGAGCCCAGGAAAAAAATCCCTATAAATTCTCTGATCAAAACATTTTCTGAACAGGCATACAGAGTGTGTCGTGGGACTGTCCAAGAATTCACAACTATGAACTTACACAGCACACACAGAATAACAAACCAAATCAGAATTTTGAGAGATAATATCTTGCAGTACTGTTCCTCAAGTACTCAAGTACATATGTTGCACTTTCCTAACTTTTTAAATTCCAACTATATTTACTTCTGCTCATTTATAAGGACTTACCCTTTCCCCAGTTACTTTGAATGCCTTACAATTAGTGGCTAAATCCCTTTTGTGTTCAAAGTATGTTCTGTGGAGCTCTGAGCTGCTTTGTCATTGCCTCTCATCATTCTATTTTAGATAAAAGAGATCTCAAAATAGAGAAAAAGAGCTCCTAAAAATAGCCAAGAGCATTATTAGTTCAGTGAAATACTGACTTGAGTGGAGGTAAAAGTGTCTTTCCAAATAAAAACCTACGTGGGCCAGAATATAAATAGATTAATAGAACTTTATTGATCCTGAAGGAACAATAAGTACTAAATTCTATTACTAGTGGACTAGTAGTGGACCATCCACAGTATTTGTCAGCACGTAACATGCTTTTGAGATTCTTTTGGTCTAAATTAAAATACTAAAGCTCCAAAGCTAGGGAGAGATATGACCATATATGAAGTGGGACAGGTGCTGTCACGAACATTATATGATGAAAGTGAACATAAACATGGAACTTGTAACGACATGTTAATGACTAAAATTTAACTGAGCACTAATAAGTTTTCTCATAAATATACTTGTATGCAAGTTGACCCACCACTGCATAGTTTAACCACCCACTACTGCATAGTTTAACCACCAACCACTGAGTGGTATAAACACCCATCAATGCATAGAATAAACACCCACTGTTTAAAAGTGTAAACACCCACCAATGCGTAGAATAAACAACCACCACTTAATGGTGTAAATTCCTACCACTGCTTAGTATAAACTCCCACCAATGCGTAGAATAAACACCCACCACTTAATAGTGTTAATTCCCACCACTGCTTAATATAAACACCCACCAACGCATAGAATAAACATCCACCACGTAATAATGTTACTACCCACCAATGCTTAGTCTAAACACCCACCAATGCATAAAATAAACACCCACCACATAATAATGTTACTACCCACCACTGCTTAGTCTAAACACCCACCAATGTGGAAATAAACACCCACCACTGCTTAGTATAAACACCCACAATGCATAGAATAAACACCCACCATGTAATAATGTTACTACCCACCACTGCTTAGTCTAAACACCCACCAATGTGTAGAATAAACACCCACCACTGCTTAGTATAAACACCCACAATGCATAGAAGAAACACCCACCATGTAATAATGTTACAACCCACCACTGCTTAGTCTAAACACCCACCACTGCTGAGGATATCACTCACCAATGCATAGAATAAACACCCCCTTCTTAAAAGTGTAACTACCACCACTGCTTGGTCTAAACACCCACCACTGCTTAGTATTTCACCCACCACATAATAATGTTACTATCCATCACTGCTTAGTCTAAACAACACCCACCACTGCTTAGTATATCACCCACCTACGCATAGAATAAACACCCACTACTTAAGTAATAGTTTATCATTATTACATAGTACATCATTACTACATTATTACATTATTACAGTATTATTACATTATACATACATTATACATTATATAGTATATCACGTATCCCGCCAATGAACAGAAAAACACCCACTCCTTAAAACTGTAACTACCACCACTGCGTAGTATAAACATCCACTACTTAATGGTGTAACTACCCAACCACTGCTTAGTATAAACACCCATCAATGCAGAGAATAAACACTCACTACTTAATAGTGTAAATTCCCACCACTGCTTAGTATAAACACCCACAACTGAGTAGTTTATCCACCCACCACTGAGTTGCATAACTACCCACCACTTATAAGAATAACATTCCACTACTGAGAACAGTAGCAGAGGTTTCAGGGGTGCAGCTATACCCTAAACTGAGCGGAATAACTGCGCAACTACTCTCTTCCTGAGTGAACTGCATGTGTTTTTGGAGCTGGTAAACACGCTGCATGCTGCCAGAAGTTTAGAACTTTATTAAAGCAGCAGCAGCAGGTCCTGCGGCAGCATGGAGCTCCTGAGTGAGTAAAACCTCGCTCGGACCCCGCTGTGAGTGTGTGAGACGCGGTGTGTGTGAGTGAGGAGCGGTGGTGAGTGTGTGAGGAGCGGTGGTGAGTGTGTGAGGCGCGGTGTGTGTGTGAGTGGACTCACCCCGCGGAGAGTTTCTGTGGCTCTGCTGCTTCTGTGCGCTGCTGTTCTGGAGGAGAGCTCTCCGCGCTGCTGCTGCTGCTGCTGTTCAACTTCACGGTCAGGTCATGTGTTGACATTCTAGACGTGACTGGACCTGCTCATCCCGTTCTGTTACCTCCCGTGTACCCCCTCCCAGAGGAGGCGTCTACCGATCACGGCTCCTCGTCATCTCCGCGGTTCGCTCGGGAGCTCAGTGGGCTGCTCCGGAGAGTCGTGAGCACCGGAAATTCTTCTGAGCGTGTTTTTGTGGGGCTGAGGAAGGGCGACGGCCAGAACACAGCCAGTCACAGATCCACACAAACAGACATTAGAGCGGCGGGGCGGGCTGCTGAACACACACCAAACACACAGACCTGATACTGTACACAAAGCTAACTACTCAACAACTCAATACAAATAATTACAACAACTCTGGATAAAAATAAGAGACCACCTAAAAATGTTTTTCCTTGATTTTACCAAATTGAAAACTTCTGGAATAAAATAAAGAGGACGATGGATGATCACAAACCATCAAACCAAACTGAACTGCTTGAGTTTTTGCATCAGGAGTGGCATAAAGTTATCCAAAAGCAGTGTGTAAGACTGGTGGAGGAGAACATGCCAAGATGCATGAAAACTGCGATTAAAAACCAGGGTTATTCTAACCAAATATTGATTTTTCACCCCCTCAAACGTTTTGCATTATTTGAGGTCTAAAAGCATCTTTTTTGTTATTTCAGCCATTTCTCATTTTCTACAAATAAATGCTCTAAATTACAAGGTTTCTATTTGGAATTTGGGAGAATTGTTGTCCGTAGTTCATACAATAAAACAACAATTTTAATTTTACTCAAACATATACCTATAAATAGCAAAATCAGAGAAACTGCTTCATAAACTGAAGTGTTTTCATAATGTTTTCCAAAGCTGTATATCAGATCCAAAAACATCTCACCCACAGACATGCAGGGGTACCACAGTATTTCATATACTTCTTGGTCTTAAATGTAAGATTCTAATGCAATACGGTGATAAATCAACATTGATTAAAATATAATTGGTTTATGTATTTATTATGTTTTATTGGCCCAATAATTATTTCCAATAATTGCCAATTAATAGTAAATACACTGAACACACACAGTGGACATGGAACTGATACTTTACACAGAGCTAACAACTCAACATAATACAAATAATCACAACAACTCAACTAAAACTATATTTTCAAAAACGTCTCACCAATAGACATGCAGGGGTACCACAACATGTATAAGCTTTTCTTTTATATTATTATTTTTTTGTCTTAAATAAGATGTTCATGCCATAAGATGCTAGTTTGCTTGATTTAACAATGTATTATATTTTATTACCCCATTAATTATTTTTTCTAATAATTAGTTATTTTACATAATTGTATTTAAACATTTTACTCGTGTACACATTGTTTGATATTAGATTTACATTTCTACCGTGTTTGCCATTTCTGTTCATTGGTCAATAAGTAATTTCCCTCTGAACTGAATTAATAAAGTAATATAATACCAGTCTAAAATTTTGATCAATCTTCTCATTCAATGTTAATCGTTTTTTCTTTATTTACTTAATTTTCTACATTGTAGATTAATATTAAAGACATCAAAACAATAAAGGCATACATATGGAATTACAAAGAAAAAGTGCTTTGGGATGAGCTGAAGCTCCAGGAACTCCTTAAAGATGCTGAAAAAAACTATTCCAGGTGACTCTCCCTCATGAAGACACTGAGATATAAATACCAAAAGTGTGCAGATCTGGAAAGGGGGGGAGTGGTGTACTACTGTAATGTGAAGTCTCACGTGTTAGTGCCGCGAGACAGTGTTCTGTCCACCCCTAGTGGAGCAGGCCGGTCAGTGCAGTGGTCTGCTTTACGTGGCAGTCTCTGGGTGGTACATGGTTTTCAGCAGTTTCAGCACCATCCCCAAATTTAAAACACAATTCTAGACACACTACACATCATTAAGACATAGTTTTTATAGAATGCCACAGAACTGTAATGATTTTATGATAAAAAATAAATAAGGTGTAAAATGTAATAATAATATCAAGAGTCAAGTCAAGTCAAGAGGCTTTAATTGTCATTACATCTGAGTACAGGTACACAGTGTAATGAAATTACGTTCCTCCGGAACCATGGTGCAACATAGAACAACAAGCAATAGACAACATAAAGTGCAGGAGTGACGACAGTGCAACATAAAATATAAAATTATAACACTAAATAACAATAAATACAATAAATACAACAGACGAGACAATTTAAAGACAGGACAGTGCAGTACCGATACGGTATAATAGAGTGTTTAGTGAGGATAAGATGCAGAGATGTGTAAGATACTGTAACATATAGAACATATATAATCACAGCAGTTACTGAGGTAGATAGTTTATAGTTTTTAAGTGTGCAGCAAATATTGCTGAAGGAATAAAGACATGTCAATCTCTGTGTGCTGAGTGTGTGTGTGTGTGTGTGTGGGTGAAGTTATATGTATATATGGGCTATCAGTTTAACCAATTAATTACAGGTAAATTATTGCACTAAGAAATTAACTCCTTCCTTGATGCCCTTTGACCCAGCACATCATTAACAGTTCCGGTCACTATAACATGACAACGGCAAACAAAACAATGTAAAGCGACACCACAAAAGCTCTGCTCGGCCCCTTTAGTAGTGCCTAGAGTGATATGCGATTCATTTTAAACTGCCTGGGGCTGGCACTGTATTGGTGGTTCGTGATGCCACAAGTTTATTTGATGCCTCTGGATGCGTGATTCTTCTTCATAAGGGTCTTCTTGCCATAACTGTTCATGTGTTTGACTAGAAGTTTATGAGTGGCCCAATATGTCAATTAGCCTTGTGCAGAGATGCACCAAGACTAATTTCCTAATGCCTTTCAGATGAATTTTCCAGGCCCAATTGTGAGACTGCTGAAAGGAATGGTGTGGCTGAAGTTGATGATGTTGCACAGTACAGTGATTGATCTGAAGACATTTGGTGCAACAGAGTTGAGGTAGAGTCGCTTTGTCTCTGAGGGCCAGGCTGTGGATGTAACTCACAAGGGTGTGATACAGGGAATTTTTTTTGGTTGTTGTCTACTGGCGGCTTGAGGTAAGACATTCTTTTTTGGGAACCAAGGCCTCTTTATCAGTATTAAATTCATCTTCAAGCACACATTTTTTTGATCTTTGGAGAGGAACATCTCTATTAAATGGGACAAGAAAGAATTATTAACACTTTTTATCCTGTTTTTACACTAAACCATTGAGTAAGTATGCTTATATAGGATCACTATATAATGACATTGACATGATATTGACTAGTATGTGCAAAAACTGATTATTGACTATGTTTTTATTTTTGTATTTTAGGTGGTTGGTACAAACCAAACAATGCAATGTATTTATTTAATGTTAGCAGTGCAGCACTGAAGTATGGCCAGACTAGCTTTTGTAGGGCTGTAGCACAGTGTGCAGTGTTGCCATCTTCCTTAAATCTCGTGAAGCTGAAGCTACAGCATGCACTATCCACGAAGTTTCTTGAGGCCACGGTGATGAACTCACTGAAGGCAGACTGCAGACTTGATTGAGTACATTAAGCATGAGGAACAGCTTCATTAATTGATGAGACAATCGTTTAATTACATGCCCCAACTGCTGTCAATCTGCATTGCCAGCCCGAGGCTGGAGCTGGGAGGCTTGCAGCCGGTGACTCAGAGGTTAACTGTGGCAGTGGGCTTGCCGCAGTATTGACTGCTGGGTAATTATGCTTAAGTGGTGACTGGCAGAGGTAAATGGCAGTAACAGATTATCTGTTTTGAAGAGAGGCATTCTTAGAATCAATAAGAGTCCATTTGTGAAAATAGAGCAATTTGGGGAAAAATACGCCCTGTTTCTGGCCCCAACAGTATCCACTTAACCAGCGCGGATACTGTAGCTGCCTATTTCCCTTTCAGTCCTTCGTGGGTATATAAGGAAATAAACGCAGAGGAGATGACAGAGAAAGCCAAACAGCAACATCAAAAAGCACACTGCTTGCTTTCTGTAATCAGAGGTATATAATATGTGTATAAATATAATCAAGGCATTGTTCTATAATGAATAACAAAAGTTGGATATAGAAAGAGTCTTGAAAGAACCATATAGAAGTTTAATAAACTATAATAAAGAAGAACTGTTAAAATGTTATATTTCTGAAATGTGTTACATTTAATATAGCAGAAAAAAGATTATGTCTATGTAATGAAAATATTAAGGCATGCTGAGCAGAGAATGCTGTAATATCCTCTGTGTTGATCTCTGCTCTTTGTTTTCATGTTCATGGTCTGGCTGTGCATGCATGTTAATAATGCCCTGTGAAACATAGCCCCTCCCAAAGAGACAAGACAGCGACCATCCACACTGCGCTGTGCATGCAAGATAAGAAATTTTATCCATAAATTAGTTCTGTGCATCAACAATCTTCTAACAATATTTTGATACAATACACATATACAAAACTTTGGAACTTTGAATCAGGGTTGTACAGGTTAGCTGTGATGCTAAGAGAGATAGCAGCACACTCTAACCCAGAGATGATGACATAGATTCAATGAATATGAGCCTCCTTATCTAGCTAATACCTTGTGCTAGTTTGTGTTTATTAGCCATTTTCCCTATGTTGCAACATCCTGCTGACATTATAAGTGGAAAGAGGTAGGTTTTGGCTAAATATGAAGCATTGTTTTAATCTGTGAATCTGCTGCTCTAGTGCGACATTTACTGTCAGAGAGGATTCATATTTCTGCCCAAATAATCATCAGTGCTAAAAACCCAATATGTTAAGTGTATAATGCCTCAGAAAGCTAGTCAAGTGAAAAAAAGGAGACATCATTTTACTTTTTTTTGTTTACTATATAAACATGATAATTAGATTTTTAAAAATGTTATCCTTATTGAGATATGGAGGTAATATAACAACACAAATAAAAATAAATAAAAATGTACTAAATGTAAACACAAGTGCCCCTGCATTCATCATTACTTAAAATGCCTAAAATTAGAACAAGGGATTTTGGAGATGCCAAAGAGGTTTACTTTGGTTTGCTCTTGATTGTTAAAATGAGGATGAGGTGTTACCATGGCCAGATCCAAAGAGATCTCTGAAGCCTTCAGAATGGAGGTTGTAGTTACAGATTAACCTGAGAAGGGATTTAAAAAGATCTTAGAACAATTTGAAATCAGCCAATCCGGTGTCTGCAAAACTGTCAATATTTGGACATTCTAGCAAGTTCAGACCAAGAGCAAAGGCCACAGAATGATTTATAACATCTACATCAATCCACTACCAGTACCTCTTGCTAGAGTTGATATCAAAGTACTGCACTTACTATTAAAAAGTCTAGACAGTACACATGACCCTGAGTAGACACTGTATAAAACACAGTACACAGTATAAAGGCAAGTGAGGTAATACAGTCAGGTTGCCATGGTTGTATATGTAACCAATGCATTAAATAAAAAACCTTTAACACACAGATCATTTTCAGAGCACACACTGAATGATCAGGGCTCTGTATAAATCAGGCTGATTGCGTGTTTTTATGTGACGGTTTGTCACACTGCAGCAAGGCTGACCCTCTGGCTCAGCGCTAATTACTCATTCCATTACTTCTGTTATGAAAGTTGGTCACCAGCTGATGTCAGCCCGCAGAGAGCAGCACTGCCTGCTGGGACAGAAGCCCCCCTGCGGGAGGAGAAGCTGACCTCTCTGAGCCGTGGGGGAAAGTCAACCGAGATTGCAGTCTGGTATATTGAGTCTCAAAAGGGCCATAAAGAGGCTGCCTGTTTAAATAACCATTTTTCCAATTTCTTTTAAAACACTTCTCTTTTTCTTATTTTCTAAAACATTTTAAGGTTCTTCTTCAGTTTGCATTGAAAATGTCCTTTGAAACAAAATAAGAAAAAAGAAGATTTACCTGTGACTGATATTATATTTCATCGCTTTCAGATATACTTTTATAATTATTATTCTTCAGTCTTAGTCTTAGTCTTTAATGAAACATACTGTCACTGTATTAACAAATCTACATTTTTGTCCTTTATTGGCATAATTTGAAAATGCCTTTTTAATAACAAATGAACTAAGAGAATTGGACTAAAAGATGATTTTTAAAAAATGTGTTCGTTTAATATACAGTTAATAAAGGATTTTAGCATTATATATGCTTTTTGAATGAAGAACAATAAACAACACCCAATAAGTAAAGAGTAAAGACATAGTTAGATGCAGCATAGTGGATGACAACACTGCCTTCTACATTGAAAACTACTGTTTCATTCCTCTGCAAAGTACACTCTGCTAGACCAAAAAGAGGCCTTATTAAAATCCCCATGTTTTGTAACTGGATTTAGATATAATATAATTTGATCTGGATTGTGGAGCACCACACTGTTCTAATCACTCTACACAGAGAGGCAATGTTTGGTCCAGGGAATCAAGAAAAGTACAAAAAAGAATATATAATATGTTAGTATATGGATCTTTTAATGTGTTTTATATAAACTAACAAATTGAATATGTGGAGCTCAGAAGGCTATACAAAAACGTATTGGAGAGCATGGGCCATTTAAAAACATCTCTTAAGAAGTAACTATATAGGAGAGCTGGGTTTGGTTACGACTATATGCTGTCTATATGCTGCTCTTAGTGATGCAACACTGAGATCATGCTACAACTTTACACAGCCAATTCAATTAGACCAACTAATCCAGTCAATCTATTGTATTTACATCTATTGCCCCACTCAGCCATCTACGTTTTCCTTTGGAGACCAACATTAATAGGCTGTTCCAGCGGAACAGAGGAACGCAATATGAACCCATACTTAGCATCCCCGAGTTGAATTATGTGAAAAGATGATACGGGTCTATTATCAGCTGGGTCTCTGAGTGATGGAACTTAGAAAGACATTTAGACTCAGCCCGGCTTATAGATCTGAATGGAGGAGTTCTTTAATGGGTGCCTGTTACCTCCTCTTAAGGTTGTCTTAGTCTCACGTTGGCTCCATGTAGACTTTAATCCAATCAGGGAAGAGGCAGTGCTCGTTTACCCAGAAGGATTCAGGGGCCTCTCATCCATCCTGACTGGGGTCAGCCCTGGTCAGTTCATCTCTCTCTCCGTGTGTCTCACAGTGTCGTTTTTCACAGCCTGATAATGATTCCCCTATGTCCCCTCAGAGACCCCTATCCAGGAGAATGGAGCGAGAGAGAGGTGGTGAAACAAGGTGGCACAGTACATCATTGGAATTTTCTCTCCGTCAATACTCATAGGTCAATAAGTTTGATTGTCAGGATGAATGGCAACGCTCAAGAATCACCAGTGCTCTATTTCATCGCTCTGTAAAAAAACGTGTGTTCACAGACACGCTCTTTTCTTCTTGCTTTTGTGTCCTCTATTCTGAATGAAAAAACTGAACTTGTATCAGTAGATTCTCTTCAGCACATTTCATTCATTTGGAATCTGCCAGGAGAAAGAAATGTGTTTATCAAGTCAAAGGTCATAGGTCAGGGGTTAGTGGTTTCTCCTCTGGAGGCACCTCTGTGGTCCTTCCTTTCACAGGTTTCTGATTAATTTGTACAATAAATCCCCAGATAGTTCCCCTGACGATATTTGAACATTTATCATTGAACATTTATCATTGACAGCATCTGAATACTAAAAGTATCACCTCTAAACTCCACCCTCAGATCAAAATTGGAAAAAGCTAAAAACAAATAGGAGGAGTAGTTTGGGAGGGACACTGGGTGATGTATGGGTTTAGGGGCGGAGCAGAAAGGCAGTGTGCCTCTGATAGTGGCGAGATGCAGATGGTTGGACGTCAGCAGGGGGTTGGTATTAGTGATTGATTAGTGATCTGCGTATTGTGATATGTACACATAAACATCATCCTTGCCTATAGAGCAGTTGAACCTGTGAGGGTGCTGCAGAGGTGGACATTTGCAGACTCTATAAGAATGTGGAACTAATATGTCAGTTCTGATATGTAAATGTAATGCTTTGAAATTTTACACACTGTATTAAACTTTAAAAAAAAAAAAAAAAGATCAATTCTGTTTTTATTTTATGGACCCTCATAGTAAGCCTACATGACAGTATGAGAATGAGGATAGAGAGAAAGTAGTAATGAATGTGTGTAAATGTACCACCGGAAACCATTGTTCTGGCCCGCAGCATCAGCATGGCTCTTTCACCTGGCCCAGTTAAGACCCACTTTCTGCAAGCTGGCCCTTTCCTGGCCACCGGCAGCGTCCTCGACTGCCGCTTTTTTCTGATTAGCCAACATTTCTTTTCTCTTTTCCGCTGCCAGTGCTTCCTGCCAGATCACTTTAATATCCCTACTGATGATTGTTCATGTAATAATGCAGTTACCTTTTTATCAATAATGTGTCACAGAATCCCTCTTTGTCATTATTGAACACTGCACGGAGCAGAATGGCATTTACCATGGGGGAATGAAGGATCGATAGCCAACAGCAAATTAAGTAATAGCATTTTTGTGTCGATGCATAATACAGGTTGGTTAATGGCACCCAGATCAGCGTGGCTCCACATCACAGCACGAGCAGATCAATCCAAACACAAAGGCGGCGTCATTCTTCGACAAGTCAATTGGCTATCAGACAGGAGCGAGTGTGAGAGGACAATCTGAAAATCCTCCACAGACATTCAGCTCAGGACTCACACCCATGCTGTGGCAGCGCAGGATAACTTGACCTTTTTCAAAAGAACTTGAATTTGCTGAATCATCTTTGTAACAATTTAAAATGTATAATATAAATGTATAATTGTGCCCAAAATTTATAGCAGTTGTGTTGTTTTCTGTTTATTGGTGCCATGTAGCTCTTGAACTGTTGAGTTTGGTTGTTTATGGATTCAATATTAAAACTAGAAAAAATACATTTAACCACTTAAAATATGTTAAACCATCTCAGGAATAATATTTTTACATTTGGGGAATAGAGATTTCCCTTTAAAAGAAGAATTTAAGGAAGTCTTTTATTTTACACAGGGGTATTGCGTTGAACTTTTTTATTAAATGTTGTCTTATGTATGTTTTTATCCCTTTAGGGTCCTCTTTAGGCATTATGCAGCTTTGGTTTAAGGTGCATTCAGTGTTAGATATGTGCACACATTGTTATGGTGCTACAGATTAGAAAAGTAAAGTGTTTTTTTTTTATCTGTCAGTGTTTGGTGTGTTCTTGGTAGAAACATTGGCCAGGCTAAATTTGACTGGCATGGTAAATTGCCCTTAGAGTGGGTATGGGCATGTTGGGTACGCTTCAGTGGACTGATGTCTTATCAAGGGGGTATTCATACATTATAATAACGATGGATAACGGATAAATTGCCCCAGTAAATAAGTGTGTGATACACTCGGATGAACTTGTACCCTGTCCTGCGGGATTCCTGATTATGGGTTAGCTCTTGACTCACCACAATCTTGAACAAGAGGATGTGGAAAAAACAATGCATGGATGGATGGATGGATGGATGATGCATGGATACACTGCCCAGATAGAATGGATCTGTGGGGCACCTTGCAATTAATAGGGCTGCGACTAATTATTTTTTTGGTATTCAACTAATCTGATTATTATTTTTTCGATTAGTCGATTAGTAAACGCTTATTTCTGAGATGTCCTCCAGCTCTAAAAACGACAAAAACAGCTGAACATGATGTTTAAAAGGCATTTAAATGTCTAAATGTTGTTTAAACATGGAGAGTACTGATATTTAGTAATTAAATATGTAATGTGTTGTGTTTGGGCACTTTTGGAGACACAGACTAAGTTGAGTGTAAACTGTGTGAGTGAGCCATTTACTCATCTCCCATTGTGTTTCTATCCCCAGCACTTTGTGTAATGCTGTACTGTTACAAATTAACGATTAGTAGACAAGGAAAGCCCTAGCAATTAATGAACTGAATGAACCAAAAATTATCAAACAAAACACATGCACATAAAAAACAATATAAATCGACAATGTAGTCTACAGGTAACAATAGACAGACAGACAGACAGACAGATTGATTGATTGATTGAATGATTGATTTATGTTTGCAGAAAAAACATCTCACATAATTACAATGCAGCAGACAACAGTGAAGGTGTTCATTCCTGATAATCATCGCTACAAACTTTACAAATGGCACAGGAAAGTGGGATATGTATGATAGCTGTGATCCAGCTGCGATGCTGTGATCCATGTTGTGATTAATGTAACTGCCTCCCAGCATTATTGTTTTGACTCGTGTCACTCAGGGCTGTAATAATTATTCCGCGCGCGAGTGCACGCGACCCCCCTCCGCCTTCCCAAACGGATCCGGCCCGGGGGGGCTGGTGCGAGGTGGTGGGGGTGGGAGGGGGAGAACCTGTGAGCCGCAGTCAGCGAGAGCTCTAGAGAGCGCAGTGAGCGCGAGACCGGCGAGCAGCAGTGGCGCACTTTCCTTCAGCGCGCGTTCACTGAGGGGGAGACAGCACGAGGCGCGAGGATGCGCGCGGACCGCACGGCGCTCGGGGTCCTGTGTGCTCTTACCGCGCTGCTCACAGGCAGCCGCGGCGCGCGGGTCGTCAGTGGTGAGTTTTACTGATTTATTAGTGTTCGATAAAGTTAAACTCTTTTACCTTTTTGGAAAGCTGTGGATTTTGTGTGGATTATGTAAGCATTTAAAAACCCACATATAACAGATACAAACAAATTAAATTAATTCAAATAAATTAATGTAATTCAAAAAAGACTCAGTACATATTTAACTTTAATTTTTATCATTATTTTAAATTGATTTTTTTTGTGTACCTCTGTCTATGTTATTAGTGTTTGATTTTGATTTTATATTTGTAAAATTTCACATCCTATTCTGCACATTCTGCATTTTTTGTAACATTTACTGAAAAGCAATTTTTATATAAAAGGAAATATGCATAAAATGTGCAGAACATGTTTATATTTTAGTCTGTTTACGGAAACAAATTTATTCAATTATGATCATTATCATTATTAAAATATAAAAAATGAAATGTGCCATTGGACCAGGGGTGTCCAAACTTTTGCAGGTACTGACACAAAGCATTGGTAATTGACTAATTGGCCATGGTGGCTACACTATTAAGGATGCTGCCCAAAATAGAAAATAGGATTGCAGCTTTTAATCTTAATTATGCTCATTGTGCTGCTTTCGTCCATTCATTACATTTGCTCTTGTGTTTAAATAAATAAATTATCTTTTTTTTTAAATACATTTAAGTGTTTAGGACATTTAGGACGTTTGAACACAGAGTTAAAGAAAAGGAGCATTTTTACCATTCATTTTTTTAATTCATCATTAAATTCTTATCACATTGAACTACTAATTTCTTTCATAAAATAATAGAATATCTACATCTGTTTGTGAAGAAAAGTTTAAAAATTAGATGTTAGATGTTCAATATGTTCAGATTAAGCATAACAAATGAACAGGTTCACATGACTGTAGGATTTACATGCATTTTTAAAGTGTTTTGTCAAAAGGCTCCAACTAAAGCTATAAAGGTTTGCTAACAAGCACCAATATTGTTGTTTATAGGGGTTTAGACTTAGCAGAATTTTACTGAATAAACTATGTGTAAAAGAGGGTTTAGAAAGATTAACAGACTGGAAGAAGTATAAAGAGATATACCTGTTTGATTAAAGGTCTGACTCCAGGCAGCAGTCTGCACTGGGATGGAGAAGGAAATGAAATGAGCATTCCTAGATTCATGGCGGAAGGAATGAAGAGTAGGAAGGGGAAGTTGTTTGGGAAAACTGCTGAGTCCGGATCTTCCCAGCTAGCCCCCGGCCCATTACTGTCCTTAAAGTGATGATAGTGCAGATCTGGACCAGGCAATTATTTAAAGTACCTCCTGGGCAGTGAGCTAATGTTATTATTAGACTTTTAACAGACTGTGTATTAATCACAGTTATCCTCCTCCACATTGAGCACTCCACCACAACCACACAATTTTACTAGCTGGGTCTGTTTGCTTTATGATTTACCCCAAATATGGCCTCTCCCTTTTACATCCCACGGTTTTATTCGCCAGAGGGAGAATTGATTTTTCTCTCATAACCTCTTAAATTTAGAGCACCCATCAAGATATTGAAGCTACAATTTCTCACTTCTATGAATTGGAAATAACCCTTTAAATGATTATGAAATAAGCTGAAGAGCGTAATAATCCTGATCATTTAAGGGGTTAACGGTTCCTTAGTGGTTTTCAGCTTGGATGTGCAGTTCCTTTAAAACCATTTAACCGGTCTAGAACCTTTACATTGTAACGTTTCTAGTGGAGGTTCTTGTCTTTAAAAGTACGTCATACTCAAGTGAGTTTGGTGAAAAAATGAATATTCATGATCCCAGATACAGTTTTATCAAGCAAGATACATTTAATATCTAATATCTAATACATTTTGCAAGGCTGAATCTGCTAACAAACACTAGATGAAGACCATAACCAGTTTTAACTAATAAAACATATACATCTCTTTTTTGGCTCAAAAAATTTTATCAAATAAAATAAAACAATATAGAATGCAAACTTTTTATTATTATTAAAACTAAATGTATATCCATTGAATATTAGAGGTTAAAGTAGAACTACGTTGTACTGTTTTTTGTTTTGTTTTTGTATTAAAAAATAATTTATACTTTTAATTGTTTACAGTCACATATCATTTTTATTAAAAATTTTATTATAAAATTAAATATAGGCTCAGGAGCTTTGCTTAAAACAAGAAATGTTCCTGTAACATCAATCTAAAGAACACTATTTTTATGGCACCTTCATTTCTAAGAGTGCTTCTGTATAAGTCCAGACTGGCATGAATTCACGAGGAAATTGATATTTTGTAAAACATGGGTGTGGTTGGATTTATGGCCTGTAGGATTTGTGTGATATATTTGGGGTATGAGGTTGATTGAAATACATGTGATGGGTTCTTGTCTTTAATAAGCATGATGGTCAGTGGATAGAAGCCAAAATTGAGGGGTAATAAATCTAGTGTTGGGTGCATAATGCAGTGCATTTACTTTATTGCCAGGCAGGGGTGTCTACCTTAATCCATGGGACGTTACCAATGCATGGGGCATCTTGTAGTTTATATTAACAGGTTGTAAGGCTATTCAGCGGGGTATCCTAGTTGTCTTTGCACACCTCCGTTCCTGACCTTGGACATTGTGTTGAATGTACCATAAATCAATTGTTAATCAAATTGAATCTGAAGCCAATTGAAATTTGGATACCTTTGACCATCTCTGTCTGTGATCATCACAGGGAAATCCTAAATACATCTATATAAAGGGGAGTGTCTCTTCAGAATGGAGACATTTCTCCCAAAGTTTGGAAATGTTCCATTTAGGTTTTCTTGAACATTTCTTCACTGAGACCATTGTACTTCTCGTACTGAGACCATTAAAGTTATACTAAACACGAACATATTCACACTTCATATGAACAAGATACATTTCAGATCCAGCATTTAAAATGATGAGTGGACCTCAGCAGACCTCTCCAAGCAAGAGATGTCAACTGCCCTTTGGCCAGGCTTCAGACTCAATTTGATTAATAATTGATTAATGGTACATTTAACGCAATGTCCAAGGTAAGGAGCGGAGGTGTGCAAAGACAATTAGGGTATCCAACTGAATAGCCCTACAAGGTATATCTACAATTATATAAAAATGAATTAATTTATTTTTGTGTCTATATGAGAGTTCACCTTATATACTGAACTGTATTGAAATACACAATGAGCAATAAGACAAACTAATTTAATGTTAGAAAAATCAAATCATTAGGTACAATATTGTAAAAAATAAGGCTGTATTTTGTAACCTAACAGCTATCTGACACATTATTATGGTTCGTTATGCTCAGATAAAAACAATTGTCACATTAGCTTCGAAGCCTACCAATATGCTAGATATTTTTTGCAAAAGTAAATGTTAAACTGAATTGGTTGGACTCTCTGTAGGTCAGACGGTGTGTCAGGGTGGTCCTGAGAAGCCATGTTATAAGATCGCCTACTTCAGGGACATGACGAGCCGTGTGGCCTTCAATGAGGCCTTGAGGGCTTGTGAGGTGGACGGTGGCTCTTTGCTGAGCGTGGAGAATGTGTCAGAGCAGCGGCACATTGAGCATCTACTCCAGGAGCTCAGCAATTCCTCCACAGGCAGTAGAGCAGGCAGAGGGCCCAGCATTGCGGATGGAGATTTCTGGATTGGCCTGACGCGTGCAGACAGTGAGAGCACCCAGGAGCATGGAGGCTTCGCCCACTGCCCTGACCTCTACAGATGGACAGATGGCAGTGTTTCAGATTTCAGGTCTGTTAAAAAAAATCTTTTTCTTATTTTTTTTTGGTTAATCAACAACATTTTGTATAAAGAGAATTCTCAGAGTTAGACAGGAGCCCTGGATCATGCCAGTAGTGTGTAGACAGGTGAAATCGGGTACATACTAATCTTTACAACCCAGGTTAACTGGATTTTCCCTGTTTGTCTTTATCATTCTGTTTGTCCTATAGGAATTGGTACTATGATGAGCCATCATGTGGAGGGGAGGCTTGTGTAGTAATGTATCACCAGCCCACTGCTCTCCATGGCCTGGGGGGACCATATCTTTATCAGTGGAACGATGACAGGTGCAACATGAAGCACAATTTCATCTGCAAGTATGAGCCAGGTACAACACCAAACACTGGAACTAAAAGTTCTGAAAAACACATACTGAACGTATTAATAATTAAATAACTACTAAAACAACACGAACTGGAACAACAATACTAAGCAGCACATACTGAAACACCAATACTGAACAACACATACTGAAGGCATTAACAAAGAAATAACTAATGAAACAACACATACTGATACAACAACTACTCAAACAAAAATACTGAACAACACATACTGAAGAACTTACACTAAAACAACCACAAGACCAATACATACTGGAACAACACTTTTGAAAAACAACACACTGGACAATGCATTCTGGAAGAACATTCCTAAACAACATATAAGTGTAAGCAATGTTGGTTTTTACAACATGTCAGAATTTCATAATGAATGGACCAATACAAATTTTCCAAATTACTAGGAATAGAAAAAAATATATTACGTTAGTTTTCGCACAAATGTGAATGGGAAAGCATGCTGATACTAAACCCATACATACTGAAAACATATCCAGAATACAGCATGCATTCTTTGTGAACAGGTTTCTCAGCTCACCTGAATGTGTACTCACATTCATGTTGGCAATTTCAGTGTTAAATGTGATTTTCTTCCATAATGCAGAAAGCCATCTGGAGAAAGAACATGGAGATAGGCCTGGAGGTCATGATGCAGGTGAAGCAGATGGCAAGTTTCTTATCTTGTGACTCAATTCAGATACATCTACATGCATATTTATGCCAATTGTCCTGCTGCTGTTGTGCTCACAGGCTTCCCAGAGGAACATGTAGAGAAAAAAAAAACACCTGCTGTTAATGAAGATGAAAGTCAACATGTGATGGTGGCAGGAACCTCAAGTAATTGCAGTTTCAGTTTCTCTAAAAAATTCCTAAATATCTGCTTCCAGTATGTAAATATTTATACATATCAATTTAACTCTGCAGGTATGCTGCTGATTTATGTGATCATCCCCACAATTCCTCTCCTTCTGCTGATTCTTGTGGCCTCAGGGACCTGCTGCTTCCAGATGCTAAGCAAGAGGTGACAACATGATTTACATTTGTGTTTATTCATTATACAGATGTTTACATACAGATACACCAAGAAGTTTGTCAGATAAATGCTGTATGTCTGTGTTTGCATTAGTTAATTTTTCTAGCTTAGTCACATAGTGACTTAATGTCTCTTGTAGGTTTATTAATACGTTTCTGTAGATAGTAATTAATTCACTCTATTGAAAATTCTATTACATTAAGTAAATATCAGCCTAAGTTTGAGGTTTAGCTGCTATTTTCTGGATTTACTGTATGCTAAGGTTTAGCATATTAGCATGTTAGCAGTGCATTAAATTCCCTGAGATATCTTAGCATCCGTTTGAATCCCTGTGTCTCTGTGGTGGAGTAAACTTTCCCCTTAGAATAGTCAGCTAACATGCTAACATGTTTAAACAGTGATAGAAGCTTGTAGCCACAGATTAACCTTACTGCATTTGGTCAGCCTGTTCTTTTACAAGGTGATTTAATTTCGACATTGAAGTAGCACAGACTCTAAAGCAAGGCACACTTCAGTAATGCATAAATGTACATGAGAATGCCTCACTTTTGTATAATCAGCGTACTGTATTGCCTAAACAGTCATTACACACCTGATTTGAACACTGCAGCAAATCAGGCAATTAGCGTAACAGTTAAGCACTAAGAACCAGACCCTAAACAGATGCTAATGGCATCTGTGTCACTTCCTGATCAATCAGTGATGGAAATCAGTTACAGAAGCACAACAGCAATTTCCCCGTCATTCCACTGCCAGAATAAGCTTTCACTGTGATGAAATTTGTTTGTTTGGAACAACGCTTAGTCAGTTATAATCACAGAGCTTACAGAAGCACTATTATAGGATACGTTTAGCTTAGCTGTAGCGGCTTCTGTCTTCTGCCATTAGTCACTGTAAAGGCAAGGCTAGCTGCTGCCTTACGATGCTCTAGCAGTGTGTGCACCAAATCCAACTTCAGCATCACTTCTCATCAGCATCTTCACCAGCAGACATCAGACAAACGCTGAAGCAAGCACTGTCCTTCTCGTCAGTGGATGAAACACAGTCCAGCCTGGTCCAGCCCATCTTAGCCCGAGGGCATTACAGAGTGCTTTGTTTACGTAATTCATTATATTTATTAGGCCCCCACTCCCACAGAGTGATGTCTTTTTAACATATTTTCGATCACTCAGCCAGACTGGGCATCGTCAGACAATGCATTTAATCACTGGCACTAACGGGCATCGCTCTGGGCAGTAAGAGGCTTCCTGGAGCATGTTCAAGTCCTCAGGGGGAACACCCTTTGCTCTGAGCAGCTGTAAGGTTTCTGTTTAACAATGTCTCTCATTTTTAAAACTCAATCTAATGCTTTAAGAGAATTAAAGGGACAAATGGATTTGTGTTTTGTCTTTCAGCTAAAGTTTAGCCAAGTGACAGCTTGTATATGTGCTCTTAAGAAACAGCTATCCATATGTGCTATATTATAGCTATAGTATATCCCATGTCTACTTACATATATTAAAAATGGACAATGTAGGAAAAAACTAAAACCAGTAGCAGTACTACTGGACTGGAAATTGGAAAATACCATAATCCTAATTCTTAGATTGGATTATTGGAAACTGAATCTGATTTCCTAGAATCTAAGATTTCTAGGAAACAATAAACACCAAATGTATTTTACAACTTTGTTAATTAAAAAATGAGTTTTTAGTCTTATGCTGCATATTGGCAAGTTCATTAAAAAGATGTTAATTGATAGTAAAGATAAAATGCTTTGTATTTTGAAAAACATTGTATATTTTTTTGCACAAATAAGACCCTAAACATCATATAGCTCAAACCATTTTGAAGCCTAATGTCTTACAGTTTCTGAAAGCAAATGATCAAGTCTGTTAGAGATTGCTTTACAAACTGACATGGCTTGAGGCAAGCAATTAATCACTGATGAGCTAATTAGTGGGGCATAAATTATCCTAATTTTTAGCTGAAGTGCAAAACCAAAGAAGCACTTCAGACATCAAACATGTCTTGGCTGATTGACTAAATTTACAGTAACAGTAAAATTAGGTTGCTGTTGATTTATTATAAATAGATATTTTACAAGTATTAGGCCACAGACTAAATATGAAAATAATGTCTAGTTTCATTAATTTCTTTTGTCCAGAAAACCAAGGACCAAAACTACCGTGAACCAGTCCACACTATGGATCTCCAAGACTGCAAAGTCAGACAGTGCTATGGAGGTCTAAGGAAGCTCACATCTTTCCGTAATGAAGCAGGCCTTGCTGTTGCGTATTGGACATTACACATCGGTCTACACACTTGTTTGTCCAGTTGTAAGTTGTAAGTAAGTATGTGGTCTTCTAATGCAAGGTAAATAAATCTCAGTGTTATCACTGCTGTACTCTACACTGTTCTGCAATGTTTTTCTAGGACAGCTTTTCATCTAGTGGCCTCAAATGACTGTCCCCAATTTTTCAAAATTAGCGCAGTGTAATTTCTCACCATTAAGCCTCCTTCTCTAAAGCCCTCGTTCCTCAAGTCTCCTCCTCTCATCCTCCTCTCCATCAGGGAGACTGATCAGTGCAGTCAGTTGCAGAGGGGAGGCCACCACTAATTGGCACCACAACAGAGAGAGCGATTAAATTACTGTAATTAAGACGAGTGCGAATGGGACCCACATAAAAAGAGTCGCAGCGATTGAACACTGCTACAAAATGAATTAAGCAGTGACAAAATGTCAGAAAGAAGATCCCCCTGAGGACAAAACACAGTGCAAGCCTGCTTTAATCAAAAATTAGGTTGATGTTTTAGAAAAACAGAGCAGACTCAGAGCAGAGTTTGCTCGTTCCACAGTTGTTTTTTGTTCTAGTTCCCAGACAGTATTGCTTCATTTTCATGGACTGTTTCATTACTTTCAAGTCAACAAAATTCTCAGTATTAAATAGAAGTAAATATTGTCTTTATCAACCACATTACTTGTAATTCAGAAAGAACAGCCTAAGCAAATATGGATATTTTTATATGATATGATGTTTCATGTTCTGTCAGACCCACCTGATCACTATTATATATGCAGTTTTTGCATGGAATGCCATTTTTATCATATATTTAGTAATAATTGCTGATTGCTCTAAACACAACTTTATGAACATGACTAAACATGATTAAAAAAAACTGCATATATAAAACTGACGAATATCTCTTTGAAAGTATGTCATATAAAAAGGAATAAACTGCATCGTATAAATGTATCTATTCAATTCTGTCTGTTAGCAGTCTGTAAATGAAGTTAAACACATCCTGTCTTCTGTTCACAAGAGTGGCTGTACTGTATGTGTGTTTTTGGATTGGAAAAGTTGTACAGGTTCGTTTCTCTTTGTAATATTTTTGGGAAGGATACATAAATGAAATAAATGGATAATTGTGGCTATGGCTGATTTGAGTGTGGATCCAAAATGATATTCCATATTCCTCTATTGTCTATTTGAGTAAGGAGGTAAAATCAATGGGGAAAGTAGTATTGATTCCAGTAACCATTTGCGTCAGTAGATCATTTGTTTCAACAATCTGTTACACTATATGCTGTCGGATCTTCTCAATAGAAAGGATGTAGTAAAAGGGAGTCATACATCTGTGCACCTGGGTTTGGTTATAGAAATGATGCCTTCAAAATGCCCATGCATGAAAACTAATCTGCAAAAACAAGCAGTTAAAGGAAAGAACTGTTTATGATATTGATCATGTTATTTAGGAAGGTGAATGTAGGGTTAGGATACTTGTTTAAAGATTATTTTTGGTGTAGTGTGGTGTGCGTACTCAGCTAGAGAATCAAACCCTACTTGTGTGATGTAACTCAGTATGCTACACCAACCACATATTTACAATATATATAAAGATATTTTTTATACATAGTCCATAAACCTAAGGAAAATAAAAAAGATGTGAAATACAAGACATGGGCCGTTTTTAAATGCTGCTAATCTCACAATCTTCATATCTTGCGCTTCATTCATAGAATGTAATTATTATTATATTTCATCTTTCTTAATGGCATATATGTTGCACTCATTGTTGTTGTTCACAAATATGGATAGTGTGTTTTATAATGTTTTATAGCCTGTTTTATAATGTTTAACAGTTTCTGAAAGCAAGAATCACATCTGTTAGAGATTGCTTAACAAATTGACACGGTTTGAGGCAAGCAATTAATCACTAATGACCTAATTAGTGGGGCATAAGTTCACTTTATTTTTAGCTGAAGTGCAAAACTATGAAAGATCTTCAGACACCAAACATCTTGGCTGACTGACTACATTTGCAGTAAAGTTGGTAAAATTGGTATTATTTAGGGGGGAAAATAAGATGTGAAATATAGGACATGGGCCCTTTAAATATTGCAACCTCACAATCTTCATGTGTTTCTGTGTTTAATACATAAAACATAGTTATTAGTGAAATTTCTCACTTATTTCAAGCTCTGCCGGAATGTTGTTTTCAGAGAGATATATCTTGGCTTAGTACAAATACCTGCAGGTCTGTTAGTGAAATATAAATATATAAACACAGAGGACCCCAGATCACAGAGGTTATCTGGTGGCACAGATGATGAGCACATTATGCAGATGCTAAGGGAAAAATAAGTGTAGCCATAGAAGCACTGTGGAAAATGTTTGATTTGAATGCGTGCCTCAGCCTGTTCTCCAATTAGTAACAGCATCCACTCTAAAATACACTGTTAATTACAGTGTCTATTAAACTAATCAGTTCACTGCTCCCGTCACGTCGCACTGCTAATTACAGATACGACTGCAATCATGACTGTGGAGGCTCAGGGTAGAATTAATTAAAGAAACACATTTTTCCCCCGTTTGGAGAGAGAAGCCGATTAAAAACATGAAACATAAACAGCTCTTGGGCACGACTCACCCAGCTCTCTATGAACAGGATCATTTTGTTGGAAAAATATGATGAAAATATTAGAAGTGCACTTTTTTAGTCCCACAAAAATAAGAATAAAATCTTTTGGTAAAAACAAATATTTCCTTAAAAACAGCAAACAACTCTGCACATGGTGCAGATACAATCAAGTGAAAAGTTAAAATGTGAGATTAGTAGGATTTATTTAGGATTATTAGGATTGACTGTTATTTGCAAAGCATACAGGCAAGTGAACAATAATTTGTGCAGCATGACGCAGCTTTCTTTAACATCTTTTAAACATAAATTTTGTAAATACAAGTGTGAACATAAACTGAAAGGAAAATCCCATCACACATATGCAGTCATTTGACACAAGACCTACTATATCCCAGTTAAAGCAGTATTATTCAGTGATGCTATTTCTTGCTCTTGGGCTCCCCTTATATTTTGGTAGTGTAATTCTGTGTAATTCTCACTTTAAAAAGGACATATTATAAAAACAAAAAAAAATCACCTATTGTGTGCTTTTGTATTTTGCCCCCTGGCAGCACCCCTCACCTGTCAACCCCCACCTACTACATGAGTTGAGGATTTACCATTTTGGTCTGCTGGTTCTAAGAGCATCACGCATAAGATGTAGAGCAAAGTAAAACATTTATCCAAGGCTCACTGGGTGTTTTTGTTTTCTTAGTGTCAGACTCTGATGTGTCTGGAGACAGGTTTGCAGCCAATAGAATTACTGTATGTTTACAGCACTATTTATATACAGCAGTTTAATTCGAATTACCTTCATTGTTCTACAGGAATAAGACTGAGAAATTTGTTTTGCTTATAACTGATTCTATATATAATTTCTAATAAGTTGTAATCAGTGTCCTCAAGTGTAATGAACATCAGGGCCTCTGCCTTCCATTTTAACCAGTTTCCATTTTTACACACTAAGAAAAGTAAGTACAAATTTGAACTTAAAAGTGTACAAAGCTTGTCGCTGGGACTGTACCTTATTTTGAGGTAAGTCTTCTTTTTGTACAATTTTTTGTACCAGTAAAAATTATAAAGATTATAAACATCATTATCAACTAAATATGTGTCAAGAACTTGATGATCCAAAATTGTCTGGCTTTTAAATGAAAAATGTATAATTAAAATATATATTGTTTATTATTACAGTGATACAAAGTACTGAATGCACCTTTTGGCCGGTTAAATAGTACAAATCTGTACTTCCTGCTGTTAGGAAAGACTTTGTACTTTTTAACCATGATACCTAAATTAACTAAAATTTTAGTCTTATGAGGATTTTTAAACAGAACCACAAACAGAATTCTAAAAGTGAAAAAACTTTATTTTATTGAAGTTCACTCATTGAAGCTTTGTTATAGGTTCACTTTGCATTAATCAATACATTTATTTTAAATCAATGTGGGTTAGCCCTAAACATATTCACAAAGAATCCTTCAAATTCATAATAAAATTAAGAAATGTGTAAAAAAAAAAATCATGTAGCATTTCTGCTTTATGATTTTCCTTCTGCAGGATGAAGATTCCAGCCATTCACAACTACACATCACAGCTTTTCACCCAGCGAGACAGCTTCCTGCCATTGCAGTACTTGTCCCAGGTGTCCCTGTGGACAAAAGATCAATATTAATTCATGTCTCTATAAAGTTTCTTCACAATTTAGACACCAACAATGTAGCATACATTATATATTTTAAAGATTTATGGGTTAATTAAGGGTAAATATATTTGCTTAAACAAGATTATCCAAAGCTTATTTTCCCAAAATCAAAGTAAACATCATTAACAACTTTAGTATTATTAAAATGGATATGTTTGGGTATTTGTTCCATTAATGGCAAGAAAGTTCAAAAACTGTTCTAATGACTCTTAACTTAGCCACTGTGTAATTTCAAATGTCCAAACTCTAACACGTTATTTCTTACAGTTTCACACAAAACATTTACATAATTTATAATTGTGTAAAACTACAGCAGTATCCAGTAAACACTCACCATGCCTTAAGCCCCTCTCTCTTCACGATGAGCTTGGCACACTCAACCGAGGCCTGCAGATTATCATTCAGCAGATCTAACAGTAGAGAGATATGATCATTCTTATGCACAACATCAAAAGACATTTTACACAGATTCAGGTTCTGTATGGGTTTTAAAGACCTTGATGTTCTACCACTTTCATTAGCTCTGAAGTAAAAGACCAGGAGACACCATTACCTCCACAGGGCACTCTGCACAGGTTCTGTCCGTTCGCAGTGCCATCTTGGCACCATTTGAAGCTGTTGATTTGGAAGATGCCATAGTCCTTGCCTGAATCATCACTCTCCCGCACCTTGTGGGTCTTCCACTTGCTTTCCCAGAATGCCATGCACACGTCTGCAGAAGTTGGGCAAGGTAGCAAAAGTCAGCAAAGCACTGTCTTTATTCATGTCACTGTAACAACGAAAAACCTTGCTTCTATATTTTTGCCACTTTTGACTTTTTGACATATTTTGAATCTGGCAGTTGTCTTTTACCTTTAAACCAAATTGGACCAATAGAAATGCTCCAGAATGACAAAAAGAAATTGTTTTATATTGACTTTCTTTGAAAAAAAATGTTTTGCCATTTTGTAAATACAAATTTCTCAGAAAATGTCAGACTTTAGTCTAATTAATTATTATTCAAAGTTACTTTAAAGTCTTCAAGAGTGCAGTTGACATAAACGTGTTATAGCGCATGTCTTGCATGACCTAACTATCTATTTTTGATCTGCATTAAAACAAAGCAGAAACAAAAGTAGCATCAGAAATCAAACCAAAGCTCTAACTCACAGTTGCCGAGTGCAAATCCCTCAAAGCCATCGAGTCCCTGAGCCTTGAAGGCGCGAGCGACCTCACAGCGGCTCATGGTGCGAGACTCACACACAGCCAGGAACATCACACACAGCACAATGACCAGCTTCATGATGGAGCTTTCACTAATCTAACAGCTGCTGCTTTAACCCAGTGTCTACTGGAGCACAGTGAGATCAGGGGTTACAGTGGGACCATTTATAGGCAAATCTTAGGGTCTGTGTTGAAACTACTTTTTTTTTTACGCAAAATGTTTTCAGTTTTAATTTCATGGCTTAAGGCCATGGAGGGGAGGCAGTTTGGTGTGTAAGGGGAGGATGATTTCCACACACATGGATGAGCAGAGCACAGGTTGAGAAACCTCAGTGAAAAGGAGGGAAAGAAAAATCTAAATACAGCTTGTTTTTATTTTCATTTTAATTTAAAGCTCAATGTAGGCAAAAAATACAACGTCAACAAATTCAACCCTTTGAGGCCCTGCATCAATAGACATCAATGGACACCATGTATTTTCTTTATTTTAAAATATTTTGTTGCACATAAAACTAATTAAGAGCTGGTGTCCATCAGAATAGATCATGAACCAGCCAATGAACAAGTTTATAAACCACAGGAACAGTAGATTCAGCTTGGCCCCATCCACTGCAAAAACACTGGAAAACAGTAACAGTACTACTAGAGCATTTAAAGGAAAAAAAAATAGCTGATTTTTCTTCATTTAATTATTGTGATTTAGAACTTTTTAATCATGTTTAGGGATGGTTTATGAAATAAAAACTATTACACATAGGCTTCCAATGCAATGAAAATAAAAAACAATGAAATATTTGAGTTCATTGGATTTATTTGCTATATAGATTTCACAGTAGAATATTAAAGTCTTCTTTTCTGTGCATAACAGTCAGAAAACAGCGTTCTTACAGTTTTTTCTATCACTGGAGATAATAATTTAGGTCTGAAAGGTCTGAAAGTAGTGAATGTTCCAGCAGTTGCAGCATTAATATATATAATTAATTTTGTGGAAATTTCTTTTTCTATTTTTTGGCATAGCAATAATAGTCATAGATTTTGTAACATTTGGCAACCATACTCTACTATCAAACTATATTTCTTGAAAGTGTAACTGTTTACATTTCTGAGCATGTATACAGATATGTTTTTTTATAGTGCACATTCACATCTGTGAATTGTTTTGCCTAACCTTATCTTAAAATCACTGTAACACTTTCTAATCACTGTAAGCATTTCTATAGCTGTGTCTAAAACATCATCTCACTTAGAAGGCAGTATAGTGATGATGAAAGAAATATATGTCCTGATGTTGCAAAGTACAGACATTTCACTGCTATATATGAGCATTTAGCTGTGCAGTCATTAGTTATAAGCAAATTAACCAAATATAATAAAACTGTGTCCTGTGTCACTATTCCCTAAATGTGTAAATCCAGATCACTACATAAAGTACCTTTATAGTGAACAGAATATAAGGAAGGGAATGATTTTAGATGCGTAGTTACGTGTGTGAGCACAGCAGATGGAGTCACATAAACAAGCTGAAAAAAATCAGTCTTCCTCAGAGAAGCTACAAGTGATCCATCAAATCAAACAGTGCAATAGATATTGAGTATTCCATGTTTACTAAAGTCCATCGTTTATCATTTATAAAGTACTCTCTGTGATAAATTGTGTGACTACAAGCAGAATTTTCATTGCACTGTAACAGACACCAATACGAAAGGCCAGAACCCCAAATTACTGCAGGGAATAGTGAATAGTTCACAGTTTTTAACTACTACATATATATTGCTTTAGTGTCATTAAGTCTGTTTTGAGAAAATGAACAAATTAAAGACTGTGGAGGTGGAGGCATTTTGTAAGAACAGGAACTCTACACTCATACACTCTATAAGTCCTTCTGATGGCCTTTATCCAATACCTAAACACTTTCCACACTTCCACAATACCACACTTTCCTGACTAACCCAGACTAAATATATTTCATTAAACACTAAAATACAAAAGTCAAACCTTTTTATTTTATTCGTTATATTTTGACATTAACAGATTTTTTATTTTTATTATATTTCGTATATTTTCAGTAAGCTTTTTATGTAATGCTTGAATACAAATTCTCAAGATTTAGTGGTGTAATGCCAGACAGACAATTGACAAAAATCCTGGCCTGTTAACAGGTTAATTTTCTCATCCATCTGAATTCTCCTGCCCACTTGAACATGTTGGAAATCACTCTGGAGAAGCAGAGAGGCTCCACCACGCATCAGCTTTAAGTATGTAAGGGATGAGCTGTGTGACCAAAGTATTAAATAAAGTTGATACTGCTCATTATAGGGGCAATAGAGAAGACTGAGTAAATATATTATATAAGCAAATCAACAAGATTAATAAATCAATTTTTGGTAATGATAGGCTATACCAATTTACAATTATTAATATAACTAAATATAATTGTTATTATAATATATAGTACTTAATTATATAAATAAAGGCAACTAGATTTTTTGTGGAATTAACGTAAAAATATCTGTTGACGTTAAGTTAAAAATGTTTTCTTCTATAACTGAAAAACTAAATCACCATACTTAAAATACTTTTTTAAATCAATGTAATTCTACAAGAAGTTGACACAACTCAAAAAGTCTATTGTAAACCGTTGCATAATGTTTTTTGTTGACCCAAAGCTTTATATAGATGGCTATAACCGAGACTGAAACCCCTCACTGAAAAGCAGGAAAAAAACTAAATGAACGTTTTTTTATTTCAGGTTTCTTTATTCAACAGTTTAATACTTAACAGTAATATAAAAATGGTTAAAACACAGTTCATTAAACCTAATTCTTTAAAAACCTTCCTCACAGGGGCTGAAAAACTGCCTTTCCAACAGCTAACATGTATTACTCACACTAACTGACTTAATGAGAAAAAAAGAATATTTTACAGTTGAAGTTGTTGTGGCACCTTGTTGTGAAAACCAAACTGTTCATAATGCAACTCAAACCGACTCAAAGTGAAGAAAATAAACCGCCAGTTAGGAAAGCTGGAAACTGAGAGTTTAAGGATGTGTTTAAACAAGGAGAGCCAACGGTATAATATAACCCTCAACCAGAAAGAGGAAGTACTCAACCTGCAGTTCTGCCAGTCTTTAACTGCAGTAAAATGATTTAGGAAACAAGATTAGACACATAAAATACATGTGCTAATTATGTAGTTTTACCTCAGTGTGAGCAATTCAAATATAGCAATTCAAATATCAGAATAAAAAATGTACAAACATTTCTACTGTAGAATAGCAAATCAATCTAAGCTAAATATTTAATCTCTCCAACTCACCATATATGTACATTTGTTACTATAGAAATCATATAGGAAAAAAATCAATTCACATGATCAAATGAAAACTTATAAATAAAAATAGTTTAAAAACTGTAAGGATACATTTCAATTCCACAAATATAGAGTAAGACAATGTACTGTTGTGCTTTATTAATAGTGTATACAGCTCTGAAAAGAAATAAGAGACAATTTGTTTTTACCAAATTGAAAACCTCTTTTTTGCACCAGGAGTGGCATAAAGTTATCCAAAAGCAGTGTATAAGTCTGGTGGAGGAGAACATGCCAAGATGCATGAAAACTGTGATTAAAAAACAGGGTTATTCCACCAAATATTGATTTCTGAACTCTACAACTTTATGAATATGAACTTTTTTTCTTTGCATTATTCAAGGTCTGAAAGATCTGCATCTTTTTTGATAATTCAGCCATTTCTCATTTTAAATGCTCTAAATATTTTTATTTGGAATTTTGGAGAAAGGTTGTCCGTAGTTTATAGAATAAAACAACAATGTTCATTTTACTCAAATATATACCTATAAATAGCAAAATCAGAGAAACTGATTCAGTCTCTTATTTTTTTTGTAAATAAATAATAAATAAATACATATATATATATATATATATATATATATATATATATATATATATATATATATATATATATATATATATATATATATTGATTAATTATTCAGAATAAAAAAAAGTCTAATCACTTTTTGCCCTTGGTGTTATGTTAGCATTCACCTGTCATCAAAAAAAAATATTTTTTTTTTTGTTTGTATTGTTTTAACAGTAGCACTCAATCTATTACTAAATAGCTGCTTTATTGTAACAAAACATGTATATTTTATTGTTCATCTGGTATGACTGCATGTTTTATTTTTCTGACAGAAAAACGTCTCAAAAACTGAAGCAAGATCAGATCAGATATGTATGAACGTGAACAGTCAGATCAGATTTTATGCCTCTTTTTGCCGGTATGCATGTGCTTAGTGATATAACCATCAGCCACCATCAGTGTTGTACAGAACTTTGACTGCCTGGAAGAATCCAACTCAAAGCAACAGTTTTGTGAACACGGATTACACAGCAGTAATGGCACAACAGACTGCTGCTGATTTTTGTAATTAAATTCTATTAATATTTTTTCTGACAAAAAACAAACAGAACACAGGTAGAAGGAATCCGATTCTGGCAGGGAGTAGAAATTTGGTATAACACTGGCAGTATGGCAGAACAAGAGGCAATGTGATAAATGTATCATGTGTGCTGTGTCAGGGACAGATTATAGACAGATACAGATTACTTACATTTATGAATTTTGAAAAAGTGTCAATATTGCCAAATCTGACCTAAGCAAGTAAACTGGAAATAATTAGGCTTGTAATGTGAACATAGTCAGTGATTACAACAAAGCAAAAGCACACATGATGAGATGTGTGAAGACTAAATAAACAAATGAAATAAAAAATAAAACCTGCAGCCACACTGGCTTTTGGTGGAGAAGACTGGATACTCCTGCTATACAGTATTTATATATAGATTTTCCTGTTAGACACCGCCTCTCTGTGACTCCCGCAGCAGTTGTCTGAACAGCTTCCCCTGCTGGAGGAGAACGGAGGGAGAGTCAAACTCCACAGGATGACCAGCATCCAGAACCAGCACCCTGTGGTCACAAGAGACAGTCAGATACATACAAGCTTATGTCTACTTTTCTGAATGATACTACTTTTACATACTACTTTTTGGATGAAATTAAGTTATAGTCACCTGTCTGTATGCATGACATTGTTTGGATTCTGACTCAGCCACAGCACAGTGCATTCTGGGAGATGAGTACGGACTAGCTGCTGAAGCAGACACTCTGATTCTGAATCAGGATGAGCTTCCTCTACCAGCAGCACTCCGGCCTTACCCAGCAGAGCCCTGGCCAAACACAGCAGCCTTTTTTCTCCAGAGCTAATGAACCTGCAGACAACAACAGAAGCAGCTTTACAGAGTCAGCTTTATTCCACACGACTGTTTTCATTTACCCATGCAGTCAGACCAGCACAGACTGATGGGGTCTGTTCACACCTGGCATTAACATGCATTTTTTTCTAATATCTGAATAGTGTCTGGATTTACTGTGACTAGATTCTGTTTACACTTGTGTTTAAACAGCGTCCCCAGCTTTACAATGTTAGACCTGACTTTACCTGTGTAAAAAGAACAACAATATGAACATCACATCCATATTACTTCCAGTAAACATTTGCAATAATGGTAATAATCCACAGTTATAATTACTTATATTAATGTGTTTTTTGACAAATTTGATGATTTAATGAAAAAAAAAAAACATTTTGTTTACACTTGTATTAAATGTAAACAAGATGCGGTAACACTTTGCAATAAGGCTCTCACATAACAGTACTTACAAACAGGGCCGTTTCAAGGCATTTGGGGGCCGCAAGCAAAATGGATTGCTGAAGTTTCATATTTTGTCGGCTGCTGGAATCACTAACATGGCTGGCTGTCTACTGTCAGCAACTAGTGGGAGGAGCTCCCTTTGTGGGGGATTCCAATAACAGTGTTGTACATTTTTTTGTATTTTGTTTTTTATTATTTATTTTTTTTATTTTATTTCTAATTTTTCCCATTTTCTCCCCAATTTACACGGCCAATTACCCAACCCATTCAACACACCAGGAGGGTGAAGATGCATGCTTCCTCCGATACATGTGAAGCCAGCCACCGCTTCTTTTCAAGCTGCTGCTGATGCAGCTTTGCTGAGCAGCCAGCACGCTTGGAGGACAGTGCAGCGACTCGGTTTTGATACATCAGCTCACAGACGCCCTGTGCTGCAGACATCACCGTAGGAGTGATATGGGGAGAAAGCGCCATCTACCCACCCGGAGGGAGCTGGGCCAATTGTGCTCCCTCTGAGCGCCTGCAGCTTGATGGCACAGCTGCATGAGCAGGGGTTCGAACCTGTGACCTCCCGCTCATAGTGGCAGCGCTTTATACTGCTGGACCACTTGGTGCTCCCATTTTGTCTGTATTGACCATAACAGAATTAAAGGGGGTCTCACACAGTTTGTCGTTGCATTCAATTCATAACCAGCTGTTGTCTGGGGGGCCCCAGGCCAGCTCAATTGATTGATTTGCTTGCCTTGTTGCAACGGGTCTTATGACAGAAATAAACATTGTTTAATGGTTCAGTCATGAGTCATGTCTTAACTTAGTGTTAATAGACAGTAGTTAAGACATTATTAAACATTACTAAACTGTAATGCTTGAGAATGTAAAAAATAATGAACCGAGATAATTAGTTAAAAATGTAGCAATATTTAAATGTCTTTACTATTATCAATTAATGATTAGGTGTGACATTCTGTAGCAGGTGCAGTTAATTGATGTACCCTTATTGTACAGTGTTACCCATAATCCTTCTTTGACCCTCCTCCAAATGTGCTTTGAGTATTCCAATCATAATCCATTTAAAATGCGTCTTTTTAAATGCGTTTACACCTGGCTTTTATGCAGAACTTTCAAATCTGAAACATGTGCAAAAACATGTGCTAATGCCAGGTGTAAACAGGATCACGGAAGTTCTCATAAAAACATTAGGGCCAGTTACAGCTTGATTTTGCAACAGACAGTTATTTTAATATCTGAGTATCTCAAACATTCTCCAAGAAAAATAAAGCACCTGCTGGAGTCAGCGTTTACCTGTGAGCGGTGGAGCTGCTCTGTATGGGGTGAAGCAGCTTTTCTTTTAACTGGCACAGCTCCAACACCTGCCACACCTGGGCATCAGAGCACAGTGCATAAGGATCCACATTGGCCCTCACAGAACTGGAGAACAGCACAGGCACCTAGAACAATAAGCCAGAAATGAAAGCAATTTCAAGCCAGTAGGGTTGTTGACTGTCAGTGCTTTCCGAGTTCTCAGTAAACAGTTAAATATTCTACAACGTGCTACAACATTCTTCACACCACACCCCAGGTCATCATTCTGCTGCCTGTCAACACACCTTCGCCTGCAGTCTTCTACCAGAACACGCTGGATCTGCCAAACACTGAACACACCTCTGCTGTGTGATCTGTGCACACTTGGCCGAGCTTTTAAAAAGGCTGCACAGGTAATGGTCTGTGAGGTTTTTTTTAAGGCTCATGGTGCAGAAGGCTGCAATATGCAAATAAACCTTTTAGTCAATGGCTATATTGTTTTTTACTGTTTGTTTTGATCATCGTGACCAATCTCCGTTGCAGGTAAGTAGGTGTTTTGATGACCTCATGCAACAAAAGTAATTTATTTCGGTCAAAAAATAATGCAGGTCTCGTCACTGACTCATCAGTGATGAGTGTTGACAAGTGTAATCATCTCATGGAACAAAAAGTAGGTAGTGCTACAAATCTAATTAAAGCCACATCATCACCCTCAACATATAAACAATGACAGCAAAGAAAGCATCAAAACACATCATGAGCCTTACAAAAACAACACAAGCTAATAATACACATTACATGTCCAAATTGGTGTTTGTGCTACTTTAAGTTGCACCCACTGCTAAGACAGATCTACAAATGCACTAGGGCTGCACGATAAATCGTTTAAGCATCTTCATCGCGATGTGCGCATGCGCAATAATCATATCGCAGGATGTGCAAAGTCACTTAAGGTTTTTAAGTCAAACACGTCATGTTGCAATGTTTTGATATTTGACTCAAGAAGTAGATACACAGCGTTGTCTCTGTGTCTGTGTGAGTGACAGGATGCTGCTGCCTGAGAAGCGCGAGGGCGGGGGGGGTTGCAGGAGTAAACACAAGGTAACCGCATGGCTTCCATCCACATGATTGGGCACATGCTTGTAAACACACGTGTTGAAAGCTGTGCACCTCAGTCCAGCACAGTTTTGTGCAAATATTTCCAGTTACAGCTGAATTCACATTTTAATCCCAGAAAAACGCTCTTATTTACTGTTTAAAAAGTCATTTAAATGCCTGATTAAGGGGACGATTACTGTTGATTTGCTGTTTTCCTCGGGTTGTGAGTACTCAGTGTTGACTCTTGATTGGTCCGGACCCAAGACAGCGCGTGGGTGGGGACGGGGCTGGTGAAGTTTTGGGCCCTGCATTGTTTAGTATTGCGATATATATTGCTGAAAATTTGCAATATAAAATTTTTCCAATATCTTGCAGCCCTAAAATGCACACACAAACAAGAACATGTTGGCACCAGGCTTAATACCCCCCAATACTGAGCTGTGGAGCAATGGAACTGCGTTTTAGGAAATGATGGTGCTGCATCCAGTAATTTTAGGATGATGTAGGAAGATAATTATCTGAGATCCTGACCTCACTAATGTGAATGCAATCAAATTAATCTTCACAATGCTTCAAAATCTAGTAATGCTCCAGTAGAAACCAACAAAAGCATGTTAAACTCTTAGTACCCTAGTACCCTTGATTTTAGATGAAGAAAAAATAAAAGAGCAAGTGTCTCAATACTTTTGTCCATACAGTATATGTGCTTTGTCAAAGAGGTGAGTACTGTATTTACTTAGCAGCTGAAAAGTCTCACCCTGAACTGTAAGCAGTGTTGTTGTTGCACATTCCTATCTCTGCTAGGTGATGAAGGTGTGGCAGTACATGGTCACTAAGTGCTCTCAGCTAAATATAACTGAAGAGCTATTCTGGCTCAAGATGTTACATTAGCTGTCTAAAAAAAAAAACTAAAAATCTAAGTTGCAAGTGTTTAGCAAGGATTAATGTTTTGTACATATTTAAAACACTACAATAAGTACACTTTGGGTAACTGAGGACATCAGTGTAATTGTGTGTACAAGCAGACATAATTTAAGGTTATGTTAGGTTATAATATGCTATTATGCAAATAGAATGCTGACTTCACAGCACTGAGTCTAGAGTCCACTACAATTATACTGTTTAAGTTTTATAAATACAGTACTGTATACCTATGAAAATTAGAATGAAAATGCTCACTCATTGAAGTCTCACGGAAATATTATTTAAAACAGTTGTTACCCAACAGCTGGATGCAGGTGTCCAGGAGAACTATCTATTTATTTAAACTACCTCACACAATTTATATTCCTTATTTAGTAAATTATTGTCCATTTTTACTGTATTACTGTATACCACTTCTGTTTTAATATTATCTTGAGCAATTACAGTAATGAAACACTCTTACTGCTCAGAAATAGCTTTTAATAGTGTGATTCGGTGTCTGAAACATTTTTTTTAGTACTGTATGTATATTGCTGCTGTCCAATGAAAAAAACGTAAAAGCAACTTCAGAGGAAAGGGATAAAACCTTCTTAACTTTCAATGGAAGTTAATGTAAAAATTATTTTTGAACTGTCGCTGATGCAGCATTGCTAGGTAGCAACACAGCGCACTCAGAGGAAAGCGCAGCGACTCGGCTCTGATACATCAGCTCACAGACGCCCTGTGCTGATCGACATCACCCTTTGTAGTGATGTGGGGAAAAAGTGCCATCTACCCATCAAGGTGCATGATCGGGATTCAAACCAGCGGTCTACATAGTGGCAGCGCTTTAGACAAACTGGAGCACTCGGCGCCTGATGAAAACATTCCTGTTGGATTCTGGTCTGGATTGTGTCACATAATTTCAGGCTTCAAACATAAAGATATGATTTTTTTTTTGTTGTGAAAAATCAACAACAAGTGGGACACAATCACAAAGTGGAACTAAATTTATTGGATGTTATATTTTTCAGAAAAAAAAAACTGAAAAGTGGGGCTTGCAATATTATTCAGCCCCTTTACTTTCAGCGCAGCAAACTCACTCTAGAAGTTCAGTGAGGATCTCTGAATGATCCAATGTCAACCTAAATGATTGATGATGAAAATAGAATCCACCTGTGTGTAATAAAGTCTTAGTATAAATGCACCTGCTCTGTGATCAGAGTCTCAGAGTTCTGTTTAAAGGGCAGAGAGCATCATTAAGACCAAGGAACACATCAGACAGGTCTGAGATACTGTTTTGGAGAAGTTTAAAGCCGAATTCGGATACAAAAATATTTCCCAAGCTTTAAACATCTCAAGGAGCACTGTGCAAGAGATCACATTAAAATGAAAGGAGTATCCGACCACTGCAAATCTACCAAACCTGGCCGTTCCTCTAAACTTTCAGCTCAAACATAAAGAAGACTGAGCAGAGATGCAGCCAAGAAGCCCATGATCACTCTGGATGAACTGCAGAGATCTACAGCTGAGGTGGGAGACTCTGTCCATAGGACAACAATTAGTCGTGCACCGCACAAATCTGAAATATGGAGGAGTGGCAAGAAGAAAGCCATTTCTCAAAGATTTCCATAAAAAGTCTAGTTTAAAGTTTGCCACAAGCCACCTGGGAGACACACCAAACGTGAAAGAAGGTGCTCTGGTCAGATGAAACCAAAATCGAACGTTACTGTGCAGCTTTAGCTGTGACTGACCTGAGGGATGAGATGCAGGCGGCTGCGCAGGGTGTGGAGGCTCACACTGGCAATGTTTACTCCATCAATAAGAATAGCTCCACAACTGGCCTCCACTGCTCTGAACAGACAGCTAATCACACCATCTGTCTCAGCTTTCTCTCTGCTTATAACTCCAACCTACCAACACAAACACAAATATCACACAGGTTATAATAAATAACACTGCATGCAATACAACTTATTAACATAAAGAAACTGGATGCAAATGCACTCTTTCCAAAGAAGCCATATTTTTATCAAATGTGTTAATCATACAGTTGGGTATAAAGAAATGTTGAATTCAGCAGTATTTACAGTGAGAAAGCATCTTTCCTGCCTTCAGACTCTAAACACACCTCAGGTATAACCCTGCGATCAGACTCTTGAACACAACTCAGGAATAACCCTGCACTTTACTTCAACATGTTTACATTGCAGCCGTCACTTTACTGTTAATCTTTTTTTAATATATATAGTTAATGTCCATAACTGCATTATTTCGCACTTGCACTTTTTTTATACATTTCTTTGCTTAAGTAACTTTTATTTTTTTATGTCTTTGACAATTAGTTTAATATTTATAACCTTATTGTATTTTTTTTTGCACTTTTTCTATCTTCTATCTGGCATTCTTGGCGAAGAGCAAAGAAAGAATTTCATTGTACACTGAAACCCGTTTCTGTACTGTACATATGACAATAAACTCTTTGAATCTTGAATCTTCTTTTAAATGCAGTATTAATTGAAGTTATTAAATAGCAAGTTATTTTGCTGCAGTTTTTGATGTATTTACAGTGGCTCAATGACTGCATACATAAAGTGGGCTTCCAAATGGCTATTTTAAAGTCTAACTTTATAAGTCCTGTCAGGGTAGTAGGGGTGAGTTAAAGCAGAGAAAGTCAGTAAAATGTTCAAGGGTAGGAGTAGCACAGGACCAGGGTTGAGAAACACTGACATGAAAGTTGTTAGGACTCATGCTGTTGACTATTAGTTATGTGCACGGCTGAAAAATGAAAGTGAAAAGTATGTTACTACTTTATATTTTATTTTTAATTAAAAAAACTCAATAAAATGAGAAATATAATTAAATATAAAAACTTGTTAAGTGTAATTCAATAGGCCTTGCATGTGATGAACTGAATTTATAGAAAAAAATATTTAGCCATTCTAAGCAACGTAAATACTTTGCATTTGATAAAAGTGATTTTAACACTCGATAAAAAGAAAATTGCAGTCCATGGACACGCTCTGTCTCATTCACATACATGCACACCTCCTTACACTCTCTCCTTTTGAAATGCTGAAGTTAACTCCTCTGAATGCTGGTGAAGTGGGACAAGCCTCAGTTGCATACTGTATAAACTCAATCTCTCCTTTCCAGGGCCAATCAGGGGGGTCTCTGTGATCCTTTCTGCATTCTGGCTAATAAGAAACAACATATCAGTTAAAGACTTAAAAACAAAATGTGGACATTTGTCCTGAGCTACACATTTATTTTGATTAAATGATTTATTTTTAGTGTGGTAGAGTTAAACATCTTCTTTGGTTTTATAAGACAGGTCTGATGAGAATATGCTCATCTACTGTTAAATTCTGCAAGTATTACAAACCAGTACCTCCTTCTCCATTTTGGTGTAAACACAGATTCTCTGTACTGCAAGTGCTTTGCTTGAAATTTCGGCAGAGCTGACCGTGTACAGGTGCATCACTTCTCTCATCTGTAAGAATTTATTATCATCAGTATTACCAAGAAAAAAATTACATCTTATCAGTCTGAAGTCAAAGAAGTCAAATTTATGACTGAATGATCAACATTTGAGCAAGCAGAGAAATTGTCTGTTTTGTCAATTATTTTTTGTAAAACAGAAGAAATAAAATACAGCTCTGAAAAAAATAAGAGACCACATAAAAATTATGAGGTTTTTTTTTGGTTTGATTTTACCAAATTAAAAACCTCTGGAATGTAATCAAGAGGAAGATTGATAATCACAAGCCAAAACAAGCTGAACTGCTTGGATTTTTTGCACCAGGAGTGGCATAAAATTATCCAAAAGCAGTGTGTAAGATTGGAGGAGGAGAACATGCCAAGATGCACAAAAACTGTGATAAAAAAAAAAACAGGGTTATTCCACCAAATATGGATTTCTGAACTCTTAAAACCTTATGAATATGAACTTGTTTTCTTTACATTATTTGAGGTCTAAAAGCTCTGCATCGTTTTTGTTATTTCGGCTATTTCTTATTTTCTGCAGTAGTAGTAGTAGTAGTTTAATGTTTAACAACAATGTTCATTTTACTCAAACATATACCTATAAATATCAAAATCAGAGAAACTGATTCAGAAACTGAAGTGACCTCTTAATCCTTTACAGAGCTGTATATACTGTAAATATATTTTGTTATAATTCACATTAAGTTAGAAAATACTGCAATAAGAGAAATTTAGAAATGCACACTCTAAACTGATCTTATACTGAGGATGTTATGAGAGTATTACATTGATATTTAGTAATACCATTAATTTAATTTAAATACAATTAAAACTAAATTACAATGATTATATGCTATTTATTGTTTTATAAGTAGGCATGGGCAGACAGGGCTTTGGAAAGCTGACATGGAACTCACACTGAAGCCATAAACTAAAGCCAAAGCTATGATGCCAGAGTCCAGAGAGTCTGCACTGTCCAGTAAGACCAGACTGATAAGGAATAAACCCACTGCCCAAACAGCGTCCAGCCGCAACAAAGCCCACCTGCAGAATTTAGAGACAAGATAAAGATAGGAATGAATTACAATGGAAATGCAACACTGCCCTCTAGTGTGTGAATATGACAAATATTTAAAAATGGAGAATATTATGAGAGTATTACAGTGTGTGTACAGTATGTGTGAAAAGCCCCAGGTTCTGACCTCTCCATGTCGATGCTGTTTTGTTGTATCTGCAGGTTCTGACTAAGGGTTTGGAGGACATGGTTCAGACAGAGTTCCTCACGCATGTGAGGTAAAGTTGGGTCTCCATTAAACTGCTTCATATGCACTGATGGGACAACTGAAGACATGTGTCTGACCTGATTCTGTACAGAAGAGTAATGAGACTGAGAGAAAGAGAGAGATGTATAAATATTAGTGCTACATAAGAGAAGAGCAGATAAGGCGAGATAGAAGATAATTTGAATTCACATTAATGATTAATACAATTACACAAATACACAATACAAGATAAATTACTGGCCCTCATATTCAGTGATGTCAGTAACGCGTTACTCTAATCTGACCCTTTTTTCCAGTAACGAGTAATCTAATGCGTTACTATTTCCAATCCAGTAATCATGTTACTTATGTAAGTCACTGTGCGTTACTCTCTCTCTCTCTCCACCTCATCTCCTCCACACACACACACACACACCGCTCCCTTACCCATTCCCCCTCCGCTCTTCCCCAATCACACGCGTCTCGCTTTCTCCCGTCTCTCTCTCTCGCGCTCGGCGTGTCTTTAGTTTCCGCCCGTTTTCGTTTTTCGCCAGTTCTTGGAGCCCCCTATCTCTTTATAAAGGCGTTTTTTTTGCGGCCGAGTCTCAATTCACTAGCCAGGGCAGCGGTCTGCCACAAATTTGATTGGCAGAGGAGAGCGTTTGAAGATTTTACACCACACGTGATTGGAAGTTCACTGTGGCGCAGAGCGCACATACCATAAAGACAAGAAAAGTTCCTTTAAATTAACACTGTCAGAATTAAATCCTTCTCAGTAGTTGGGTCCTGTATGGGTCCGTATTGGACAACGTCTGGGTCCGGACCCGGACCGCAGTCTGCAAATATGTGATCCCTGGTCTAGACCATATACACGGTTCTGTTTTATAAAACCACTCCTTGCTGCCCTGCAGAGAACAACAAGTTCAATGTTCAGTTTTACAGTGTTAAATATGTCAGGTCAAGAAAGACTTTCAATATTTTATATATTTTTTATAAAAACAAGTATTTATGTTTAGGAAAATCAAGAAAGACCATATTTTATTTTTTATAAAAAATATATATTTATGTTAAGTTAATTTTTTTATTTTTATAAAAAAAAAATTTTTTTTAGGAAATAGTTCAACTTAATAGAGATAAATTGTTGATGTTAAAAATGCATTTTCCAATAAAGGGAGTATTGGCAAAACTGGTTATAATGTTTATGTTAAGGCGGCGGGAGGTGGTATCTGCAGCTGCTGAAAGTAACTAATAAAGTAACTTCTAAAGTAACTTAGTTACTTTTAAAATCAAGTAATCCATAAAGTAACTAAGTTACTTTTTAAAGGAGTAATCAGTAATCAGTAATCTGATTACTTTTTCAAAGTAACTATACCATCACTGTTCATATTTCACTGAATGTTATCGTATTGTCTGGGAAGGATTAGTAATAAGTAATAAATAGTAATGCTGCTTATGGAAGACTATTTAATAAATCACCATTATGTACAATTAATGCACATATATTAATACACACAAACACTACATAGACTAATGTATACATACCCAACATATAGTGATACTTTTTATACGTTTTTGTATTGTATTGACTGAACACTTAATTAGAAAAGCATTCATATGACTCTGTTTTACCTGGACAGTGAGGAAGAGGAAGGTTAGAGGACACAGTGCGATGCTGAAGACAGGGATGATGAAGGTGATCAGCAGTAAGGAAGCAATCATCTGCAGCAGACAACTTCCCAAGGTGTGCAGATGTTGGGGCAGTTGCTCTTCAACCACGTACATGTTCTAAACCAAAAATGAGCAAATAAACAGCAATGTGTACATGTAAAAAAAAAAAATCTGATATGACATTTTTTGTCAGAAAATATTTTATTTTTATATAATAGTTTATATAAAAGTCTATCTATCTATCTATCTATCTATCTATCTATCTATCTATCTATCTATCTATCTATCTATCTATCTATCTATCTATCTATCTATCTATCTATCTATCTATCTATCTATCTATCTATCTATCTATCTATCTATCTATCTATCTATCTATCTATCTATCTATCTATCTACAGTACAATAACAGCTTTAAGCCAGAAGTATCAATAACAAGCAGGCATTTCTTCCTATTACAACTCAGTGAAGCATATAGTTTAGAGCTATTATTTTAAAGAAATCTCATTCTAATGCATTAAGACAGTGTTATGTGATAATATACATGTATAAACTCAGCAGGAATGGAAGTTTGGAAGGCTTTTCAAGAACTGAACACTTTTATGCATTTGGAAGATGAACATACATTTCCTGCTCTGGTAAAATTATAAAATCAATTGGTAAAACTGACAGAAGGACTGATCCAGAGTTCAGCACAGTTAAACATCATGTTGTTCCTCACCTGAGTAAAGGTGTGCAGTAGATGTGTGGGGTCAGTGGTCAGGTGCACACTTAGGGGCAGGTGAAGGACACTGGAGATCAGATTACACTGCAGAGACTGGGAGGCCCTAAAAGAGCCACAGTTCACACAATATGCTGCCCAGCTCACCAGCAGTGCTGAAACAAACAGAACGGGTCCAAATAGTGTAAGCACTAAACCAATGTCTCTCAACTGAAGTGGTGTACAGGTTTAGCACTTCTCTGCTCAGACACAGAAGATTTGAATTTTCAGTTAAAGTAATAAATTAATAATAAAAATGTAAATAAAAAATATATATTAAAACTATTTATTTATAATAATTTTATTAGAACATTTTTTAAAAATAAAAGTATTGAAATGTTTATCAAAAAATGGAATGACGTTATCATTACTATCACTACTTTCAATTACTGTCACTTAGGAGAGTTAAATTTTTGCTTTAGGAACATATAAAGCTTCATTAAAAGCTCTCGATTACAATTACAATTAAAAATACACTGAATACACAAAACACATGTAGCTGAGGTAAGTGGAATATATAATATATGATATATATATATACATATATATATGTATATATATATATAATAACGTAATTTCAGTAAACATCAATATTTCTTAGTGAATAAGGTGTTAACCTGCCATCTCTACCAATCAGCATGAATGTTAGGATAAACTACATGTCATTACTGTGTATTTCTACAGTTAGCCAGTATTGAGTTCTTGTCCATAAATCACACCATCACTGCAATGTATGTCTTTAAACAAACAATGCAAAACAGAAACTATTCTATTGCTGTTTTCTCAGTGAGGAGGTTAAAGGGTTAAAATAAAAATACCTAAATAATATTATTAGTGTTTCATATTTTCTACACACCCTGCAGGAGCCCGAACAGTGTGTAGACAGACAGGCGTGAGTTTCTGAGCTCCTTCCACTCCTCCAGACCCTGCACCTCCTTCGCCTCCGCCGTCCACACGCACAGTAACCCATTATGGGCCACACCCACCAAACACACCCCCAGCTGGGCCAACAGGGTGAGAATTACCCAGTGCCAGCCAAAAGCCCTCAGATACTGCCAGAGTGCCCCTCCACTGCCCTGCTGGAGAACAGTATTCATACAGGGGTTACACTGAGCATCAGTCTGTCAGATATATGGAAACTGTACGGAATCCATTTATACTCACTTTACGGATGGGAAACAGCTCTGATTCCTTTTCGGTTTCACAGTGTGTCCTGTTATTACATCTGTAAAATTATATTTGTTTTATTACTGAACATATCCATCAATGTAGCATGAATTAACCAAGTAATAAATACATTTTGTCTACTGGTAAAGACATTAGTATTAAAAACTGAGAGCAGCCAGTGCAGGAAGCACACTCAGAAACAGACTGGGAGAAAATGAAAAGCCACAAGCGAGTCTAATGCTCTTAAACTCAGTGATATTGCCTTTAGGATTAAATTATTGTACTGCTGTATTTCTGGCTCCCTAGAGCTTGCCAAGATGCTGACCCCCAGGTCAAAACCTGTTAAGGGTATAACCCTGG